>NC_054054.1:4752594-5952594 GCF_017639655.2 Falco naumanni | reverse complement strand
TTTGGTTTGGCTTCTCATTTCCCCTTAAGGTGGATTTTGGCTTGTGATTAGATGGTTCGTAAGTTGGTGGTGTTGGTTTTTTTAATGCAACATACATTTTTCACAGTCTCATTGTCTGGGAAAAGTCTACAAGAAATGTTAGAAAGAGGTTCAGATGAACCAGGGGGTCAACGGTGACTTTTTGCCACAGTTTGCTGCAACAATGGGGTCTGTTTGCAACGAACTACTAGGTTTTGGAATTCCCTTGGCTTCAAAGTGACTCAGGAGCTGATTTTTAAAACTTTTCTAGGAAAGAGTAAACTGCATTAGTACATACATTACGAGCAGTGAGCTCCCTTATGTACAATTAAACATAAGTCTAAGGACTTTGCTGAAGCAGAGCCCTGACAAAATCTTCTAAAGCCATATTGCTTAAATTTATAAGCACACAACACTTTAGATAACCACTCTGAGTAGCCGCCTTAGTTGCAGTTCAACAATTCAATGACATTCAAGTCATTATGCCCAAGTGGCATCCCACTTCAGGCACAGACACTTTTCTAATCTTCAGTGATTTCATGCAAAACAATTACAATTAAGAAAAACTCTGGGAAGCGTTGGCTTCTAACACGCAAAATCTCACAAACTCATTATTAAGAAGCTGGTTTACAACATAAAAAGCAGATGCTAGTGTTTCATAGTGGTGATGACTACATATGAAGCATATGCACATGAAGTATGTATGATACACTTCTTAGTACACTGTACAATTTCACTCATAACTTTTTTCCACCCTCTTATCAACTACACTTTGTTAAGAAAAAAAGAAAAAACGGGTTTAGACCACTAACAACACAGATAGATTTATGAGAACACAGTCCAGTCATCAGAGGATTGGAATAAAGAAACAGAAAGGGGTAAACAGTTTTTGTGGCCTGTGGAGACTTTAGGCATAACAGAGAACACCCTTTTAAAGACTGGGTACTTAATATTCATCACTCTAGTAAACGTATCCCATTTTCCTTCAAGAGAAGAGTCTAAAGTACAATTGCTCAGATATTCATCAATAGATAATACGGACCATTAATAGAAACACATTTTGCAGAAATAAATCCTTTTATGTTATATTTCAGTTTGAAATTAAGTTAGTATTTACCTACAAATGCAGGGAAAGGAAGAAGGGATTCTTCCTCATTTTTCCTGTTCAAAATTATTTTTATTTGATTTATCATACGGTGGGAAATGCAAAAGTAATCAAAATCAGAATGAAACATCATTCATGATATTTTCTCAGACTTTTCAGTAAGACTTTATCGTGGTGGGATTTCTGGTCACGGGAAATTTGGAGATTTTGCCTCTCTCTGGTGTGGAAATAAGCAAGGAAAGCTTTAAATGATTGCTTGGAGATTATTTTATTCTATGACACCCATCCTAATTCTGATCTTCCTCAGCACTTGAAAGCAAATTCATTTACTTATCCCTTCCCCTCAGTAGCTACACTGGATTCCATGAGTGCACCTGGTCGTTCCCCAGATTTGCAAAGTTTCTTCATCCTTATGCTCTCCACACTCTGTCTTCTTGGCCCAATGACACACATCAGAGGTCTTGCAAGGTCTGACGCCCCAAACATGATCCTCCTCTCTCGCCTTTCCCATGCCAGCTTTGCTCTGCTATCGAAACTGCTTAAAGCTTTGGTTATTAACTCAGCTGTTGGAAGAAATCATGCCTCAAACTTGTGACTGCTGGCAACAGAAAAAAGGTTCTTTGTATCTCTGTAGATCTGCAATTGCAAAATACGTATGGTGCCCCAGGAACAACTGAGGAGGAATGAGACCCATTAAGGGACACATCAGAGCCAGCTGAGCCTAAAACTACATCAAGAAGAAGAGGCAGATGACAGCCATTGGAGACAATCTCTTGTGAAGGATTGTCCAATCTGCCAACCTGTCTTACTTCCCAGGTGGTTTGTTACTTGACAGATGTTTGGTCCAGGATGTTGCAGAGACACTTATGAGATTTGTCTGGACCTTGGACTATTACCCTTTGCCGTTTGTTCATGTCAGCACAATGTCACTGACAGGGCTGAGCATACCAAGAGTGACTATAAAGTCTGGAAGTGAAGACAAAAGGCTCCTGGAGGAGTAGATATGTCCAGTAAGCAGTGAGCTGACTAGGGGATGTGTTCTGCTGGACCCATTACAAACAAGGAAGAATTGGTCAAAAACGTGAAGGTCAAGGGCAGCCATAGCTGCAGTGAACATGAGACTGTGAAGTTGAAAATCCCAAGACAAGGGAGCAAGATGAACAGTAGAATCACAGCCCTGGACTTCAGAAAACTGGATTTAAGATTATTCACAGATTTGCTGGGCAGGATCCCGGAGACTGGTCTGGAGGCCAGCAAGCCTAAGCAAGCTAGTTGACAGGACAGGACACCCTCTTCAAAGCACAATAAATGGACCAAACCGAGGAGCAGAAAATTGAGCAGGCACAACACAGGGTCAGCACGGATGAATGGGGACCTCCTGGCTGAGTTCAAACACAAAAAGGCCACAGAAGGAGGAATCAGGGAAGGGCTCCTTGGGGGGAGTATAGCAACATTGCTCAAGCATGCAGCGATGGAGCTGGGGAAAACAGAGCTGATCTGGAGTTTAAACTAGAACTAAGTTAGATATGAACCGAGTAAGTTGATAATGAAGTGGGTGGAAAATTGGCTGCATCTTCAGGCTCGCAGAGCTGAGGTCCAGCTAGCGGCTGGTTACTAGCATCCTTCAAGGTTTGATATTGGGGCCAATACTGGTTAATGTCTTTATTACTGACATGGCTGGTGGGGCAGAATTCACTCTCAACAAGTTTGTGTACTACATAGGCTACACTAGGGGGAGCGGCTGACATGTTGGAAGGCTGGGCAACTACTCGAGGGCCCTTGACAGGCTGGAGAAATGGACTAACAGGAACTTCATGAAGTTCAAAAAAGTCAAAAGCAGAGTCCTGCATCTGGAATTAAATAACTCTACAGCAGCAGAAGCAGGGGGTTGACCTGACAGAAAGTAGCTTCACAAAAAAGGACTTGGAGGTCCTGACAAGAGCAACATGAGCCAGCAGTGTGCCCTCGTGGCAAGGAAAGCCAACAGCATCCTGGACTCTATTGAAGTGCCACCAGCAGGTCAAGGAAAATGACTGCTCCCATCTGTTGGGTCCTTGTGAGGCCTTACCTGGACTGCTGTGTCCGGTTTTGGGGCCCCTCAGCACAAGAAGATGCTGACATAGTGAAATGAGTCCAGCAGGTGCCACCCAGAGGCTCAGAGAGCTGGAGCATTTGCTAGCCTGAAAGAGATGGCTTTGTTCAGCCTCATGAAAAGACTAAGGGGAGGTCTCATTGCCATCTGCAGCTCCCTGATCAGGACTACAGAGAAGACCAAGCTAAACTCTCCTCAGAGGTTAGTGCAGCGATAGACTGAAAAATGATAAACACAAGTTGGAACACCAGACATTCAGAACAGATATAAGGAAAACATTTTTAATCACAGGGGTGCTGAAACACTGGAACAGATTGCCCAGAGAGGCTGAGGAATCTCCATCCCTGAAAATGCTCAAAACTTGACTGAACCAGCCCTGAGCAATCTGGTCTAGCAGGGAGATTGCACTCAAGCTCTGGAGATCCTTTCCATCCTAAATTATTCTTTGCATACGTTCCCAATCTAGTGAATTCTTTTACTACTTTAATCTCTGAAACAATTTCATCATAACCACCAAATATTTCAAGAATAATACCAAAGGTAAGCAGCCAGCAAGGTTATATGTGTTTTCACCTTCATCAAAGACAACAAGGTTTAAAAAAAAAATCAGACAGGAGAAAGCAGGTATCTGTCAAGAAGGTGTGCTACAGATAATCTAGCAGGTTTCTTTACCTTCTTCTGCAGACAGCAGAATGGTGGCTGCTGAGTGAAGTCCCATGAGGTTAATAATATATATGCTGACAGATGCTCTAAATAAAGAGTCAAGGGATGACTCCCAGAAATACTGTGTAAAACTACTGGGGATAATTGTTACCTGATAAGTTACAGCACATTACCAATTAGCTGCATATGAGGCACTGAATCCATCAGATTTCCTATTTGTAAGCTCTAGAGGATTCTTTAACTGATATTCGGAATACATCATTGATCAAAATTATGGTCTGCCTAGCATAAATGCACTGAAGCAGCTAGTTAACAGAAAAAAATAGTATTTTAGACAATAAAATTCTTATGCCATAATTAAAGGAATTAAATATTTGCTTGGACCTCAAAAGCAGATAGAAGCAAAAGTTTTATCCCAAAACGTACTGAAGATACAAATCATTTTCCCATTAAAAATAGAAATCGCTAAAAATCAAAAATACTTCTTGCCTCATACTATGCCATTAAACTGTGAAAATGCTGACTTTTTTTCTTTTTATTGTCATGATATTCATAGGAGACAAAGTTTTGAGTAAAGTATTAAATATCAACCTTTTGAACACTTTCTTAGACTTCAATGTAAAAATCCTTAACTATTAAGAAAGAAAACTGCAATAATGTTCACAATTCAATGACAGAGGGCAGGATAGTAGAATTCCACTGGTTTTTTAACACATTCTAAAGTTGTTTATACCTAGTGGTTTTGACTTTTGTTTCTAACGTTTTTTGCCTGAATATAGTCTTTCTAAGACCAGCAGTAATTTATACCACTTAAACAAGGTGTATCAGGGATCTCAGGGCAGGGGTGGAATGTAGGGGTGGAACAAGTGCAGCAGAACTGGGTTTTTACCATGACCTTTTCCTAGTTATCCACACTAATCTTCCCATGTCAGATTTGGAGACAACAACTGCAACTGCCACGAGAGACCACTGACAAGAAAATGCTGGCATGAACTTTCTCCCATCAGAGTGCTTATTTCTGCAACAGAGAACTTTATGGCAATGTAGAGACACATTCCATGTCTAGAAACTTTGACAGATCAAAGGAGAGGCTAAGGGGGCATTTTACAAACTCTCCATCACTATCATTGACCTGAAAATAAAGTCCTGGATTTCCATCTTGGACTTCCTGAAATTGCTGGGTCTGGTAAATTGGGTAACATGCTGAACTCAGAAATTAATTTGACATTTTTCATTTGAAATGAAGAAATGATATTTGGTCAGAAGCAATGGGAGGCCCATTCTATGGCTAGAAAGGTGACTTCGAGTTGCAGAAAACACCCAATATGCAAATCTTGCAAATTTTGCAAGCAAGATGAAAGGTTGCAAGACGATTACATCCTGGAATTTGTAGCATGCAATCTGTCCATTTTAAACTATCTACCAAAATACCACTTCTGAAAAGCAGGCAGCACATATCACAATGGTTAGGAAAAATTTAAATGGTTTACCGCACTTACAGGAAACCAGGACTGTCTTGTTTGTGTCAGATAAGAAAAAGTAGAGCAGCAGAGAGGTTTCCTTATGAGGAGAGCAAAGGGGTGCAATTGAAAGAAGATGTAAGATCTGTCAGATGGACAGGCCGGAGGTTGTTTTTAACTGAGAGAGGAGGTAGCACAGTAATATAGCTGTATGAAATCCACCTTCTTTACAAGGAAACAAACAAACATAAAAGAAAGAAAGCAACAAACATAAAAGTGCATATTGTCATTTGTGCTGGCTGTTTGGCTCCTAATAAATGACCTGAAACGTCTGCAACATTAGAGCACTCACCAGTTTGAAAGTCCTGAAACTTTTCCAGAGGCTGTTTTGTTTATTTCTGTTGCACTCGGATCCACTTAACATGGCACTGTGATAAACACCACTTCCACTTATGTTGTCCTGATGGCCGATAGACTTAGTGCCAGGTGCTTTCAAAATACAGTGAATAATTGTCTGTCTCATCCACTTAAGAAGCAGAACTTACATTCTGTGCAAGCCTGCCATGTTTCCCTACCATACCTGCCGGTTTGCTGCTCTTATTTTGTTGTTTAGCTTTGTTAACTATTAAACAAAGCCAGTGGTTTAATAAAACTTTAAGCATTTTGTATAATGCTCAGTTATACAACTACAAATACATTAAATGATTCTAAATCCTGCGTTAGGAAGTGTCTTCAGAAGGATCACAGCAGCTGGAAATCATAAAGGTCTGATCTGAACAGAACCATCATGCTGGAATTAAGGTTACACATGGGTTTAAAGTCATGTACGCCAGGGTAGACTGGTCAACCTAATGATAGGCATGACATAAACAGCGGTTTCTGACCTAGCTAACATGGGATACATGAGACTGTTTATAATATTTTATTCCTGTGTTGGAGTGAGGTAGATATAGTGGAAAACATACTCAATTTCCTGGGATTTGTGGATAATCAGAACAATCCACTGATATGAGTATACCGGCATTTGTCATAGAGCAAAAGGTGAAAAAACAGATCCAGACAAGGTCTGTAAGACAGCTTAAAGCTCACTGGTGGTGTCCACATGAGGCAGATGTGTGTTCCAGTTTGCAAGTTCTTGATGTTCCCGAACTAAACGAAAATGTTCGGATTACAGCTGAGACTTTCTTGGGAATGAGGTGGCTCCCCTGCTGAGGAGAGGCTCACGGTTTACAACGCCAGCTAGTTTTTAGCACCGCTCAGCATCGTCCCTGGGGCTAGCAGCGCTGACAGGGTCCTGCTTTGGGCTAGGCTCTGCGCAGCACTGGGACTTCTGTCATGCTGCACCAGGTCCACAGCACCTGACCTTGATTTAGGACTGACAATTGCCTGTGATGGCAGCCTATATTTCTTTCTTTATCCTTTTATATTTTTTTTTCAACACAGTAGGTACGTGAGAGCTTCTGTAACATAGGTTGCTAATAATACAGTGCACACGTCTCTTCTTAATCAACACAGGGATTAATATGCAAAGACAATCCTTATCTCATCTACATACTGTATCTGAAGAAACAGTTGAATAAAACCAACAAATAATTGATCTAAAGCTTACATGAGATTCAAACACTATTATAAATCTGTTTTTGAAAGTGTTGACAGAGGTCTACACTGTTCTTAGATGTTTTTCTAATCCAACTCATGAATTTAAAGATAGGCTTTCAGTCCAAATGAGGACTTTCATGTTTCAAGACCTCTACCTCATTCATTTTGACAGAAAACATGTATTAGAAAACATCCTTTTTTCAGTGAGCAGATAATGACCTGGCCAGCGAAAACACTGGCAGTAATTTTCAAAGGATCCTTGAAGACACTTATGTCTAAGTGGCCTCAGTGACTCAGAGGGCTCTGTGACCTCAGAGTGACTCTGGAAAACACTTTTTCAAGTCAGAACAAGAGTTTCTATGCCTCTCCCCAAAAGAAGCGTACAAATTGGCATAATCGTGTGAACCCAGGACAGCGGGCCTGCCAGGCACCTTACAGGAGCCACACACCGTGTGGGGGACTGGAGGGGTAGGGGGACTGGATGGGTAGGGGCTCAGCTGGCAGGGGCAATCTTCTACCACCACCAGTGGTGGACACAAGCAGGCTAGGACATCAGACAGAGGCCTGCTGCCTCTGAGGAGCAGTCCGGTGGCCTTTTGCTGAGACAGCCCCCCACCTCAGTCCGATATAGTCAGAGACTTGACTGCAGGGGATCCGGGGATTCCACTTACCCAACACTTACATCTTTCCACAGAGGGAATTGCCTCCTGGAGGCATGTCCTGCAGCAGCCACCATAGCTCCCTGCTGCCTGGGGCATCAGCCAGATGCCCGTCTTCATGGGAAAGCTCCTAACCTGGGCTTTCTCTACACCCACCACAGCCCTGCTCTTGTCCCCCAGGAAGCTGGACGGCCCTGTGGCTGTCCATCACTAATCTTTAACATCTGGATGATGCTAACCAGTAAGACAGAGAATGCAGTAACTCTTTTAACATATCATTTTTTTTTAAGTTAAGTGGAACTACCGTAGTTGTGTGTTACTGATCAACTTCTATAATAAACTCTGTGTTATTTTCCCTTAGCACAAAGTGAAGTCATGCTTTTGAAAAAGACACAGAGATGACTGTTCATCAAAACCAATAACCAGCATAGGAAAAGAATGGCTATCCCCTTTTGGTTAGAGACAAGCCTCACTTCAAGTGAAAAAAAGACTGTAACAGTTTAACAGTTTTAGTGCCATAATAAACTGAAGTTATATTGCAGTGCCGTCTGCAGTGCCTAGTAAAAGCAAGCACCCCCATCTACCAGGGTACACCCCTGTCTCCATACAAATGCTTACTAAAAAGCTAAATCACCTTAAAGGAAGGCTTTTACTGTCCTCCTGCTAAATGAGCTTTATGAGCCATTTGCTCAGTTCAATCCTGTGTCTTGTCAAGAGCACTGGCTGTATACTACACTTGTCAGCATTTGTTCTCACCTTCCATTCAGCTGTATATTTTTATACATTGACAGCTTCTATCATCAAATTTAATGACCTCTTTTAGACAAAGAAATAACTGACTACTGAGATCTTTTATTTGCAATAACCCTAACAAACCAATTTCTCAACAAGCCCTCAGCCAATTAAAAAGCATCTTCAATTTCTGTAGAACAGACATGATGCAGAAACTATATGGCACCAGGACAACTGCATAAGGATGACACACAGAGGTTACTGCCACTTTTAAAAAATAATTATTATTTCTATTTTAGTCTTGTTCATGTCACTGCTTCAATGAAAACATGTCTTCTGCAAAAGATTTTATACTAAACAAATTTCTCTATGAGCCTGAATCACAACTCGTGCACAGTCAGTT
Source organism: Falco naumanni (assembly GCF_017639655.2). Lineage (NCBI taxonomy): Eukaryota > Metazoa > Chordata > Aves > Falconiformes > Falconidae > Falco > Falco naumanni. Next base: position 5,943,863 of record NC_054054.1, on the reverse strand, counting down.
CCTTTGAAACATTTTTTCTGTTTCCATTACATCAAAAAAGATGTATCTGAGGTTTGGTGAGACTTGCTTCCAGCTTTATAATAAGCATTTCTAATATCCCTTGTCTCCCATGTTAGCATGTTTTTCTCTTGAAACTTACACAAAGCAATGCAGACTGTGGGAATATCCATGTATTTGCATCAGGACAAAGTCATCTTAGGATATGCAAGTCTCAAAGTCAATGATGCCACAAATATAAATACTACAAAAATAAACATACAGAGTGTAGATTATAGTTATTACTATTATTGGTTATGACAGGAAATGTGTAATTTCCATCACTAGCAGGGAATCCAGCACCAGAAGGAATGGAAACTCTAATACTAGTTGTAATTACACAAAATGTACTTCATAGAATTGACTCAAGACTTTGGAGCCATTTAAAGCAGAACAATGCATGCTAATTTAGCAGTGTATCCCCACGGTAACACAAATGACTAGCACTGAAGTGTCACAGATCATGATGGAAGATGTCCAAGAAATCTCTGCCTATTTTGATGTATCGCCCATTTCCTCTCCTTGAAGTAAAGGAGAATTCCCCAAGGGAAATGCATACAGGTCTACTTGTTCTCAACCAAATCTTTCCTTTTTAGGGAGGGGAAGAGATAAAATCCTTGAAAGGACTGTTTTGTAAGAAAAGCATTTCTGTTGCCTGTGCGTTTTCCTAGCCGGTGGAACGCAGCTCAAAACAGGTCTCTACTAGACAGCAGGGGTGGAATAAAGTTTGCAAAACAAAGAGTTGGTTCCAGGAACTAGGAATGTCCTGTGGATAACTGATCTACCACAAAAGAAGAGGAAATGGAAAGGGAAGTAGCTTCTTCAGGCTGTGTTGTAATGCTAATTTACAAGATTAACTCTCCAAAAGAGAAAAGGTGTCTGCTCCACGGTACAGCTTCTATAAACTGGAGAATTTGACACACATTTAAAATACAGCAACTTCCCAGATTGGTGTGCCATGTTCTTTGTTATGCCACTCGTGGGGTCCTGAAAAAAACCACACTGAACGACCATATTAAGCCAGAGGTGAATTTACTGCCCATCTCCAGCTTGGTTGTGAAGCCACCATAGGTTATATCTTCAGCTTATCACATGATACCACCTGAGATGGACAAGAATCTGGTTTGCACCAGGCTATTTTTACCACTTATATTGGTGGTGATTGGGATCTCAGTTGTCTCTCCTGTATTACGTGCCCACAGAAACAAAAATACGAGCTATACGCCCCTAGGCTGACTGCAAGCAGCTGGCTCTCAAGCAAGCAGAAGGGCTCTCATGCAAAGGACAACCTGCAACTGATGTGACAATAACCCTTCCAGTCACAGGGCGCCAAGCAACACTGAGAAGATGGCCCCAGGAGGTGATGATAATTTGCCTGCACAGCATGAAGTTGCCATGTGAAGCATGCAGGTAAGATAGGCCACAACCCTCCCCGGGGAACTTTCTCACTGGAGCAACTACATGCTGCCCGCCCCGTTACACAACCTTTGCACTGTTCCTCAGTGCTGGAGCCTGGCACAGAGCGCTACGTATATACGTCGCCTCATGGCTTATCACACCAGCTGGGAGAGGCTCCTGAGTTACACCACTCACTTGAATCTTGCGGTAGCCCACAAAGTGGAGACGTGTTGCTCACCTGACCTCTTATTTGCTTTTTGGAAATGCAGGTGACCAGGTATGATGCAGCTTCACACATCTAATAAAAGCTAGCACTAGGGTTACAGAATACAATACACATACTTTGATTCAAGACTGGTATCTTTTACAGCAACTATTCAGGACTGGGACTGGCAACACTGCAGAAAATGGATCATCTATTAGCGGGAATTACATTTAATTGCTGGAAAAAGCGTAGCTTGTAAATAGGACAAAGAGAAGTCACGGAAATGCTGTTTCAAAAACTAAATTCAGGTACAAGAAAATTATCTTGCAATTAATTTTGGCTATAAACACAGTTACCTGGTGGAATCTTTGCACATGCATTCTGCATTGTTTCCTCACATGTATCTGTTTAGCTAAGAAGGAAACATTTATTATTAGGTAATAAACCAGTCTGACTATATGCCCTTCTACTTAACCCAAACAGACAATATGAACTCCTTAAAACAGTTCATGCAGTTTTCAAGGGAACAAAATGTACTGGTTTATCATTTAAAATATCCAAGCCCTGAATTCAGCTCAGATTCTTTCAAAGTACAGAAGCCTGAAAGCTGGCCAAGGTAGTTGGTGATCTTCACTTGTTTCCAAAACCTCATAATTAATAAGCACAAGATATGAAAATCTTTTTCTCTTCTGGTTTGGTCTGTTTTTGTAAGTTTTTGGGAGAGTTGTGGGGAATTTTTTTTCATTGGGACTCTGCAGATCTTTTTATTAGAAAGTGTCTGGCCACACAATGGTCTCAGATCAGCAAGAAATGTCGGCAGACACCTACTCAGAGAGTGTGCAGTTATTCCATCTGTGCCTCTCCACAGCTGTTCACTATGTAGCTCCTTCATACCATACTCACTTAGCCAGTGCATTAGATAAACTCCCCAGGTCTCCACGTACTTGTTTATTTGACCTAAATAAATACCCAATTCTGCCACCTTTAAGCAGACCACACAAATTTTCCGATGTGCCTTTTCTCACAGTACTACATCCAGTAAAGGGGGCAGAATCCAACCCGAAGAGGCTCAGACACATGTCACAGGTGGACAGCTGAGCTTTGCTGAGAACTGTCTCTGAAAGCTCTCCCTAAACTTACCCTGCTCTCTAACTTCGAGCAATCAATGACTGGTTAGTGTAGTGCCACCATCATTTTTATCGCTACCAATAAAGCCTATTATGAACAGCGCTGTGTTACAGACCATCTGATTATTTGCTCTGCACTCCTCCAGTGTTTGAGCTCCGTGTCACAAAGTAAAACCCATGCATGCTACAGCCAGCTGCTATAGTGTATCTGAGGTCACCAAGTTTTTTCCCCTATGCAGTTAAACACAAACATCAGCATTTTCAGAAATGGGTGCAAAGTCCCAGCCCTTCCATCTGCTCTCTGCTTTGAACATCAGTTTGGTTGCTGGGTTGAAAATTTCAGCAATAGTATTTGCCCACCTTGCTGGTATCTTAAAGGCCTTTAACTCCATAAAACAAGCCAGGCTTCACAGAGCAGCAAAGTGCTCTTTACTTACTTGTGTTACAAAACAGACTCATGAATAATTATATCAATTATAATGAAAATCCTACGCGCTATTAATTTAAGATAGGAAATACAGCACTAAAATAAGATAATATCTCCTACTGTAATTCCTTTCCCTGAGGACTTTGCTGCTGTAGGCCCAACAAATAAATGACAGGCAATGCAGTTACACCCTCTTTGATTTTGCTACCTAGCATTCACTTTGTAGATTTATAGTTTTTCCTTATACCTTTTAATTCTGGTTTTGTTTTCCAAAACACGAACAAGATTTTCTTACTGGTAAATACAGTTTGTTACAGGTGTGCTGGCATCAGTATGGCATAGAAAGCACAGTTATGAAAGTTCATATTGTGCACAAAGACAGAGCAAAGGAAGCATAGATTCATCTACTCTGACCCTGAGCCTTCCATCAGAAAGCCTTCCCTTCCTCTGAGTGCTCGTGTGCACGTAGGTACGTTCTAGATTTACTCCATGATCTTTTTCCAGTCTTGTTTCTGTCACAATCTCGTTGATTCACCAAATATACTTGGCATTGGAGCAGACATTTTTCTTTTTTTCTTCAACCTGAAGTATTTAGGATGTATTGTGGACAAGTCTAGGGGCTTCCTCACGCAACATGAAAATTTTGGAGAAGTCCTAACCCTATTAAAATCAATGTTATCTTTCCCATAAACTTCAACACTGTCAGGATTAAGGCCCCTCTTGATTTATGATGTTGTTTTGACGTTGAGAATCCCTGAGAGGAGATTTTGCTAAGAGCCGATCAAAATCATATGTCTGTCCAGCTTCAGTCACAACTTCTCCCTAATTTGCATAAAACGACTCAAGATTTGAGTTTCTGCGACAAAAATAAATCAGGTAAGTTTGGCTTAGTTTTAGGTTTCACTGGAAAAGTTACACTCAACTTTGGTATGTCACTGTTTGCTTAAAAAACATTCTTTCTGAATTCCACCACACTCTTTTTTCCTCTAAAGAGTTTTAGGTCATTCTTGCTAAAGACGAGTGGATTTCATCAAGCTGTAGAACTACTTTGATGGTCTGGAGTGTATTTTACTGGGTCATGGATTTGCTGCCTATAACATTTGCTTAAGGAGCATGTCATCACATCTCAAACAAAAACAGTACTGTCATTTGAGCACTTTTATCAGGTTTTGCTGTCCCGGTATGCAATGAACCACAAAACATGTTACGTACACTTTTAAATTATTATTTTACTGGGACAAGTGAATGAAGTTAAATTTGTATTTTGGGCTGTTTTGCTGTTTTTCTGGCTGCTAGAGCTGTGAAGTGTTTGACTGTGGTGGCTGGCCGGTAGAGCTCGCCTGTCAGTTTTCCTTTGCTATATGTACATTTGTGTGTGTGGTTTGGTGCTTGCATGGTAGGTTTTTTTAGTTTGCTTGTTTGGCTTTTGTACTGTGAGCTGTTGGATTCTTACTCGGTCTGGGTTCTGCCATCACATAGAGATGCAAGCCCCATGGCATCATGCATGGGGTAAAGGGGTATAAGTGGCAAACAAAAAACCAAAAACTTTCCTACAGTATCCGCTCTACCAAGAATCTTTAAATTGTGTCTAAAACACATCCTGGTGTTTCAAAAAACTCAGAAATCATCAATTCAGAGCACCCTGCCACTTCATTCACACTTATAATTGCCAATATATCTTCTAGTCTCTTTGTCTAAGAATATTTTGAGAAAAAAGCAAAATAAATAACCAGAGTTTATTCTGGATATAACGACATCAATGTGTATTTATACAAAAGTTACAGGGAGGGCATCTCCCCTTTTAGTACAGATGAATTATTTAAAAGGGAGGAGGGGAGAGATAGGATCATAACCAAAGTACTACGTGCCTTATCAAAATTGTTAGGGCTTTTACATTCCATTTCCTTGTGATAAGACTCTCGCGCTGAGCTGGCATTCGGAAGTGAGCCCAAAGGGCTGACTGATAAGTTTACATAAGGAAGGAAATAATCAATTTAGAGCTGTTACTGAATGAGCTCTTATCATGTTCGTTTCCTCACTATTGCTTCTCAAGCTAAATATTACATGTTTAGGAGCAACTTCAAAAGATTTACCATTCTAGCCCCTGCATTCTAATAAGTAAAACTCTTTCAATGGCATGAAGAATTTGCTTGCACCACAATAAAAGTGCCATTCACACACTAACAAACTTTCATTTTAAACCACTGATATTTAAGCTGAAGGAAGCAATACATTCTTGCAGGAAGACTACAATTTTCCAGCCCACTATTTAATATTTCACGCACAGCAGAGAGATTTTAAAAGGTACTAATAAGTAGTACACTAATTTCCCTTTCTGCCTCTGTGGATTTTCCTTTCCTTCTCCTGTAATGTACTTCGTTTGACTGCATTAGTCTATTTTTTTTTCCAAGAAGTATGTTTTTTTAAGACCCTGATGACAACAGCATGATTTGTGGGTGCACATGACTTGTCATGCTAAAATTTAAAAATGTGGCTTTTATTCTGAGTCTTCATTAAACTATAAAAAAATGTGCATTGTGTCTGGTAAGTGACTGACTATAGCCTCTTTGTCTGCAGTAGCTTTGCTGGGCTCCTGAGAGCTTCATCGAGAGCAGAATTGGTTCCACGGGATCAAAATTCAATTACTGGGAGAAAGCGGAGAGGGACAGTCCTGACTAAAAAAAAAATAAGGTAGTAATTAATAGATTTAAGTTGGTTGTGTTATGAATTGGTACTCAAATATAAAACAACCACAGATTTGATACAGTACAGCTTTCATATGAACCATTATATGAGGACAATATTTGTTTCTCCATACTTGATCTGGCTCATACCTTGGTCACAGTCACTATTGAGGAGGATTTACTTAGGTCTTAGCTGGATGTTTATGTTTCCATGAACACAGATTACATTTGTATCCTAACATTTTTGTGACTGGACTGTGTCCAATCATTAAGAAAAACCACTGAGATGCTGTAATACTGACATTGCTATAAAACGTTCCTCAATGGCATCCAACTGCTATAGCAAGTGCTGTGGAGAATATCAATTGTGGCCAACTCTCTGTGCCAACAGATTTGACAATGATACCACGAACCAGCTGCAACTGAGAAAAAGATCAGAAAATGGTACCTTGGACCGATGTCTACAGTGCACTTACATTTACTTCCAAAGTATGCAAAGCTTCACAGTTCGTTTGAAGGTGGGGGCAAGGGGGGAACCAAAACAGAAAGAACCTCAACATTCAAGTGTTGAAATCTTGATAATACAAGTAGAGGATTGGGGCTTTTTTGAAGCCTGGAGTTAATTCAGGGGTTGACTGATGCTTTGCTTTTTGGATACACATGAAGTACAACCCACAGAAAGCCAAAGTTGTACTGGCATGTCAGAGAAAATCACTAGCAAAATATGGCAAAGTCTGTATCTGACCTTCCTGCATAGGAGCACGTCTGCTATTTCTCACCTGCCATCCGTGGATATGGATCTGGTTAAGTACTTAGTTGCCAACTGATAGCAGGTGGCCTGAAAAAAACAGTCAGAAAGACCATGCACTTTTCTACGTTTCTGACCAATACAGCTATGTGGAACTCACTGACTCATTAATTCTTCCTTCGACTACTACAGTCCTTCCAATGCTGGAACCAGTTTTCATAGTCATGAGGAACTCCAAACAATACAAAAAGCAATGGACTCAGTATTAAATACAGCAAGTAACCAGGGAGAGTGTTCCATGAGTACGTGTCCTCTGGTCTCCTAAAGGACACAGATCACAAGAGATGACCTCTCAGAATGTAATCCCAAACTTTCCTACTTGTCAGGCCTCTTTGTTAGTGCAGTACTGCAGTGTTTTTGATCTCAGATCATGCTCAGACAGAAGCTCAATATATAGCAAAAGAGAAAGTCTGGCAGGGCTTCCTCCCTGGGGAACCTTGACTCTGGTATTTACTTCTTCCCCAGTGCAGGGCAGCCTGGATTTTTAGACCATCAGGGCACTTTGTAAGGTTCATCCATTCCACTGCGAGTGGCCTCCTTCCCAAAGCTACCATTACAAACACTTGCCTTGCTCAAGTTACAGCACTATTGGATCCAGGTATTTCATTCTAGCACATCTTCAATTTACAGGGCTAGATTTATTTATGGAGCAGACCACTTCCCTCCCGGAAAGGTTATATACTTTTCATCACCTATAATGAATATATAGTTTAATGAATTCATCAAGAGCCTGATCGAAAGACCTTGAAATGAAGGGGAGTCTGTTCAACAGTTTGCTGCCTCAAGAAAATACAGAACATTCAGCCTGGATTTTATATAACACAAAGGATGATGCATTTGCATTTAACAGCCAATTTTAAGCAAGAAATTTAATGCTTCTCTCCCTGGGCCCCATGATGTATGCACCCTCAGCTAGGCTTTGATCCAAACCCCTTGACCTAACTCTTTGAGGTACAAATACTGCAGTGCAGAAATTGTTTGATATGGATGCTCTCTAAACTGTTTCCCAGAGAACATTCAAATAAAACAGGCATTGTACTTCAGTAGGCAGTCCTACACTTCTGTAGGAAAGCTGACATTAATTTACAGAGAGGGCAACAAAGTTGTCCAAGGATCATCAGCTGCTAAGGAGATGGGCAGGCCTTCTTGCTGTCCAGAACATCCAGTAAGATGAGAAGATCACTCAAACAATGTGGTAATGAGTAACCAAATGTTTTGAGTGAGACTTTCCGTGGTACCGTGTCTCTACACTTTATAAATCATTGACAGGTTTGTTATGCAAGTGGTCCCTGGTACCTTGTAAACAGAGCTTCTCCATGCTCTGTTGATCTTTCCACTGCAGTTTGTTGCAGACCTAATAGCTGCTTAAATAATTTCTGACATCTAAAAGAACAGGCCAGGTCCAAAAGCGTAAACCAAAACTCTTCGGCTTAGCTGCTAAATCCAGATACCTACCACTGAGCTGGAGACACCTGCATTGGGGCGCTTGGCATTAGTGCAGCATGCTCAGAGCCTCCACAGCAAGTTTATTCTACTAAGCTTAAATATCTAGCTCCTGTTCTCAATATCTCAATTTAGGGAATCTAAATTGGGAATTCTGATCCAAGGGCTGGGACACTCAAAAGAGAGGTAAAACTCTGGAGCGAGTAAAATTTGTGTTGATTCTCTGGATGAGAGTGCCAGTTCTGCAGTGACAAAAGCTTTGCACGGCCCAGCATCCCCAGGTAGTCACACCACTTAGCAGGTGACCACTGTGTGAGATACCAGCATTTACTGCCTCCTGGAAAACATGAAGGCTAACTCTTAGGGGGTCCAAACTTAGGATCACTGTCTTTTCTGAGCTGACGAAGGCCAGATGTAAGGGCAACCGTTACAGGAACTATATAGCTCTTGCTAACAGCTGTCCTCTTGGAAAAGGAAGCACGAAGATGGTGGCCAAGTAGAAAACAACGGGAAAAGACATCCCATTACATACAAGCAGAAAAAAAAATAAAAATCTGAGTGCAATGAACCAAAGGTTCTTCACTAGACTAATCTCCTGTGTAGCACATAAAGGATTTTCATTTTGTAGGGAAGGGAAGGACTCCGTCTTGGTTGGATAACTTCCACAAGCTTTGAAGTATAAGTACAGCAAAGTTTGATCTAAAAGTCACAAGTAACGCTATGTATAATTCATCGTTTGTCTACACAAGTTTCCTTTCCGTCTTACGTGGAAGTGCTAGACAAGCTGTTTAACCTCTTGGATTCAGTTTGTCTGCATAAAAGGGACAGCAATACTCACTTTCCTCAGGAGGTTATTTTTGCATTATGTTTTGTTGCTGTTACAGTTAATCTTTATTACTAAACCAGATAATTGTCACATCAGTACCGTGAGTTTACATCACCTGCTTAGGATTGCTAGGTTGTCATCACACTCATAGTTAATTACAGAGTGGGTTGGCTGCTTTCTCTTACTTTCTATGATAATGAGAAAATCTAAATCTACACCTGCTCTGGGCTGGTAACACCAAATACAGTGTGTTGTGTACACTGGCAGACCCTAGAAACCAGAAGTTTAGTCAGATGGCAAGAGATTTCAACACAATACTTTGGATTTACACCAAGAGGGATGAGATTGGACTGAACTTTTATGAAATTCGCCTGTGTTTGTAATCACAGGCTTACTAGCCTACTACCAAAATTTGGCCTAAAATGCATCAGTAGTAGTGCCAAAAATTGCATCCTAGCCAAAACAAATATTTTACTTTCAGTAAATAAATTTTCACTTTTCTGCCTAAGACTAATGTTGCTGAACTACAGCTGAAAAGCTCGGAAGCCCTCTGCTTCCAATATAAGCTACTAATGAACGTAAGGGACATTCTACACCACAGTCCAAGAGCCAGCAGGATCTTCCAGTAAGACTCTAGGAACCCCACAGAAGCATGATCTAACAGAAAAAATATGACCAAATGTAATCCCCAGCAGAAATGTTCCTTATATCTGTCCTTTTCAAGAAGCATTTTTACTGCTGTAACGTTAGCTTATTCTTGGAGTTCTCAAGTCTGCCTACAAAAAAGTATTAACAAAAGGGTTTTAGAAAAACATGACGCGCATGACGCGTAGCATAGCTTGAGGCTCTGCATAAAACTGCAGATGATAGCCCTTTAAAAAAATTATTATTCATTTATCGGAAAAAACAGGGCATTTCATTTTAATCAGGGGTTTGCTCTGGTGCCCTTGAGTGTAATTTAATAAATAAAAACACAGGAAGAGAAAAGGCAGGAAAATGTAAATACAGCTGGTAAGCTAGGAAGTTTTTAACTTCACCATAAAACTGATATCTCCACAGCAAATCAATACTGAGTCTGAATGCCACCCAGCTCTGTCAGACCTATTGTCTTGTATTTTCAGTTTTTCAGTATGCTGGCTGCTCTGTAGTCCGAAGAACTAAAGTAGGCATCTTTCTTCTCAGCAGCACAATTCAGGTCACTCCAGCCACACTCTTAAGGTCCCCATTCAGGCTCCCCCCATGCAAGAGCATCACTACAGCTGCACAAGGCAGTTACGTGCATCACTCATGGTGCGGCAGGAAATTGGTCACAGCATGGTGTACATTTCTCCTTGTTGTTATTATTTTCATTCACAGAAACAGTTTAATAACCAACAAAGGAAGGAACTGCCATAAGCATTAGGCTGTTTTGTCTAGGTTTCTGGCTCCAAGCCTTGAATTTTTCTCACTAGGTGATACCATAATTTTAGCAAATAATAATGATAATACTATCATGATAAACAATATCAGAAGATAAAAGGAACACGATGTTTACCATAACCGCTCCTTGACTGTTATTTTGTCTTTTTCTCACTTATATTATGGCACACCAGTGATTAGCTGCTTCCCTGTATGAGTCACCTCGCAAATTATACCATTTATCCTTTCAGGGGGTCCAAATGATATCATATACCACGGACAGCAAAGCTTGCCTTGCACCCTAATGTAATCTAAAGTGCTTGGTGATATAATTGTCTGCCTGTTGACTGCTCTGCTTACAGAGTATTTAAAGCAAAGAAAAATAGTATGTCTGACTGTATTTTTATGCTCCATTTATACTCGCCTCAATCTTTCATACCTTTACACCTGATGCTTTCTCTCACTTGCTCTTGCCTGTCTTTCCACTGCCTCCTTGTCCTTCCCTTTCCCAGCTTCCTTCCTTCCTCCTCAGTCTTCTCCAGTGGTAAACAAATCCTTTCTTTTTCCTAAGCCTGAGACTGAAATTGTGTCCTCAAAACCCATTAAAAATAATTTGGGTTCATTTAGGTAAGTGGGATATTCTACAGGTTTTCACCAACAACCATAATATCAAGTGCACGCAAGAATGCACTGGGCACAGTGTCCAAGTAAGCGTGAAGCCATCCAGCAGATCTAATCAAACACACAACCAAACCAAACGGAAACCACAGAAAATGTACAAGAAGGTACTGAAATATCAGCTACAGATCACCAGCTTCCCCCTATCCCTCTCCTGATCCACAAATTTGTGTCACAAAAATGTTTGATAAGTGTCATATAACTTTCACCTGAACCTGCTAACTCATCAACTTTTTATTGCATCTACTTCTTGAATATAATTAATAAATTTTATGTTTTTAAATTCAATGATCGGTAAGCATTTATAATTCAAATGCTTCAGATTACCTTTTTTTTGTAAAAGTTTTGTGTTGCTAAGGCAGAAGATAGACCTGTCTTCAATATATCATCCTAGTATCATAGGATGAATTTGCTCTAAGGAAGCCAGGTTATAAAATGTTTTTTCAGGACTACACATACAGTTTCTATACATTAGACTTCCAGTTTACACCACATGGGTTTTTTTATTTCTATTTCCACAAAGTTTTTGTATGCAAATTGCTACCGCAAACCTTATGCATACAATTCTTTACACATTTTTAACTGAATAATTGCATTTTGCAATTATTGCAAAATTATCAAATATCATTCCATTGCATACTGAATTTGGTGAAAACCTGTTTTCCAAGATGCAGGCTGAATTTACATTTTTCAGTTCTGACATATATTCTATAATATGTCAAAAGCCACAAAAATAATCCAATAACAATTGCATTCAACAAGACTTGACTATGATTAACTGATACCAAAAAAAAAAAAAAAAAAGGCATTTTAAGATCTTTAAAATTAAGTCAATGTTAATTAGTTGTTGTGGTGTCTGCTTCATGAAATTCAGTTTGAAATATAATGCCTAGCAAGGCTGTATTTTAGAAACATTTTCCCACAATTTCCGAAGGATGAAAGAAGTGGCCACATAAAAAAATATTCTCTAGTGCTTCATGTACTGCATGTTATGGCATGACCTCTACTTTCACTAGTCATTCTTTATTCTGTAAATAATAGATAATTATACATTATATAAAACTATAATCATTGTTAATTTGTCATTTTCAAAGAGCTACCTGGAAAACAGAGCTACCTGTGAAATATATTTGCTATTACACAACTTCGTTCTAAAAAGACAGTCTCTACAATCACCAACATATGGAAACTTTCACTTTTCTATTTAAAAATATGCAAAAACACAGAGCTAATTTCTAAGACTGGTGGAGGAGAAACTCCTTTCCTAGGCTGAGTTTCATAAATGGACCACAAATATTCTTCTTTGCTTCAGTGTTTGCATACTTCCACCAACATTTAGTGCAGTGATTCCACGTGTGACTTTCCTGGTTTTGTCCATGACTTGCAAAATAGGCAAAACCGCAAGAAATCATACTCTTAGTTTGCTATTTAGACCTATTGTTTATATTTGCCTCTGTGTAGGGTATCACGAGACCTAGGAATGACAATAGTTTGGTAGGCTGGGAAACCTTTACCCCCACCCTCGCAGCCTCCATTCTGGGATTGCGATACACAAGGCTTCGAGCTGCAGGTTACATTAGGGATGGCCCAAGGATTTTTGACCTAATTTAATTGTGATGAGTGGTAGTAACAGGAGTGAGAAAGTACAGAAACAAAGCACGCAACTCTGTCTAGTGAACAAAGGATTTTGTTGCTCTCAGCTCACCAGTTGCGGACCACTAAGTGCCTCAAGAAACTAATTTTTAAGTTTGCACTGGGAATGAATCCTAAAGGCAAAGGGCTCCAAGCCCTGCAAGGCACAAATAGCCAAACATCCCTTACAAGTTTTAATGAGTGCTGGAAAACTTAAAAAGTGGGGTCATGATTTTTCAGGTGTTTGAAGGCCTGAGTTACGTTAACAAGACTATAGAACAGAAATGTTTTCATCAGATTCTGAACCAGTACTTGCACCATCCCAGCAAAATGGCACAGTTCAGTGTACAGTAAATACCAAAATGCTGATACGTAGTACCTCCAAGTACCTATTAAAAGTCACATAGTATACACACGCTATCACATTTTATAGATATTTTATACAGTATCAGTTGCTAGAATAATGGTAGTCCTGATTTTCTTTCCAAAACTGGAAGGTGTAATTCTAGTGGCTTTTTGTTATTATTTTTTTTTTTTTTTAAATAATGACCATTGGTGCAAATCATATCTGGAGGAACAATCTGACTTGCCTGGGTTTCTACATATTTATGGTTTACATTCAGCTCTCAAAATGTGGTTCCAAACTACCAAACCCACAACAGCTGTTTTCCGAAACTAGCATTTCTTATCGTTCAGTATCAAGCATTATTGCCCATTAGACTATGGAAAGAATGCCACAAATGAACTAGGTTCCTAGAGTCCTAGGAGATTTGTTTCAATTTCTAATCAAACTGGTTCCCAGACTTAATTCAATCAGCCTCTATTTTTCCTACATGTTGGCAGGAAAAGGACTTTTTTTTTTTTTTTCCAGAAGCAATTACTGTAAATATAAATGGCTAAGCACTCAAACAATTCTAAATTCTTTTCTTCTGCTCTTGATCATAAAAACCCATCTTTCCAAGCAGCATTAATGCCCTTCTTTATGGCATAAAAAGTATAAAGATAGACCATCTGGGCTAGCATGCCTGCCTTTTTCATACTTGTACAGATTCAAGGTGACCCCTTCCAGTGTTTCAGATTCCCTGATCTCTTCAGAAATAACTGGAGACTTCTTACAGCTTATCTTATGCCCAGGATCTTTTGAAGTGCATCAGATGTATTAGACATGATGGAAGAAGAGAAAGGAGTGGGAATGAAAGGAACTGATAGTGTTACTACCCGTGTTTATTTCAAGCTCACTTGAAAAAAATTTGCCCAGTTAGAGGGTACTGACTTCCCATATTACAATCAACAAGGGAGCCAAGTACCTAAGTAATCCTGACTTTGACTGCTTAAAGCAGTGTACTACTGCTTCACATGTTAATCATGTGGTGACATGACATGTTTAAGTGTTGAAAAGACAGCACCCCGCGATAATGAAAGTGACACACTGCAAGGAGAACCTATTTGCAGCTGGGAAAAGCATTAGGTTTGTATAATGAGCTTCCCAGACAAAACAGCACAGACAATTGGGGTTGTATAAATCTAAATCTACACACTGAGAAAGAACAGGATAGAAAAAAAATAAAAAGAAAGGTATAGAGTTTAAATGTACAAGAGCACAGAAGTTGTTTTCTAGTACTTGAATTCAAAACAAACTCCACTGAATGTATAACTATGATCACAGCTAGTATCATAGAATATCTGCTCAGTTCTGGTGACAAAAATACAAGTGGTTTAGTATTTTTATGTTATTTCAATCACCAGTTTGATACAATCACAGCAGATTGCTCAACCACATTGATGAACAATAAGTAGCACTGGTTACCTAAGACGGAGGAGGTACATCTAAGATACTCAACTTCTCCAGGAAAAGTCTTTTTCCCACACTTCAGATGCTCCAGCCTAAAGGGCTGGGAGTGTCAGCAGCCCCTGGCAGAGAAAAGGAGGAAGGTTACTAAAAGGCAGCTGCTTTCAGTTTGCAGCACCTCTGTGGAGAGCCCTTTTCTTTGCACCACATAGGAACGTACGCTTTGGTTACACTTCTTTTTCTTGTTACCGTTTCATGGGTAGCCTCAGAACAAAACACACAACTAGCCACACACAGGGCGAGGTGGCGGGAAAGTCCTCTCTACAAGAAATTCTCCAGTTACCCTAATTTAGTGATGTGTGTCCCAGAATAAGGCAAGGTCACTCCTTCATAATCCACATTAAAAGAATATTGACTTTATAATACAAAACCACGCAGGCAAAGAAATACAATGGCTATACAAGAATCGACAGGCATTATCCTTTCTGTGACTTCAGCTGGTGTTGAATAGGTATCAGAGAGGCAGATTTCTGCATTCCTACCCCTTTGTAAATTCATAGTACCATCCTCAAATCTCTTCAGCACAGTTTTCACTTTAAAGAATAGTCCTATGGAGTTTTCATACCCAATAAAAATACTCAATATAAGTGTCTCAGACTAAAAGAATGTGTCAGGACCATGTCTTCTGCAGCACAACGAAAAAGCCACAGCATGATATTTATTATACTTACAGGTTTTACTTCAATGGCTTGCTTTCATCGTATTTTATGAAAACACCCCATCTTTTAAGAATTTTTTGCTTATTTACTAACACCTGGCTACATTGTTTTCCTTTCATTACATTACATTTCATTACATGAAAAAAGGCGACAAAGTTTACCTCTACTTCATTTAGTAAAAAGTCTCCTTTACTGTAGCACAAAGCATTAGGAAATTACCTAGTTCCTAAATGCTAAAGAAAAGATCTGTAATTTGCTGACATTGCTGAAACTTACTCATGTTTGCGTCTTGGTTTTTCAAGTCAATTTATGAAACATTCCCTTATTCCAGATTTTTACTCTGATTTATCAACATGAAGGCAACTCTCCACATGTTAAGAAGAACATTTTCTATTTATGTGATTTTTCAAAATGTTTAATTAGACATTTTAACAATGTCTAGTCATTAGGCAACAATTTACAGTCAGGATTGATTACAAAGGAAGCTCCTAGATCACAAAGGTCCCGGTACTTTTGAATGGTTTCTCCGCATTTTCGTCCATGCACGCTGCTGTATGCATAAAGGGTGACATCACTCATCTGCATTATTGTGCTGTACATTCATCAAAGTACTGATTAGAATCTAAAAGTTCTCAAATAGCAGGAGGATTTAGTAATTTGTAATCAGATACATAAGAGCGAACAAAAGGAAGTATCAGTGCTTTCAAAGGGAGTTTGTGACCTCCTCGTGCAGGTTCTGGAATAACTTTCTCTGTTGATTTTCAATTGTACCTGAATGGCAATATTAACAAAGCAGCTAGACGTATATTACAGGTGAGGGAAAGTTTTCTAGTCAAGTACCTACCTTGTAATTACATTTTAATATTCCACTACGTATTTAGGAATATTAGTACACAAAAAGGAGGAAAGACATGAGCAGCTTAGTGCGGTGAGACTGTCAGACTTTTAATTTGTTGTGACTAACAATTCTAGCTGTGATTTTCTGGTTTCATATGGGCACACTGCTGCACTGCTGCTGCTTTTTAATTAATTTGAGGCTGCGAAAGCTTTCGTTGAGCAGTAATGAAGGCCACAATGTGCATGTGTTGGATACGATGTGAAAAATTTGATAGCTAACACTATGAATGTGTAGTGGGTATGAACCCTTTCTCACTAAGGACATGTAGATGGTTGCAAGCTACATCATGATACGAAACAAGCCAAGCATTTGATTCTTATTTCCATCAAAAAGAAACCTATTTCAATAGTGTATTTGTCTCCCTTTAGACTGATTCTTCTATCTGCATAAAACGTCAATAAATCATTCCATACTTGATTATTCAAGTGCAGAGCATATCCCAAAGAAAGTTTACAGTTTCAAGTCAAGACATCTTTGTCAATGACCTCAAGGCTCTCACGGATCCCAGGTGGAACACAGCTTACTAGTTCAGTTCTCACTTTCAGCCTCCCAGGCAATACCTGTTATTTTGAGTGTATTATTAAGTTGTTGCTTTGCTTACAAAATACCGATATGTTTAGATGATAGGCAGGGTTCTTCACTCACATCCAGCAAAGTCTGTCTCTCTTTTTTGAAGCTATCGATGGAATATCTGGGTGCAGATCCTCGGTCAGCACCTTCCTGCAGCAAGATCCGAGCTCAGCAACAAGAATCTGCGAGAGTCTGAGGACTCTCCATCCCACGTGGGGGCCTGCCGGGACCCCACTCAGCAGCACAGAGCTGCTTCAGACTGTTCAAAATTGCGTTCAGCTGCAGCATCTTCCCAAGGGCTGTTTCAACAGCTGGGGCTTGCCAGAGTTCACAAATGGTTTAAGCATCCCCCCTGCCTAGCCTCAGCTACGTCCCAGGCGTGCTCCCCCCGTGAAAAGCAGAGCGAGAGGGTGCTGCAGGGGCCAGGCTCCCGCAGCTCAGCGGTACCGAGGAATTCCCTCATGCACCAGTGGTGCAGAGGCAATGGATGAGAGCCAGGGATCTGGCTCAGAAACTGCTTATTTTAGATAGCGATTCTCCCCCCACACACCGCTTTCATTAAACAAAAAATTACCATGTGTTAGATAACATTAAACTATCAGCGAGAAGGAACAGTGGGAAGCATTTCCTTCAGCCGACTGGATGCCATGCACTTTTCTTAGGTTTTGAAAAAGCCGTTTCAAACAGCTTCTCTCAAAATGCATAAATGTCCATTCGGGCAGCTCAGGGGATGAAAAGTTCCTGCATATTCCAGGAATACGCTTATTTGTCTGCACATACATGAATTTTGGAAACACGGCTGATTTCTTCTATTCCCAAAGACCAAGTTCACACTGTGTTATAGCAGATCATTTCAGTAGGTCAGAGAGAACAAGAATTCAGCATCTGGAAGAAAGGTCCCTAAAGGGTCTCTCTGAATCTGCTGCTGTTGTTTTCTGCTGCAGCCTTGTTTTTCAGAGCTCTGCCAGCACCAGCAGCTTCTGCTCACAGAAGGGTCAGCAATTTTTTTTTCTTTTTTTTTTTTCTTTTTGGCCATTCTTACAAAGCACCCGTCCCCATTCTGTAGCCCACATTCTGCCTTTGTGCATTGTCATTAAAACTTCATTGACAACAAGCAGACCGAAAGGGGTGTAAATGAATGTAGGCGCTGCCCCCCTCTTTTGTTCCCTGAAATCCAGCCAAAATCATCGCATTTCATACATCCTGAATAAAATCATAAATCCTTCCCCATGGGGAGCAGGGTGTTCCCCTTGAAAGCTGGCCTGCGGTTGAAAACTGCTTGAGGAATATAGGCCAGGTTTCTAAGGCTCATGCTAAAACTGAAACTGAGGCATGTCTAAGTTTTTTTGTAACACGTAACTTTTGTTTCCTTTCCTTTGAAAACAGCATTTTGCATATTTTTAAAATAATATTCCCCTCTGAACCTATATATTCAAATGTATATAACTGAGCTGCCAGATGCTATAAATTGTCCCAGCTCAACTGGACATAAGGAATCTATTCCGCCTTACGCAAGGGGAGGATGTGACCATAAGTGCAAAATTTCAAACCCATTTTTATATGTAGCTTTACTTATGCTAAGAAGATGTTGGAGATTAGTTTAGTCTGACCTTTATGATCTATTAAAATACTTTTGCCTTACTTTTTGCAAAGAGTTTTATATTCTTTTACCATAAAGATAACTATACGAATGCACATAGGTTCCCATACTACTCAGCGACAGATATCAAATGTAACATATTACTGTCTTGTAAATATATTGTATACACTACAGGATAACATCGTAGTCTAAGTACCTAAGCTAGCATTTTCACTTCTAAAAGTCTACTCTAAGCTGCTGAATTTTGCCTTTACACACCCACAATTTCCATTGCCATCCCCAGTTTTTTATGACAGCCTCCAGCACACTCACTTCTCTTTCAATACAAAATTCTTAACATATATGACACATGAAAAACAATAATAATATTTTGCACTTCTTTAACACAGTATGTTGCAGTAAAGTAATATAATCCAAGCATGGCAAGTCTCTGTTCAGCCCATAAACGGACTGTCTCTCTACAGTCTCAGCACAAACCCAAATTTTTCCCCCACAATTATCAATATTGATCTTCTCCTGGATGGTATAGCACACAGTACATTTATATGTTAGTGAAACTAAATTTTGAGATGGAATACACTTGGGTAAAACATCCTTAGGCTTTAGGGTATTCTTGAGGGAAATCATGTAAATAAATGAGCAGGTTTTTTCTGTGTATACATGAACTTTTCCAGAAAATAAAGAGATGGCTACTTCACTGAAATTCTGTTAGCAATCCTCATAGATAATCTGAAAGTAATGATCCATCCTAGCCCATAAAACAAGTGAAGTCCAGTAAATAAGCTGTTCTTGCAAAATTAAGCAAGTTTTTCTAAAGCCTCTGCTTGCTGTTCTTTGACTGATTCAAGTACAGTGGCCTCATGAAGCCATTAAACCCCTTCTATGCACTAAAGATCTTCTGCTGTTCCTGGCACCCACCAGCACTCCATGCACACCAGGATATTCCCACCTTTTTAACCAGGAATATCTGTTTCCTTTCCAGCTTGCATTGCACAATCAGCAGCAATGACACACTGTTCTGGGTTCATGGTCATCAATGAATTGTGCCAGTCATCTTGTTCAGGTACAGAATTGTTTTCTCTTAAACTAGGGGGACTTTGTCCTCTTTCATGTTTTACTTTGTTTTTCTTTTTTTTTTTCCATTAACTGGATGCAAAATAAAATGCTAAAGCACTGTAGAATCTAGCTTATTATAATTTAAAAATACCAAAACCAGTAGTAGCTGTCTTACACGTTAGGACCTTGAGTTTGTGCTACAGTGTTGCACAGGAATACATGCAGCGTATTTAGGATCAGGAAATTGCAAATGTGGTCACTGTGCATCAAACCCTAAAGCTCCACCAGATGCAGGAAGGTCAGACTCAAATTATTTCACCTATTTCAGTATTCTTTTGTGCCCTGGATGACAACCTTTCCTGCTAAGGATTTTCCAGCTTCTGCCAAGGGACTCAATTAAACAAACATCAGCCGACCTCTGACCTCAGCATGCATCTTTAGTGATCACATTATTTGCCCATCCATAAAGTGAACAGCTCTTAGGCCACAGTTGTCACAGTGACTCGGACAGCGTGTCAAAGAGAAAACTGCAAAACTGATGTTATACAAGTACCAGGCAGTTTTTCTAACCAGCAAAAGAGTCCTTCTAAAAGGAACACGATCTGGACTACACTTTGCCTTTCATGCTTTCTATTGTTAGGCAATATTTCTCTCCTCGGTGAAAATCTTCTCAAAGCACATTTTCCCCACATAATTTAGGGGGTTGCCTGGGCTTGTACATATCAGAAATCACTAGCCTAATTCAATTAAACTATTTGCTATGCATTTAGGAAGTCAGCAGAGGTAAAATTGGAAGAAAAAAAAAATCAAAAGCGCTTATCATGGCTATGAAACAGGAAGACTAGAAGCAGCCAAAGTACAAGTGTATACTCTCTCCCCACCTGAGTCTTAAAATGAAATTGCAATTTTTTGTTACATCACAGTATCCCACAATCACCTGCAGCCAATAAAATCCATAGGAAAACACACTGCAGTTTTTAGGAGCATTCACAGGAAGCATGGGACAGACTTAGGGAAACTGCTTTACATTTTACTGTCCCATAAATTGTTCTTGCTCATGAAAATTCTTCAAAATGCTCATTTTGTAATTTGAGATGGAAATGTGTTATCACTGACTCCTCTTGCCCTCATAAGTGTGTCCCCCTTCCCCTTACTCAACACTTCACCTCTGAATAACTAATAGATTAAAAGGAAGAAAAGCCTCAAGTCTTCCTCACAAGATTGCATTAACCTATTAGACTTCTTTTGAGAACTCTTCTTCATGAGCTGTGTACTCAGATGCTCCTTCCTCTTTCCAAAAGGCATGGGTGGATCTTTAGCTCACACCTAAGACTGCTAGAGGAAAGCCAGCACGTAACTTTCTGTGCACAAGTACACTTAAAAGCATCAGCAACGAACCTTCACCAAAAGCATAGGAGGACTGCCACTGAAACCTTCAACACGCTGGCACTGAAATGAGAGCACAGCCGTGCTAGCCCAGCTTTTGCATTAAATACTGGGTTATCTTGCCCTCCTTAAATTGGAAAAGGCTTAGCCCTTGCCCTCTCCCCAGTACTTCCCAGCAGTGCAAAGGCAGAGTACTGCTTTGGGAGAGCCATGCCCCCACAGTTGTCCTGGCAATCCTTAAAAGACCATGAAAGGCTTCATGGCACAGTAGGGTAGCAAGGAGAGGAGGGGGGAAGGCAGAGTCTGCATCTGTGCCTCATCTCAACACGGCACCACAAGAGAAGGGATGGCTACATGTACTTCCATGTCACCAGAGCCTCAGCCAGGCACGTCACACCCTGTGGGCTGTCCAATTTTTAAAGCCAAATATGAAGCAGGACTTCCTTTTACTCCTGCATTCCACAGGAATGCCCAGTGGCTGTCTGCAACTTGCTTATTCCAACAAATATCATCTCTGATTAAACTGTATAATATGGTAATTAGCATTTGAAGGGCTGAGGCATAATTCCCATGAGTATGATATCCCTTGCCCTCTGCGAAGGCAGGGAAAGTGGTTGCAGTAATCCACCATTATAGAGAAATGTGTTGTCTGGTTTAAAAATTATTTTACGCTCTCTCTTTTCCTGGCTCTTTCTACTTACAACATCTCTGTGGTGAATTTCTGAATTGAATGAGGAGGGTGTTTTTATTGCTTCCTAGCCATAAAGGAGGAAGAAAAGTCGTTTTTAAAAATAACTACCTGTAAAACACAGTGTCAGAGATTAAAGCAGTTGGGGGGGGGTTCTGTATTTACTAAGGGAAGTTAAAATCTTCTGCTCTAAACATAGCCTCTTTCACTGTGGAAATACAAGTTGCACATCAGAGTCATTTTCTGTCAGCCACATGAGCTCTGCAGAAAGAAAGCAAAGAATACTTCATGTTGCTGAATTATGGCAAAATTACCAATAGCATAAAATCACCTTACCACTGATATGCAAACAACTTGGAATAACACAAGCAATTGGAAAATGACAAGAGTACACCTGGATGGCGAGCCACACGCTGAGCTTTAAAGGAAGTGCCATGGCCATGGATTTCACGTTCAAGCTACACATTCTGCACACCTCAACTACTCAACAACAGATAAGAGATTAGTATACTGGATTCATTTGCTAAACCGGTAAAGCTTTGGGACCAAAACCACCTCTCATTTCATGTTGACATTACCCAGCACAGAAGGTCAATTGTCAAACATTAAATCAAAAAGGAATCATATTGCACTATTGATGTGGTGTTGCCTTATCACAGTGCATCTGATGATGCCCATAAGATTGCATCCAGACAGAAAAATCACTGCCTATTACCTGGCTGAGGTCAAGCGAATGGTCACGTACTCTTTGCATACCCTTTACATACCGTCATATACATACATGCATCTATCTTTGTATATCCTGATGTGGACACACATGCGTAAGGCTGCATGTGAGAAGAGTTTCACAGGTAGGGAAGCCCATGAGGAGGTTCCTCATCTTCTGTGAAGATATAAAGACGACAGATTCATGCTATGTAAGAACACAGGGTCTGTGGGCACATGCCAAGAGTCATCCTCACTCTGGAAATACAGATTACACTCTGCAGGGAAGAACGTACTGTAGCTAGCTGCAGGATGTGGAAACTGTCCTTGAGAAGCCCGGTCAAGCTGAAATAAAACTATAAATGTCTATGCCAATTAAACATGACAGAAGTCTCCAGGGATGAAAGAACCTCTTCATTCTCATTGCAGAGAAAATGAGATGGAAAAGGGGTAAAAGAAAAGAGGAGGAGGATACCAAAAGAGGAAGCTTGTGCTCTTCCAGAAGTAATGCAAGTCAGCACTGCCTCCTGTTAAGGTCTGTGGATTATTTACCAGTCTAGCTAGCCCTTAAACAACAAGAGAGCTTGCAGTAGACACATGATGAATTTGCTCTCTCCAGTAGCCTACTCAAGCTACACTTCTGTGGTTTTTGATAGAAGAAGCAGCACTCCAGTGAAGAACAGTGTAAACCATATCTCAAATTTAAATATTTATATTTTCTATATATTGCATTTGACGTTCAGGCTGCAGAAAAATGACAGATTTTTTTTTAAGAGAAATGCAATAGTTATAGTTGGGAAATCATGACACAGAACTTAGCAAACATTGAAGAGCTGTTTCATACTATTCAATCTCATCATTAAAAGAAAAACTGCATGTCAGTGACTGACAGATTGTAATGCTTAGGCTTAAGGGGAAATGAGATGATAGGGCTCTTATATTTACTCTTAAGTGAATCTGCAGCCAAGTGCTCTAAGGAAAAACATGGTAAGTTAACTCGGCATCTGCACGATCAATATAATTCCTTAAGAGGAAAAAGTTCTCTGTTTAACTTATTTTTCTCCCACAGGGGACCATGTCAGACTGTTGCAGGAAGCAGTAAATTGCAGTTTGTGGACTCTGTTCAGGCACAACAAGAAATCATTGTAACTCAAGTGATAAAGTCGAAACTACGGGAATCCAGTGGAAAACGGTTTTCCTGTTCTGAATTGCAGCTCGATTTGAGTCTTTAAACTGCATCAGATGACACTGCTTGAGACCCAGATCTGCACAGCCTGAAATACAAAGCGGAATATCCAGCTCCTATGGTCTATAATGAGAGTTCAAGAGCAAAAACCACTTTTCTTGGGACTAATTCGTTTCCACAGACTATTTCACGACCCCAGGAAAGCTGCTGTCTTTCTTGATAAGAGAGACCTAATCCTGAGCAACTGCTGAATTCACATTCGATTGGTGTGGCTATGGCAAAGCATTTGACTCACTCCCAGCTTCTGCACAGTCCCTTGTGGTGCTTTGTGCCCACCCTGAAAAGGTTCTAGTTGACCTGATCAAATTCCAGAGCCTGGGTTTCAGTTAACCAGGGATGTAGGGCAGACTCAGGATGTGAGACACGCTACACAACATGAAACCGTGAAGGTAAAAATGGGACTTCTGTGCTGATCATGAAGATACCAAAACCAAGTGGTGTTGATGCTAGAAGTCAGTCCTGGGAGCCAAGAGCCGAACAACTTACTCCATCAAGAATTTCACTTCTCTTGGCCAACCTCACAAATGACTCAAACTTCCAGTTTCATGTCTAAAAGATTTTCCAGATTGCTGCTGGTCCTTTTCAGGCCTCTATCTCTGGGTTCGCAACTACTGTTATGTTTCCCTTCCCTGTTCCCCAATGACTTAAAAAAAATGGCTTCCATTGCTAGAAAGATCCATATTTTTCTAAAGATAAACAGTCCATCATTCATTTCTAAGACATTAGCTTTGAAAATAGCAAAGACCATTTATTGAACTAGAATTTTTCTGCCCTTCTAAGCTTCCCACTGGAAGATCCACAGACTCTAGTGACAGACATGTCACAAGCGGTGTCCAGTAACAACAGCAAAACACTCTAAAAAGTGGAAAAAAGGACAAGTTTGAATGAGGCGAATTTTAGGCTAAAAATCCTTAGAATTAGCTGCTGTAACTGGTTAGGAAGCTTAATGGGGTATAATCAACCACGGAGATTTTTTTCCACCTTCTCTCAGAAGACAGATTTGATTGGCGGGGCTCTGTATAGCACTGTGCAGGTCAATGTGCACTTTATTAGCATACATGATTGTTAGCGCTAGAAAATGGTATGTTATATTCACAGAGCTCACCATACAATAAGCTGCTAGGTGCCAATGCAAATTTAACATGCCATCATGTTAAATCAGCTAATAAGAAAATCAGATGCAGATGTAACATATTAAAATGTTTGATTTTAAAATTTTTTTTAACTTCTAAGATACATTCAGTGATTATCCCAAGGAAACACCATTATGACAGATTGCAGTGGTTCACAGATCTATCTCTATTTAAAACTGTGTTACCACAAAGCCATTGTAAAACCCTTAATTCCTGTGGTAATTAATTTTAAAAGCAAACACTTCAACCTCACAGAAATGGAAAGTACCTGCTAGAGAAAGACAGAACTAGAAGTAGCAATATAACATCTCCCATCCTTAACTGCATTCTTGTTTCCAGCTTTGGGAGGGCTGGGAGAGTACCGAGAGAAAAAATATATATGAACATGAAGAGGGTTTCCAGGATTGTACAGAAAGTATACGCTAATTAGATTGCACTAATTGCAATCCATCCCTTCTAGGATAGAATCCTTCCCACTGATTCATTTTACAGTATACGTAATGTATTCTCCCTGCTAACACATTTTAATTTCTGTTATTGAATCACTTAGAAGCATGTGATGGGACAGATGAACATACAGATCAGCCAGGGAAGAAAGCACTGGACAGACACAGTCAATTAAAGGCAGTGGCCAACTTTAAACAGAAATTATGAAAGGCAAAAAAACGGGCACGTGGTTTCTTTCTCCCTCTCAGAAAAACATCAGTTTCCGGGACTGCTGCCCTGTGAAACCACATTGGGGCACAGCAAGGTATGTGAGAATCTGAGTCTGGATGACTTTGTGGGTCATGCTTACAAGCCCATCCACCAAGGAGAGGAAAGGATTGAAAAGCCAACAGAAGGGACCAAAGAGCCCAAGACTCCTAGGAGGCAAAGGACTGTTGGTGTTCAGCCACTGCCTCCTAAGGGCACCCCAAAATGTAGCCCTGCTCACCAACCACCACACCACCATGCCTGATAGCATGCAGATGCAGAGAAAGAAGAGGGCCGTACCACAAGCTGTGGGAAAAAAGCAATAACTGCAGACAGGCAGGAAAGCACAAAAAAGTGGTCAAACAACCCCGCAATCACATCTTCAATATCAGCCTTCCCCAGGGGATGGACTGGTAACACATTAATGAAGAGGAGTTTGAGGGAGAGCATTGCAGTCGCTTTCTGGGTGTTTAGAGATTGCTACGCCCACAATAGTTAAGATGAGCTTGTTGAACAAAACAAGAGGTTGGCAGTCGGGCCTGGTGATACAGAATGGATGGAGACATTGTGATAGTGACTAGCAGAGGGCCGAGGAAGGGTTTTCAGACTGAGGGCCAACAGTCAGTGAAGGGACACTGAGGGAAGAGGGACGCACTCAAAACTATGTTCTAGGAGTGTAATCTTGGCAACCACGTTCTGGGGGAGCTGCACAGGGGAGGACTGCAGTTGTCGTGGAAGAGACAGGAGAAAAAGGCTAGTCAAATATTTTAGCGGGATAAAAACTGCCCTATGATTGAGTTAATGGAAAACAGAATCTGCCAGAGTTACAGCACAAGCATAGGTCAAGCTGAAGACTGAACTCAGATTACGGGTGACAGGTTAGACCACGGCAATATGTACTGTGGTCAAGAAAGGAAGCACAGAATTCTCAAAGCACAGAACTGAGAGAATGCATAATTTGAACTTTTTTTTTTTTTTTTTCCCCCTCTTTTCTTCCTTTTTTGAAGAAGTTAGCATGGAGTACTTGATAGCTGCTGTGAAAATTTCCTGGCACGATCTTTAGTTGCATGATGAATGTCTAAGCTTAACTAAACCATCTTCAGAGAAAAATTATAGATAAAGAAAATGGTCAAAGCCTTGAGGAATTAGTTGATTTGATAACTCTCTGTGCAGTGTCATGATTTTAATGCTTGATATCTCAGTGCTGCAGGAGGTCAAAGGACTGAAAGCAACTGTCATCTACTTCCACAGGTATGTGGAAATCCTCCCTTTGCCATAACCTGAACTTCCCAGTTCTTGCTGTGAAGCTAACTGAGTTGGCCGGAAGACAAGAATTCCTCCTCGTGAAAAACACTGAGGTTTTGGCATTTGTCATTCAGACAAAAATGAGGGATTTCAAAATATTTCACCACAGGAAAAGAATGTCTGTCAGTTAGTCCAGAGCAGCACTGAACGCACTTGTCCAGTGGTGATTCAAGCCTGCTCTCCTCAGTTTCTGTAGCTGACTTTTCAAAGAAAGAAGGGAAAACATCCAAATCTTCCTTTTGGATTCAGCTGTTCCTCTGAATAAAATTAAAATAGGAGGCTGAATGTTTCCTTCTCTTTTAATGAAAGGCCATTATCTACGCATTCCTGAGATAAACTATGGGAAACATAAAGCAGGGTGATTTATAACTGAATCAATAAGGATGAAAGATGATGAGAACAGTTTTTATATCTAGCATACGGAGCATAATGCCAGTTAAAAACTGCACAAACTGCCAAGTGACTTAATGCCAGACATACTTGAGGCACAAAGGGTCACCAAGTACAAATGTCTCATGTACAGCTGACTGAGAAGTCGGGGCAGGAGCAGGGCACCCATATGCCATGCAGCATCTTGTGGGTAGGAATCCACACATCATTCATGCAGGGGATGACAGAGAAGCTTCAGTCCTCCTGATTCCCCATTTTCATTGCACTTGTACCCTGGAAAAACTCAGCCCAGAGACAGTCAGTTGAGATTAGCTAGAGGTATCACCAAGTTAAGAGTTAACACTATCTCTGTTGGCATCCTCTATAATTGTGGTATTTAGCTCATGGTGTTGGACAGGGGCTGCAACCAATCATGTTCTGGTTAATCTGTCTTGAGTAACTACAGCTGGTAGGCCAGAAGAAAATTATTCTGAAATTAATTTGTAGTGTCTTATAATAAAAGTTACCGTTGCCCTGCCCCATGTTCTGAGAGACTCCAAGGAATGTGCAGGAGGAGGAGAAACTTTCCATTTAACCACCTTCTGAATGTTTTCATGCTTTGCGTGGTCCTCCTTTCCTTTTCCCAACCACTCTGTTCTCACAGCAATTGAGACTGTCCAGTGAAATTTGCTTTGTTATCTGGATATTTTTCTGAATATATTTGTCTCGTGGTTAAATAGATAAGAAGTTTTCTTGTTTCAACCTGTCTTTGAAGGTATCTGTAGTGAAAATGAGGCTACTTTGTTTCATTAGACACCTAACTGGCTAACTTCTGCATGCTTCTTAAGCTCACGACATAAAAGAATGTATGTGGTTTTATAAGGTTACATAAAAAGTTATAAATGTCTTATGTAAGTATTTGACTTGTTCATAGTCAATGGGAACTATTTGTACACGTAAGGCAAGCAAGATTTATCCTGTAATGGATAATCCTTTCTTCATTTAATAAATAATCCTTTATTTACTTTTCCTCAGTTCTCAAAGTCAGTCTTCAGAACCTAAAAATACAACCCATGACCTCATTACCTTCTCCCATCACGGTGCTGGAAGCCTAGGGATGACTGAGCTATGTTAACATGTTTGCCAGTAACCATTCATTTTCCTCTCCTTTGAAACAGCACTTCTGATGAAGGCTGTTAGAGAACCGCCATGACGTGCCATACATGACTTGAACATGACTCTGCTTCCTTGATCCTAGATAAACCCCAACAAATTAGAAGTTTCCCATGAAAAGCATAGGCCCGGCTCCCTATAAACATTATATGAGGTAGCTAGGAGGAGAGCTGTCTGCTACTAAAGCCGCTGCTGGCCTGCGTAATGCTGAATAACACCACTGAGGCCGGCAGGCTGGTGAGAGCGGTGCCGGTGGTTCAGCTGACCCAGGCGGGACATGGTTTCAAACCCACACAGGTACACAAAACCTAGTTCAGGATCTCAAACAAGCACCAGCGCGGTGCAGGCAGGCAGCACCCACCCCGCTGGGTACATCCGTTTACGCGTGCCGGCCGGCTGCTGAGCCCATAACGCAGGAGCCGGCCATGGCAAGGCAGCTTTTTATTCCTGGCACACCGAGCCCCCTCAGCTGGTAGTTGGATGGCAAACTGTTGTCCAACATCAACGACAGTCCCAGTACGGGTGCAGCCCTAGGGCCCTACCTGGAAGGAGAAGCTGACCGAAATGAAAGTTGCAGCAGCTCTGGGGGGACCAGCTTGCAGCCACAGGGCCAGGAATGTGGCGAGCTCCCAGCAGCGGGCTGGCGCGTAGGCTACCCCTTGATCCCCACCAACCCAAAATGGCCAAAACATCAGGATGGTGAGGCAGGCCCGACCGTAGGGGCAGCCTGGGGGGGTGCTCAGCACTACACTGAGAGCAGGTCAGCCCCACTGCCTACCCTGCCTTGTTGCTCTGCCCCTCATGAGGCAGGATTTGGAGGAGAGAAGCAAGAAATCTGACTTCAAAAACAAGCATGCATTTCAGGATTAATTGCAGGGACTACCACTTGATTTTTGTGTTTTGCCAGTCTATGGCTCAGTGTGGCTTCAAGTCTTTCTGGTTTTGGACTCTGAAGCCTCCCCACTGCACATCAGGGCCATTCTCTGATCAGCTCCTTCAACTGCGAGAAACGTGCTGCAAAGGGAAAGAAATCCTGCCTGAACTAAACGATTTCCTATCCAAATGAAAGCCTCTAAAACAAAGCAACGGCACTTTGCAATATATCATCATAAATATTGACAAGATTTATTAAAAAATGCGTATTAAAATTAGGGTCCTAATCCCACGCTGAAGCATTTAAATCAATGTCAACCTTTTCCAAAATGACAAGTATTCAGCCAGTATCCCCTGAAATATATGGTGGCTTTGGTGACCAGCACTTTTGAATGTCAAGCTATTAATTTCCGCGGCTATCTTTCAGCATCCAATTTTGTTTGACCTATATTTCAAAGATGTCTTATAAAGGCTGGAGAAGGAAGAATTTTAAATTCTGGCAACAATACAGCGGTTGCTATCAATGGGGACTTGATTTAGTAATAACGTTGTTGTGAAACAGCCCATAAGATGATGATGTTTAAAATTGGACAAAATAACTCATAAGGCCCCTTTTCTTTTTGGTAAATTATGTACAGTGCTGCCTGTACTCCAGTTCCTGTAGCATGCTTCCTACCATCTGTTTTCCATTTTTCTTTAATTTCCATTCATGCCCTTTGGCCTATTCCCTGTGTTCAGAAGAAAACAGTAATTAAAGTTGACATTATCTCTGTGCCTTTTCCAGACTACATAAGTTGAAGATAGATTTTTTTATTATTTTTTTTTAATGTCCTTATATGCCGGCTCATCTCTTTTACTGCAAGATCAACTCTACCATTATTTTTTGAGGATCTCAAGGATTGTCACATAGCAACCAGTTACAGATTCTCATTGACCACAGTAATGAAGAGGTTCAATTTTCACTGCATCTGATTTCCATCATTTTGTTAACACAGGTTTTAGTAAATATCCTGGTTCCTGCTAGAGTATAAAAATTACCTTTAAGAACATATAAGAGCAATATAAGACTTGCACTATGTTTACAGCAAGCTCTTCACACTATCAATAGCCTCAGGAGGTGAAACTCAGTATGTGCATCATTTTTGTCCCACAAACTCAGAAAAATTACTTGTTTTCCTTCACAGCTACAGACAAAAAGATCATCTTATTGCTTATATGTAAGAATAAACTGTGTATAAAAAGGCTGTTGCCCTGACAGACTGCTGTACAGTAAAAAGTACAATCATTTTGAGTAATTCTGGACCTGCCCTTACTGAAATCAAGTTCATTTTTAAACTATAACAACCACAGGTTTTGTAAGCCGGCTTTGCCCATAAACTCACACACAGTGATTCAATAATACTGACGGTTTTGTCCATAAGCTAACTTGAACATAAAGAAATACTGGACTAAGTTGTTGTTTGAACCCAGTAGTCGTAGCATCCGAAGGGGCACAAGGGCACTGGTGTGCCGGGAACACATACAAGCAGAACCTTGCCAGCTCTGCTGCCGTGAGAGCTTTCTGTAAGGACAGGAGAGGAGGGAGACATGTCTGTCCCCTTCTTACGAGGTATATGCTGTAGGACAGACAGACCTTGATTCTCCAGATGGAGAGTCATTCACATACTAACAAAGTTAAATGAAGGCTTTCAGCTCACAGCTAAATTTTCCTTGGAATTTAATATTCTGCGTGATCTCTTTTTTACATCTTAATTTTCATTTTTTTAGCCTTAGCGGTGCCTTATCACAAGGGTTTTGCATGTAACATAAACCCATTACCACAGGAACTTTAAGAACAGCAAGTTACTGTCCCTTTCTCTTGCAAAATAACATTTGTCTTTCAGATAGTTTTATATTAAGCCATATTTCATGACAACAGTGTCGAAGTCCTAAAATACAGCCTTTCTTTGACACTGGAGTTGTGTTATATGACCACAGCCTTGTATTTTGTGGCTGCCTTTTTGGGAGTCATATATTTTATATTTGACATATATATATAAATCACCCCTAGGGAAAGGGAAATCGTGCTGTTAAAATCATATATATGAACTCTTCAGTGATTTCCTCAGTAAATACTGTCTTACAATAGCTCCAGATAATGCACACACACAATATATAACATGTATGAAATGTGTTTGCCGCACACCAAATGGTTAACTGAAAACACCTGGAGGATGCTCTCATACCAGCCTCAATAAAAGATATGTAAAAATTTAGAAGCTATATATTAGCTCCTTAAACACACATCAAAGAATGATTTGTCTAATTCAATCATTTCTGTATGTCACAAATTACTTCAGTATCCATAAAACGTCATAGAAATAATCTAAAAACTGCAAGGCAGAACACCTTTGCCAAAAAAAAAAAAAAAGGAAAAAAGAAAAAGAGAAAGAGAAAAAGAAAAAGAAAAAGAAAAGAAAAGAAAAGAAAAGAAAAGAAAAGAAAAGAGAAGAAAAGAGAAGAGAAGAGAAGAGAAGAGAAGAGAAGAGAAGAGAAGAGAAGAGAAGAGAAGAGAAGAGAAGAGAAGAGAAGAGAAGAGAAGAGAAGAGAAGAGAAGAGAAGAGAAGAGAAGAGAAGAGAAGAGAAGAGAAGAGAAGAGAAGAGAAGAGAAGAGAAGAGAAGAGAAGAGAAGAGAAGAGAAGAGAAGAGAAGAGAAGAGAAGAGAAGAGAAGAGAAGAGAAGAGAAGAGAAGAGAAGAGAAGAGAAGAGAAGAGAAGAGAAGAGAAGAGAAGAGAAGAGAAGAGAAGAGAAGAGAAGAGAAGAGAAGAGAAGAGAAGAGAAGAAAAGAAAAGAAAAGAAAAGAAAAGAAAAGAAAAGAAAAGAAAAGAAAAGAAAAGAAAAGAAAAGAAAAGAAAAGAAAAGAAAAGAAAAGAAAAGAAAAGAAAAGAAAAGAAAAGAAAAGAAAAGAAAAGAAAAGAAAAGAAAAGAAAAGAGAAAAGAAAAGAAAAAGTGGTGACATAAAAAGAAGGTACAAAAATTATATGAAAAGAGTACTAAATAGAAAACACTGCGCTAATGCTCACTATGTAACACTCCTGTCATTCATGAAGTCATCTTTTGGACAGAGATGTATACACATTATATATACATGAACGCATGTACTTTCCTATTGATTTTGCGAGTTTTCTTTCTATTTTAGATATATTACCATAGTGTATTAATGGTAATCTCTTATTTTCTAATACTAACTAGGGATCACCTTAGGAGTTAGTTGGGTTTAAAGCCTAGAAAAGGAATTATACCTTTATGCTGAAGGAACCTATCTTCCATGAAATGAACATTAGTCTCCCAGCTTGCCCAGTGGAAGAGTTCAGAGCTGGCTAAAGATCACGCCATCACCGATGCACCGTCCTGCGTATCCTTCAGATGATCACTCCTTTCCATTTTCCCACCCCTCAGCGATCTCCAAAGCACTAGAGAGAGCTAGCGCTATGACAAGAAGAGACAACTCCTTTCCCTGGTCATCCTCATCCAGATCCCAGCAAAACAAACCAGAGGTACCATCAGCAGGAGGCCCCGTACCAACAAGCAGGAGGAACATCTTCCTTCCCTGATAGCTCATTCATTGAGTTAGTCTGTTCCACCCTTCCAGTTCTTGTCTCTCTACTCTTCTCCCCGCTTCCTTGCTATCTTCCCTCTTTCTTCTCACCATTTTGCTTTCTCAATTAACTTTCTTTTTGTGCATTAAGAGTTTTCCTAACCTGCTGCCAGACCGCACCCGTGAGCACATGGGGACAGGGATACCATCACACAGCTGAGCTGCAGAGGAGGAACACACCCTCCAGGCACTTCCATATTGGTCACAGACATTTTGCTCCTGGCTGGAAAGATCCATCCATTCCTTTATAGCAATGGATTTGTTACTTCCTTCAGTCTCACTCTCCTTTAACAAAATAAACTTCAGGTTTGTTTGACACTTAAGAAAAAACCCCAAAGGCAACAAAATCAATGAAAAAAATAATATCCACTGATCTCCAGCAGGTTGAACCAATCAAGCTGTATGCCATTTGTTTATTCCTCTGCACCGATTTCTGACAGAAGTATATAAAAATGAGTGCATTTAAAACCATAGAGATTTGCTGTACTTCAGTTGAGCACAGTGTAGCTGTTACTGGCAGGAACAGATAGGTAGCCAGATAGATAACATAGCCCTAACAACCAGCACTAGGTTTGAGACTGAAGTCTTCCCATGTCTGACATAAACATTGACTAGAGGGGAACTCCTAAGATACTCAAAGCTGCACACACACTAATATCTCTTGTGTCAAATTATCAAAAATGTAATTACCAAAACCCATTACTTGCACAATCACACAAACCAATTCAAGCAAATATTCTAATAAAATTAATACAAATCTACTATGGGCAATTTTCCAGTGTAGAGGTAAGGATATTATTTTGCAGCCTTCCTTGTTGCACCTGGTCCTAAAGTCACTTGATCCTCATTATCTGGTATTTTTGAAATGTCATGAAAACCTGGCAATATAAACCTTAACTCCACTTACGAAAAAGATTCATATGCATTATGAAGCTTTTTTCTAGTTCCTGGATAGAGAAGTGTGATACAAAATCTTCATTGTAGAGTATGAGGGTTTTTTTCAGCTTGCTACAAGGAACGTGGCTTTTTCTATTGGCTTTTCTTTAGTCCATCTCACAAAATCTTTTTAGAAGTCTAAAGAGAAAGATGTAACTACTGGAACAGATTCCTTGTTTCCACATTCCTCCAGTTTCCCAGTATCATATCCTCTGCATATTTCATCTTTCCTCCCACTTATTCAAGGATAAAGCGAACAATCTTGATATCTCCACTCGGATTAAAGCAGAGTGTGGATTCCTTTCAAGCATGAATTAGTACTACACAGAATGAGAACGTATTTAAATTCTTAGAAATACAGCTTGTTTCTGTATTATTCATTGCATCCAGATCAATAAATCATTTAAATCCTATGGGACTGAAACTTCCTGATGTACAGAGGTCAAGCTACAGTGGAACTAGCAAATATCAGTTTCACACAGATGTGCAATTAGAACATCTGTTTGTGTCTTCTTCGGCTATTAAGATGTTTATTCTGTTAATTGTAGGCAAAACATAGCTAGCCATTGTATTTTTGGTTTTGTTCTAAAATGAGGAACTTAGCATCCTACATTCAACTTAAACAAGCTGTCAGCGTAGCAATTAGTCACTGCCATATTTTTTAATGGAAGTATCAAGCTTTGCAAAAATTCAGATCGCAGATGCTAGTTAACCTGAAAATACTTTGCTACAATTTCTGCCCTAAACAAAGAACAGTAGAGACTTGTCAGTTCCCCGAATCACCTTCTTTGTATATGCTTAAATCCAATAAGTTTCTGTTCTGTAGCAATAAAGGGAGGCTGGTGGGGGTTTATGTGGCCGTTGATTTCATACGAGTGAAACTAAACAGCATAATCTGATTTCTCTCAGACTTCAGTCTTGCAAATATGTACGTATGTGCTTAGCTTTGAGTTTGTGAGTAGTTTGCACATTCTCATCAGCACATCTGCACTCTGCCAGCATTTGCATTATACAAAACAAAAAGTGTTGTAAATGAAGCTCTACCCACAGTGGTAGATGCCTGGGAAGTGGAGCCAAGGCCTCTGAGTCTATTCATGCAGCACAAATATTTGCAGGACGGAGGTATTACGAGGCAGAGGAAGCAACATAACTGGAACACCAGACTTAAGAGCCCAGAGTCTTCTCCAAACTGCTGTTTACTTATGACAGGAACTTGGCACGCTCTTTGAGTTCCCTTTGTCTCAGTTCCTCTGTCCATCTCTGCAAAACCAATTAAGACCCAGGGATGAGAACCAATTTTTCTAAGTGCTAAGCTCATTATTATTGCTCCTTTGGGGGCAAAAGTCCCTTTGCTAAAGAGGATTAGGATGCCAATCGTCACTTATTAGAGCTAACAACATGTGGACTTCACAAATTCATGTGCTTTTGCTACCTCTGTTGTTGACAAATAACTAGTCTCTTAAAAGGACGCACTGCCTAACTGGCTTTGATTTGAAAACCAAAACTTCCATGGGCTTTCTTGCATTAAGGAGAGTGGCATGCTGACCTGAAGTGCCCAAGGCAACAACAGTTGAAAGGGTACTGCTCCTCCTGCGTCTGGTATCACCACCCACTTCAGAAGGCACCAGACTGATAGAAGCTTTGTTTGCCATGAGCCGACCTATTAATTATCTTCTGCTTCACCTGCCCTCTTAAAAGTATAAGTATTATTTTTCAACCAATTATTTCTCAAATGCATAATCATTAGAAATGTCAGTAAAATAATAACTCGAGGGTGCTTCCTGTTAAATTTGTTAATAACCACATCCTCTGCTAATAAACACCTAGGCCTTTGGCCTCAAGTTTATTTAGCCCAGGATATGGGTATTATTACCTCATTAAGAGGAAACACCCTCAAGATATTATTTAAGTATCTCCAGAAGGAAAAACAGCTGAGTGAAAAGGATGTATAGGCCAGCTGTTTAAAATTCACCGGGTAAGGCAATTTTACAAGTCAGTCATCAAAAATTAGATTTACATTACATAAAGAAATACTTATTTCTTACATTACAGCATGCAGTTACCTGTGTGTTTACAGGAACAAGCTGGAGGCAGGGAGAATTGAGGAAAGGCACTGAATTAAATTTCCTGGGCACTGAGCGTAGAGCAATGCAATGATAATTATTTGCTTTGATATTCTCTGCATTTGCTGTTATGCTGGAAGATGTTGGAGACACTTTGCTTTGCTTTTCCACTTCAGAAAAGGCAGCGTTTAAATGAAATGTGATGAAGCTGTTCTTTCAGTTCACATGCTTAAATCTCAGCATGTGAGTAAGTTTTGTAGAATCCAAAGCTGGGACATTAAAAATTATTGTATCCTTTTGTATAGAAACCAGTTTAAAATAAATTCTTAAGTACGTTTACATGACCAATTCATGTCTTTAAATAATGCAGCATCATTTCATATATTCTTCAGATAAGCACATTGTTTTTTAAAAAGTATCTTTTTTTTGAAACATTTTTCTCTTTTTAAAAAAATTAATGACGAAAAAGTAATGGTGTTGGGCAATTATATGAACAACAAGTCTTAGTGTTAGATATGCCCCTCAAGAACAACATTTTTCATGTATTTCCAATGTATATTCATTTGAAGAATTACCTTTACGTAGCAATATTTCAGTGGAAGCAGAGACTGAACAGATGCCCTCACTTCACAACTCATGTTTTGAAAGAAAACTTTAAAGATGCTGACTGCACTACTCAGCACTGTCTGCAAGGAAAAAAAGTCTAAGATTTGCAGTGCGAACTCCACTTTTTGCAAAACAAGAACTTAAGAGACACAACGGGGAATGGAAAATGTTATGAAACAAGACTGCTTCAAAGAGAACCATATTGCAGTATACGTCAATTCAAGACAACTGCTGGAATTTGGCATAGCTGTATGTTCAAAAGCACATTTCAAAAATACGTTAATGATGTGCAGCATCAAATCAGTGATTGAAATAAGCCTGTTTCCCTGCTTCAGGCTCTTGCTCACAACATGGAAAGTGAAACCCACTGCCTCCCGCGATGTCCTCGCTGACAAACTGATGAAGCACAGCTTAGATAAGGGACACAGAGACGGACTGAAAAATGGTTGAACTGCTGAGCTCAGAGGGTTGTGGTCAGTGGCATGACGTCCAGCCAGAGGCCAGTTACCAGCAGAGATAAGATGCCACAACAATATTATATTTAGTTACGAATATTAAGTATTATAATTATTATGTACAATACTTGACTCATCCACAAGGATCAATTCTGTAGTAGAACCAAAGCCATCATGGATGATTTCTGACAACGATTTTACCATATCTGTCACGTACAGTAACTCCACAAATGCTGCACTCGGTAAGCAACAGTGAGAGCCACTTTGTATTCACACACCTACTGTCCCCTCCATTTTCAGCTGCAGCTCACTTATAGCTCCCCAGCCAGAATATTCATCCCACTTCCTCATCAAGCATTTGGGTAACAGTTAAAATACATAATGCCAAAATGGCACAGCTTCCATATGCTACATCACTGGCAGAATCATGGAAACTTTACCCTTGTTTTGGTGGGTGAAGGTCTGAGGATGACTTTTACTGCAAATAAGAATATCATTATGCTAATGGATCAAAATGTTTTTACAAATATTATTTACATATGTTCAAGGTCCAACAAAAAAAGTATCCGACATAAAAAGCACATACAGATTTGCTGCCAAAAGTCATCTTCTTGTCAGACTGGCACATCATTAAGGACTAATTTCCCTGTCAGTCCTATGAGTTTCCTGTGAATTTCCCTGTGATTCTTACTGAATCAGAGGAAGCTCTCAAGCTATAGAAAGTGTGAAAACAGACAAGCTTAGCAGAACTCACTCGGCAATAGACCCATACAATTTGCCTTTCAGATTTTAAACAGAAGGGGATTAAAAATATTCCACAAATACAGAGCTTTCACTTTCTCTTCTCCTCCTGGTCTAACGGGGGCTCTGACACAAAGATAAACATCACCACCAAAAACCTACGCTCCCATCTATTCCCATTTAAATAAATAAATAAACAAACTAACTAACTAAAAAAAAAAAATAAAACAACCCACCCCTGGCTTTATTGAGCTTTCAGTGACTTAGCTTGCCATGCAGGACCAATGTTCTAATGTAACCATTTGCCTCTCTTCCCCCCTGCCCCTACGTTGTTGAGCTAGCCTTTCAGGTTATTTTGTACACAGCTGTCGTAGTAAAGATTAATGGATATACTTTTAAAAGAAAAGCCATTGTGTTATAAACCTCATGAAGTTCTCAATCTGAACATTGGAAAATAAAATTTGACAGTATTAAGCTTTTTCACACTGGTACATAAAAAAAAGATAACTCAGGAGCGGAGGGAAGACTCAGAAACAACTCTTGCGGACTTTGGAGCACCTGGCGGTGTCAGAGTTGAGAACCATCAGGAAGAGTAAGCTGGAAAGGGCAGCAAGGCAAAAGAGACAGAAAATAAAGCTGTTTAATTTCAGACACCTGAAAGGTCTCTGGAAAGGATCGGTCACTGTGCCTGCCCAACTTAAGGAAGCACCAGGAGCTGATGGTGGTCCTGGCACACATAAAAATCTCGCCAAACTCCCCATTAAGGAGGACGATGACAGAGGATGTGCAGAGCCAGCTGAGCAAAGCTGGTTTTGCAAAAGCAGCGGCTCCACTACAGGGAGAGGGACCGGCAACCCTTTGGCCTCCGAGCTCTTCCTGATCCTACTGAACAGTGTTTATGGCATCAGGGGCTTGACAGCGGTTTTCAACAGGCCACATCACCGTTTTCCTAAGTATTCTTCTACAGAGCCACACAGCCAGGTTTTGTAAACAGCGACTCCATTATCCACGGATAGAATATGACCGCAGGCAAAGAGTAGTCAGGAAAACCCACTTTAAACCACAGATCCCGCATAAATGCTAGTGGCAAACAGAGTAAAAATGTCATTTTGAAAAGAGTACTGAAATGTGGTTGGGAGAGTGTCTGTATCCATCAAAACAGAAACTTTTTACAGCACCTTCCTCTTCAGCACCTGCCTGCTTTCTCCCCTACCCCTAAAAAGGAGATTGCTGTGGATAAAATGATTAAATTTTTATGTTACTGCCCTAATTGCGCACTAATAAAAGTATACTAATTTTTAAATAAATAAATAAGTTTTAAAATAGGTCGATTTTTGGAAACATAAGGTTTAGAGTAGCTTGGTCACACCGTTAGCCTTCCTGATGCAAAATACTGGAAAATATTACTAGTTATATTGAAAATCAGTCTTCTAACATAGTTAATTTATGTCATATAGGATGCTATGAAACAATGCAAACTCTGTTACAAGACCTTTTTTAAAAAAACCTGTTTAATATGAATTTAGCAGGCAGGTGCTGCTAAATAACACACAAGCAACGCTTCTATTTTCTGGGACCATAACTTTTTTGTAATTATTGCAACATTCATTTAGAGAGCACTATGATATTAGCTGATTTGAATTTTACATGGATGCCAGCATCAACTCTCAGCGTGGAATTACTCCTTAAAGACAGCAAAGACTATGTCAGGCAAGATCACTTGTTTGACAAAAACAGTTTTGGGGGAGATCTTAAGACACCTTTTCTCTCCCACAAAGACAGGACTACCACAAGGGATACCTGCCCTGTGTACGTAGCACTGTGGGTTATGACTGTCCTGCTTGTTGCATTAGTTTACTAATTATCTAAATATTTTTACTGAAGTATTTATCATTGAAAACTTTCTTGAAGACTGCACTGTTTCCGCAGATGTTTCAGCGCAAAGCAGAACAGAGGATCTGCCTGCCATCGGTACACAGGGCCTGGCACACCATAATATGCACACAAATTAGCCTCAGCTCAGAAATCAGCATTTTGTGTATATGAGTCCTTTTTGCCTTTGTTTTCAGCTTCTGAGCATGTTACGATTCAACAGGAATGAAGTCAGGCATTGCAAGGGAAAGCCCAAACGATCCTCTTTATTGACTGGTGATCTTCTGCCAGAGGATGTTGTTACTGTTGCAGGGTAACTTTGATGTAATTACTCCACAGAGCTATCATATATTTTATACATGCACACATCTAAAAAAAAAAAAAAAAAAAAGAAGAAGAAGAAGCAGCAGGATCTGAAAAGAAAACCAATTGGAAAAGGAGCACAAAACCTTCAAAACTAGAAGAGGGAAAGCCAGCTGAGGGCACAAAAACTCTTGAACTCAGGAATTCATAAGACAGACCTAAGTGAGCCCCAGATGACAGGCCTAATCACTGAGCTGCTCAAAATTCACTTTCTGTCTGCCACTTCTTTCTCTTTGGGGTTTCGTAGCTTCCTGCATTTGAGTTAAACAAGAAATGTCTTCCTTTTTTTTTCTTTTTTCTTTTTTTTTTTTTTTTTTTTAATTTCAGTATAAAACAACTGGCAAAACACAGATCATCCTGTGGGGAGGAAGAGCCACATCCTGTCTTTCCCTCTGTACCTTTATCATTGCTGAATAGACTCCCACCCCTTAAACTGTGGAACAAGGCATTAGCCAGAACAAGCGTTAGTGGAATCTAATTCTGAAATTGGGCTTATCTAATTCTGAAATCGGGCTTTCAGATAACGAGCTGATTCTGTTTGTCTTAAAAAAAAAAAAAAAAAAAAAGACTGCAAAACACAGCTCCTCCCTATTGTTTCCCTGCATGCCCATTTTGTGAACACGTATCATAAACGAGTTCAGCTTTTCTTGCAATCCCAGTATGCCGACCTCCCAGCTGAGCAGCGGTGACGGACCTACAGTATGTTTAAGCGTCAGCTGAAGCTCGTGGGTTTGCTACCTACGCTCCTCCTTGCTTGAGCGGCACCCATCGCCGCAGCCTCTCGGTCGCGTACCAGAGCCCTGAAGGAATGGCATGTTTGTAAACTAAACAGGAAAGAGGAATAAGCCAGACACTTACATCACCTGACAGATGTGTTTCTCAAGCATGCAAGTTCATTTAAGGCTTTTGCATGGCATGCGCTGACCCAAAATCAATAAATAAATGAGTAAGTAAACAAAGGGGGGGGGGGGGGTGAGAAAGGAAGGAAGAAAAGAATCAGAGAGAGGGAGAGAATTGGTGTCATGCTCAACATGTTTTGCACCCTGTAAAAGGGAATTAAGTGACTCAAGCTCCCTCCCCCCCTTCTCCCTTTATGTCTGGAAGTGAGCCCTTCTGAAATACTATAGCTACTGGCAGCACAGCAACACATAATAACATGGTAGCAACACATAAAACTGTCAGTCTTCAATGGAAATAGATGGTTAGGCTGAGGGGGTAAACAGACTAAATCAATTTGAACATGCATGTTAAGGACTGTGAAAGGGCAGAGTTTAGTGCTGCTAAGCTGGAAAACATTTGTCTCTGTCTCGTTGTATTTCCCTGCCATTCAGCGGCATCCACCCACAGGCCTCTCACTTGGCTCCAGTCAGGCTCCACGGCTGATTAATGGCAGCTGGAGGTGTCCAGTAATTTCCTCACCTAATAATAAACTACAACCCAAAACAGGGGTTCCCCTCAGGCCCACATTTAACATAACTCTACTTACTACCAGGAGAAAGCCAATTACCATGTGTCTGCTCACGTCTTTGAGATAACGCACGTTTTGGTTGCTTTGAGAGGTTACTTGGTTGACTCTGGGCACATCACCTTTGTCTGTGGCAGGGTAAACACAGCTCAGGTATCATCTGCAGCACTCTTACACAGGGATCATACATTTTTTTAAAAAAAGGGGGGGGCGGGGGGAAGAAGTGCCATTCTTGCAAGAGGAAAACGGTCTCCTCTAACAAATCTTAACAACAACTTGAATTTAAAAACAGAAGGACTTTCTTTCTCTTATCCTAATCCCAAGGTCACCAACACACACAAATATGATTTCAGTGGCTGAGGCTTAAGCAATCAGTCTGGCTCACCACTTCCTACCCAAGGGTGCCCAATAAAACATTTTATACAAAGACACATCCTCAACAAGAACTTTTCCAGATTTTGTTAGCAATTAAAGCAAAGCCTTGTTACTGAAAGAGTTGCATGGATTTCTGTATTCAGTATTAAGACTACAAAGACAGTATTGTTTACGTGGGATATCATATTAACTACACAGTATTACCCCTACGTTAGTAACTATACTGGTTTAATAATCAATCATTTACACAACATGAGACTATTTTTTTTAATGTTTCTTAGGTGAATAACATCTTGACTTCTGTACACTTACTTGAGTAAATAAGGAATGGAGATTTAGCTGTAGATAATTGATAGTAGTATTTAAAGCATAAAATAATTATCAATTATTTGGTGGACAGCAGTTTGCCGTAAAAATGCATGCAAAACACAGGATTATTCCTTGTGCACCTACAAGACCCTCTTGTAGCCCAGTCCTCCATGTACCAGTATCATGAATTTTCCAGTACTACATTCCACAGTTTCTCTTTCCCAGGAGACAACTGTAACGTTATGTATGTAGAAATGCTAGCAATGTCACGTGTGGTACATATTTGTCTATACAGCACTCCACCTTTAACAGAGGCAAGAGTAACACCACGGGTTAAGTCATCAGAGATTTCTAATGCACAGATTTATACAGACACAGATAAATGAAATCAATAATATGTAATAATAGATATTGAAAATACTGGAATAATATTCAGTTTATACTTCCTGCAAAAAGAAGAAAGGGAGGCTGAGTATCCCACTTCCCTGGTGAATGGGTTATTGCAAGCAATGCAGATGCCAACATTTGTGCAGTAGTATTTCCTTACTATAGGGACAGGACAGGACATACTTGATGCCAAAAAGGAAGTAAATTGTTTCCATACTGTTTGACAGGTCCTATTAATGCCTGCAATTCATAATCGCTGTCAAAATTTGAAAAGTAAAAAATGCGTGTGTTTATGTGCACATGAATTTGCTTCTCCACAGGAACAAATCTAATTAACATGTGGACACTGAGGAAAGATTGTCAGACACACTGACCGTCGCTGGCAATGTCTGGTCACACAGGCAACTGCTGGCACTAGGGGATTAAAAGGTAATATAATGATTTCTTCAAAAGTCTTACAACAGCTTGAGAGGAAACTGATTTTCCAGACATCTGTGCAAATGGATTTTCCATTCTCTTCAAAGGTTTTTTCCTGTCCCTCCTCTGTCTTCCCTCCCTGAGGCACAGATCATCGGAAAGAAATTTAGAACAGCTCTGGATATTGTTTTTATGCTATCCCTCATACAAAGAGGTAATGCCGCTTCTGCCATAGATGTCACTACATGTAACTTTGCAATATGCTAGAAACTGAGTAGGAAAAAACAGCGAACAAGGAAAGATATGCAGATACAGAAGGCAATACATTAGGAATTGGTGTTTTCAATTACATTAGAGTAAGCCATTTCACTGGAAGTGCTGGTTCTAACCAGTAAATTACAAGGCCAACTTCAAGCAACACTTTTTAAAGGGTTAGGAGGCAGAAAGCAGGTTTTAACAAATAGCAAAGCATTTTATTTCCACACACACAGACAGACCGTTGCACTAAAAATCGAGGCTCGAGGGCAGAGCCTACATCTCTCGAACAGGGATACCTACCTAACATCTCTAATCAAGTTGCTTTTCCCATTTCAAAAGCCTACATACACAGCAGGTGAAGCCTGCAAATTAACGATTGCAGGACTATAGTGGAAACTGCCTTCCATAGTCACAGAATTTAGTTTAGAACCACTAATTTCTTAAATTCGAGGCCATGTGATGTCTTTCTATTTAGATGTGATAGTCTCTTTCAAAGACGCAAGCACAAAAAAGCTTCTTTTCCAAGAATATCCTAATTTTCCTGACTAGAGAATACTTTCTCCCATACTGGACAGCAGGAAAGACACACAGAGACAAGTGTAATACTTTCCCAAATTTTACTGCAATGTTATTTACATTTTCCTCAAGAGCAAGCAACCATGACTGTTTAACATCATGCAGTTAAGCGGCTTCCTAATAAAAATTGCTATGGCCCCACGTTTAACAGTTACATAAGGACTCCCATCTAACTAGCAAATGAGCTGTATAATTAGCATCAGCCATATGATAACTGAATCTGATGGGTGCTCTGACATTGACAACAAAATAGAATTACAGTGGCTTGTTAAGAGCACTTACTGTATTATGTTTTATATTAAAGAGTAAGAAATATTTTTATCCGTATCTTAATTATACTTTTCACATATGTTTAAAATAAATGCTTTGCTTTCTTCACATGGGAGGAATATTAATATACTCTGTCTTTTTCTTTCAATATTAAAACCAATAAAAATGAATGCATTATGCGACTGCATATATCAGAGGCAAGTCCAGAGAGCACCTGAAGCTGCCCAGGAGAGGGCTACTTAGTATTTTGCAGAAGAGAGTTTGTACATGCCCCTCTTGCAGTGCCCTCCCTGCGCTGCTGGCAGCCGGTCGAAGCACCCCTAGGTAGGCAGCTCTGCTTGACA
The DNA here is from genome assembly GCF_017639655.2 of Falco naumanni. NCBI lineage: Eukaryota > Metazoa > Chordata > Aves > Falconiformes > Falconidae > Falco > Falco naumanni. The sequence continues at coordinate 5,899,924 of NC_054054.1, read as the reverse complement.
TCAAGTGGTGATCCACAAAAGGTCAAAAGGTTCGGGGGACAAGAGTTTCTCAGCAGACAGCAGCCTTCTGACCTGCCTCCTTCCCCAGGCCAAGGCCAGGATCTCCGGTCCTCGGGGGTAACAGAGGCAGGGGGAAAACTGAAGTAGGTGCCTTAGCTCTCCGCTGAAAGAAACCCCTAAGTAAGCCCCTTCCCTGCGCTACATCTACAGCAGGAGGCAAGACCCCTGTCCTCTGGTGTGGGTGACGGTAATTCACATCACACAGTCTTAGATAATGACACTAGGTGTCTCCGATCCCCCCTTCAGGGTCAATGAAGACAGACAAGAACTTTTAAGCTGTGATTCACCCGACTTGTTTTCCACACTCACTTTACCACCAGCTACCCTATAGAATCAGCTGTCCTATAGAAGTCCCATACTTCCCCATTTACTATGAAAGGGACCGAGGACAGTGAGGTCAAAGACACAGAGATGTGCACCTGCTTCAGGATTTTCCTTTCCACCTAACCACATCAGCAAACCAAGTGATCTTACCCTGTTCCTGGACCTCTGCTTCACCGTGCTACGTCATCTTTGGCCACATCTCATATCTTGCTCACGAAAAAACCCAGTTCTTTTTATTTCAGCTTATGTTGCTGTGTTGTCTTTGTGATGGTGGTTGCCTCAGTTCTGTTCCTAGGACTCAGACTAATCTCCCACCTGAATTTCACAAGGTGGGTCATTTGCACTGTACGTTAGAGCATATTCCATTCTTTTCATTTTTTTCAGAAACATGGAATGTTTTCCTCCTGACAATTTTTAGAAGCTGTTACCAAGGATTTGTGTTTTCTTGCAGTGTACATGAGCTTATGAGATCACAGGCTTGTTTTGTGTTTAGTGGTCAATAGTAGTCAACCAATTAAAAAAAAAAAAAAAAAAGTTATGAAGAAAATGGGCTTTGTAAAGAGTATCTAGCAGTTCAACAGTCTACCGGTTAACAGAGAGAGTTCAAAACAGGCAGAGATTGAGAACTGTCCTTCGTGGTGACTATTGAATCTGAGATATTAACACTGATATTTCTTGCATTTTTTGAAAAGTTATAAAGGCTCTCCTTTTATTCTGCAGGCAGTAAATCTTAAGCAAATGATTGGAACACACAGGGGGAAAAAATGTATCTGTTATTGTAAAGATAAATGAACCATTTGATATTTTTTTTTTCTGTCAAGATATATACCAGTAAAAGTATCCAGAAAAAAAAAAAGGTAAAAACCCACTAAAAATAACTTCTTCCCCACAACGTTTCCAGTGATTTTTTTTTACTACCAATAGTATTTTTATGACTAAAATACTCCCAAATGCAAAACTCAGCAGTAAACGTTCTGATCTGTTAATCTTGCATACACCGAGGCAGCTCTGTAACAGCTGAACAACTGCACATAAAATTCAAGTCTGATTTACTTTTCTCTCCAACTTCATCATTTCCTGATTTCATAAAATATCATGTTCTTACGAAATTATTTAAGTCAGATCACAGCTCCTATGTGACTGTATACAGCAAAAAGCACAGATCTAACTACTACCATCCCCATTTATTTTGGAAGACAAGAATGCGCAGTGATTACTTTTAGTCGGACAAAGGCAGGCTTAACTTGCATTACCAATCTGTGCATAAGTGAACCCAAAATTCAGCACGATTGTATCTGTAGCCTGTTTCATAGGCTGTGTAAGTCCTCTCTATAAACAAGGAACAGTGCATGGGAAGAGTAACTTCTGCTATACCATTTGCTCTGCTGGAAAAAAAAGAAAACCTTCCAGGCACAAAAGCCCTTCTTAAGATCTTGTGAGGTTTTCTCCCCACCCCCCTCCACCCCCACCCCCCAGTAAATCTATCCAACTAATAAAATCTGCTTCTGCCTTCTAATCTTTCCTCCCCAATATCCTTTAAACATCACAGTGGTAACAACACACATCTTCTGTCTCCCTGTTCTCTATCAAATGAAATATAAACTGCATGTCTTGCAAAAAATGGTTTTAAAGTCACCTCTGCATCCACATTCAAATCCTTTCTGAAACATCTCTTTTGCCGTGAGGACTGCTAAAAACAAAGATTGCTGATGTGCTGTGACAGCTGGTCTGCCTCTCCCTGTATTTCAATTGTTGGTTACAAAAGGCCTGCAGAAACTGGTCTTTTATAATTTGTTTTTCTGGCTTTGCATATAGCCCCACAGGTCTCTGGTTTGTCACCTGGGTTCCTAAGCGATAGAATTAAATAAATAGCACAAATAAAGGTAGTCTGTATGTGAGCTGTGCAGTCTCTGGGTGGACTATATCTTACATTATTTGGATATTTTTCTTAATGCCATGAATTCTCAGTTTAAATTAAAGACCTCCTTACCCTAATCCTGGATGTTTCCAAAAAGAGGTGTTAGCATAACTTAAAAAGACAATGACATAAAAATAAAATTAATTTACTTTCAGAGGAGAATACTAACCTCATTTGCAGTGCAGTGCTTTCTTCCTCAGGTTGCACATACAGACACTGTTCAAGAAACTTTTCCCCACTCCACCTCTGGCAGAAACGTACATGCACTATACTGGAGATTCTTCCCCACAAAATAGCCACTTACTTCAAACTCAATCTAATGCCCACCGATGTCAACCAGAATTTTCAATCAACTTGAATAAGCACAGGGTGCTTTGACAACTTTAATGGAATTACTGAGAAAGCGATCTTCAGTTTTACACAGTTTTCTCCTCACTGAAGAGAGCTGAGAAGTGCTAAAATCTTGGCACTCAGTTGAATCTGCCTCCAAGACGGATGCAGGCTTACATTTGTTAATTTTACGTACTGAGGCCCTGGTTTACAAGTCTTCTTTTGAACCCAGGGACCTTGCAAAGCTGGACTGCACTGGCAAGGGGCTGAGCTCCTTAATGACCTCCTCAACTCCTTCAAATGTATCTCCTAAAGCCATAACATTACTCCTTCTGTGCCAAGATTACGTGTTCCCATACCACAGAAGGAGCGAACAAAGTCCAGAAGAAAAAGGAAAGCTGGTCTCCTGTCAGAGCCTCGGCTTATCTCAGCAGCCCCCTATTTTTAACTCGATTGCAAACGATATCTGTGATCAAAGGGCCAGAACCCCTGGAGGAGCTTAGGCGAACAGCGTGGTGGCCGCAATTCTTCCTGATGATTTGTAAGCAGGAAAGGACTTTTGACATGAAAGACAGTTTAAACAGCACAAGAATAGCAATAAACCAGCTGTAAAATGCTTAACATTGCCCTTGAACTAATGCAAATTGTTCCAAACAATTTTCTTTTCTTTTTCTTTCTTCTTTTTTTTTTTTTTTTTTTTTTTTTCCTTTTTCCAGTCTCTGGATGCCCTGCTGGGACATTTGAACAGTCACATGCTCACCATACAAAAGCCTATATAAGTGGGGAAATACAGTGTACTAATGTGTTTAGAATAAGGGAACCAAACAATGTCCACAATTCAGATCTGCTGCCTGCCTTTCTTTTGTTTGAGAAAGTGTTCATTAATGACAAGCTTGTTTTGGATACTGACTGAGATTCCAGACAGAAATGTTGAAGGGTAATTTATTGACTTAAAATACTCAATTAAGCTATTGAAGAGACAGTTAACAAAGTAAGTAAAACCTGAATATTCTGAAAGTAAATTAGTTGGGTCACTGAATATTTTAGATGTTTAGAAAATGACAGTATTGAACTTCAGCAATGTTAAAGAAGGGCAATAATACGTGTTTATAGAAATCATGTTTCAAGGGCATGCTCTCTACCATAATTGCTCCCCACAAAAATTGTACTGGAAGAGTCTTACAGAATCCTTTAATGTCACCTTTAAAAGCATTCTTTTTCTTTTTTTCTTCTTTTTTTTTTTTTCACATGGATCTAAAGTAGACTTTTCATTTCAAGCAATGACACATACCCTTATCACCAGCAATTAGTTATAATCTTTTTAAAAGTTCCAATATGGAATAAAATATAACCTCATAGTAATTTGAGATAGGAAAGACCAATGAGATCAACAGTTTCCAAAAATGTTGAGTACTGGGATAGCTCTGTAAGGCTTTTAGAAAACACCAGTAATTAGAAGTTAGTTGGTTGGTGTGCATGTGTGTGTTTAATAAATTAAAATTCTCCAGTACATCTGTTCTCTTTTTTCTACTTCTTCCTGACAATGCTTGTGGCCTTAAACCAACACTTCCCCCACCCCCCAAAACCTTTTTTGCATTGCTCCCCACTGTACTGTTCGTCAGGTCATTCTGTGAAAAATTCTTATTAAGAAATGAAGAAACTTATTGATAAAAAACAGTATTTCAAAGAACACTTTTAACTCAGATGCAAAAAAGTGGAATTTAACCAGAAATTTAAAGTCAAACCTTGTCCATACGTACAGACCTGACTTGGGGTGGGGAGGGATACCTAACACTTTGTAAAGTCAGCAAAGACGGTGCTGGCAAATGGACAAAAACAAATCAGAAATAAAATATTTTTAAAAAAAGAATTTTTTAAAAAATATTTTATTTATTTTTACCTGGAGTTAAAAAACAATTTGAAAACCTTAAAATAAGTTTAAATTCTGTAAAATTTTATATCTGACACTATATCCATATCTTTATACTGTGTTTCAACTCATAGGACAACTGGGGTCAGAAAAGTCCACAGTCACAGGCACTTTTACAACCCCTGTGTGGTAGTCCTCAATTCCCCCAGTTCCCATTATTCATCAAATTAGCTTCAGAACAGTATGGTAAGAAACACCATTATTTGAAATCTACAGGTAAGGAGCAGGAAGACAGCACTGCACTGTGCATCCTTGGCCAGAAATACACGAGGTTTGTGACCCGCTTAGGAACTGACCTCAGGAATCCATATCCCAGTATACCCAGTCATGTATCTCCTGATTTCAGCCTCTGGGGATTTCTCTGTCTGACAATGACGGGATAGGCACTCTTGCTAAATCTGTACTATGTGGGAACCTCTTCAGCTTTTATTTTTGGTGACGTTGTAACCATTCACTAACCGGGTCTTGGAATTGTTTAAACTAGCATTGCTTGAGGTCCTGGTGCAACCACAAAGAAAAGCATCTAAAATGTTTTCAACTCTCAAATATGATGTCAATGAAATACAGTTGGTTAACGTTTTATGTTAAGACTTACATTAGTATTTCTTTAATTCAAATGACCTCATATTCAGTAAAAACCTTCTATTGTTCTATCTTGTGTAAATTTTCAATGACTTAAGAAAAGCTGCAAGCATTTTACTGACTTTTGTTTTCTTATTTGGTTTCACATAGTTTCTTTTTTCATGGATACATTATGAAATAACTATTAAATTTGCAAAGTTTTACAGCACCTCACCCAAAGAGCAGGGGAAAATAACTGCCCAGCTTTGTCTCTGTTTTCCTTGAGACTAATTTTTTCAAGTGTTAGAGGTTAATAACACTTATTTCATCCATTGCTTGGATCTAATAAAAGCAGTGGGGCATAACATTCTGTAAAACCAGGCAATAGAGGAAATAACACTAATGTTAACCTCTAACATAAATGTAGTGGTAATTACCATGGTCTACTTTTAAAATGAATGCCTTTTGTAGTCTCCCAAGTGGCATGGGAAAAACCTCCTATGTTCTAGGCAGCCACCGGTTTCCCAGATCGAGAGCAATCTATATTACCCATTCCTAGATGTCCCACAGAGGACTGGCACGCTATTACAGATACAGAAAGAGCAATCCCCGGTAGCTACCTTTAATGTATGTACGTAAAATGCAGAGGCAGGAAAGAACATTTCACCTACTTTTCCTCTTCCAGAGATTTAAACAGGAAAATTTGAGCAGAATACATTAGAAGGCAAATTCTAATTTTTAATGGCACAGCTATTTTGTGTTTTCCCTATACTATTTTGTTTTTAAATAAAGTATTTTTTAAATTGTCTTTTATAGCTTTCAAGATAACCCTGCAAGTGTGTATGAATACGGTTAGTCACCTGAAAATCTCCATTTACCTTGAATGGGACAGCCCCAGTCTTTGTGCATTGATAGTATATGTGGAAACAAAAATTTCAGAAATATTCACAAATTTCTTCTCAGCATTAATCTTAATTTCCAGGTATCTTCATGCAGAAAAGGAAAGAACATGAGACTCAGGGGTCTGAGTCATTACTTAATACCTTCTAACCTAAAAAAGGTCCTCATCTAATCCAGCTAATGGTATCATTTTATAATAGACATCAGATAAATTTTTCAATAAAAGTGTTCAGTTTCTCAGCTATCACTTAATGAACTCACAGGTAAACATATATGCACATCTATGTATATAGATTGCTTAACTAGATCTATTAGGTCCAAATGTGAACTGTGATGCCTCAGCAGATAGGAAGAAAAAAGCCTACAGATATGCGAAGGAAAGGACTGGAAACTGGACTGCCATTTGGGGACAAATGGTTTATCAGGTTGTTGCGACTAAAACCTACCTGTTTAGAATGGAAGAGGAGAGTGGAGACCGAAATAGGGCCAAGCCTAGGAGGTGATTCAACTAGATTTACTAAGAAGATAGTGTTAGACCACAAGTGAAGGCCCCATGACCAAGGCTGTGATGCAGCTCAAGAATGACTACAGAGCCACAGCTGCATGCCAGCAAGAGGCGGTGGAAGCAGTTAGAAGAGCCTCATGGACTGTATTCTGTTGTATAAACGTAAGCATTTAGAGCCACTTGATATCCCCACCTGGCTTCCAACTTTCTCTCCATAAGAGCACAGGCCTCCCATACCCCAACCCAATGGGAATATCTCACACAACACCATTCAGCAGCTGAACAGAGCCCAAAATATGCTACTGCGACACTTTATATGCTTCTTGGTTTTATTGCCTTTTCTACCGCTAGAGTTTCCTGAACACTCAGAAGATAATATTTGGTTGCGATGATACTGTTGTATCTTTCTGGGCCTCACCTACAACTCTGGACCACACTTCTCAAGAAATGCTCTCTCATCCCTCTCTCAGACCTTGAACAATTAAATAGTGTTGCCCTTTGGTTAAATAAAAAGTGGCATGCTGCGACCACATAATGCAATTCTCCAGAAAAGTTACTGTACTGTGTTTTGCTTTCTTTAAAATCCCTCTTACTACCTGTTAGGACCATCGGACAATCAAGAGTTCTGAATCAGGTGACAAGTATTTACTTGGTGGATACAACCTAATGGCTGATGAGGGTGATCAAGAACATTGCAGGATATTCTTGTTACTATATTCTTATTACTATAGGTATTAACTAGTAGAAACAGAGAGAGCTGGCTGCAGGGTGATGGTGATTGTAACCATATTTCTGTAACCAAGGATTTCTGAAGATGAAGTTTCAAGGAGTACTTGTTTGCACAAATAAAAGGAAACCCGTACAATAGTGAGAAAAAATAAAACCAACACAGAGTAGTGGGTAACTTCTGCAGAAAATCTAAAACTTGACGTGGAAAATGAGAACGAAAGAGATTTTGAGTTACGTACCCAACTTCTCTGAGTGATTTTGGATATACAGCATAAAGTAAAAATGGAGAAATCTGCATAACCATCCATTCCTCCATGAGCTACCTGATATGGAAAGAGACTGAGACTGTTTGACGTGCTGCCAAACTAATACTCTTCAGACGCATTACATTCACTAAATTCTTTTCTAATAAGGCAAGACAGCAGAGTTCTTTTCTCTTGACATTTATGATGCCTGCAAAGTGGAAACAATCAATACTTTGTCAACACCTGACATTTAGCCTGACCTTTTTTTCATAATTATATTAGAAGGCTAGACTAGACCCCAGAACATTTGGAAACCAGCTGGATTTATAAACAGTAAAATATACTTAAGTCCACTATGTTCAACTGAACCAGTTCAGAGTGGATTCCTCAAAATTTAGCAGAGCTATTCACAAAATAGCCGCAGCATTGTGAGGTAGCTTTTTAAGGACACGGACCCAAGGCCTGTGCATAAAATTTAAGTACAAATGTAATCTTTCCATCACCGTCCTTACAGACCAACTCTCCCACCTGACCCACAATCATAAAGGGAAAGCAGAGTTTTCTGAAAGTTCCGCAGAAAATCCTCAAAACCTTTTCAGGTTGGCACATCTTTCCCACATAACACACAGATAAACTGCACCAGAGAAAAAAAATCATTTAGAGTGACTGATTGTATGATACTCATCTAAGTATTTTACTTCTATCATATCTTCATCATATTTGGAGGCCTCCTGCAAGACATATCCAAGTGGAAATGTGACATCCAACAGCTAGACTATATACAGGAACTGATTACATCTGTCTGCAGAGGAACAACTATTCACATCTTCATTGTTTTAATGATACAGGACATGTTTGGACGTATCAATGCAGATATCATCCCTCTCTACCTCATAGACTTTTCACTGTCTTCCAAAAGCCAAACCGTAGTCTGATTAGCTCAGTCCTTTACATCATTACCATTTGCTTTGCCAACAGCTATGCCTGTGGAATCACGGCTTTCCAGAACCTCCTTGTCGGTCAGGGAGGTTCTCCGCTACCCTGTTAAAAAAGCATAGCCTGGAAGGAAGGAAGAGAAAGATGACCGGTATTGGAATTGTGGGTTTCTCCACAAAGGATAGGAAGAGCTATGCCCCAGTGAAGGATTTGAACAAAACAATCATTCTGATGCAAGAAAAACAGTATTATTGTAGTCGAGCGGCTATGAAAGAAGGTATTCTGCTGTACCTGCTGTGAACAAGGCCCCTGCTTTAATTATGTCTGAAGCTTGGTGGCAAATATCCAATCCCCAAGTGAAGGGGAAAAAAGGAACCAGTATTTTTTTTTTCCATTCATTTAGTGGGCTGATTATTCTGAGTCTTTGACTCTTTGACCTTTTGTTCTTTATGAATGTGCCCTGGGTGTACCTATAGGGTCAGCTTAGACTGACTGAGAGCAGTTAAATCTGGCTTTGTACAGTGCCTTAAACACTCTCCACAATACCCACTGTCTGCCTCCTACCCTCGCTTTACTCCGGCACTGAAAGACCTCGTCCCTAGCAATTGGTAAGAGCTGGGAAATGGTGGGTGTATTACAAAAGCAAAGGTTTTTCTTCATGACAAATAACAAGTTCAAGCATTGCTAGCTGCTGTGAGACCTACTGCTTACATGACAGCAGTGCTGACCAGTGACTGACCCAGAGATTAACTTTGCCAGACAATCACGATAATAAAAACTCAGAGGACTCAGAGAAATACCAGTATGAAATTGTCGGCATGTGCACAAAACAATACTGAGTCGTGCTTCTAAGGGAGCCCTCTGTCCAAAAGGATTCTACAGTCACCTTTTGGGGCAGATATCTCATAAATGACTTCAGTAAATGTGACAGAGAGAGTAAAAAGAAAAGAAAATTCAGGACAAGGTGCTTCAGAACACGTTGTCTCAAAATCTTAATTGCACTGAAAGATTTTGATCCTAAATATCAATTGCACTTTATATGTTCGATATATTGTTCAAACACAATTAAAATTCTCCTACCTGAAGCTGAAAGGAGGTACTCTGGCAAACTCTAGCAAAATGATTGAAAGATAGGAGCATGGGAAAGCACAGGCCGTTTTTGCTACCGATGTTAGTCTCCCTCCTTCTGTTGGATACACAGGAAACCTGGGAATTGAGGTTTCTAAATCAACATCTGACTTGGGTGAACTAAAATCAGGCCACACAAAGAACCTGTGAATGCTGCCCTTGAGGCTGTAGTAAGTACAATCTATTTGGTAGGAGTTCCACTATATCTGTGTCCATGAAAGAAAAATGCACCATGTCTCCTGATGCCTAAGCAGCAGAAGTGCTAAGCATAAGCCTTTCCAGAAGGCTTGCTTTTCAGTCCTGTGATCCACAGAACTTTCTGTGATCCCTAACCTGAAACCAGAAAGATTTGTGTTTTCCTACCATTACTGGAATACAAATTATGAACACTGTGATCATTCCTCCTTCCCTTTCTATTCATGCTCCTTCCATTTGTGTTTTCTCCTCCACCTGTTTCAATCCCCAGGTATTTCAGTCTCGTTTAAGTCCATTACACCCAGTGCAGAGAAACTAGATACTTCCACTCACAAGTCTATTCAGAACAGAGCTGAGCAGTTGCAGCAACTCCAGGGCCATTGATTTGATGCAATTTAGCTTTACTGTGTAAAAAAGCACCTAGCCCTTACTCTGATAAGAGCCCCACAAATAAATAAAAACACTAGCACCTTAGATTACACACCAATATGCTCCCAAAACCAACTGTTTGGTGGGAAGAATCCATTACCTTACAATATTTTGTGTATTGTATAATGTAAAAACATTACCACAGATACAATAATGGACATCAAAATGCAAGCCAAATGACCCAATTTCTCGGTCACTCATGTGGGAGTTAGATTGTTCAAAGCCTTCTGGGGAAGCAGGGATGGAAGTCCACAAACAATCCTATGGCTGGCTAGTGGCACGAGCAGCCACTGTTCTGTAGCATGACAAGGAAGGGAATGCTAAGTCTGATTCATAAGCATTACAAACAACAACTGTGTAATTCACAGATCTGTAAGAGGCACTAAAATCTTTCTCTGTAGTAAATGCAGGACCATGAACTAGTTAAACCAAACATTAAAGCTAGGAAAGCCCTGACAAATGGTACTTAGCGTAGAGATCAAGATTTAGATTAAAATGGATGGAAAGGATAAATATGATCCTGGATAGTCCTGCACGGAAAAATACTGAAATCACCAGGCAAACAACAATGACCCAGCTCGACTGAGCACCCTGTCCAAAAGAGGCTAGTGCGATGCCCAGTCTAGTCAGGAAGGGGATTTGATTCTGTGCTTAAGCTTTAAATAATGACATTTTGTATTCAACAATTCAGGAAAATAATCTTCATTTAAAACTGTTTATAATTTTAAAAGGGGTTATTTAAAATTAAATTGTTGGCATTCAATCTGTGGAAAAATGTCTCAGGGCTGGGTTTTCATCTATCCTGTAAATCTGTCTTCATCTATCCTGCACTAAAACCATGTAATTAAAGCTGTCACTCATTCAGGAAGGTGGTACAGATCCATTACCAGACTCCCTCCTCAGAGGCCACTGAATGTTGCCTCCTCTTCCAATCTGCTGTGGGTTCTTCTGGTGCATGCTCAATGGACAGATATTCCCAGAGAATTACTGTATTTATTTAAACAAACTGCAATATTTAAAAAAAAAAAAATAAAATAAAAAATCTGTTAAAGGCAAGTAATGACGAAAAAAAGCCACAAGTTTTTCTACATCTGTTTTTGTTACACAGGGTAACCAGGGAGATGAAAATAGCCGCAGTCCTTGGTTCTGCTACTCATAACAAAGTGCTTTTGCTTTATACACTGAATGGTTTCATATGATTTTTTTTAAAAGACTGAAAATAAACACAATCTCTATGCATAGTTTCCTCTGTTTTCAGGAACTATGACCTTTGACTCCTGTAAATCTATTTAAAGCTAATGTCTAAAGAACTGTTGTTTTAAGGATGTACAAAATATACCTAAGATTATGCAATGATAAATCTTTTCTAGGCTTTCCTTTGTCAATTTTATTTCATTAACCAAAGCCAGTAACTGAAAGCACTGTACATCCTCTGGAAGCTATCTAAGAGGTTATTTATTTTTATCACAAACAATCATTTGTTTGTATCTCATATTAATGTTGAAGGCAGGTGGAGACATAAGGATTTACTGTCACCCACACAGGCATGTGCAGTAGCACTACAAACAAGAGTTATTATTATAAAAACTCACTTAACGCCGTGATAGGCATTCATCTCTGAAAACGACCCCATTAAAATAATCCAGATATGAAGTGTGGGCCACTGCACATAGCACTCTTGAACAAAATGTTTTATGCCTCTGAAAGACGTGGGAATTGTTGCAATATTACCATTTTAAAACTCAGTTTCTGAAAATTTCTTATGGTACCCCTAAACCAATATCCACCCTTCCACCAGCCCCAGCCTAACACTGACTTAAACGGTTTTAAAAAACTATTTTCTTTTCGACAAGAACTATTACCACTCTAATGGTCTGAACACATTTTAAGTTTGTGAAGAAAAAACTGACATTTTAAAAACAATCATTATAAATTGGTAGCAGATCTTTGGTTTCAGCCACATTACTTCATGCTATACGACAACGTGATGCAAAAAAACTATTTACTTCCAGAAACAAGCATTCTGAGAAGCATACAGTAGATCAGAAGAAATCAGCTTGAGATACTTTCATGCACATCTGCTTCCAGAGCAAGAGCTACTAGTCCATCCAGAATCACCTGTGGCAAGCTAACTGACGCAAGGTCCAGCCGACATGGCTAAAGCGTATTGCACAGCAAGCAGGACCAGTTAGGGTGACGTACTTGGTGATTCAGACATATATACACTATTGCTTCAAACCAGCTCACTTTACCAAAAAAATACCTAAGCGAAACTGATTGGGAAGAAAAATTGCAAAGTAAAAAAGAAATGAATCGTACTATTTAGGGAAATGTTTATCATACCGGCAAAGGCCACAAAACCATATCCAAAGACAGACAATAATTTAATTAAACTACCAGCTGGGTCAAACTTAAGAGAGCAACGGAGGAGGAAGATTACAGCACAAAACTCATGGAAAAACAGCAGACTGTGATCCATAAAAACTGGGAGTTGCACAGTGCAGAAAACTGTCAAAGCAAGCTTAAAAACTAACTACAGTGTTAAGGATGACAAGGGGTTTTTAATGAATCAATAACAAAAAATCCTAGTGCTGAGATAGGGGTCCACCATACCTAGGAATGCTTCAGATGTTAATATCAAGGTAGAAACAGTAGAAACCTCACAAGAAAACAACAACAAAAAAAAACCACCAACACCACAAACAAACAAAAAAACCTCCGCCCACCAACATATTACTGGATGAAGTCCATGGCCATGGAAGATGTTAAAGGGTATCAAGTGGCATCCGCTAGCTATAAACACCTTAAAAACAATTGACCAAGGTAATGAGCACAGTTCTCTAGAAGAGCTGGCTGCCTATATATCCAGCCTGGTCAAGTTAATTTTTAATATAACTTTTAATAATGGGGAAATTCAAGAGGACTGGAAGAATGCTAATGATTTGCCAGTACTCACAAAGGGCAATCTGGATGACCCAGGAAATTACAGGCTGGTTAGCGTGACATCTATTGTAGGCAAAATAATGGAAAACAAATAAGGGATTGAACTGATAAAGAACGCAAGGATAGGAACATAACTGCTGCCAGTCAGCATGTTTTTACAGAAAGTAGATCTTGTCAAACACATCCTATCCCATTCAATCTTTCAGAGGAGATTATATATTTCATTAATGGAAGCAACTGCACAGATGCAAGAACCTTAGACTTCTATAAGACAGGCACTTTGATTCATTTAGCACTATCCAATATCAATTGGATACATATCAATGGATCAAGGTTCTAGCTTAAAATATTTTCTCAATGAGGAACAGTCACTGAATGGAAGCTTCCTAGTGAGGGCCCTGACAAACTGGTATAAGGTCCAATGCAATTCAGCATTTTCATGGGTGATCTATAAATATTAATCCCTACTCACCCGCATCATGGGGCTTGCACAGACACATGTATACAGGTCACTATAGACCTATCCAGTGGGAGAGTATGTCTTTAAAAGCAGCAACAGAAAGGGATTTAGGTGTCAGAGTATGCAGGTAATTTCAATTGAGCTTGATCTTCGGCAAATGTAAATAAAGAAACCTAGGACACATAAACAGAGAAGTATTCAGTAGAAGTGTGTTTTAACCTCTGTGCTAGAGCTGATTAAACCACTAAGGAATATTCCCTTACAGTTCTGATGATCGCTTTCTAAAAACAAGATTGGAAAACTGGAATGACTAAGGTAGAAAAAGCTTATAAAAATGAGTGCTTGAGAAAATTTCCTACACTGAGATGAAACAGACTTAAAGATCTCACTTTGTTCATTTTAACTGAGAACACTTGAGAAGGATCATGGTGTGTAACCGTCATGAAGAGAAAATACAACCACTAAATAATTCTCAAATTCAGCAAAGAACTGTATTTCAAGATCCAATGGCTCAAAAATGAAGCTGGATGTATTTAAACTGAAATAAAGTACTTGAAGCTAATGGTTTACTCCTGCACAAAAAAGAAAAATCAGTAATAGTTTGTTCATCTGTACATATCTTCAAATCAAAATTGGCACTTCTCCAGAAGATACACTTCTATCAAATGTAAGTAATGGAGTTCAATAGAGAATTAACTAGTCAGAAGTTAATGGCAGATAATCTTATGGTCCTTCTTGTGTTAAGCTACATAAGCCTGTGTTGTTAAACAAAATATTTTCCAGGCTAGTTAGAGTTAGGGGAAATATGTAAAAGACTTAAATAGTGAGTATGAATCTCAGAAGGCTGGCTCAGCTCTGTATCACTGAGAGGTAAACAAACTGACACTGATGGCGCTTTCCTAATGACTGGCTGGTGAAAAGCTCATACCGTGCTTTTCCTCAGAGACTTTGGGTCTCACCCCAGTTTCCCTTCCTCTCAGTAATATTTATGCCCTGTATCCCATTTTGCTATGTCAGAACTTAATTCTACGTAATGTTTAGATTCAGAACTTAATTCTGTGTAATGTTAGATTCAACTTTCCCTTAACTTGCAATTGGCAGGCACTAGACACACTAAAGCTAAATATCAGTTTAAAAATAAAAAAATAAAAAAAACATGGGCCTTGTAAATTGGAGTTCATTGTCCCTGATGAAGATGTGGCCTCCTTTCCTTCACAAAATCCCTTTTTAAGGCAGTTCCTGCATTCTTTTCTGTAATGGGAGTTCCTTACTTGGGCAAATGTCTGGTTCCCACCGCAGATTACACCACTTCCCAGAAGGACCTGCAGGATGTACTGCTGAACAGGTTAGTAACATAGGAATATGCAAACATCACCTCCCACAAGTGAACGGGAGAAGCTTCATGTAAGATCACGTCTTTAAGAAGTAAATAAGGACCAAAGATCAGAGCTTTTAATTAAAAAAATCTTAAGACAATTCCAGCATCATCTCACGGTGCATTCATGAGGATATTTCCAACCTTTTCTTTCTACCACCATAAAGATTTCTTGTTTATCATCATCAGGTGACAGACATTTTCTAAACATTCAAGAAGGCATCATTCCTGCCTTACAGGCCTATCTATTTCAGAGGAGATGGGCAAAGCGGAATAAAAAGGGTTACTTTAAAGTGCAAGTCACAAACGAAATGGGAATCTTAGAAAGGCTCAAGTATAAACATATAAGGCGAGAGCCTTACAAACTCACTCAGGAAGGCTGCTCTGTTCCACAGGGACAGCATGAAAAAAAAATAAAATAATGGTGATAATATGAGAAGCAGATGGATTTGGGAATATTGGAGGAGCAGATGGGGAGCACTGGGAACAGGAAGTTTGTTGTGGGAGGACAGCTAAGGAGGGCAAGCTGTTCTTACCCACAAGGCTGTGAAAGTGATGGCAAGCTGTTTAAACCTGATGCAGTACCAGATGAGGAGCCAGTAGAGATACACAAAAGAGGGAGGCAACGTGATCAAGCTGATAAGTAAGGACAGAGTTCAGCAGATGTATTTCTTGTTCACTGGGAATGGTCCTGCTTGCTTTAGGAATGCCAAAATAGTGGATGTCATAACAGTCAGGGACGCGCAAAAGATTCTGCAGGTCTACATGGATTTCAAAAAAATCAGTTGGCTCACATTACCAGTATTGCTCATTGTTAGATATGGAGACAGATGTTTGATGAAAATCAGAGGAGCTATATGAATTTCAGTGGAGTTATACTAGCTTATGATTACGGGTGGATTTAGACCTGTTTGTCATTAACTAACAACATAACATCAACAAATACCACACTGTGTACATTTGCAGCACTGAAGAACTATTATTTTTAGACTGAAAAAGTTATTTTCTTGTCAAAATGAGCTAAGTTAGCTGATGTTTCCTGCCTTTCACAATTCTGCTGCTGCCACTGATAGCCATTTCCATTGGCTTCAGCTTGGTAAATATTTGATATCTTATCAAGTATTATGTCATTCTCAGTATATGGCTCACAGTCTTGTTGCTCAAGTTTATATGGCATGCATTAGTCAATTGGAGATTGACACATGAATTTGATTTAGCTTAAAAAATACGAACGAGAGCAAAGGATGAAGAATTCAATTTATGACCACTAAAACTGCAAGGAAAACACAATCGAGAACAATGTCAGCATGCCTCAAAATAGCAGATCTATGTGTGGCTGTGGTTAGGAGAAGGAGGGCAAACAGGAGGATTTTCCAAAGTAATGGAATAGAAATTTTACAGTGGTTTGTCTGGCCCTTCTATTCATAGAGTTTAACTCCCTAAATAAAATAAATACAGAACACCATTTGCATTTTAAATAGTAGGCTTTGTCTGAGGTTCTCAACTCATTTTATTAAGCTACTGAAGAAATAATTAGGTACAAAACACAACAAAGATAAACGTTAATACTAGCAGAACATCTTCTAAGTGTAAGGCTACACCATATGCCCTTCCAAGAGGTATTCAGTATTGCAAACCACTTTAAAATATGAACATTTTGTCATTTCTTTAATCTTTGATTCTTTCTTTTTAGTCTCTGCATGAACAGGGTGAATTTTACTTTATTTAAATTTTTTTCTTGAGAAAATCCTTCATTTAAATACTACTAACGGAAATTTCTCCAAAACTGGCCTAGCTCATTCTTCACACACACAACATAAACTACAAGCAGGCATGTACAGGAGAGTAAATTTCCACCTATGTCCGGCAGTAATTTCTAAAAACAAAATAGAGACCAGGAATAAGAAGATAGCTGCTTAATTGATGGTCTTTTTTTGTTTGTCCATGTAAGTACGGCACAGGGAGTCTTGTTCTTTCCTCGTATTTCCTCCACTTTCCTTCACTGATGGTAGCATCTTAGTCTGTATCTATACATTGTACAACATACAATCCAGAAAACAGGTGATGTGTAACAACCTAGAAATTGGTCTTTGCTTTCTACCTTATCTTCACCCTTGCCTGCGTAACCAGAGACCATGCAAACTTTTCCTCCCTTTTCCTGGCATTTTTATTCCATCTCCTTTTCTAAATTTCTTGCCCGGTCTGTTTTCTTTCCTCTCAATATGCAAAATACAGCCGAAGTGTGTCTCCTTGACTCTTCAGTTTGACCATATCAATCTTCATTTCCAGAGCTCTTTCTAATCATCAGTTACAAACTGAAATTTAAGTTCCCTGTCATCAGTTTCCAAGTTCTATGTTACTATCATTGACTTTATCACTCTTTGTCCAGCTTTGTGTTATCATCCACAATTGCTAATGTTTGATCTTGTCCATTGGTGTGTCAGTCATTCACAAATCACCTCTTATCTGTTTCTCAAGCATCTTCTCTGATAGAACAAGCTCCTGAAGCCATAAGCATGGTTCTTCCCCTACTGATAGTTAATGCCCTCTTGAAAACTCACCTCTCCCATGTGGCTTACAATTAATTGAGATTATTTGTGTGTATATATATTTTTTTAAAAAAGAAGCCATTTTTGTTATCCTAAATTTCTGTTATTTCACAGGACCTTAGTAGATGCATTTGAGAAGAGATGCACAATGTCAGAAAAAGGCTCTACAGAATCATCAATAATAAATGAATGAATAATATATGAAAATATATTGTATATATGAAAATATATGAAAAAATAAAATGAAAATAAGGAACATAACATCCCATACGTGTGTATATATGTGTATTGCTAGCAATGATGATGATGGTGACAGAGTTCAGTTATAACCCTGATGGTAAACTCATAGCTTCATAAGCCTGGAGAGTCCCATTAGTTCATCTATTGATGATTTCTGCCATTAGGTCATCTAGTGTGACTTCCCCTCATTGAATTTCACTTCAGAATCCCATACCAAGCTCTCTGATGGCCAAACAGTGCACTACAGGCCTTAAATCAGGGAGATAACAATACACCACCATTTTCTGAGGCTCCTCAAGTGGCAAAGAATAGATTGGATGTGCCCAAGTTATCGTTGGTGCTGGTTTTGGCTGGGCTAGAGTTAATTTTCTTCATAGTAGGTGGCATGGGGCTGTGTTTTGGATTTGTGCTGGAAAGAGTGTTGATAATACAGGGCTGTTTGCGTTACTGCTGAGCAGCGCTTACACAGAGCCAAGGGCTTCTGTGCTCCTCACACCACGGCATCAGTGAGTAAACTGGGGGGGCACCAGGAGTTGGGAGGGGACACAACCAGGACAGCTGACCCCAACTGACCCAAAGGATATCCCATACTATATGATGTCACGCTCAGCATATAAAGCTGGGAGAAGAAGAAAAAAGGAGGGATGCTCAGATTTGTGGTGTTTGCCTTCCCAAGTCACCGTTACGTGTGACGGAGCCCGGCTGCCCTGGGGATGGCTGAGCACCCACCTGCCCATGGGACGTGATGAGTGAATTCCTTGCTTTGTTTTGCTTGTGTGCATGGCTTTTGCTTTACCTATTGAACTGTCTTTCTCTCAACCCACGAGTTGTTTCCCTTTTACACTTCCATCTCTCTCCCCCACCCCACCAGGGGGGAACGAGCAAGTGACTGTGTGGGGCTTGGTTGCTAGCTGAGGTTAAACCATGACACATCAGAAAATACATGCTGCAGATCCCATTCCTTCTCAGTCTTTGCTGATCACAGTCTATCCCAAAGCTTTACACCAGTTGGTGGGTATGACCTTCAGCTTGTAGGGAAGAGATGCCAAACAAGTATAGAGGGACCAGACTGGAAATGAGAATCAGGGACAGTTTGTATTTTTCTCTACACAAATTCCTCTCTGCTTCTCATCTCTCTACCAAATAACCAGACTTATCTCTGCTCCACTTTTCAGTAAGCTGAGCAACAGAAGTTAAATAACTTAAAATTTTCAAATCTCATAACATCAAATTTTATTTAGGTGTAAAATTAAAGCAAATGAATGCATTTACTCCCAAAATTTGTTACGGGTAGCTAACCAAATAAATATACATGGCTACGCAGTGAAACAGAAGGACTAAGAAGGCTCTTTTAAAAAATACAGTTTGTTTTGAAAGAGAAACACGGGGTTTTTTCATTATTCATTTTGAAGACATAAGAAATAAACAAAGGGTTACTGATTAGCAACAGCAGCAGCAACTCTGATCAGGAAATGTCTTAAAATACTAATAACTGTATACACCTAGATGAAGATACAATATCACATCTGCTCAAGCCATTATAAAGTCACAGAAATACGTTTGTATTGGACACTTAGTTTCCTGCTTGTCGTTTCCCTGTTCCCCGATGATTCCATAATGTGTTGGCACTGCTGAGCAAGCTCTTGGGAAGCACAACTGAACAGAGTTTCAGATGGTAAAGAGAAAAAAATAGTCTGATTTAGCTCACAGTAATAGCAATAAACAAACCAAGCAAAATACCTACTGAAAGAAGTGGTTTTCTATGCAAATCCTAGCCACACTCATTTTTGATTCTACGGAAAAAAGTCAATATTGAGGTAGCTTAACTTAATTCTCATGAGTGTGGCTTTGTAAGAGATCTAGAATGTCCTGACTAATAAATGCCTTGGGTCAAATTAAATAGGTCAGGGTGGCAGCACTGAAATGTTTTAATTTTATAATCTGCATATAAACTTAGAGCACTGCAGTGGACTTACTCTGACTTATATATGCCTGTACCAACACCCATCCATTTAGCATCTCACAATTTAATCAGATTAGGAAAACAAACCCCTGCATGCTACATTAGTTTTCATCATACAGCTTAGGACTATGTTCAGCCACAGTTTCTAAATGCTACCCTTTTCACGGTACCTGGACAGATTGCAACACAGGTGATGGCCTTTCTCTCAGTTGGTGGGAAATTAGACATTAAGCGTTTAAAGGCTGAGAAAGAAAGTTGCTCAATCTTTTGACAAAAATACCATAGGAAGGAGAAGCTGCCGGCAGAAGAGGAAGCAAGATCATGGACGTGCCCATGCGTGTGCTGAGCATGGAGTGGGCTGTAGCTTATAGGGTTGATTTCCTAGGGTACAGAACTGTTAAGACAAGATGCTCTTTTCACCTTGTTGAAAGGTGGCATCCAGCACCTGCTGCCACACTTTTGCCTCTACCCTGCTGAATCCATATCTGAAGAGATAATACAGCATTGACTATGTTCACTCAACAGGAGCTTTAACATCACTCACAGACAAAAGTCAAAGAGAATCATACATAATGGAACAGAATACAAATGGGGAGAGAAATCCTTAGCATTCTTAGTACTTGGGAGATAGGATAGCACTCTAAACATGAAAGAGGTGACTAGGTTATAAAATTAAAAAGTAAAAAGAACAAGGGAGTTAAAAAAAGAACAGTCTGGGACATGTTTAAGGCCCAGCTGCTAGGGATTCATGCTAACTGCTATGCAGTTTGTTCGGTTTCCACTTCCAAGCTCTAGATGCCCCATCAGACAAGACCTGTACCTGTCCTGAAATACTACCATCTCCTTCCATTTCCCACATTTTACAAACAAGTCAGCAACAACCAAGAATTCTCATAAATTCCATCCCTGTAGAAGCCACAAAGGCTAGAGATTATGCTGGGAAATGATAGCCACTGAGACAAAATGGCTTCTTCAAATAAGCTACGTCAGATCGATTTCAAACATATTCAGAGCTGGCAACCCACCTCTTCCTAGACTCTTTTCCAACCCCATCAGTTGGGAGTTATTTCTGACTTTATGCTTCCTTGCAATTTTGGCATCTTGATAGATATATCATAGAAATTTTTTTCTGTTCTTTCTCATACTGTTTGTTGACTCGTATTATCTGAATTTTTGCTACTACACTTACATTTCCAGAATGGTCATGCCCTAAGAATCTGTGCAGAAGCCACCTTTTCCTACATCTTCCCAGAAGTTTGCAAATAACTCCTTCCTCCTTCTCCACTCCCCACTTTTTTTGACATCCTGTAACATTTGTTAGTAAAGGGGTTCTTCCTCACAAGCATCCTTGGAAAACATACTCCTGCACACTAGAAATGCTAAATAGATAGTCTGAAAATAGTCTACTAGTGTTTTACACTGTCACCTGCCCGTTTTTATGCAGGTTTTCTGAGAGAAATAGGGGTAAGGTTCTGCATGTCCTAAATGTCAAGATAAATTAAGAGATAATGGTAGGGAATGCCATCTGTAGAATGCCATATCTTGTAAAGTGCAATTTTAATTTCTTGATCACTTTCTTCAGTCTCACACAACGCAAGGTGACCGGTTTTTCAAAGCTTGACTACATATAGTCAGTCAGGACATACTCTGCATTTTTTTATTCTTATGTAGTAATCTATCCAGTTACAGTAAATAAACTCATCACTATCATCATCCAACACTGGTAGTATTTGAAATGTTTTCTACAGCAGCTCATTGCAAAGACATCTGCTCACTAGCTTTCTCCTGGAGTTTATATCAGAAAGCAGCCTCTGTGAAGTTGTGGTGCTTGTGTTCATAATAACCACAGCTTACAATTTCTCCCAAAAGACTGAAAAGCTAACAACTGTACTGAGTACTGTGATAGGACAGATGATAACTTTTTCAGACACAGTTTCACAAATTCTAGAAGGGCCTCTGACTAATCTGAGGACACTACTATAATGCAGATTATCAGACTTGCTTTACCTTTTGTTTGTTTGGGTTTGTTTTTTTTAAGTTCTTTTTTTTCAGGTAAGTAATAGGCATCAGATGTTACCCGTAAAAGTCTCACAAGGACAAAATTCATATAGGTTTTAGGACATTATAAGCAATGAACCATGAAAAGGCCTAGTAGCAGGGAGAAGAGGGTTTAAGGAAGAAGTTGTCATTGTCCAACTGTGGGATAAACTATGCATCTTGCACCTCAACAATCGTGCAACTAGATAGTTAACGTGCATTAACATTCACTCTGCTCAAAAAATGCATGCTTTTGGGGATAAGAACATTGACTGCTGGAAAAATGCGTACTTTGGAGGGTGAGGACATTGACTTCCTTTTTTTATATTTGCTATTCTAATTATCCTGTCCTGACTTCAAATTAAAGACACAATGGTTTTTGCTATTCCGTTATGTAATTATAGATTTCTGTAAACATTCTTTCCTTTGTTGGTTTGTTCCGTGCACAGATTTTTTGAATACGGAAAGCAATCAAAATAAATTCTGAAATCAAAACAAAGAGAAAACAAATGGCGCTTCAGCTATTCCCTTAAAAAATAGCTCTGTGCATCATCCTCAGGCACTTTTGTCATCTGTTGCTATAATAACCACTTTGATTACATGAATGCTCACCAAACTGTGCTTGGCTGACTATAGGGCACTTCCCAGCAGCTAAATGAATAGCTCTAAAGTACTGCTCATTTCCAACTCAGTACCAGATTTTGTCCCATCATATCAACAGCCACACAGCCAAGAAACTGAGCTTTCTCGCACATGGTCTCCATGGTGTTTATGTGTTTCTTCCCCAAACAGACAGATGCAGATTAAGCAATGCATGTCAATCTCATTATGAGACTGTGAAATGTGCAGAAAGTTTGTTACACACTCATGCAATCATACACATTGTGAACATCCTGTTTATTTGGCCTGTTCTCTGATGATTGGCCGTGGTGTTTCAGCACATTACTGACAGCTGGGAATTGCTCCAATGGAACATGCTTTTCCTATGACAAAGATCCAGAGAGCAGCAGTAACATGTGTCTGCCCATTATTTCAGCCATACAAAAAAACCACCAACAAAAAAAGCCCCAAAAACAAACAAAAAAAAATACCCCCGCACAGTCACTCCAAATGAATAGCACATTGGTTGTCTGAGTGTGCTGGAGCACTGCTAGACAGGCCCTCGACAACCTTTGGAGGCCATCTGAGATAATAAATCCTCGGACCCCCAGTTCCGGAATGCTTTGGGCAAGGTCAGGATGGCAAATTTCCCACTTCCACAATATCAGATGTTACGGTAATTCCTTTTAGCTAATGTGTAAGAGCAAAGGAATGTCTTCAAACCTCATCTAGGCCCTGTGGAATCTGTTGAAAATGCATGACAGCTGCGGGCTTTGGCTGGGGTCTGCCTGTGAATATATGAGATTTGGAAACCTTTCAGACAGGGAAAGGAGGGAATGACTGTACATTCAATGTGTACCATGGGTCTCCCGCCCTCCCTTCCCAGCCCCATTTCACACAGCATAGCCATACCACAACTCTACGGTCATGGCTGTCATGCATTCTTTACAACCAAGTGTCACGGGTAACATCGAGCACACAAATATACAGATGCGCCTGTGCATACACCTTTACACACACACACACACACACACAAATGAAAGGGGGCAGGATAAAGAAATGTTCATTTCCATAAGGTCTGCGAACAGGAAATGGAGTAGCTCACCAATTATTTTTTTAAAATTGTTAGGGAGCAAAGAAGTAAGCGACTAAGCACTAGGTTGGCTGCTTGGTGTGTCTGGATGCCCAAGGTGGGAAGGAATCCCACATGAATTCTCCTCTAACCTGCTCTCCAGAACTCACGTGAGAGACCAGATCATGCAAAAGACCATGTCCCCCTCGCACATCCTTTTTTTTCAAGTAAAAGATCACGACCTCTTACACCTATTTTCACATCGCTAAGCAAAAAGGTTCAACATCAGCTAGCATATTTATCCTCTTCACAGTCTTGTGCTTTCCAAGGACTTTACAGTCTTGACTTCTCTGACTTGGTCCTCAGATAGGAGGTCTGCAGCATATGTGGGAATCTCTGCTTGCCACATGCATAAATTACTAAGATACAAGGCAAGGAGGGATCAGAACCTTTTTAATTGTCTTAAAAGAGCTACCTCCACTATACATAGCATTTTCAACCTGTAGTTAACAGCCCCAACGAACGCAAGCTTTTGACAATTATTGGATTACTTCAATAGTGAGAAAGCTGCTAGCACAACGGGCTTCTTCCAATAACATCAGTATTCCACCCAGTGTTTCATAAACTTTATTATATTGCATACTGCCATCAAGCCACCTGCACATACAGTGTGTCCACCTTTCGCACTGCAAATAGCAAGAACATGCTTTATATGCAATAATAGCCACTACAAATTGTTATTACTGCTAGTATAAAATGAAGTAAAAGAACAGACCCAGCAATATCTGGATACAATGCACCTGACGGTGAGAGACTTGGAGGAACTGCTTTTCCCAGATTCCAAAAGCGGTCTTTTGTTTCAAAAAGAAGAAGCATCGAAAGGACTGGTTAGAGAACTTGAAAACAGTCCTTGATATATGTGTGGGACTGCCATACCTGAGATGTGGCAAAGAGAGAAGAGGAATTAGGAAATTAGCAGTGCATTAATTATAAGGACAGCACACTCATGGCTTCTTGCAAGCAGTTGAAAAGCACAGCAAGTCTGATCAGCCAAAGACTGGTAGCAAGACATAATGGTCATCGGTAAAATCAAAATATATTGAAAGCTTTTTCCATTTTTTTCAAAGGGAGGAGGGATGGAGAGGTTATAATTTGTCCAAGATTTTCATGGGAGTAGGAGGGAAAACTATTTCATGGCCATTTTCAAGTAAAGGCAGTTGAAAGGACTGATCAAAACAGAAAGATAAAAGAAAAATAGTTTTACCTACTTCAGAATGCCGATTCTGACTTAGAGGCGCGGCTCCTTTCTACCATATATCTAACAAACATCTATCTGTTTACTTACATATACCTACACAAGATGCATTTTAAATGAAGGAAAGTGGAATTATCACCCAGTGAAAAACAGCATCGTATTTGATACTGCCAAACATTCCAATCCCCCTATTTAGAGACATATGACTAATATCTACAGATTTAATCTGTTCAGATTTATGGAAGCCTGGACCTGCAAGGATGTAATTATCCTTATTCTTGTACTGATCACCATGTTCAATAGCACCTCAAATAACTCTGCCTTCTAGCACTATACTGGGTTTGTGCTCAGCATGGGCAGAAGGAGACTCTCTACTGGATGATTACTACCACTTTCTAATTCACCTCCGTTCTCCCTTTCATCTAAACATGGCTGAAGCTCATTTTGCACAAAGGAAATTTACATAAGTGAGTAATACCAGTCATCCTCGCCTCTTTCCTCTGCTCATGATTCTCTGAGCAAACAACACTCTTTCAGACAAATGAACTGAATCCCTGATTTATTAATCTGCCGTTCCTCGGGTGAAGATGCCTGTTCCCCACCCCAAGCCACTTTGGATAATCCCTGACCCCCATACTAAACAGGCTTAACATGTTTTATTTTTAATACAGAGTCGTTGTAAAGGATACTGTAAGATGCAGTGCTGGAAAACACAGATAGGTTGTTATATCCGAGGGTATGAAAAATAATACAGTACCACATTGTCTTGAACCAGAGGCATCATTATAAATTGTATACCGCTTTACAGTAGATAAGCCATACTTCCAGCTTTTGTATTCATAGGTGTACGCTGGAGTTTCTAAAGTTGGGGTCTGTAAGCTAAACATTGACCCAAAGCACCCTGACCAGACAGCAGAGTGATCTCCTGGACTATGCTTCAGACATGACTTAGATTTGCTTTGGCCACATCGGGTCATACCTGAAAGTCGGTTCACAAACCAGTATCACAGTACAGGGTAAAGGAGTTAAGAGGAGACTCCGCTGTTTCAGCATTAGCAAAGGGGCTTGTGAAAGACTGTGTGCACAGCAGTTGGTCCAAAATGGTGAGTAATGTTACTGACATGAGAGCGAATGGAAGTACATCAGGAAAGGAGATACTTGACACATTGGTGTGAGAATCTGCTCAGTCAATGACCCTTCACCACTGTCTCTTCTTTTCCTAGCACGTCTGGTTCAGAGGGAGGACAACAAGAAGTCATCCGGTCTTCTACCTGATTTTGTTAGTTTCTACTTCATTAGATAAGTACTGTAAAGTATCATTATTTCATGTACAAATTGCTTACATATTGATTTTGGCTGCAAATGCTTAGTCAGGGAGCCAGAGACTCCCTGAATAACTATTATAAACTATTATATAGTGTCTACCTATTTCTTAGTTTATTCCCAGATATTATTCTTTTGGCTGTGCATTGAAAATGCACCAGATCATCAAGCTGAAAGGTCCTTACCACTCAACCAGAGGGAATTCTCCTTAGAAAGAAAGCAAAATGGGTGGCTCTGAATCCATACAAAAGATACAACTATCATAGGTCACTGAATAAAAGAATTCCCTTCATTCAGTGATCAATAGGTCTAATACACATCTGCCAAGGGAACAGCAGGGACAGGATACATCTTGCAATTGCTATAATCAACATGAATCGACCACACTGATCATCAGATCAGCAGCAACGCTTCAGAGCTTGATGTAATCTTAAAAACCAAAGACCAATTGTTCATTTGTTATGCCTGTGGATAAAGAAATCCTCCAATCTTTGCCACAGGGGAAAGAAACCAAAAGAGTTTTGTGCAGAGCTGGTACAGCACCAGTCATTTGAAGTTCCGTTCACTTTCCCCAGGAAAACTGGGAATACATATAAGCAGACCAGTTTTTGCCTCACCAAGATGCAGCCTTTTATATTCAATCCTTATAAAACATTACGGCAGTCTAAGAAATGACCCAGAACATTACAGTAACGCTACTGTAATGGTTGGTGGCAATAAATCAGACTGTCACACCACATTGTTTTTAAGAAAAAAGGAATGACAGTACACTAGATGGAGTACAGTTCTCTTTTCAGTGTGGAAAACCAGCCACACCTTATTAATAGACAAATTCTCCACAGATGATATTAGTATGTCTGCTGCATTCAACATGGTTTGTAATCCTGACTCTACTTAATTGAGAGTTTTACCCATGATTTCCAGAGGGATTTTACCTACTGCCCCTGCTTTTACGCAAAGTTCCTGACCCTTGGTAAAGTGCATGAGGACCCTAAAGCAAAGGAAGAGATCCATTCTGAACATACTATCAAACTTCAAAACTAGCCATTTCAAAAATTACAGCTACTAGAAACCTTCTTTTCAGAAGTCTACAGACATGCTGGCTTTTTTCCTTTACTAAATTATCAGCCAGTCCCTCCCACAGTCACAGCTGATTTGCTTCCATAGTCAAGAATTTTCAACAGAGCTTAATCAATTCAGCAAAAGAGAAGTCGCATTAAAAATACACGGAATTCAGAAGGATAAACTTTCTTTGTAGAACCTTATCAAATAGCAGGGGATTTCTTGTGTGATCAGTGGCTCTTTCAATTATGTCACTGTGGCAGATTCAGCACTTTAAAACAACAGTAGAAATGTAGAGGAAATCCACGTATTTAGCTTTGTCTCAGGGGAATTCACCCAGATTTACACCACTGTCAATAAGATCAGAATTTTGTCTATTGTTTAGATGCATCATTTTGCAATGTGATCACAATACTACTTCAGAACGTTCACTCCGAAAAACATGTCAATTAATAGATCCCACTACCCTCCACTTTTCCAAACAATGTGGAGCAGAATTCAGCCTGCACACCATTAAATAGTAAAGACAATTAAAACAACAACAAACCACCAGAAAGCAGCTATCGATTTAAAACTATACAAGGTCCATATGGAAATATAGTTTCAACCTTAATGCCAGAGAAGCTGTGAAGTGCTTTGACCATAGCAGCCATTCCCCTCTCAACAAGATTATTTTCTAGCAATGGTCTACAAAGATTTTTAAAGGTGAAGAGAGTATTGAATCTTCAGCTAAGAAATTCTTACTGAATTTCAGGCAAAACCAACATTGAATATATTTATTCTGACGTGATGACTTCAAGTTTTTCTTGGTATTCATCTTCTAGTCGTATAGACAGAAAAAAAAGAAAGAAAAAATCAAAAATCTCTCTTTAAGGCATAAGTAGAAAAAATTTGTGGAAACCTTTCCAAACTTCTAATTGTATAAATAGCCATGATTCCAAACTGCATATGGTAATTAAAGTAGCATGTTCCACTTCAGGAAAATCCATTTTTCATATTGGAGGTTACCCTTGGTTACACGGAGTGGAAGAACATTTCTGCATTCTGTTACATATGCTTCTCATTTTGTATCTAAAAGTGATACTGTCATACGATACGTAAGCAAAACAGCAAGGCAATGGAAAAAGTAATTAGAAGACTAACATTTAAATCTTTAAGACCTTCTCATAGCATGACAGGTACAACTTTTAACCAGTTTATCCCGATGTCTACCTTGAGAAGATCATCTTGTTCCATCAGGTCCTGGGACCTGCCCATGTACATGAGAGCAGCTCTGAGAGCATCCTGCCAATGCAGGCAGTCCCACTTCTCTTTATTTCTTTCCCCCAGCCCAGGAGCTCCATCCTCTGACTAATCCCTTCACCTCCCCACGCTAAGTAGACAAGGCAAAATGACTGACGAGTTGACCCCAAAGACAAATCCTCTGTCAGCCTCACTCAGACATAATGGAGTAACTGTGAGCAGTTTCCCCAATATACTAGAGACACTTCATTGTATTTTTTTTTTCTTCACACTCACTTCTACAGTACAGCCAGTATCACACAGCATGGTTTTTCCCATTAGGCACACTTAATCAAAACAAAGTAGTCAAACGTAAGTGTCTCTGTCCTTCCACTTCACCTGACACACCGAGTACCGGGAAGTTTGGCTGAGTTAGTGCCAATGAACTATCTAAACATTTTAAAATACATTCTTCATTTTGTTGTTCCTTGTTACAAACCAATACAAAATGCATACTGTTGCTCTATAGGTCAAGCATACGGAGTTCACCTCTCAGCTTACCCGTGGTACAACACAGAAAGAGCGAGACCAGCGAGCGGCACCAGGCCAAGAGGCACACGCCTAGCAGGACCTGCTCACACAGAATCCAGCCTCCCCGACATGAGGCTTCCAAAGGGAAAAATTCTCACGTCCATTCGCTTCAACTCAGAAATTTTTGTTTGAGTGAAGACTGAGATAAATTCTAGTCATGGGTTTTTCAAAGACTTGTCTCACTGCACTGACTTATTCTCAGAACTAGGCAAGACTACCAATAGCATATATACGTTCTTGTCTATGCCGATCTGGCTGTAACCCGACTTGACAAATCTCTTCGCGTGATCTACTATTTTTTCAGCAGAAGAAGGTACATAAAGAGAGTAAAATTCGCATGACATTGTATTGCAAGCATTCCTATTAACAAACAGTATCCAGGGATGTAAGCTATTGGACGATCATTTAAATCAGAGAATATTTAAAAGATGTGGCCTGGAAAATACAGAAATCCACAACAGCGGCAACAGAACATCCACTTCAATCCCAAAATAAACACGGCAGCAAGGTTTGCAAATTGCCTGCAATTTGCAAAAGGCAAACTTCCTTAGGTAAAAGTACTTACTATTCAGTGTGGCTTAGGTTTCCAGTAAGTTGCTCTCTTGAGATCTGTTTTTATAATCATTCCTGTCTCAGAAAGAAATATAATGTTTCCAACCAATATGTATCAGCAAAATCACATTGTCCACAAAGTTTGACTGACTAGCTAGCTGGCTGTAATCTGCATATGCGCTGTTTTCAATTGGATTGTGTCTTTTGGGCCTCCTCCATTTGCAGGGGACACAAATAAGAAAATATTTGATGTATACTAACTGACGTTTGTCTGAGCACCATGAAGCAATAACCCACGGGAGCCACAGAAGCTTTAACAAGGCAAAGTCAAGTGATAAACCAGAGGTTTTGGTGGATTTCTGCAAATCCACACCCCACCAAAACCGACTTGGAGCTTTTCATTTTGCCACAGTGATTCTATAAGTACAGCACAAATAACGTTCCCTATTAATCCTCTCTATCCTGTAGGCCTGCAGCCTGTCCCAGGACCTGGAGCACTGAGCCCAAACTGCAGGTCTCTATCAGGCTGGGGTGTATTGCATGGCTATCTTACCAGTTAGTTTATACTAGCTAGGAACCGACCAAGCTCTTTGGGTTTGTTCTCTTGGAAATAAAGAGTTTTGTGGAACGTGAAGGAAAAAACATCCTCCCAAGATCAGGCTGTTGAATTCTTCCTACGTTCTTGATGGTATCGTAGAAAGTCATCAGTATACCTGCAGCATTTCCTTTTCTTAACAGAGCATGATGTACTGTAACTGACAGTTCAACTGAAATTTAGTTTAATCATTTCTTCCTCTCCCTCATGGCACATTGGATGTTCAGATCAAATATCATTGTGAAATCAGACACAGAAACATGGGAACCCTAGCTAACACAAACCTGCTTATGGTGCTTTTTTTTTTTCTCCTGCAATGTTGCCATTTTTTAATCGTAAAATCATCATGATTTCAAATAAAAGTATTAAGCCAACAGTTATTCATGCAGTCTTGCAACAGATGAAATAAATTATTAAATTCCTTTTAATGACAGAGCAAGTAGGATCAGACCTCAATAAACTCAGCTGTATTCGGTTTGAGATTATAAGACATCTAATACCTCAGCATCACAACCTGACATTGTAAAGGACTTCAACTCAACTCAAGCAGAAACAGGAAAAAATTAATCTTTTTTCCACAGGACTACCATCTTCCAGTATGCCATACCTACTGTCCACTCAGAAAAGCAAACCATCACACAGTGCTTGACAAAATTCAAAGTACAGCTACCTTAATATATCCAACATGATTTCATGTTAGAAGGGAAAGACTGCTGAGAAGAGATAATATTATGATTACAAGTATTATTGGTGGAAAAAGTGGGGCAATGAACACCAGAAACTTGATCATGCATTTCAGCTATATCAGTAGGTCGGACAGAAGCTCCCCCTGAACATCTCAGCCTGTTCAGAAGCAGCGGGACAGTTCATCATGCTATAGGCTTACAGCCACAGCATGGACAACCTGCTAACCCAGTGGGCAGATCATGGTCCTCCTGCACGAATCAGGCAAAAATCACAATCTGCTTTTCTATCGTGTTTTCACAGAAGCAAGTATCGGAAAGGCTGAAAGTATACAAAGATGCAGGTGTTTATTTACCTAATATGGGACAGCAAGCTTGGGCTGGAATTCCATTTCAAGCAAGCTCACAGTAGTCTTTTGATAGACTCAGCTCTTCAGTCTTAATTAAAAAAAAAAAAAAAAAAAAAAAAAAAAACAAACCAAAAAACCCCCAAAACAAACCCAAATAACCCCACACCAAACCAAAACCACAAAACAGACAAACAAAACCCAAAAAACCACCACCCATACCAACCACCAAACCACTACCTTTAGAACAGCATCTCTGTGAGGTCTTTCTTTTTTGGACCTACCTAGGACATTTCAAGGAGAATGGCAAAGTTATGACCAGATAAAATAAATGCACTATGCTGTATTTTGACCCCATACATTTGGTGGTGTTTCATTTTAATGACAGTGAGGCTGTGGCTAGACTCTTGTCTGAGATTCAGGAAACTTCATTAATCTGGAAGTTTGGAGATCTGTTAAATAATGTTCAAAGTTTAACATGGGAAAGATCCACTAGACTGTTCATTGCTACCAGCACCCACATTCTGCATGTTGGGGTGTGCTTTCCTCACTGTAAGTGATAAACGGTGCAAAAGTACAAGTTTTTGTCATTTCCTTGGGCATTTACTCTTTAACAAGAGAGCCCAGCATTAATCTTTATACAGCAGCCTTTTCAGATTTACCGGGGATGAAACCAACATCCAACAAAAAGAAAGAAAAAAAAAAAAGTTCTCTACATAACATATTAAACATAGCAAAAGAATCTGTAAAACTTTTACCACATTTTAAAATTAGATCTTATATCAGGAATAAGGGTCTTCGTGCAGTTGTAGGAAGGTTCAGAGATTCTGCGTAAAGAGTATCAAATCTAAAGGCTTTTATTACATATGCTCACAACGGTACAACACTTACTTCACAACAAGTAATCTTCTCAGTTACCAGGGACAGAGGGAGTCTGTGGGTTTGGCATGCAGCCGAACAGGATATGAACAGCAATGCAACAACAGGCAAGTAACAGTGGCATTCTCCTCGCAAAATCCTTTAGTTCCTGCAGCTAGACCTCATAGCCCAAGAGACTCCCAACACTTTCATACGGGCATCTTGGAGTTAATAAGATACGTTTGGTTTGATAAGTCTTCAGACATACAAAAAAAACCCACCAAACCAAACCAACAAACAAAAAGGTAAAAAAGTGTCTCCCCATGTCGGCTCAGCTCCTGTCACAGAAAGGTCTTAAAGATCCCAACCCACCGTCGCTGTAGCCAGCACTCAGAAAGGCTGCTCACTGCTGATACCCTAGTTCATAGTTAACTCTGTATTTAACTGTGCACAAAAAACCAAAACAGATCTAATGTTTTTACTAGATAATAACAAAAATGCTGATCAAAGAAAAATTAAAATCCATTTCAATCAGCAAAAGAGCTTTAGGAAAAAAATACAAGGCTGATCCATAACCAAAAACTACAGCGGAGAACTAGAGAGTGCAGCTGCGAGCATGCATACCCTGCTATGCTCCCAGCTAAAGAAATTATAATCCATTTATATGCACAGACAATGAACTCTGCAGACAGAGTTCAAACCTTGGGTGCTCAGCCCCACCATCACAAGGCCTTCAGTTCCTCACTAAAGAAGTAACAGGTTTAGATGTGAGAAGCAGCAGGTTGTAACCACAAGAGGACCAGCTGCTAGAGTAATCACATTCATAACAAAAGCATACAGCTCTTATCCTGAAACATTGTCTTCGATAAATGAACAAAATTAATTCTGTCCTCTTATTGGGTATTCACTACAACGAGAGTTTACTACAAATAAACTCACCTGTCTGCTGAAATAATGACAGGTGAGGTCTAAAGGGTTCAGCTTTATTTCATATTCATGTTTTATTACACTTACATTGCACATCTGCATTGCCTAGAAAGGTTGGCAAAAAACATTGAGAGTCAAAGAGTTGACATTGCATGTTAATCAGACCAAGGACATGCATCAGGGCCAACAGGACGCAGTAGTTGTTTACCCAGTGATACATCTTCTCTTTCCCTCCCTCCTTCCCGGTCCTCCCAAACTTTAGTAGTATCTGGTCAACACAAATTCTTGTTTTGAACAGAGAGGAAATAAGTGAGCAAGGACTGGAAAGAGGAACTGATTGACACAGCTCTCATCAGATCAGTTTCCCTTTCTTAGTACATTGCACCAGAATCCAACCACCACATCAGCCAGATGCCAGCTTCTTTGTGAAAGACGACATACAAAATTAAATAATTCCACAGAGCTACCAGATTAGGGAATGTAACTTTTGAAAAGTCAGATTCACTTTTTCTGTCCAGAAAATTATGTGCAAATGTGATGTGGTAGCAGAGCCTGACTTTTTAATATTTATTTCAGGTTATGTTACACAGCTTTGTGTAAGTAGCTGTATCCAAAAATGACTTCTTATGAATCCAAATTCTTATTTACAATGGGAAATTTTTTAAATAGAGACAGGAAGAGAAAAATCAGGAGTGGTTTTGGCTTTATGAATTGTCAGTGGCCAGGATGTTATTCTGAAAATATAAAATCTAGAAATTCCTAAAAGCTTCGATCCTACTTCTGCTGATTTGTGCTTGCATTTTAGGATTGCATTAAGATGGTTTTTGTACACAGTGAAGGATACGCTTCTCTGTATCTGCAGAGAAGATACACTGCAAGAAGTAGGGAAGAAATGTATCCTCCTGCTACCTCCTACCTAGGTATTCAGGTACCCCTGAGAGTTTAAAACAATTTCATATCAAGAAATATGGAGGCCGAGTACTGCAGTTTCACTACAGAAGCTGAGAAAGCCGGAAGACTCTGCTACTCTCCCTTACACAATGAGTATCACTGATAACACCTACATAAACTTCTCAAGGAGAACTGTCCTGCAGGAAATAGATTGTAAAATAATTTACATAGTCACACCATTGCGAGCACTGGGATTACCCTGAAACCAGCGCAGCTTCAAACCAAAGCCTTGGCTTTTCGCATACCACGTGGTGACAGCACTACCAGAATAATACTTCCAAGCTTTCCTTGGTTCCTTTTTGTTCTAACAGAAAGAACAGCGGATGAACAACAGAAAAATAACTGAGACATCCCATATTACAGAGCTGCTGAAGGCCAGGTCATCCGTCCACAGCCAGAGCAGGAGATTGTCAAAAGATGTGATGTTCCGTTGCTGTTTGGATACTTGCCCTGCTTACCAAATGTGCTTAAAAGGCACTTGAGAAGAACAGAGCAATACTCTTGGCCTTTCTGCTTTTGGCCTCAGCCAAAAACAGAAATACAGAGGAAGGCAACAGAAAACATAGACAAGCATTTCAGTACCTTCCAAATTTGTCCAAAGACCAGTTACAAATCCAGACCAGTTAAAGGCGTGGGCCAGCCATCACATTTACCCCATGGGATTTGTTTCTCCTCGCTGCGGGGTGAAGGACTCACTAACCAATGTGCATCGCAGGCGTCGTCAAATACCTCACCTCATCAAAACATGCTACAGAAACCACTAGAAAAGATGCAAGAGAAGCACAACAGGACAACAGTTTCTTAGGAAAGTCTCATTTTTGTTTGCTTTTTATTAAACACATTTAAGAATTTCCATGGCCTACAAATGCTATGCTGTCCCTTCTTCATTTAATTTCCCTCTATTCCCCTTGAGTGGTAGAAAACCTCCCACCTATTCTAACAAAAGTCTTAGGACAGTAAGGTTCCTATCCAGAATGGAATCACTTTAAACTGGGGCCACCACAGAAAACAAATGCCTTTCATGGTATGCCCCTTATTAAAACTCTGTACTGTACTCAGAGAACTTCAGCATTGCTCAAGGTTACTGACATCTTCACTGCTAGTAACCTTTAATAGACGTATTGACTTTTTTTTTCCCCATAAAACACACAAAACATAAAGATCCCAGAGAATGATAAAAGACAGCGCTTCAATAAAAGTGGCCTTTCTCCTTATGAATGGTTGAAGCAGAAACCTCAACCTTCAAAATAATCAAGCTGCCATGTATACACTCCATTTTCAGTTTGTTTAGCTTGCTTTGACTCTGAGCCACCCCACTGCAAGATCCTTTTGTTTTTTAAACTTTTGGTAATAAAAGAACCATCCATCAGCTGTCAGGAGAACTATCAGGAAGCAAGTTTCTAATCCCCGCTCATGTATCGCAGGCGTTTTCTGGAACACCTGCACTGACAGTTTCAGAAAAATTACTGGGCAAAGGCATGAAGCTTTGAGGGGGTACAGACCAAACCACGCAAATACCAGCAGTGGCAAAGCCACAGGAATTTATGTGTGCATGTGCACACATGTGTGTATGTGTATTTGAGGACTCTAGACAAATTTGTTCAGGGATCAATATGGTTTGTGGATCCAGCCTTTTCGCCACACTACCCCGCTGTTTTCCTGGCTTTTGGTAACAGATGATAATTGGATACACTACCCTAGAGTAGGAAGCACATAATACAAGAAAGCTGCTGTTAATTCAACACACAGGTCTTTCCCCAAGCTGGGGGACCAATGGTTATGAGCCTCATTACAGATGACCAGGGGTTGCAATTTGGCACCAGCTTTGGAGATTTTATCGTCTGACACTAGTTCTCATAGGAACAGAATCAAAACCTTCTGAACGCTTATGCAAAACACAGACTTAGCAAAATATCCATTTCTTTTTTTCCTTCCTTTTTTTTTTTTTTTTTTTTTTTTTTTTTTTGGTGTGAACCTTAGTTTTTCAAATAAAAAAAGTGAGTGGCAATTTTTGCCTATGGCCAAGGATGAGAGAGGTCTAGATTTGACTCTGCTGAAATCAAAGCCAAAGTTTCCATCAATGTCACTTTTGGAAAGAGAAGACATTTCAATGTCTCTCTCTTCCCCATACCACAGGCCAGCTACAAACACACATCAACATATCAGCTTAAGTAGTTCCCAATTGTAGAATAAACTCAATAGACAAATTCCCCATAAAACAATCTGAATAAGAAAACACTAAATAAGATCCTTTACGTCAAGAAATACTGGAAAAGAAATGCCAGAACTGTTCCCACTCACACATGTATCGTTACCCTTCTCATCCAGGCTGTGAGGCAAAATTCCAGATGAGGTAGGCTGTTTCCAGGAGGAGGGAGAATCAGCAGCAAAGCCAAATATCTTTCATGCAATCCTGTTTAATTACAAAGAATGCGCACAGCCCTCCTTTCTTGCAGAAAAATGATGTCAGTTTTATGAAGACGTTTTTCTTTCGGTCTTGATGACCAGTAGGGAGCAGACTTCTAGATGTTTCTGCTCATGTCTGTGTATGACAGGTTCTCAAAATATCAGAAGACGAGATCCTCTTTTGTATCTATTTTTTACATAAAGGAAACTCTGCTTCTCAGCTGACAAGACTGCACCCACTTAGCATGAAGTCTAAGGAGCCGTGTATTTGATATTATCTATTTGGTTAGTATTCTGGGTTCCCCTTATAATCAATGGCAAGAAAGAGATTTCATGTCAGGTGAATGAACTGGTTTTTAAGTGTCTATAAGGGAAGTCCAGGCTAAATTTCAGTGAGATAAATCCTGCCTTCGGGGGTTTTTGCTCAGTGATGACTCTGCCAAAGGGACATTATTCCTTCCTTTGGGGATACTCTTATCAAAACGGTGATGTTGTTAGACTAAGATTCTTTGTCTCTCTATCAAAAAAAGGTTACTGCATAGGTATAAAGCTAATGATGTCTGAAAAGTAACTGAAAAGTCTTCAATACACAGCAATAACTTGGGATTTCTAATGTCCAGGATACAGCAGACCTTCCGGAGGGAATCATCTGACTGTCACGCTAGAATCGTGTAGGCTGATAACCTGTCTCTGACTGTAATCATTGCTTGTGGTACAAGCTACCTCCCACAAAGGTCAGTTTATACTTTGGCTTCTGTGTGAAATGGGTAAGAGAAATTCAGGAAGAATATAAAAACAGGTACAACAAAATACCATGCAAAAAAAATATTATCCAACTTCAGGAAAGCAGGAAATCTGATTATTTTTTATTCTTTGGCTACAATATAAATATCAAAAATGCACTATGTAAATCCAGGCACAGTGTCAGGGTCCAGCTCTTTCAGGAGTTAATTACAGAAAATGAGTCTTTTGCAGAAACGGACATTTCCTGTCTCCCTAATTTTGTGCCTATTTTTCAGTACCTCCAGATCTCCTATTCCCAACAAGAGTATGAGTGTATGTTGACCTGACATACTCAAGTGAAGAGACAGGCAAACACCACCAGAGAAAGTGAAAATAAATCAGCAAAACTTGTAACAAATAAGGAAAATAGGAGCTAAGATTAAAGATAAGTACTTGCTTTCTGCTATCTGCAGTGTGACACCATATTCCAACATGTGAGAAGCCATCGCACTACCAATCGATCTCCTGTCTGCTGTTGAGAAACACAGCTGTTCTGCATCACCAACTTTCCAAAAAGATGACTCTGTCATGACATTTTTCACATGCCGGGATTTTCTTGTTTGTTTGTATTTTAAGAGCAAGAGTGCTTTTTCCCTGATTATTCTTCTTTATAATTGAAAAAAAAAAAAACCAAAAAAACTTTTAACTGAGTACTTTTTGTGTTTGTGTGAACATGTGCTGTCACTTAGGAGCCTACACTGTAAGCTACCTTGACATGCTAGACAGTCCAGGTGTTTATTTTGGCTCCATCAGAGTGGTGCACCATGTCAGCCAACTCTGCTCCACACAGTATTCCCAGCAGAAGGATAGCCAACACATATGCACCAAGCACAAGGGTACACAGCTCCCAACAAAAAATTACACAAGGCAACTCAGAAAGGTCAAATGTTGCAACACTAAATCAGGCGATGGTTTGTAGCTTTCACAAATCCAGCTACCACACACAGGATTCCCCAAGCTGCTCTCACAGCAAAGAGAAATACAACTTCCAGTGCTAAACACAACCGGACTTTGGAGGAAGCACATGATCCCAGTCTGCATGAAAACTGGAGTGAAATTCTGGTTCTGGTGAAGACAATTGGACTTCTCCAGTTGATATTATTGGAGCTGAAGTTTCACTTTAAAAAATTCCCTTAGTTAACTGTTCCTGTTAGAAAATATTACCAGAACCTTTCTTTTCTCAGCCACAGAAAATAAACAGAAATGTAAGACTTGCAGCAGATGCGACAAAGGAAATCACAGATATGATTTCTTACACTGCAGTAAACTGAACTTCTGCTTTGAAATTAGGGTATTTTTATGCAAAGTGTTTCAGGGTTAGATTCCCCAATTCATTTTCTTACTTGTTAGAGGAATATGAAATCAGCATAGTCAGTCATATATTTGCAGCTTCATCCATTAAATAGATGATATGCTTTCTATAGGACCTACTTATCAATGTGAATTAAGGTTCATCATCTCATGTTTGGAAAGAGAGAAAGAACAGGTACAGAAATTGTTTTTGAGAATTACTTATTGCCTACACTAGAACAATAACTGGACTGTGTCGTTACTCAGAAGAGATGAACCGATTAAAAGAAGGAGTGACTCTACCATTAAAAACAGATGAATTAGAATTCATTAGCTCTTTTGGCACTGTACTCCCATGTGTTGCATGCTGTATCTTGCATCCTCTATGTTGTAATTTACATCCTCAATTTCAGTATCATTATGGTGAGAGTCAAGGGATGCCATTATATGTTGCTTTACATGTGCTTTCATTTAGCTGGCAAGCACTTTTCAATCTTTCAAGAAATGCTAATATTTTTAGTTTTAAGTTGCTGTTTTTCTTGTGGGAGCTGTCACAAGTTAACAAGGTGGTTTGTTCTCTGCTTTACTATTTGTAACTAGAACTAATTCTTGAAACAAAGTCATTCCGTTGGCATTGCTGTTCTAGCAGTCTACGAAAGAAAACAAGCATGAAGGAGAACATCTTGTATGTTCTTTGACCATCCCTGTCACACAACTGGTGGATTCAGTCTTAAGTAAACTAAGAACATACCCAGACTCCACATCACTGATTTCTCATCCAGCGGGAAACCAGCTTGCATGACCAGGAACATCTGTTACCACTCAGACTTGGGATGATAAAACTTTACGTAAGAAACTATCTTATACTGTCAACAACTTTGTTTTTCTTTCATTGTTCAGGTACTGGCTATAACAAAATAATTACGATGGGATTTTCGCAAAGAGCAGGAATGTAAGCACTTTGCTGCATATACAGATTCCAGCATATCCTCCCCCCTGCAATAACTCTTGATTTCTTGAGTATAAATGCATTTTATTACATTAAGGCATATGATAAAAATCGTCCATCCCTGTCTGCTGCTTCCACAGGTACACCAAGACCGGATTCTCAGGAGTTGGAATGTTGTTTTTGAGAATTACATACTGCACGGGCACTTTCAGCATTTCGGTGTATGTTACTTCATGCTTTCACGCTGCGTTAGAGGCCAGAAGAACAGTGTTCAGGCCTTAGTACAGCTGAGTTCAAAAACCATCAAATCTGGTTTGAACTAAATACTTTCATAAATAGAATATAAGCATTCTTTGCAACAGCTGCAGGATTGAATTCATCATTTCAATGCTACAAGAACAGTATTTGCAATACGGTGCACCTTGCACCTAGACTTTTGCCATTACGTTTATTATTATACTTTAAACATGAAACTTCAGTGAGAGAGGAGGGATCTACCCCATTTCAGTCTAGGCTCTCTGATTGCATCTATGTTACCTTTATCACATATATATCAAAGGTATACAGTACAATGCACACAGTAAAATACATTCCAGAAACATACCTAATGTATTCCTACCATTAACAGGTGTTCAGACCTGAGATCCAGATAAAATACAGTATAGCATAGGTATCAGGTCCTCAGTATGAACTTTTTCCCTTTCCAGGTCCACCACAGTGGTGACTATTTGCTCATATAAAGACAGCCTCTGTCTGCAAACTACTGAGAGTATCTCCCAGATGCAGCATATCTGAATTTCTCTCACACAGACACCACACACAGGCACTTAATATGGCATGTGTTTTCCCTGCTAAGTAGGTCACGTAAATGGTTTAATCACAACTGATTAAACAAGACACAGAAATGTACAGATTTTGCAGCTAATTGTAAACACCACAAGCAAAACAGAGGGCACCCTTGGTTGTACCCTCAGAACATTTTCTGTGTGTTTTTAAAAAGGAAAAATAGAATTAAATTATTCAGTTTATGTCCCTGGCATAAGTCGTGGCATAATCGTGTGAACCAGTGTTTTCCCTTCTGGAAGAAAATACATTTCCTTGCTTGTATTTCTACAGCTGCCTTTTCTACCTGGGTGCTCTGTCTTCATTTCCTGCTTAACAACATATCATTTAGGAGCTCAAAGTCCTTAAGAACATGAACTGAGAGTTCATTGAACCTCTCGGCATCTTTTGGCTCTGTTGTACCACTACTTGTGCTGATGTGTAAATTCAGGTAGTACACATAAACCAGTTGCCTGGCATCCTGTTGAAAGTAGTCTTCCCACTGGAAGTCCCACTCTACAACAGACAAACTGGAACATTAGGATAATCTGCTCCAGGTCTCTTCAACACACAACAGGGCAGGGGTGGTCAGAAAGCAATTATAAATACATCCTGGATTATTTTCCGTCCTTTTTCTTTGTCTCCACTTAGGAAGATTTTTAAGATACTTCTAGCAAGTTACAAAACAAGAGATTGCTTTTGCTTCTGTTTAGCCCCCAGCAAATGATGACAAGTCAGGTGACTGCATCCCAGCACCACAGAGCACCAGAGCCTGCCCTGCCGCTTGCTTCCCCTTCCCTGCTGCTCTCAGCTGGTTTCACTCTTAGCCTCCAGTCTCTGGTTTCAGCCTCTATGGCATGCTTTATTTTTTAACAGAGCAGTAACTGTACGTGTTAAGCATTAGAAACACTAGCCTATTAACAACGTAAAACAAATCTGAGAACCAAAATGGCTACAAGGAGACAAAACCGAACACAGCAGCACAGAGTTGCCATGCCAGGCTTGTTGCAGAAAGAGGTAGTGGAGGGGCTTGCAGTGACATGGTCTTTCCTATCAGAAATTTGCCCAAACCTTCCGGAAATTATTTCGACAAAGAACGTTAATCGGGCTGGAATAAAAGAGATGCCTAGTGCATAGTTATTTCCACAGCATAGAACGTTTCAGCAGGGAAGACAGGCAATCTAGGAAACACTCAGCACAGTATTTAGCGCATGCTCCTGAGATGGTAAAGATGGTGTGTCATCTCCCTGTTCTCTATTAAGAAAGGAATTACTGCAAAGCCAGATTCTCCCTGGGCGGATACTGCCCTGACTGAAGGACTGACTAACTGCTCAGGAAAGTCTTGTTCTTCCTTCAGAACAAACAAACAAAAAAATTTAAATAAATCTCAGTTTCACTCCAGTGTGGATATTCTCCTGCAGGAAAAAAAAAAAAAAAAAAAAAAAAAAAAAAAAAAAAAAAAAAAAAAAAAAAAACACCAACAACAACCAAACAAAATAAAACACACAATCTGTTTGGCTAGAGCACTGCTGCTGTGGCTTCCCTGTTTTACTGAAAGCTGAAGGTTTTGCTGCATCTTATTAATGCAAAGGCTTCAGGCCCACTTTGACTCTTCATGAAGTGTGAATGGCCAGATGACATCAGCAGGTAACAGCCTTATCTCATCACAGTTTGCTTTCCCCCCCTATGAGGTAGCAGCGACCTATGCAGTTTTCATGCAGCAGTCTACCAGTTGCGCAGACAGTGAGAAATTCCTGTTGGTATGTCCTGGGGCTGTCTGGTATATCCTGTGGCTCTCTGTCTGCTCCATCATCTGCTTTAAATCCTTCCACTGAACACCAGTTCTGGCGTCAGTTTAATGCATTGATCCGCTTCAAAAACAAAAACTTACTCAAACTACAAACGTCTGAAAGACTAAAAATTAGGAAAGATTCCTCTGGACTCCAGAGAACTTAAAGCCCAAGGACTTAGCTGAGAAGAACTCAGCTTGTGTTAAGACTCACAGCAGATCTGTCTAGCCTTAGAAAAGTTGTCAAGAAGAATTAGAATTAAGGCAATACGGCCATTTTACGAAATAATCTAAAATTCATTCAGGATCGCTAAACACAAAAAGGTATCAAATCGATCCCAGGATGTATCACTAGATCTTTGTCTTGGTCATAGTCCTTCCTAGACACCACTATTGGCAACTGCTGACAACAGCACACTAAGCGACAAAGACCTGAGGTCTGAACTATTCTGGCAATTATTCTGTGTAATCCTTTTTGGAACACTAATAACTTCAATAGATGGACACTCACGTTATTCTACTAAATCAATTCCAAGCAAGTGAAAAGGAGCAGTCATAATAGCTAAAATAAAAATCTTTGGAGATTTTAGCCCTGAAATTACAGATGTGTTAGAGATTCCATTAATTCAGCAAGGTCTTTGTCATTGTCATTCAATTTACTTGAGATGCTAATTCAAGTATCTCAAGGATGCCTTGCAGTATATAATAAATGGAATATATAATAGAACGTGTTATAGAAGATAACAGTGCCAAGTGAAACTCTTCCATCTTAATAAATGCTTTCCACAATTTTTCTTGTTTTAAGCCTTTCCTGAGATTTCTTATCCTATCATCTACAAATTCCTATTTCTACATCTTTCTGTTGACAGTTCCTCCCTTAAGCACATGAAATTTAGCCATCTCAGCCACTGGGACACTGCTGCAATCAAAAAAAAAAGAAGAAAAAAAAAAGATACAAACAAGCGAAAAATACCAAACACACAAACAAACAAAAAAAAAAAATCAACAGAAATTCTTTACTTAATAAAGCTGCTGTAAAATTTAATGAGAGTAAATGGAATGACATCAGTACACATTAGTATGAAATCAAAGGCAAAATAAAAATTCTCTTATTAACTTGAAACAATATTGTAACCTAATTAGAGTTGTGCAGGATCATTTAGTTTTGAACATATATGCACGAGCTAAATTCATACTTTGGTTACTAACATACATTGAATATATTAAATAAAGATCTCACTGTCTTAAGAGTGTCTCATGGTATCAACACACATAAAAATAGACTTGTTTTATTTGTATATATGTACCTGTGTGAATATACATAGCCTTATTTTTTTAATTCAGGAAGAATTGCAGAAGAAAACTAATTACTCAAGATTTACAATTTATATTTTTTTTTTAAATTAGCTAATTAAAAGACTAATGTTTCGGTTTGGGACAAAACCAACCAACCAAACAAAAAAGTTCTCCTTTTTTCTATAAGCCTGCCTGGAATAACGAGTGTTGTCTCAAATAAATGCAATTCAAGGGGGGGAAAAATAATTAAAAAAAAAAGAATACACCCCACCCCCCAGTATTCTTCAAAGATAACTGATGAATTGGTTACTGAGCAGTGGATATGCAGCATGCTCAGTGTGACATTTGAAAAAGTGTTTCAAAATTTCACTTTAACACAAACTCCGCTCGTAATGAAAAATGCGCTGTCACTGATAAGTGGCCTTACCAGAAGAGTTTGTGGTGCAAAGGCTTTGAAAGAAGGAAATGGAAAGGGTATGGCCTTTCATTACGTTAGGTAAATCTATTTGACCACAGAGAAGTTGAGACTCTGCTGCTGAGGTTACAAGCTAAACAGGCCATCAACTTAATTAATGTATGACTTTTCAACCGAGGGCACGTTTTAGCTACACCCAACGATCAATGTAATTCCTTTACAAGGTTAAGCCTGTGCCACCAGAGCCGGGTCTGGCAGACAGCCTGCGAGCAGCATGGCACCAGCGTCTCCCAAACCACCTTGGGGAAGCAGCCAGTTCTCAGGCTCCTGGTAGCCAGCTGCAGCCAGCTGTGCAGCCCTGAGCCCGGCTGCGAGCGACTTGCCAGATGACTGCCTTCTCCCCAAAACGTGGTGGAAACAACTCCACTGCCTCAAAAACCTTCCTGCCCTCCTCTACCATGAGAGAAAAAGGTGGTCA
Source organism: Falco naumanni (assembly GCF_017639655.2). Classification (NCBI taxonomy): domain Eukaryota; kingdom Metazoa; phylum Chordata; class Aves; order Falconiformes; family Falconidae; genus Falco; species Falco naumanni. The sequence continues at coordinate 5,855,902 of NC_054054.1, read as the reverse complement.
GATCTGGGTGATTAACAAAACGGCGCTTCCCACAGGCTTCCAGTAGGCGCATCCTGGGTGGTGGCAAGTACATTATCCTATGCTCCAATTCCGCCTTAAAATCCCATTCTTCTGCCCGACAGCTCCTGCCTTGCACACAACCCCGATGTTTTGGATTCCTGGCTGCGATGTTGTCACAGGGCTCTTGAAGCTGGAAACTGTTACTCACGCAAAGGTTTTGTCCTGAAACTTGAAACCAGGTGAAACTTCCCCTTCGCCTCCTTCCCTCCCTTCCCCCAGCCCAAGAGTTTTCGCCAGCTTTGCAGAAGCCTTTGCCAAGTTTCAGGAGCATTTGAGCACACCTGGGTTGAGCCTCAGAAGCTGAGGAAGGATGTGCAGACATTGATGGAAATTACGCAAAGCAAAACCAACCCCCCCAAGAGGTTTCATGTCACCTCTGCTGTGCTCCCGGGCTGCTAGAGCTAATACAGCTTCCCAGATTGTACAAACACTGCTTTCAAAACTGCATTTTGGGACATTTTTGCTGTTGGCTACAAGCACATTCAAAACATGCCCGTCTTCCTCTACTTGCAAATAGTTTCATTAAACTGAAATTATTGATATTACGCACAAGAGCACCACTGAAACAGAAACACTTCTATACTGTAGGGCAGGCGTGCTTGCTGGCACACACCAAGGACCTTGCCCGAACAGGGGGCTTGGCTGAAACGGGTCATGGCTACCTTGTGCCTTGCTTCTCCCTCTGGAAACCCCTGGACCTGGGGTCCACGGCACAGCTCGTGTGCCCTGCATCCAACCTTTTAATTTCCTGCCTGACTCCACCACAAAATATTGCATCCTTTAACTCTTGCATGAAACGCACAGATCATTTTTAGCCTAGAGTATATTTTTTTTAACTTGCATATTCATGTTTTGTTTTGTAGGCATTGTCAGAGACTAAAAAGCAAATTACCAAAACAAATTACACCTTTAGATGATAAGCACAGGCAAGGTGTGGCTGGTCAGCTCCCTTCTCACAAACACTCTCTCTTTCAGAACAAATCGCATGTCCCAAGAGAGTCAAAGGCACTACACAAGCCTAAATAAGAGGAAACCCTGTGTAGTGAACAGAATTTGTCACGTTATTAGTTGTTTATTAAATAATTAGTGTTACATATATGTTATTTCTACAACAATGAACACAAACACTGGGATTATTTTATATCTTTCTTCTTATAGGGTATTTAAAAACAAAACAAGAAAGTTAGGCAATTTGAATATTTTTTGTTGTCTGCCAGCACAGCAGAATCCCACCTGCCTACTCCGTTGCCAGCTGAGCTTCAGCAACCAGCATCAGGCAGATTCCTTCTCTAAGAGTAAAGTTGGGATTTTTCACAATTTTAATTTTTTTAAAAAAAAAAAAAAAAGTAATTTTATTTTTTTGTAATTATACCAGTCAGCACTTTGGGCAGGAAGAGCAGTTTAGATCCGTCATTCCCTTTACCTTTGGCTGTTCACACTTTTCCTTCTGCATCACATCTTCACTTCCCCTCCTGACAGCGACAGTGTTCACCCTAACCTCTCTCTCCCTTCAGGATTGCTACCTATATTTTCTATGGCACCAGGGAGGGACACTACATGTGCCACAGCACAAAGGCTCAGCAGCAAGCCAGTGTGGGGCAGTCCCCAGCAAAAGCTCCACAGACAAAATACGGAGTTCTAATACACCTCTGGCTCATATCAGACTGTAACTCCAAGTACCTCAGACAGCTAGGTCTGCTTTAGCTTGGTGTCTTTGAAAAAACAGTGATGAGACCTTTGTGCCTAAGGAGCACTGCCCACTGAGACTACCAGTGCAACATCAGTGCAACTGGTCATGGCAGACCCAGAGCTGGGGGTAGATCTGCTGCAAAGGAGAGTTTTTGAGGGGTTCCTGGCATAATCTCATCTCCTTTACAAATACGTTTGCATGCATCTCTTTCTCTCTGCATCGCCAAGACTGGCTTGCTCTGGGAAAGCCAGGTAGTAAATGCAGACCCACTCAAAGCCAGAGCTTGCTTGCTTGCTTTCCAACATAATAAGAACAGGTCAGACAAAGCATCCTGATTTACTCAGGTGGAGGGATTTTTCAGGGAGGAATGGAAAAAAGAGTGGGTGCGGTGGCTTATGCTAATTATCATCTATTTATTTTGGGAGATAAGCTACTTATACATGGTATGTTTGATTTGGATTAACTTGGCCAGACACAAAATGACTGTCCACAGTTTGACCTTGACATGAGTAACTGGCCTTTGGCAGGGAGGGGGGACATTGACAGATACAGCCTGAAGAAAGGGATCAGTCACGACCCAAGTGCTGCACAAGTTGCTCTGGGCAACGGATCGGGGCTGGGAAATGCTGGCTGGAAACGGCGGCGAGGAGAGTAGGGGGGGGAAATACAAACCGTGGTTGGAAAAAACAGAGCAGGGAAGCGAGGCTGATGGGGGGGGGGGGGGGCGGGGGCAGACACCTCCTGTTAATATAATTCGGTTTGGAATGACAATGTTTGTACCGAGCTGAACTCGAGGACAGGAAAAGGCAGACAATAGCAGAAAGCTGCTGCATTGTTCGTCCCATGTGCTCTTTTCTTTCCCCTTGGCTTACCCAGCTGATCATTATGTAACCAATCCACCCGGCTAATTTTCAACCTGTCCAGGATATTCTCAATTATGTATTCTTCATAGAATGTCATGGTTTATTTTTAAAAGGTCCAGAATATTTCCTGTGATTAATGTCTGGATTAGTCGTTGTTTTACAGGGTATATAGACTTGGGTAACAAATCTTAATCCCGGCTGAAAGGGCAGTTCAACACGAACAAGCTTTTAATTTAAGTATCTTAACAAAGGGATTATATATTCTTCCCCTTCCTTACAAATCTTCAGAGGAAAAATCCAGGAACGGCAGACAAAGCGGGGCATGAAACACTTTGTTTTCTGTTCTGGGAAGGTCTGCTTAAAAACCGAGCAGATTTCAAAATGACAAAACAAATTTTCCTGGCAAGTTCGGTATCAGGCTTTGTTTTGCTAAACCTGATAATGTACTTTGGCTGCTCAGCGCAAGCATATGTTCCAAACCAATTTAGTCCTTGCTCAGAATGAGTCTCCTTATTTGTCCAACAGCTTCGGAAATCATTTTTTCATGCTGACTTTGAGTGACCATTTAGCACACGCTGCAAAGGTATTCCAGGGACAACAGACCTCTGCACCAACTGAAGGTCCAATTCAAGACTTTTTTTTCTCTCTTCATCACACATACACACACACACCAATTCAAGCTGCTTTAATAAAGTTCTTCTGTTTGTTTTTAAACCTGCTAGCCACATTGCACATGTTTGAGGGGAAGAAATGTCAGTCAGAGACTGCACTGACTATACGGTGAAGTATCACAAACATGGACAAAAGGGTAAAAAAAAAAAAAAAAGTAAGGATTTCAAATATAGCCCTCATTTCCATGCATTAGTGCAAGTTGAAAGTCTCTGTATTTGTAAAACTCAGAATTAAAGATGGAACAGATGCCCAGGTCTATGTAACCCCTCCCATATCATCTTGCAAGATCTTGGCTGTTCTGTTCAAGACCCTTTCAGTGCTCTGTCCAGTTCAGTTTCTAAATCCTGAACAAGCAGATTTCTAGTGTTGTCTCTGCACAGGCTGGATCAGAGGGGAAGAACAATCCATGGGTCTCAATAGCCAGAGCTTCCCCTTTGCATTTAGCAGACAACTTTTTCAGATTCAGGACATTCTCATATTGACAAAACTACTAAAATCCGATCAAATAGTGCTGTACCTTTTGCAAACACCCCTCCACTAGTGCTAAATACTCCCCACTCACTGGCATTCGTACATTTTCCATGCAGTAAATATTTACTGGACATCTTCTTCCATTTCTCCTGAGAGAAATTTGCAAGAATATAACAGTTATGTTTGATGTAACAGTAATGCATCTAAATATGGCGATCTGAGAAAACAAACAAAAAATAGCCACCAAAACTGTCACCTGGCTTGGACCAGAAGCAAGGGAAACCAGTCCCTCTGGGACCAATGAAATGGTACTAGAGGAACTGATTCTCCCTATGACTAGAAAATTACGCGTTACCAAACTGCTTAGTTAGCCCCCTCTGCTGTACTCCCTGGCCACGGTGAACACATTTGCCAGCTCAGGAGAACTTAGGCTGGGCACACTACACTACTTACTAGAGGTTTAAGACTCACAGCTCAGCTAGCGACCCCTTCCCTGCCCATTCCATTGTCACAGCAGTGTCACCGCTGGGCCTTATCAATGGGTTGGACAGGCCACCCAAGATAACCCATAATAGGCAGGCAGAAGTAGTGCATACCAATGCTTTTAGCTATGCATAGTGACAGTGAGCAAACAAACTCTATTGAACATTTTGGCCGGTGCTAATATGACTTGGCTAATGTAAGAGATTAACCTCTCTCTGCTTCAAATCACCCTTCCTGCAAATGAAAATAAGTATACCAACTTGCATACCTCAAGCAAAAACTTTAAGGGATGACTGTTGACAGATTGGCACTATGAAGTATCACACTCTGCTTTTCCTCACTCAGTAGGAATGACAGATATTTCAGAGTTTCTGATTGTCTTTCACCCTCTCGGAACAGAGAGGACAGGCAGCCTCAGCACAAAGAAAGTTGCTCCCTTTTGCTTTCAGACAACTTAGGTCTGTTTCTGGAAGGAAAGATTCAGCTTTCCAGTTCCATTATTCCCATGGTAGGCGGGCTGAAGTTTCTCTTAAAAAAATGTATTAAAATTTTTTCCCAGCACACCAAGAAGTCTTCCCAGAATGGAAGGACAGGGAGGCAGAGCTCTGTCACGCAACAAGAAAACTTCCCTCCTTACCTTGTACCAAATTATCTGTGGGTACAGGATATAGAAAATGCAAAAGAAGTCCTACTAACCTCAGCTTTACAAACCTGAGCCCCATCAATCTCTTGAAGAGCAGCCTCCAGAGATTTAGAGAAAAGCCATGCAGTTTACATTGGTCTTCTGCAAGAGGAAAATCACTCTTAGCCTGTTTTCCATGAAAGCCACTTACTGCGCTTGGTCACATTTACATTCCTCTCTCCCCTCCAGACCCACATAAGATAGAGTCAAGAGATCAGCATACGGTGTCTAGAATAACATCTTCAGCAGCAGTGCCTACACATGTCTTTGGCAGAGATTACAGGTTTGATTAATATATCCAGGCCTCCCCCCTTAACCACGGTGCCTTCTGCCTCCAGGTACTGAGCTGAGGGGAACGGGCCAGTCATGCTGACAAAACGGTTTCTCAAACATGACAGGTTTCTGCTGCTCGCACATGAACTCACTCCAGGATCTTCTTGTAATGTAATCAGGCTGAAATAAACTCTTTCAGTCTGAAGTAACAGATTGTGTTTCTGCAGGCTCAGGAAGGAGAGGCCTGGAACAGATAGTCTTTTGTTGCTATCATGGCAATCCCACCCAGGGCACCCTCTGGGGACATGACAGGGCTTTGCACTCAATCAGCTTCTGGTTTACAAACTCTGGGTGGTCGACCACACAGCACCTGCTGCAAAAGGCTCAGCCTTTCCTCTGGTCCAGGGAAGTCCGTCCCTGGGCTGTGTCTTCTCCCAGAAGATAGTATTTGGCGAGGCCAAGCCCAAACTGATCTTCTTCAGAGGAAGACCAAAGGAAGGAGGACCAATGGGCTCCTAACTGTCCCTTAGGTTCAACAAGGTTGCACTCACGGCCCAAAGTAACGGAGTTTCCTCCTGTCTCAGCAAACTGCAAGTAACTGTGGCTCACAGCTCCCTCCTAGTTTTCTCAAGTCCACTGACAGGACAACATGAGCCAACTTAATGACTTCCCTGTCTTAGCAAAGAGGAGATATCTGTACTCCCAACAGAGAAGCTGCGCGGTATCTCACAAAAAGCCAGTGCTGACCCAGTTGAGACACACCCTGCCCCACTCCTGCTCAAGTCGGAGACCCTTCCATCATAAGGGTACCAACAATTGCTCCGACCAGCCTCACATGGGACCCTCTGCCTAGGGGCCCAGGAACCTCACTGAAGCTAACTGCCCAGCATCCTGCTCCTTCCCTGCATTAACTCTCTAGGAACAGGGCTAGACAAGCCAGGAATGGAGCAGGGCCAGGGTGGTGACAATAAGAAGATCTACCTACAGCCCAGTGACCATGCTAAAAGGTGAGATTACAGGTCCTGTCTGGGGTCAGATTGGGAAGTCCAATGAGGGTCAGTAGAAGACACAGCTGGGCACAGGTACACCTACGAACATAGCTCAGGTTCACCTAACTGTTGAGTGTTGACCATCGTATCTTTGGACATCAAGAGCTCCTTGACATCTTCCAGAACGAGTTTGCATCTCTAAAGCCAATTCCAGTTCCAGCTCAAAACAAACCTCTCAAACTAGACAACAAAGGTTAACTACAGATAATACACCTGTCTCAGTGTTTGCTTCTTAACACCTTTTGTTGCATTCAAGTGGTCCAGGACAATTGTTGTCACCAAGATCATCTGCTATATTTTTTGTGCTCTCTACATGGCTAGTCTGATCGAGCAGAGACTAACTCAACAGCCCATTGCTTGGTCAGTGAGTTTCACCACTTTCCTTCTTTCATCATTTCAATCAGTATTTTGAGAAAAGCCTTTTGGGTCACCATCTCGTGCATTAAAGAGTCTGCCTAGAGGGTTTAACAGCTTGAGATGCAAAGCCTGCAGGATGCTCAAATGAGACTGTGACACAGAAGTGGAATTTGAGGACAAAAGCAACAAATCGACCCTAGAAAAATAACATCTGCTCCCATTTCTTTTAATTTACCTTGATTGCAAGGCAAGGAGGGACATTTTACCAGGAGGTGGTGAAATTTGTCAAGACTGTGTATTCAAGCATAGAACCATTCAACTACACACCCTATAAACTTAAGCATAGATATTTATATTCTGCTTGCTTTAATGCTTTTGCTGTGTTGCTAACATCAGGCTTTCTTTTTTATTCTGATAATCACATTCCTTCTGGGACATTCTTATGAATTGAAGATGTTATGGCGTACTTCATAGGTAACTGCATTACAGTTATGAGTTAATTGCTTCCTCAAAACCAATTGGGTTTAGCCAGCAGAAATAGAAAAGTGCCACTGTAATGCACAAGATGCTGCCCACTGCACACCAAACCGCGGAAGGGCTGCTTGTGTAGATGAACAAGACAGGGTTGCGCAATCTAGCAATAATTTTCCATTTTCTACTGCTGCTGCACGTAAGCACAATGCTCCCTTCTTAATTAAATGCAAGTCCACTGTCAACCAGACACATATTTGTTTCTAAGTATTCGGTTTTAAGCAATTCCAGGAAAAAAAGCCCTCTAGCCTGTTCCTCCCCTCCATCCTCCCGCTTCCCCCCTCTATCCCTGGAAAGATACCTTTTAATTCTGACCCTCCACGTATCTCCAAGCTAATCCATGCACAACTGCACTGAGGGGGAAAAAGCATGACAGCTCTGCTTGGGGCCCAGGGAGGCGAGTCTTGCCGAGGCCCTTTTGTTGTTCCCCAGGTAGGATGTTTAGCTCTCCATCCATGCAGCCCGAATTCCTTTCTTACCACACCCAAGGTCATTTTAATGAAAATTCCTAAGCCCATGCCAGGGGGATAGAATTGCTCCTAATCCTTCAGCAACACGTCATTTGATCCCTGGGCCCACTGGGGTTATTATTGTGTGTCTGCAGAGCACGGCAAAGCAGACAGGAGTAGAAAAATGGCAACCACGGCAGGAGATCCGCTTCCCTTTCGCAACCTTTCTTTCAGATTGTCTTTTTTTTTTTTTTTTCTTCCCTATAGAGTACATTCACTGCCTACCAGTTTTTAAGGGATAATGCTATGTTTTAAGTCATCCTCGGCCATTCCTTAGAAGCTGCACACGTTTTTAATGAAATTAATGAGGAAGTTTAATTTTAAAGGCAGATTGCTTCCTCTGGTTTGTATTTCGAAAGGAACTGCATGTCTGTGTGGTCCACGCCTTACAGTACTGTAATGATGTTTTACATCTGTGTTCAAGCAATGCTTTAGCATCATGAAAAACAACACAAAAACAAAATTAAAGCAAAAAAGCTTTTTTGGCAGGATACAGAGGAGGGAAAGAGAGCTAGTGAATCCAGTACAACTTTTTTTTTGTGTGGACTTCTTCCCACACTGACACAGGAGCCTGTGTTTTATAAATAAAGCTTTTGGTGGATAAGGTAAGGTTTAATCCTTCTCCTCTAGTTTAGTTGCCTCCCCGTGGCCTATGTGAGCAGTGATTCCCTTTCCCTATCATGCCGAGATCTGGAAACCCATTGCATCCTTGCCTTACAATGCCCCAGGCCCCACACAAATATGCCTGCCTTTTCTCATTAACACGACTTGCTTCCCTGGCACAGAGATTTCAGAGCTTTCCTCCCTGCCAAGATGCAGGCTTATAAATTAGCAAATTTCCTAACCAGTGTTTTAAGTATTTGTAGGGCTGCACTCACAAGCCATTTCCTACTCTGTCATCTCTTCCCAAAAGACGAAAATCTCAGTGTTTCCTACAAGGAAGTAGAACAGGGAACTTCCTGCTATAGAAACAATCATAGTCTTGCACAAAGGCTGCAACTGCCATAAAACTTACTACCAAAAAACGTCTCTCTAAGATCTGCAATGAAATCCGCCCAGTTCTTGTCTACTACCTTTCACTAGTAGATCTCAGAGTTGAGCATAGCAGAGAGGAGTATCGCTATCTCCAAGGAGAAATGGTAGCAGAAGAAAGGGAGCTGTTTGGCCAAGGTCACTGGGCACAGAATGGCTGAGACAGCAACAGAAAGGAAAACTATAAATTCAGGCCAGGAATGTGTCCCTGCTTGCTCTAGAGCTGATCTGGACAATAGGGGACCAGTGCCCCAGACCAACTCCTCTTCCAAATAACTGCCTAACTTGCATTACTATGGGACGAAGGGTAAGCAGCAAGGTTTGGTCTTTCTGAACCCCTTCAAGTCTGTTGCTCTATCTTCAGGCACTGAATTTTCCTAGATGCAGTCGGCTAACAGCATATTGACTCCACTGTGTGCCGCTAAAGCAGCACTGCTCCCAAAAGTTATAAAAACACAGCTACTAACAGTTTTTTGGCCCGTGCCCTAGAAAGTACCACATTTGAACCAAGAAGCTATGCTACTCCAACTGTTCTCTTCAATGCAGGTCCTGTAACTTGAATGTTACCATTGCACAACTGAGCCCATTCCTCATGCCATCCCCCATTCCTAATACTTGTTGAACCGCAGAGGAACCGCTTCAATTACATTGAATTTTATGTTATTAATTTTTCTAAAGCTAATGCAAAATATATACCTGCTCAGAATACTGGCAAACTGGTGGCCTCATCAATAGAAAAGAGAAGTTATAACTGCACAGATTATCGCATTGCTAGGAAGGCATGGGGGAGTCAAAAGACCTTCCCCCCCGCCCCCCCCCCCCCCCCCCCCCCCCCCGAATTTTATAAAATACTTAAGAATTGGTAAAACTGAGATTGCTTCACAGTATAATTACAGTATTTTCCCAGACATAAAAGTGTTGCTAAAAAAAAAAACCCTCTGAAATTCATTGATACAAACAACAGAGAAGCAAGACATTACAGCAAAAACTTTTATATATATATATACACACATACACAGGTTTAACATACATAAAAAACATAAAATCTACTAATTTCTACCAAAACTGGGGTGCAGGGGTGTGCAGAAATCAGTAGCTATATGAATGCTGAAGTACTACCATGTCCTTTGCCCACTGCCCACACATGGGACAAACCATATATACTACCACTCTCTCTCTTTAATTTAGTTTGATTCACTACTAGCTTTTCCAAACAGTTATTATCCTGGAAATCATCCTTGTTTTATATGATCTACTTCATCATTAGCTATAAAGAAACAGTAAATTGGGCCAAATCTACTGATAAACGGAGCTAGAGCCAGGGATGATGTAAACACACTTGCTCTGCCAATCTACCTTCTTCCATCCTGACCTACCATACTTCTGTTATTCTAGGCCTGGGCCTGATCAGAGACAGTTCTTTCTGCCAAACGATTAGGTAATCACATACATATACACAGAAAAGTTAATAAAAAAAACACCATAATTAAAAACACTCATCAGAATTGAGTTTGGGAAAGAAAAAAAAAAAGCAGCAAAATAATTGACAGAAAAGTGGAAGATGATGTCGTTGGGGGTGATATGTAAGGAATAGGTGGATTTTTTGTTTTGTTCTTTCACTTTTTTGTTTTCTATGGGGTAGTCTAGCTTGTGTTACCCTGCAGCTGTTATGTAGCATGACAGAAGATTGATTGATTGATCACAACTCAGCTTGTCAATGACCAGCATTATAAAGGTTGATGTATTCCCTGTGGAGGAACTGTGCAGAAAGACTTGACTGATGGATTGAGTATAGCAGAGTCCCACACTAGTCTGAATTGTAAAAGCTAATGACATACTATGCAGGGGTCCTCCTGATTGATAGGATATTTGACTGGTTGGATCCCAGTCCCACGTGGATCACAATTCTGGGGGTTTATGGCACGCTGAATTCCTTAGCCTGACACAAAGCTGGGCTCTGGTTCACATGCCTCTCTTACATGCAAATCAAGAAGGTTAGTTCATGACAGGTGAGGATCACTGCAGCATTCTATTTGTTAAGTAAAATGAAGAAATTACTTAATGTGGCACCTATCTTGTGGACAGCTGCACAGTTTTGGGGACAACGTCCTGTTAATGCGACATGTCCAATATCACTGCTTTGTTCACAAAGGCACATCATAGAGTCACACAAGACAACTTTGAGTATCTACCCTTTCCTCAAGTCATGCTTTCTGTCTTTAAGGACTGACTCTTTCTGATGAAGAGTGAGTCCTTGAACCCTTAAACTGCATTATCTCAGTATAAAACCTTTTATTGTCATAGAATTAGGGTAGCTAATACTGTCAGCTTTGTGCCTTTCTGCCCTACTGCATTCATACCGAAATAAAATGTGAATCTGTAATAGTAGAAAATAGCTGTCTGTGTACACACACTGACCAGTTATTCTCCCAAGATCTAGTAGGCTTTTAGTATAAGAAAATTTTACATCATTTATAAAATGATAATGTGGGGGAAATTTCCAAAATTATGTGAAGTACAAGTTTTGTAGTAAGAAAACATATTCTGGAGCGCAGGTGGCTTTGGGGTTTTGTTTGAGGTCCAGAAATCTTGGGTCCATTAAATCTCATAATTTACTGCTGCTACTGTTATTATGAAAGATGGTGATTTCTACCTTGTTGGGACCTTTTCAATATCTTTCAGTTTTAATAGCTAGTTTTCTATGCATGCAGCCAAGAAACAACTAAAACCTTGTTCCCTTCAAGTAATTTCCCTATTAATTACTGTGATTTTAACAAGAAACTATGCAAATGATATATCCACTCAAATTGAGGGGCAGGTAAATTTACCTGCTGAGATAACAGTCTGTATGTCATCTTCTTTTGGCACTTGGTTTTCTTGGAGAAGAGAAAGAAAGAGTTCTGAGGTGTGATGAAGTGTGAGCCATTAAATATTGTGGAAGTGAAAGTACAGAGATGAGAAGACCTTAGCGTTTTTTCCCTCACAGTTAACACGAACTTAAGCCTCTGCACTACATTTGCTGATGTGCATGATGTATTTTCTAATCAGATCTTTCAAAAGCCCAAAGAGCGGAAAAATTGTGTGTGGCAGCACTGCCCATTATTGGCAAAGAAAGAGAGCAAACCAAATATAGATATTGCACATGTATACATATATATAGTGAGTACAGCATTATATCACCAGAATGACTTCAAAATAAGAAAGAAAATCCCTACAGGCCTAGTGCAGGCTGAAATTAGAGCTAAACCCTATGCAGCTTCTAAGCTTACGTAAAGTCCCAGTGATCTTGCTGATGGTGGGGCCACATAGAGGGAACAGGAGGAAATCCCCACCTGGATTTTTTTAGGCCATTCTATTACGGCCTCTGAGAAGCCAGGCAAAATCCAAAGGAATGGCAGGTTGGAAACCACAACCGCTCCCCCACAGGGTAACGTGCTCTGCTTGGCAAAGGAACAGCAGCTGCACAGGCAGTAAAGGGAATGGCGGTGCTACAAAGGAGCAACACACCTCAGGCCATTTTGAAGAATAGAGGTGGGTGAGATCCTTGGACAATCACACAAAGAAGTACCGACAACACTTGCCCGTCCACCAGATAAGCAAAAGACAAGTTGCACTTGGAAAGGTTACAGGAGTTAGCTGCAGATCCAAGAAAACAGTAAAAAGAACTAGCATGTAGCACCAGACCAACAGGCGGCCTCCCCTCCTCTGAGACAGAAGGCCATGGCCAGGTGGGGAGGCGGAGGCTGGTGGGAGGAGGAGAGGTCTTCACGGGAGGCATCAAGAAGGAGGCTCATGCTTACAGCAAGAACACCAGGTGCGGTAGAAGCATCTATAACCAGATCTGCCTCCAGTTCTGGCTTAGTGGTACTGCAGGAACAAAGCCCTATTATGCCACTACCTAGCTCGTGCTACGTGAGAGAACATTGCCTACCCTAACCACCCCTGGGATGTTTCCCATGCCAACACTTTTTGCATAGATCTCTCAACTTTGGCAGAAGCAGTCTTTTACCACATGTAGGGATTTTCCGTGCTGGGGGAATTCCTCCCTGGACAGAGGAGAGATTTCTGCCTGTCTGTTTGCTGCTACAGAGACCTTAACCAGCTTGCAGAGACACATTTTAATGATGAACTAGGCCCAAGATTTCTGGATTCATTACAGATATACAGATAATCTCAGTTCCAGCTCAGTGATACTTAGGATTGACACTTTTCAACGTAAAGCACAAAAGACATAGCTCTGATGTCCACTAGGCACCCACTCATTCGTAAGAGAAAATGGTTAGTACCGCTTCAGAAAGAAACAGTAGCGTAATCACTGCTCCTACCACGCTACGTACGGTAGCGGAGGGCTGTACCTTGGGTGTGTGGCAGCGGCACACAAGCAGCCAGGCAGGCGCAGCGCGTTGCTTACCCGTCGGCTCCAAATATGGAAGGATAAGCCTTTTCGTCAGAGGGGTTAGAGTTTAAACATCTGGAACTTAAACATTTCCTTACTCAGTTAAATCTATCAGTTTTGTTTAGTTACATTCCCTCCTCAGCAGCCTCATCCAGTTGACTGCCACATCACATGTTCCAGCTGTTGCCTGAACACATAATTTCTGCACTGCTTATCACCTGCAAGAAAAGACGACACCCCCACCTCCTAAAAGACACTATAATCTCCAGGTACTGCAACCCTGACAACAAGTAACTTAAAAAACTTAAATGGGAGACTACACAATTCAACTGAAACCAGCAGGTCTCAGCTGGGAAATGGACCTACACGAAAGTAATGAAGAACCACGCATTTGCTGCAGGAGAAACAGGCAATGGTAACCTACCCGTTCTGTGTACAGGTGCCATTACAGCCTCTGAACTGCAATACATCTCTGAGTTCAAACCACAAGACCAGTAAATCCTAATGATATTCTAAGAAGGCTGTATACTTTGTCATTTTAATGATTTGTGGCAAGCATTCATTTTCCTTTGGTACAGAGGTAGGAACTTCTAAAAAGGGATGACCCAGAACACCACCAATAAGGAGACTTGTACCTGGATTAAAAAATGCAGCTAGGATCTGTTATTACATAGATACATATTTCTGCTCTATTAGAAATTCAGACACAAATTCTAGTAACACATGGTGAGTGGAAAATTCTGACTCGCCTATTTCCACTGACTCTTAACACGTGAAACACAAAAAGGCAAAGACTGTAGGGGGAGAAATGAATCAGGGTGCTAACATACTTGCTATTAGCATGGAGAGATGCACATATTTCAAGTTCTGATGTTTGGAAAAATAAGGGTTTATTTTGAAGTCATCACCCTCCAAAACCAATAATTACTGTCACTGACAATCATGATTTATGTAACCACACTAAAGTGGTTTAGATGCATGCACATTTAGGAACTTGCATGGTTTAAAAGAGAGAAAAATACATACATGCTTAAGTATTAGAACCTTTACAGCAATAAAAACCCTTGACTTTCATTTTGCGAGACAATTATTCTAGTAATAGTTATACCTTTATGACCAAAAAGTATCATTACAGCCTTACTTTAATTTTAAAGTCCTTGTACTGTTACAGTATGCATCATGCAGGAGCACTTTTTGGACATGGAAAAGACTGTGGGCAAAGTCATACATTATTTGTGCTGAATACTCACAAAGGAAACATGACAGAATCTATCAAACTGATGTATGAATTCCTTGTCATGAGTCAGATACATTTTTACCTCCATGCTTGTATTCCATTCCTCCCACTGCTAAGGTAAAAAAAATAATGCTTCTCCATTTGTATATGGAAATGGGCATTAGTTCCACCCTTGACTCATACCTTGCTTTCATGACTCCTTCCAGCTGAACAGTCTGAAGGCGCACACAACAAAGCCTAAGGAATCGCAAAGATTCAGTTCACCCAAGTAGCCCAGTCCAACACTTACCCTACGTACTTTGCATCATCCCCTTGCTACAGATACTGCTCTTCCCTCCTACACAATAACACCCCCCGCCCCATCAAGCTTTGGTTTTGTAGCTGTTTCATCTTCTTCACTGGAAGATCTGATATAGCATGAAGAACCCTCATTTCACGTATTACTAGATGGTCCTGTCACAATCGGAGGCTTTTGAACACTTCTCTTTCCTAGTCAATCCGGTTCTTATGTGAACCCTCCCAGCTGCAGGGCTAAATGCTTCCTCTCAGCTAACATGCCATATGGTCTAAAAAACCTGCATTCTTCAAACTGAGAGTCAAATACAAGTGAGTGGCCTGACTACCCATGAGAGTGAGAAAAGGTTGATTCTGCTTCTGCCCAGTTCTAAGCCAGGACTTGAACCTACATCTCTAGAAGGTGCTTGATTCTAAAATCTGTTTCTTCTTCTATTATCACTCTGTTTCATAAAATATGTCATTATTCAATGGATACCCATATACCACACTAATACCTTAATGACAGTGTTAGTCTCCCTTACTCTCTCCCTTTGGCCTAATCCTGTATCTTTTTCCTGGGCATCTCTGTCTATCATTTTTTCCCAGCAAGTTAATTTACTTGCAGCTGGACCCACCCAGATCCCAGCCTTGAGCTGAAAAGAAGCCTGGACAGTGGACTAAGAGCTGTAGATTTCATGGGTTAGCAGGACACCCAAAACCTGGGCTGCTCAACTGCCTCTGCCTGCCTGCGCTGTAGCTTCATTTCCTTCCTGCCCTGCTCTCCCTCTGCCCTTTCTAGAAGAGAGGGAATGACCCGTAATATGCCTCCAGGAAGAAAATAGGAAAAATTATTGGTTGCAACTTGTGTTTTTGTTAACTACAGTCTCATAAATGCAAAAGGGCTATTTCTGCAACGGGTACATAGTTGGAAACCAAGACTTCCTTTCACAAATACCAAGCAAAAAAATTAAAAAACAGTTTAGATGCTTGCTGAAAATAAAATCAAAACAATATTATAAAAATAACATTTAAAAAAGAATGCCTTACCACATCTTCCGACATTGTTTCACGAGGGGTTTTATACTGTCTATATTTAGCGAAGGGGGCTTCTGTGAATGGCATTTGGAAAGAATGTAGCTAAGAGCTGGGTGGGGTGTGGGTGGCCTCCCTGCAGATATTTTCCTTCTCTATTCATGTAGCTACCCTGTGATCTTCCTTCCTGTAACTTAATCACTAAACTAACATCAGAGACCCCTCCCACTCTAACCCAGTGCATCACAGATCCTTCCAGAAGATGTTACCAGCTAAATTATATTTTCCCTCTTCATGTTCATTTCCAGCACAATCAGGGGGGTGGGGAGATCTGCACCTGAAACAAACTGGTAAAGTCAGGCTTTTGGCCAAGCTATGATTGCAAATAGGTGCCATTGGGAACTTCGATGCTGGGGCTTCTTTGTTTCATTTTTTCCAAAGGAAGTACTTGAGAGAAGGTAAGTAAGCAAGAATTGCATTCCGTTGACCAATAAACATGGAAAGAAAATGACAGAGCCTGAGGGATAGAAAGAGGAGAGTGATTTGAGGATATGACACCTTCTTGCATGTGACAAAAGCTAACAATGGACATCAAAACTACGGTCATCTGTTGGCTGTTTGATAACTGGTAGGAAATGAAGCTAAGCGATCGACTACAGCCACCTTCGGACACTTTGACATGACTAAAAATCAGCACTTTAATTGGTATAAATAGCAATCTCATCAGCAGTCTTTCTAGTAAAAGATTAAGGACCAACCAGCCTTCAGCATTGGACTCCTGTTAGCTGCAGTCCTTCTCACAATGCTGGTGGGGCAGCGTGAAGCGTTTTCTTCCCCAGTGCCCATGTTGTGCCTGTCCCATGGCCAAGTTTCAGATACCAGACAGAAAGATAGCCATCATGCCTCCAGCTACTTTCTGAATTCTGTCTTGCTTTCCTGTACTCGTCGTTCTGTGTCTCTTACATTTTTGTTACTGTCCATGTTTCAGGAGTGGCACTAGTGTGACAGCTGCTACAAGTTTTTCCCTGCTACTGCACTGGAAGGAGAAGTTTAACATGTTCAGTCCTTTCCAGCTAACCCAAGACAGAGAGCATTTTACAGTGTTTCAGGATCAGGAGTGGGCTTTTGAGGTGAATCTTTCCATCTTCCCTACTTGACTGCACTTTGGTTTATATTGCAAGGCTGTCTCGGGGCATTCAACCTGGCTCTTCTGGTGGAAGACAGAGAGAGAGAGATGGTCCAGATATATATTTAATGTGCCTCAGTTGCTAATGAACATTCATTTCATCAGAATGAAATGAATGTCTACAGTGCATGAAATTAATTCAAAGAGAATGAAACCAAACTGGGACATGCACCCCAGGAATGCACCTAACACAATCCACAAATAATGGACAGTCACTCCAGACTAGAGCTAGTCCAAGATTAAGCCCCCTACAATGCAGAGATTGCATAGATGTCTGCGTCCCAAGCACCACTTCAGTTTACACATGCTCCTACCAGGACAGGCAGCGCAGTCAGGATCCACAGTACAGGGCACTGCCTGGTGGCTGGTCTCTCCAGCCCCGCTTTAGAAGATACATGAAGTGAGACACTACAACAGTTTGCTTGAAAGTGACTCCTCTCTGCTGCTGTCTCTAACCACCTAGGCACTCTGACCTGGTTTTACAGTTGTCATTTAACAATGTACAGTTACTAGCCAAAGAAACGAGCAGGGGTAAAGCAGAGAATAGGCTTAGTTCCCTTTGGCAACACTGAAGAGCCACATATGACAAGTAAGAGCCAGAGCATTACATCACCAACTCAACATACATTGCTGCAGCTCTGATAACCTCTTCAAGACCCTGTTTCTCCCTATGTCATTAGACTTGAGTCTCGTTTCCCTTTAAGCTATGGGAAGCACTTTTTGGCTAGACTCAGACAGCACACACTTCAGGTTGGGTGAGATGAGTGAGAAGGGGAAATACCAGCTTTGAGAATCATACTGGCTGAGGCCTAATAGCCCAGTGCTCTCAATTTTTGCGAGGCTGTGCAAGTACAAACTGGTAAAAATGAATTTACCAGAAGTTCTCAAGCAGTTATGCTATCAGGCGGCAAGTGAATGGGAATTTTGCAGACCTAAATGTTAACTCCTTCAGTATGCAAATACGGAACACAGAGAATAAAAATTTGAAGACTGCTATATAAGCACTGATCAAAGGTCCATCATGCGTAATGTCACATCTATGACAGTAATCAGTAATATGTATTAACAGAAAAGTATAAGAAATGGAAAAGGAACAGTACTTTCCTGGTACCTTCTCTCAGCCCAAACAAACTCCAGGTCAGGGTCTTCAAGCCAGAAATTAATTTTTTTTTTTTCTCCCATTAATTTGTTCAGTTGGTGGGGTTTTTTTTAACTGATATGGCAAAAGGTCATATATTGCCATTGTCAAAAAATATAAATAATCCCACAAGCGCTGACTTCCAGTCATACTGTCTTTCCTTAATTTGGAATGTTCTACTATGTCCCCAAAAAGAAATAACTTAAGTCAAATTAGGTATTGCTAGTTCATTTGTGGTTAGTAACCAACAAAGGGAAGCATGTAAAAATGTGTTTTGTGTTCAGGGTGATACATCTCTTCTCTGTTCATCTAACTACCAAATAACATTGCCACAACTTTGACCTCATATTATTAACAAAAGACAGTTATTGAGCCTATACATTGTCTAATTTTTTCTAGTGGTTGGCCAGGTACACTGTGTTTATATATCATTAGCTTAATGATTGGGATTTTAACTTTGACATCCTCAAGCAAGTCATGGGTGCACAAATCCTATACAACAGCGTTGATGTTCCTATATTTAAGCAAATAAATTTCCAACATGGATTTTAAAACACTTTGTGATCTGTCTGTCCAACCATATACTCTGGATCTTATTTTCTGCTTTCCTGTCCCTGCAATGCCCAGAAGAGCATCAGGAATGTACATAACATTGACCTTTGACTTTGTGTTAGACGTTTGTGACCAAATACAGAAGAAACAGAGCTCCGAGCTATGTAGTTTTAGGGTAGGTTTTTTTTTTTTAAATTGTCTTAAATATTTTATAGAACATTGCTATTAAAATTAACTCCACCACTCATAACTGTGATGCTGGTTTACTATGTAGCCACTTTTTATTAATGTGCAGGCATAATACTTGCTTAAAACATAGTCCTTAAAAGCATTGTATAACCTTAATTTTTATTAGGAGAAGAGGCTCCTCAGCATCTTGCAGAGATGCTATCAAAAGGAAGGTGTTGGAAATCTTAGTCCTGTCTTGCAGATGGCCAGACTATGTGCTTCTGAAATCTTCCTATGGTTTATAGTGGCTTCTGAGAGAAGTAGAATTAAAGTGCTTTTAATTCACTCAACTACACTGTCTCACCAGATCAATGAAAGCCTAAAAGCCTATTTTAGGAATTTATCCTGCTTCTTCCACCATGTACCCGCCCCCCACCCCACCCCCCCCCCCCACCCCCCCCCCCACCCCCTGCCAAGGCTGCAGCAAACATACACCCTACAAATAGTTCAGGTCAAAAAAATGTTTAGAAAAGACAATTCAACATCTTGTCTTAGCAACACGTCAAATTATCCACTATAAAAGGCCTGTGTGGATACAGCTAATGTTGGCTGACATCGCCAAGTTTCTTCTTTAGTATGTGGTATATGGAATTAGGACAGTGACACATACAAGGTTGACTGTGGTTTCTAAAGATAGGAGTAGGTAGCTTGGTACTGACAAGAGTAAGTGTTGTTCTACTGATGCAAAGTCCTTGAAGGAATAAAGATTTTTCATCCCTTTCTATGGTTCCCAGGGATCCTTCCAGGAAAGACAAATTCTTCCTTGGAATTAGGCAAGGAAGTCAGAAGAGAAAAAGAATAATGAAAAAGGGGCAGAGCAATAGGGAAGGCAGCCAACACATTTAGTAATAATGAATAGAGTTGGGTAATTATTCAGTTATTTTTCCAGAGTATTCATTTTCCCCAGAACAGCAAAAATAACTCAGGATATCCAAAAACCATGTGACCAACTTGTTTCTGAACTTCTAAAATATTTTCAGCAGTTTGGGGGAATGAAAGACTAGATTAACAGAACAGTTTTTTTGCTCCCTCCTCTCCTTTTGCTCACTTAAACTTCAGCTTCTCAAAATTTACTTTCCTTCCTCTGCCCAAGGGATCCCAAATTAGGATGTTCACAAATTTCTGGCTATGAATATTTTCAGTCCATCTTGATGAAGCTGATACACTTTCTAAATCTGGGACAAAGCAAAATGAATCAAAAAGCTTTCTAACTCTTGCTTTGGGCAATCATCCGGGGATGACATGTCACTGTCACAGAAATTGTTTCAGCAGATGGTCTCCCACTGGAGTAACAACAAAGAAGAGCAGAACCTAAGAGCAGCCTGGTAGTAAGCACATTCGCTTTTGGAGAAACAGGGATAACAACCTGCACCAGTCTGGCAGAGGAGGAGTCACACCTGGACCTCCCACAGTTCAGGCAAATTATCCAATTCCCTCCACAGTCACAACACAACTCTTACAAATCCAGTCCATTTCACTTTCAAGTGCCCAAAGCATTTGGCAGGGCAGGGGCGAGAAGGGGAAGACTGACATGTATACGCATTTCAGATAAAAGAAGGAAAGTATTCAGCTGCTTGCTCCACACAGACCTTTGCCAACGAGATAGCTAAAAATATTAAGTATCCACGTTCTGAATCCTTGCACAGAGGTCAGCTGCATCTTCCTCAAAATATCTGCCAAATTTTAAAGTACATCTACTCCTCATAAAAGTACAGTAAATGCTCAGAACAGGTGCCAGGTAAAAAAAATCCATTTTGTTGAAGATCTTGAAGTTTAGTTTCATTCTGATTAGGAATGAAAAAAAGATCCATAAAAAGAAATCCTAGGGACAAAAATGTTGAACTCAAGGCGGTTTTTTGCACCTGCTGTCTAAACACCACAAAATACAGATTCCAATGACAATATCGAAATTTTACCTCCTAATGATGAAAAGGCACTTCAGCCTTCCTCTTTTTCTTTGGAACACTTCAATGAGAACAGTTTCACAACTTGCCTCCACTTCACTGAAACCAAATTTTCTGCGAGAACCCAAATGATCCTAAAAGGGAAAATAAGGAAAAAAAAAAAACCAGCTTGTACGCTGTATTTTTAAGATGCAAAGCCATCTATCAGTAACAGTAGAATCTGCTGAGGAAAGTTGTTTGCTGAATATTCTAGCCACCTTGCTAATGCACAGTCTGGGAACGTAGTTCTTCATAGCTGCTGTGTATGTAATGAAACTGTGTGGTTATTCCGTAGACCTTACCTAAACAAAAGTGCCAGTGGGGAAGGAAAAAGAGCAAATACTTTGAGCAAAGAGAAAATGATCTCTACACAATCACTTTATACAACTGTTTTAGTGAATGAGCTTACTCAAAAGAATAGCGGTAGGAACTGAACTTTTTATACAAGTATTTTTATATATTATCCAAAAATGAATTAAAACATTCACCTCAAAATCAGGACTTTGATCATTGAGTTACACTCAAATAACAAGGCATGGATATGATACCACGAGATGCAGAGTAATAAATTTCATAGCCTCAAAAGCTTGGAACTCACAGATATTTCAGCCTGAGAAGACACTGAAAATTTATTGAACAATATAATTAATAAAGATGATTCTCCTAGATCACTTGCTAAATAGTTTTGAAAAATAAATGTGTGAGAAAAGTTAACTCATACTTAGCTCATATTCTGAATCATAGTCTTCCTCTCCTGAACTATTTGTTCACCATACAGTACTTTAACTCCACACCTAAGAGAACATCGACCAGAACAACAATAAAAGAGGGAGAGAACAGTAAAACACACATTCTCAAACTAGAAAATGCCAAATTATATCCAAGGCAACTATTCAAGGTACTGAACTATCCTTGTGAGTAATTCCACCCACTGAACTCCTTCACAGGCAGTCTCACTATTTCTAAAGGAAGTCTATATTTTCCCAAAAAAAATAAGGAAAAAAAGGATTTGTTTTAATCACAGGGGTATTGGGTAAGATTTGAAATTAGCCACTTCATGAGTAAAGGACATAGGAGTACCAAAGCAAGATGTCTGCAAGAACATGCTATTGTGACTTGTACCACTTATACAGGTTTGTGTTCAACCCAAGCATCTTATCTCTGCTCAGGGTAACAGGTCAATTGTTTGGATAATAATCCTTACCACCCTTTGCAATCTAGTCCTGGAGTCACTGGTCTAAATCTCCCCAAGAAGAGGGGTTCTATAGATCATACTTCCTACAAAGCTGCTTACACTGAAGATGCAGCTCTTATGGGGCTCAGCCAGGCAGAATGGATTTCCCGAAGACCAAGAAAATATGATACTACATAGATAAATCTGTTCATCAATGGATCTTGGAGGAATCCTAGATGGAAGATAGCAGGGAGACCCAAAACAAAGGCTGGAAATTTTAAATTTTCTTACACCAATCAGTTTGTCAGGTTAGCATGGTGTTTCAGCTAAGGCATTGACCATTCCATTATAGAGCCTGTCTCCAAATAGTTCAGGCTTATACTAAAATTGAAAAGTATTTTTTTCCAGAAAACTCAGTCATGCCCATCCTACCAGCTCTTGTTTTGTGCAGTATGCTTCTGCGCATCAGGGCTCAGTTCCTATACGCGGACGATTGCTATTTGACTTGAGAGAAGAGCACGGTCCTGTGCTTAATATTAGTCACAGAACTTGCAAAGAAGCCAAGTGGCCAATCCAGCAAGGGGCCTGTTGCTGCAGTTTTTATAACTCATCAGGGAAGTTTGTCTGCATCTACCTTACTGGCAGTAGATTCATGCTTGCTGTGGTGCCAGCGTGAGCCACGATCCTACATCGTACTGGAGACCCACACTCTGTGAGGCCGATCATTCTCTTCCCCTGATGAATTCCATGAGGAAATACTAACTCACTTGCCCTGTACTTCCCTGTTTTTACTATTTCCCTCAAGGGGATATTGACCATTACTATTAGATGAAATTAAGTGGCTGATCTCGAGAAGTAACCAGAAACTACACATGTTCTGTATTATACTCAGAAAGACAGAAAATATAACCACCGTCATTGTTAGATGAAGCTCTCAATGACAAGAACCTGGTTTTCCCCTTATCTGTATAGGCTTTCTCTCAGGAAAGAAACCCCACAACAAAAAGGCAGCCTCTGATGCAGAGCAGCATCGGCAGAGCTAGCCTGAGAGAAAGTCACACACACAGTCCCATGAAGAAGCTGGTTGATATTTCTGCAAACACTGTCTACAGGCTGTTTCTACCTACAAGTGAGAACCACCCCAGCTTTTCTTTCATATGACAAACAGTAATGATGACATTAGGAAACAGACCCAAAAGGAGTTAGTGCTATCTTTCCTGTAAAAACACAATTTGCATGTCTTTTCATACCTAGTCTAAGAGTGAGAAATATCAGGATAAATTGTGAAATAGAAACTGGGTCTTCCTCTTCTCCAAGAATTCCTTTTTCAGAAAAGGAGACTTTTTACCTCCCCAGGGGAGTTCTATCTAGTCTTCCTTAAATTAAAGTACTTGTTTTGCACCCTAAGTGCATAGGACACTTCCCTTGTGTCTCCCACCCTCCAAAACCTCCAAACATTTGTTGCAGAGACACCAGCACTTGGATTGATGTTAAAAAACAAACATATCCTTGAATTTTGAAGAGAAAATGTGATCCTTTTACCTGAAAGATGAAAACCATAAAAAGCCAAAGTCGCGGTAGTAACAGAAACAAACTTCACATTAATTCTTCTTGTAGCTTTCTCTGTTTGCAAGCTGCATGCTACCATGCCTCCTCTCCTGGCTGTCCTTATTCAAGCAGATCTCTCACACTTGTTTCATGACTGCAAAATTCTCTTCAAAGGGGAATTTTGTTTAATTTTAATTGCAGTTTGGCCACATCTTAAAATGGCTGTAAACTCTGAAGTTGGGGGCAGCGGACAGCAGCAAAGCCTGTATGATTAGGCTGACATACAGCAATACTGCCACAATGAATTTTTTTCCATATCATCGTTTCTCCCACATTTAGCAACTGAATTCTGTGTTCAAATAGTTTTTTCAGAAGTCCCTTCTGCTGCAAGCCCCCCTTCCTCAGAAAGCGTCCCGAACTTTCATCAGTCATTTGCCCATTAGAAAAAGAAAACTGGGTTCAAAGCTGTAAAACAGCAAGTGTCATGTCAAGAGCAAGAATTTGTAGCAGATACTGTGACCTGACTGGTTTATTTATCAGTATCAAACGCAACTGCTAGTCTCGGAGATAACATTATTGAAATTCCAGCACTGCATGAACAACATGCTGCAACTTGTTTCCTAGCACAGTTTATCACTAAGTAATTCTTACAAGAAATTCAACATACTTCTGTCCAGAATTGGAGTGTTTTGGCTTCCTAGACTCAGAATTTCAGGTTCCAGAAGCAAAGTGAGAGTGGGTATGTGCGGGGAAAATGGTCTTTCCCATTTTTTGCAAGACAGAAAATCACTATGAGTGCAATCTCTGTATCTCCAGATTCACAAGTGACTGGTGCAAGGAGAATCAGTAAAAATTTTCATTTAATTTGACAGAAACATTTCTGTGCTAGTAATTCTCTTCTCCGCTTCACAGAATGAGCCATAATTTGCCTTTAACTCACAACAGGAACAGAAAAATTAAACAACAAGAATTCAAACACCTTCACTTTAATTTCTCTGACAAGGGATGTTTTAGACGTTTACAGATGCTCCCAAGAAGGAGCATGTCTGCAACAGCATTTCTCCTCTCAATAACTGAAGCCTTTTAAGAAATTCAATAAAAAGCAAAGGAAAATGAAAAGTAAAGTTGCGGAGAGAGGGTATCGTGGAGGGGAAGCGAGAATAAAAACATGCAGGCTTATGCAGCCAGCCATCTGCAAAGCTGAAGGTTTCACAAAGAAAAAAAGCTTCTACTGTTCCTGAATCAATGACTTCCCATTTACAAGCTAGCTGTATAGAAAGAGATTCAAAATGGCTCTCAAGGAATTCATGCCAGTCGTGAGGACTGTTTTCTCGGCTCCGTTTCCCCCCCCTCCTCCTTTCACAGTCACAAGGATGTAAGTATTTATCAGTCCTGTACCCGTGCCAGCATACACTGGAATGAGTCAAAGGGACCTGGCACTGAATCACAGGGATCTGTGTTGCTAATAAATACAGCAGGCCCCATCCATTGTTGATTAATTTTGAGTGAAACCTAAACACCAAACAACAAACACTCTTCTGAACTGCTTTGGTACCCATTAGTTTGATGTGTTTATTAGACAAGACTGTATTCTTTCAAGTTTATTAACAACAGATTAGAGTATCTGCAAACAAATATAGTTTCATTATTTAAAGGTGCGGGCACCATACACTAACATTTTTAGGATTTGACAATAAACAAACACAAGAGTCCCATATCAGATTGTACTTAGGGTGAAAAAAAAAGAAACCCTAGTTAATGTTGAAGAGCAGCCCAGTGCCAGCTCTTCACATTTTCGGAAATCACCACTCAGAAGATGCAGAATGAAGCCTCTGGGATATCACAAAGACTAAAAATAAATTTTAAAAAAAACCCTACTTTTAAAAAATCTGTGGAGGAACCATAGAAATTGCATTAGTTCATAGAGGGTTCAGAGTAAACAGAAGGGGGTTGGTACTTTTGTAGCATATTTTGCAGCTAAAGAACTTCCTTTAAACCCTGCACTAAAAGTTGCGGGAGATTCATTTGCCAAATCAAAGTATTCCAGCAGAGCTCAGCAAAACCATCAAATCTCACTATTAAACCATGCGCTTATTTTCCCAAAGATTTTATATCTTGCAAACAGGTGTTTACTGAGCTGAAGCATCCGGTAACAACCAAACAAACTGTTAGCAAAATATTTATTTAATTGTTAAACCTTACGAACTCCTTGGTACCACCCTGCTCTCTGATAGTCAGTTCCCTTTGGTCTCCACAGTCTTTTTTCTCTACAGCTCTCTCCTCTACACGTCATTTGCGGAACCCAAACTGCAGCAGAAGCCAAGAGGGATGCTATTTCATAACGAGACTGGCAGCTGTTCTTACACTACGAGCGACTGGAGGGCATCTCTTGAGCTATTCAGGAGCTGGGTTTCAGTGGGTCCTGTTGGGTAACTCAGAGCATCGACTTCCCCAGGTTACAAGACAGGAGGGAAGCTGCCACAAATACCATCAGTTGCTTTAGTTCCTAACTCCATCCTCAACCATACCCTGGGCTGAAATGGCGCTGCACGAGCCTGGAAAACAGTGTCTTCCCCTGCCTATGACATACTCCTTGAGAGTACAACGTGGAGGAAGTACAGTCTTGGCATCCAGCTTGCAGGCTGCGAAAGGTTAACAACCTTCCACTGCACTGAGAAAACGATTGCTTTTCCAAGCCTGGAGTTTCTTAGAGTTTTATGAACTCTTGAAATACCACATTCCTCTGCTTCAAAGCTACAAAGCCAAGAAAAGCAAGCTCCCTAGCTAGGCTTGGTAAAATAGTGGCAGGTCGCACAGCCTCTGGTGGCGATACCACATTTCTAGGATTATCTACATGCGTCCACAGCCAGCTGATGTCATTGTGAGGCCACTCCACAATCTTTAAGAACCCATGGAGATCGGGGGATGTCCCAGAACACTGGAAGATGACTTAATGTCATCTCCACCTACAAGAAGAGCTTAAAGGAAGATCCAGAAAATTATAGGCCCATTGGTCTTACTTTAGTCCCTGGGAAAGTTATGGAACAAACCCTCCCAGGGGCTATCACAAGTCAAATGAAGCACAGGACTGAGGAAAGCCAGCACGGATTCACCAAGGACAAATAGTGCTTGACAAACCTGATTGCTTTCTATGACAAAGTAACCTGATCGGTTGAGGTGGGATGAGCGTTGGACATTGTCTATCTGAATTTCTCCAAGGCTTTCAATGGTTTCCCTCAGCCTTCTAGAGAAACTGATGTGTTATGATCTAGACAAGTGACCTGTGTGGTGGGCAAGCAACAGGTCACACCCAGAGGGTGGTGGTAAACAGCTCCCTTTCAAAATGGTAACCAGTCACAAGTGGAATCCCCCAGGGATCAACATTGGGCCCAATGCTGTTTAATATCTCTGTAAGCGACCTGGATGATGGGATTAAATGTACCCTGATTAAGTTTGCCGATGATACCAAACTGAGTGGGGAGATGGACACTTCAGAAGGGAGAGCCACCCTGCAGGAAGGCCTGGATAGGCTGGAAGAGTGGGCTAACAAGAACCTTATGCAGTTCAACAAGGACAAGTGCAAGGTCTTGCACCTGGGAAAATATAATCCAGGAGTGCAGCACAGCCTGGGATCTACCCAGCTGGGGAGCAGCTCTGTGGAAAAGGACCCAGGGTCCTGGTGGACAACAAGCTTAATAGGAGTGAGGAGTGTGCTGCTGCAGCAAAGAAAGCCAATGGGATGCTGGGTTGCATCAACAAGGGCGTCACCAGCAGAGACAAAGAAGTCATCCCACTCTGCTCAGTGATTGTCAGGCCACACCTGGAATACTGTGTTCAGTTTTGGTCCCTGCTATGCAAAAGAACATGTGGACAGGCTGGAGAGGGTCCAGAGAAGGGCCACAAAGATGACCAAAGGACTGGGAAGCCTGCCTTCTGAGGAAAGGCTGAGGGAACTGCGTTTGTTCAGCCTTGAAAAAAGAAGGCTTTAGGGAAGACCTTATCACCATGTTCCAGTATTTAAAAGGTGGCCACAAAGAAGATGAAGGCTACCTTTTCACAAGGACTCACATGGAAAAGACAAGGGGTAATGAGTAGAATTTACTCCTGGGGCGATTCCAGTTGGACACAAAAGGAAAATTTTTCACAATGAGACCAAACACCACCCAGAGAAGTGGTGGATTCCCTAAAATCAGACAATTTTAAGATTCAGCTGGACAGGGTGCTGGACCATCTTCTCTAGACCGTGCTTTTGCCAAGAAAGTTTGGACCAGACAATGCTTGAGGTCCCTTCCAATGTGGTATTCTATGATTCTGTGATGATTCTCAAAAAAAAAAAAAACAAAAACCAAACAAACCAAAGAACCTCTCTGCTAAATCCAGAAACTAAAGCTTTGGCTAGGATGCAAGTGGTCACTGCAGAACAGAACCAGGTAAATATTCATCAATTTTCTACTTACGCTATCTGTTCAAGTCTCTAAACAATAATGAAGGATGATTTCCCTTAATCTCCTGTGATAAACAAAAAATTAGTTTTGTCTACTCTTGTTTTACTTCACAGACTAATAGAATATATGAATATGCTTTTTGTTTCTGTCATCAGTTTGATTTCAGTTATTTATTTCTTTTCAGACATTTACAAGCCTCTGAGTTTAGATGCCAATAAATTAAAGTGCATCATTATTACTTAGATGGATGACAACACTAAATTATCCTCCCTGTTTTCTCATATGGCATTTTAACCCAATCAAGGATCAAACTAAGGACAGTTCAAAAGGATTAAAACACAACCTTCTTTGTTTGATGCATTGAAGTCAAATAATGATTTCTGCCTCAAGGGAAGCATGATTCATAACCATTAGCTGGCAATATTATGAGAACTCATAATATTAGAGTTTGCATCCTAAAGTTTTCAGAACCAGCAAAATTCTGGTCTACTAATACCTATGCACCCCCTGACAGAGTGGACTCCAAAAATGCCCTGCAGACATATTTCCATGGTAGCTCTACATCAGGTGCTGGGGCAACTGTGGGAGCCAAGTGTTCAGACTCAGTTCTTAGTTAGACTTCGGAATTAGAACTCTGCATCAATGCTCTCCATATTTGAGGAAAGATTAATATTTAAATGGTGAGAACCTCACCCATGTTTTCAATACCATAATAATATATCCTTTACCCTTTTCTTTTATGCAGGCTAACATTTCTCTTTTCTATTATGAAACCACTGTACCTCAGACAGATGTTTGCACTGAGCAGGCTCTAATACCCAAGTCTTAGGTTACTTTGGTTAATTTAAAAATCAGTAATAAGATTGCTTTTATTGGAAAACAGTGACTTTTTTAGAAAAAATACTTATGCTTCTAACAGAAAATTTAATTTCTCACAGCATTGTTCTGTCACTAGTTTTATTAGAAATTTCTGAATACCCCAATAAGTAGCCTTCAATAAACAGTGATGAAATGTTTGTTCCACAGATCAGATAGTCAAGTGCCCAAAGACGTTTTCATTTAATGGGCCGTTTCAGGCATTATTTCAATGTGCTATGTTGTCATAACGATACTACAATGTCTGTTATTTGACCATATACTCATTCAAGAGGAAAAGTCATGCTGATCTTATCAAGGCTTATTAGCTTTCATTGTAGATTCAAATCCTGTAATTTATTAATCTGAAGATGAAGAGTACGTAATAGAAACTTCATGGAGTTTGAGTGGCTGTTTTATTTTACAGTTTCCAAAAGATTTGGAAATCTTTTGGCAGAATATCTTCCTATTGTTTTGAAGAACCTATCTTCACAAGCAGATGCGAATGTCATTATAGACAAAAGCTCACAGGAGGGCTTTGCATTACAGGCTTGTTTGGTAGGGGTTTTTTTATCACCATCTCCACTCTGGCTTTTATTTCGTACAAATTATTTCATGTGTTCCTATTTAAGAAGGTTGAATGCAAACCACTCATCCAATTTTTCTGATGTTCTCATACTATGTTCTGCTACCAGAGCCTATAATTGCCATAAAGCAGGTTGAATTGCACTGGAAAATAATCTTTTCACATTTTCACTGGCACATGAAAGACAACCTTTCAAGTAAAGTTCACCATACTTAGAGTTAAGTGTATCCAAATAGCTGTAAATTTAGTTTTACAGTTTGGTAACTCTTGCTGATCTCAACTGAAATATTCTTGCTACTTTTTTACTGTAGAGTTTCAACATATTTATATCCTATAAACCAAGCCACTCACAGAATCACTGCTCAATATCTTAATTTCTTCATGAGTTGGTAGAACTCAAGCCCACAGCAAAAAAAAAAAAAAAAAAAAAAAAAATCAGAAATCCTGCAGACTACATCAGGCAGTGATAATAGACCTTCTGTACTGACAAGATCAGTTTTTCACATTTATATGTGAGAAAAGTGCAGGGAAAAAATACCAAGTCACTGCATTGGATCTGGAAATGACTTGTCTGGAAATGAAAGGAGAGAAGTCATCTTGGTGCTTTAAAACCTTGCAAAACTCTATCAAATGTGGCTGTTACAAAAATTACTGAAGACATTCATAGCTTTCAGCAATATAACATCACACCTGCATCGCTGCTTGCCCCCGTCCTCCTTTGGTTTATCAGTACGATTGTTCAAATAGAACTGCGCATTTCTCTCAGCCTCATACAGGGTAAGCCTGGGTCTATTAAGGTGTCTTACCAAACACACCAAGCAGGCTGGCAAACCGCCAGTCTCCAAAAGACCTTCTGACCAGTGCCATGCAGTAAACAGGAAGCATTTCCAAAACAAACACATTCTTTAACACGAGATACTTGGTCCTACTGCATACATCTGCTTGACCAAAAATGTTACCATCTCTAAATATTAGGCAAAGCAGATACAACCTCTTCAGACAATGCGCAGCTTGTTTCGACACACTAGCATCCCTTAACAGTCCCACTGACTTGAAGGACAAGGTCTTTAAAAATACATCTGCTGAAGTTTTTTGTTCAGCTCTTTTTCAGAAGCTATTACAAGGTCAAGAGAAACCAATGTGTTAAAAGCCAAGCACCTCAGCAGGTTTTTCAAGGAATTTCCAAACCGGGTTTCTTGTCTTGAACTAGTCTTTCTTTCCCAGCTACTCCACATAAACATACAGGCACCTTTTGCCCAAAGCTGATACAGTCACAGAAGGAAGGAAGATCAATAACCAAGTCAGCATGTGAATACTGTATTATTAATTATGACAAAATACTTACAAAAAGACAGTTACAAATTTGTTGCGTGGTGGTGGGTAGCAGGGTCAGGTTAAAAATGAAGGACTTTGATTCTACAAGAAGCCCAACTGACTTGCTTATAACAGCAGTTTGGTTGAATGTTATCACGTTTACTGTGTTAGTCATGCTAATTTAAAAATAACCCAAGGTGGAAATCAAGTATCTCTAACCATAAGCCAACAGATTTATTTTTCTAATGTGTTTCTGACATAGAGAAGGCTCAGGTACACCTCATTTTAACTTGTAGAAGTTAATATTTCTGAGATATGCTTTCAGTCTGGGGTTCAAGACAGCCTCAAGCCTAAAAGCAAGCCAGCTAAAGTCACCATTATTGCCTTAGTTTGGGCTAACATTATGAAAATATACACACATACATTTTCCTCCCCCTTTTCTAAATTTTTACCCAGCCTGCTGACCACTTAGAGCATTGCCTTAACCTTCCTCCTAACAAAATCAGTGGAGATCCCAGACTAACCTGGAACAATAGGTTTCTAATAGCCCCCCTCTCTAATAGGTGAGATTATATATAAGCATAATCTATATTAAGCTTAGAACAATGCTACAAAGCATAAGAATTCTCACTCCTTTATGGCTTTAAAAAGCAATTTTTATATTTTTCTCCTGTGCAGGTCAATTTGGCGTGCACAGCATTAATTTTGAAGGAGGCTAACACTGCTAATGAAGGGTTTTCCAAATAGCACAAAGGAAGCATTTAATTACATTTGGGCCTGTTGAGCCCAAAGCCTAGTAAAACAAGTCAAAAGTGAGTTGAGAATAATAAAACAGCATCTGTGTTTCACTCTGATTCCCTGAGTGAGATGGGGAATTTGCATAACATTTTAATGTAGAGTAAAACTGCAACTCTTGAGGTTAAGTTCTTTCAGCAACACACTAATGAGACAAACACCTTACAGCTAACCCTACTAATGATCCTATGTAAAAATTTAAATAGGGATAGGATTAGACAGGAAATTTCTCTTTTGCAGGGTGAATTAGGAAGATCTAAAAGGATCTACAGTGCCTGCAGAGGCATTGAAATTACAGCCCAGATATAAGAAATACTGAGCTCATTATGCCAATGAGATGGCTACTGTGGTGCTTCATTCAGTGCCTGGGTTATAAATGCTAAGCTTAGACTCTTATCTCCAGGGTCATTTCATATGCCACTTGGTTCATACTGATATGTCTCCTAAGGCTGTATTTCCCCACACGCTCCTTTCTCAGACTATAGTAATTCATACAACTTGAAATCCTTCCATTCCTCTGTTTACTAAAACTAGCAAATGTTCAAATAAACCTCCAACATGTCCCACGCAGTCGTGTGTTTCTAAGCCACCTGACAGAATCTTGTCGTTATAGAAAAAAGTATTTGTGTCATCCAGTTTTCTCATGGTAACTGGTGGGAAGTAATTAACCAACATATTCGGGGGTCTGTTCACAAAGTGATCCCACGTTTTGTTTGTTTACTAAGACCAACAAGTGTTTCATAGAAATCAGTTCTAAAAATTGACTAATGTGATTTTTTTTCTATTTGATTTCGGATCAACAAGATAGGATTACTTTTAATTTCTACCTTTTAAAATTTTTCCCAGAGTCATGAACTGGATTATAGTTGAATCATGTCAGGTCCATTTTATGTGGGACGACTTCGTTCAAAAGAGGATTTGAAGGTCGTCTCCTCCCATCTGTCTTGGTGTACACCTATCCAAAGAATTTGAGGATTTGGTAGGTTTAAAACCTATCACAAGTACTTCTCCCTTGAAAATGTGATTAAATAGGCAATGATGACCCATCATATATTTACAGGGTAATCATATGACAACTTACGTTATACCTTAACTTAGGCGTCTGCATTTCCTGTACAGTCAGTGGAGAAAACGTCCTCCAAAAGATGACTGAATACTTTTTGTATGTTTAAAGGTAGAACGCTGTTCCCTGTTACTCCACAAACTCTCTTCCTGAGAAGAAATTTTCACTTCATTGTGTTCCAGCTGACCACTGCTTTTTTTTCATTGCTGATCTTGTTACTTCATACTGTCGTATGTGTCAGTGGCTCTTTTGCTATCTGTGCAGTGGTCTGTTCATATTCTCCTATGGTGTTGTTCCCACGAGGAATTCCTCAGAGCTAATAGCTTAATTTTCAACCCTCTTCTCCAGGCCGCACAAGCTCTACAAATTCTGGCAACATAATATGATCCATTGCTGTTCACTTATCTTTTTCTCCAAATATCAGGCATTGTCTTCCATCAGTTATCAGAGCTGGCGCAGTTCCATGGGCTGTTCTGCACACTGTAGTAACTGAGTTTTACATGCCTTTCTCATCTATCAGTACTTTTGTATCACTCCTTTAGTATCACGGGTTTTCTGTCAAGCACATTTCTATTGCTTTCTCTAGGTTTAAAATTTCGAGTGTTCATTAATAACTTCAGGAAAGTTATGTTTCAGAATACAGACTTGCCTTTTATCAGACATTAAGCTAAGTTCCCAAACTCAAAATAGTGGCTTTTCAGCTTGAAAGCATTTAGTCACTTAGAAGAGCCTTACTTTTTTTTGTGTGTGTGTGTGCGTGTGTGCACATCATTACTCTTCAGAATGCTACAGCAGTGTTTTGGTTGGCCTCCTTTGCCTAAGATAAGCTGAAAACTATTCAGGTATTGCAGCAGAACTGCCTGTTGTCAGTGACCATTACCTGAGATAC
Source organism: Falco naumanni (assembly GCF_017639655.2). Classification (NCBI taxonomy): domain Eukaryota; kingdom Metazoa; phylum Chordata; class Aves; order Falconiformes; family Falconidae; genus Falco; species Falco naumanni. Next base: position 5,822,573 of record NC_054054.1, on the reverse strand, counting down.
AGACTGAAGCATTACATACTATTAATTTGCTGTCTACGTAACCAAAGAGTTGCAATGGTGGTAGGTGTTCAGTTCTTCCCAGAATATTATCTTTGGCCATTGCATTTTCATCACTGTGTATTTGTTTAGTAATCACTCAAAGCTTTTGAGGGAAGCCTCTCCACCACCTGCACTCTATAGTCATTGCTGCTACGTAGTGTGGTTATTTGCAGAACTACAGCCTTCTACTAGAGTCTCTTAATAGCTCTGCCCACAGAGTTTCTTTCCGATAACCCCTTTCGTCACCTCCAATCTTCAAAGAGAACCACAGTCACGTCCAGTATTCAAAATAAACCAAACTAGCTGCCTGTAATGGTATAGAAAAGGAATAAAAGATAGTGAAGAAATTCTATTAAAGCTGTTTCTGTAATCTGTCTCCTGCCTCTACTGATCTCTTCAATAAAACAACATAATTTCATATATTAGACTTTCATACACAGTTGAGATCTATAACCTCTGCAACATCCAATTGCAATGGCATAAAAGCAGCCTCAGAACAGTTTAAAAGCAGCAGCAAAATCTGACAGTTTCAAGGCTTCGGTTGCAAGTCCTAAATATCTTATTTCTATACCTATTAAAATTAGTTTCAGGATTTGGGAATGACTGAGGTTCTGTACAAAACACAAATACTAATACTCCTCGGCTTCGGTTGCAAGTCCTAAATATCTTATTTCTATACCTATTAAAATTAGTTTCAGGATTTGGGAATGACTGAGGTTCTGTACAAAACACAAATACTAATACTCCTCCCACTGGATATCATTGTAAGGCAATTAAAAAAAAAAAAAAAAAAGTTGATCAAGTTGTTCAAGTTATCAAGGTCTCTCACAGAGCTACCCAGAACTTACTTTATTGAGTGGGAGGGGGTGAAAGACTGACTTCAGTTCAGACTGAAGTACTAGAAGCAGGGGAGTCATTTAGGCAAGTCTGACATTTGAGGATGCTTCTGTTCACCAACCAACTCCCTCTACTGAACATTTCCAGCATGGTGTCACGCAACTGACTGCAGGGGGGTGAACTCAACAGCCAAAAGCAAGGGGCAAAACTATAAGGCCCTCAGAGGGACTGACGTACAAATTCATATTTAACAATTTCAACTACACTTACATACTGTGCTACACCAGCAAGTCCATGGAGAACCAGTACAGCAAACACTTCACTATGCAAGTACAAATTTAATTTTCAAATGATATTTTTTATCACTGCTTTTTTCTGTCTGTACAAACACTCAGGGTAGTAGTACAATATGCTACCTCAGTCTGGAAAGAAAAAAGGAAAACTTGGAATTGTGTACAGTAGTGATCTGTAGTTTATATGGTCTCCCTCTGGGTCTAATACTCTGACTAATGACATTCAGAAAAAACAGTTCAATAAAAAAATGGAAGCTGAGGCTGTATCACAAACCGTACCTCACAAGCTATCAAACTTCAGACCTCCAGATTTCAATTAATCACAATCCATCATATCACATATACATTGGAAAAGGTAAATCAGACTCCGTATCAGTCACCATAATTAATTTAAAGAATTAGAGTCATGACAGGCAATATAATTAAAAGAGGCAGGTTTAAAAAGAGTTGGAGGGGAAGGTCGTTGTGTTTGGGTTTTGGGTTTTTTTGTATTTTATTTTTTTTTAACAATGTCATCTTCCAGTAACTCTTCTGTTTCATCCTATTCCATCTCAGCCTCGGAGGTTACAGACTTGGCTTCAAAGAATTTCTTGGCACTCTCATAGTCATAAAACAAATATTCTATAACTTCCAAGATCAAACACACTTTGGCGGGATGCAAAATAGCTACCTCTGCTCCAGTTTGGGCAGACACACTTGTAAAGTATTGAATTTTTGCCTCTGCACCTGAGCAGCACATGCTATATCATGAAATATGCAGGTCTTCATTATGCTTGCTTTTCAAAAAGATTGCTTGTCCTTCTCTACAACTAGAACTAGGATCTATTTGAATGTGCTTTTCCAAAAGTAATCAAACACCTCACAGAATCTATAAGAACCTTTTGTACTTCAGAAAATCCAAGATTGCTCTATTTTACTATTTTAAACATTGCTTTTAATACAAGTCGCGCTGTCATGGGCAGAGACTGTCTGCTAAGGATTATGTCAAAAAATGTAGTTTTTGAAGGAAGGACTTCTTCTTTTGGAAAAAACTAAAATCTTTTAGATTTAGGAAAAAAAAACATTTTCAGATTTTGGTATAGTTTGAGGGGACAGAAATGATAATAACACAAGAAAAGCAGAGACAAGAAGAATCTGTATACCTTCAAGTACAAATGTTCCCTCTCCTCGCTTTCTAAAAACTGGACAGGAGTAAGTTTAAGGGTGAAATGTATTTAGAAGTCTTACTATTAAGAAAAAAAAAAAAAAAAGAAAGAAAAAAGATTGAAGAAAAAACAAGCAATGTACATAGGGTTTTGCAGCAATTGAAGCCATTCATGTCCCAAGAATCCTTCTTACAGACACGCTTACATTTAAAGACATGTACATGAGCTTCAATATGAAACAGCAAGATTAGCAGAACTATTCCTGAAAGACTGAATTCCCTGTTCCAGAGGTTGAAGAGGGAAAAGAGATAAATAGGATTTCTAAGCCATTCTGCATTATCCTCTTTTCTCTACTGCCACCTAAATCCAGGCCAAATAAGAGGTAAATGCAAGTCCCCTGGATAACACCTAGCCACAGAGCACTCCTCCGGCTCCCATCCTCCTTCCTTCCAGTCATGCCAGGACAGACATCTCAAGCTCCCTTTAAGCCAATATAAATCTTCCCTTCTCTCATTAAGGCAGCTTCCCAGCTGCTTTGCACTATACGGAGCAAAGCCACTGGAGCAAAGACTAAGCACCTTGCTGACTTTCACTGTTAATGCATTCCCTCATTCATACATTACTCGGTAACGCCGAACCGGCGTGCACCATGCATGCAATGTGATGGTACTCCAGAGACGGCATGTGCAGGAGGTGGCTGCACACCAACCTGCAAAACTATTCCAATAAAATTATCTTCAACATCTTGGACTGAACTGCCAACACATTTGACTTCAGCAGGAGGAGTCATTGGCAGGGCAGGGAATGGACTATGCATATAATTAGTCAAGCTGTTCTAAAAGTTTCCATCAAAAAACTGTGTTTCAGTGGAATGCACACATACTGCAGACCTCTGAGCCCTTCAACAGAAACCAAATAAACTGAGTTGCCTCCCATACTAGCTGTTAAATTCCTCAAGTCCTCTGGCCACATGCACAGTACGTTTCCAAATTCACTGGACAAGGTAGGGTCTTAATATTACGGCATAATATACGTAAATCTTTCTGTTGTTCTTTTTTTAAATACCAAATACACATGTGGTAATTAGCCAGTAAAATTGCCAATATTTAATGCAGTAAGTCTAAACATTTAGACTATTACAGTAGCTTGACCTCTGAAAAATAAAAGTATTTCAACTTTGTAATGTAAACTGAAATCAGAAGCATCAAAGCTAAACATTTTTAATGAATTGTTTTATATTTACATACACAGATCTGTGCATATATATACACACATCCCTGCTAATACTTCCAAAATATAAAATCAAAATTCTGTTCTACAGAAAACACTGACTTGGAACAAACATTTTTCAAGTTTCCAGAACTCAAATACTGTTTCTCAGCATGGTTCCTGCAATAATAAGTGCCGTGGAAAAAAGCAAGAAGAAAATTAACAAGTTAGTATTCAAAGTGGGGTTTGAAAAGCACACAGCAAATGAGTCACAGGCCATGTTTTGAACAAAAAAAAGCCCAGAAAACATAATATAGAATTCAGTAAGCACTGATGTTCTCAATGATGTAGGGATCAAGGAATTTGTAGGAAAAAAAAGTATGGCCTAACAATTTTGGCATTTGTAACTTGTTGCAACGTAAAGTACTCAAATGGTCCTTAAATACTATTTGTGAGCAAGAATACAGACTCAGAAGGAGAAAACAGACCGATGCTATACTGACTTTTTATTCCCTGGCTTCTAGGACTTTACAATATAATTCAAAATTTTGCAACTATAACATGACTTCCTCTGTACATATATCAAGACAACAATGTGCAATTTCATCTAGATTAGTAACCCAAATTTACAGTTGGGAAAACTGATATACAGAGGTGAAGCAAGTTGCCTAAGGTCAGAGAAACCGAATAAGCAAGAGGAAAAACATCCAGTTCTCCTGACACAGGGGATCCTAAACGGGATTTGCTGCTTTACCACTTCTTTATCACGTCAATGTTAGAATTCTATTTCCCCCCCCATAGTTACTTATTCATAGGCTTTACAGGTCAGAAGGATCTCAAGGGCCATTAAAGGTAATTCTAACAAGTTTAATAACGGTCAGACAGCATTAGGCAAGGAGGCCGGACAAGACAGAGCTGAATAGGCGTGAGGCCTCAGCACGCAGGTGAGCTCTCTGTCATACATAACTTTCAAGTTTTCTTCAGAGATCACTGACAGGGACTTAGAAGCAAAATCATAAGGTGAATTAAAAGAAAAAAAAAAAACAACAATAACAAACCAACCAAAAAACCAACCCGCTTTCCATATGCAAATATCACCATCTATCTCTACTACAGTAACAGCCAAAGACCAAGGAGGGTCTGTTGTACTGGGCACCCACCACGCAAGAGGGTCTTTTCCCCTGAAGAGCTTACAACCCAAACAGACCAGAGGCACAGCGGACAGGGCAGGCGTAGAAGAACATTGTTCATCCTGCCAGCAGCTCACAGCACCTGAGGATCACTGTCTTACCTTGTCTGCAGAAGGTGAGCAATGCCTCACCCACGCACAGAAATGCCATTTCCCTACTTATTTTATCTGACCACACCATTCTGCACAGGCGGCCTCTGGAAGCCCACAAGCACAGAGCTGCTCACCTGCAGTCTCCCTCAGCCCGTCCTCATTGCAATCGCTCAGAGAGCTGCACCAGAGCAATACCCGTCATGTTTCAATGGTGTAGGGCAAGGAATCACACTACCCCATCTCTTCTGCAGTCTACAGTCCCCCATAGCCTCACACTTTCCAGGAGCTATTGAAGCTCTGAAGAGGCGACTGGCATTTAGATGACAGAATATTGAAAAGGTCGGGGCTGTACGGCACAATGCAGCCATTCACAGGGCACGCCAGCTACTCAAATGCCATTCCCTCTTTCTGATGACAAAGGCCACAGAGCACAACAGGAAACAAACCAGCATAATCACATGCTTTCAAGAACTAGCAGGCTTTGAGTTTCTTCATAAATCATGAGGTAGGAAAGATCATCAAATTCTTTCAAACGTGGCTTCTTGAGCTCACAACACTCGGCGCTGACTGCTGCGCATTGCAAGCCAGCAGCTTCTTGCCATCTCCATCGCAGACTGAATCCGTTCCCTGCTCTCCCTTCATTTCGCAAGCAGGAATATCTCCTCACACCTGCTAGCACAGGCCATGCTGAACAGTAGCCCAGGGGCCCTCAGTAGGTATTTATGCTACCCTGCCACAAACCTCAGCCTAGTTTCCTCTACAGAAGTTCTCCGAGTAGGAAGTGACACCAATATAACCTCTTTCCCAGGCATAGTTAAGATCATAAAGTCCCATGAGATCTTGTGGCAGCAATGCAAGAATGCAGTTATATTTCATTTTTTCCCCCCCTTCCCTACAAACTTCAGCCAAGACACTTCACGGTCAGGACTAAACCTACTACTGGTGCTAACCTTCCAGACTTTACAAATTTCCCAATTTTGAAGCACAACGTTCTCCTGCCTTTAAAAATGTGAGGGTGAAGGAGTACCATTACTTTCAGTAAGAACTGCTGATGAACAAAAATGCCTCATTTTCCCAACTGCACTTCTGACCAAGGCCAAAAAGCCTCCTTACCACACAACGTTAGAGTCAGCCTACAAACAAATCCTTTCCTTTCAGGCAAAGCTGCCTGCTGAGTCAAAAAAAAAAAAAAAAAAGAAAAAGCCTTCTCAACTCCTTCAGCTGAGCATCCCTTAACAAGAAAGAGATGTCATTTGCAGATGAGATTGAGGAGAGCTGCTAAGGTGGAAGGGCTCTGCTTGCCTATTGGAGGCATGAAGTAGGATGCTCATGTCAACAACAATCCAGCCACAGTTCCCACATCCCACTCTCTTGCTGGAACTACCACGGAAATTCTGTGATTCATGGACGTCCCTGTAAAGTTTTGCACCATTTCTTAGTCTCTTCCATAATACACTTAAGACTTGACATTAAAATGCTTTGATACTCTGTTCTGTAATTCCTCAGCAATTAAATAGCATTAAAGCTAGACTTCTGAGGGTGTAAAGTAAGGCAGCCTCACTAGACTTTGCAGAGTTTTGAGCAACATACATTTTGGACCCAATTACTTTTTATTCATCAGGTTCTCACATGCAACTGCAAATGCTACTATGAGGAAGGACACTTAGCATTTCCAGAAATCAAATCAGTATGAAGAAAGATTTCTTCCTGCCAAAATTTGGTGCTAAGACGTCATTCCATTCCTCGGCTCCAGAACTGCTCTTATGGCATTTGTAGGGGAAAGAAGATTACCAGTCCTTACTGACTTTTCATTGTGCTTCTTCACAGCTTCTGCTATCATTTTGCACATATAAAGAGGAAAAGTTACCATAGAGGCCAGCTCTGTGATCCTTTTTCATTTTTACAAGACAGGGGACATACAACCTAATGGCTCCACAGGCTCCAAATTTCTATTTAGCCTATTTTCAGGGAAGCAGTGCTGTCTGAAGAATTGTTTCTAGGATGGTAGCCAGGTACAGCCTCAATAAAAACTCTGGTCCATCACATTGGCGTTGTTAGAGGTATAATCCATTATCCTTGACAAAACACTCTCCAAAGGTTTCAGGATTTTTATTATTCCCCTTTGCTTGGCGTTTGTTTGACTGTACCTGGAATATTGCATCCAGTTTTGGTAATCCCAGTGCTAAAAGGATGTTGACAAACTTGGCCAATTTTACCAAGCTACCAGCTAGCAGCAGCTTGCCCATATGTAAGAAGAGATTAACAGAGAAGACAGAGACAGGATCTTTACAAGCACTGCCAGGCAGGAGAACAAGAGACCAAACTAGAAAACTCAACCAGGAAAGGTTCCAACTAGAGTATCAGGAGGAAAAAAACAAATAAACAAACAAACAAGAAACACCACACACATGAAAAAACCCAACAACAATAAAACCCGCAGCACTATGAAACTAATCTAACACCATAACAGTTTGCCCTGGGAGGCTGTGGGAACTCCGTCCTTGAAGGATTTCAAGATCAGACTAGCAAGAGGCTGGGCTGGACATCCTCCTAAAATGCGAGATTATGAACCTGCACTACCTGCTACTTTTCACATTTCAGCAGTATCCTGATCCTAAAGTGCTTCACAAGAAAAAGCCCTGACCTTGCAAGTGTCCCCAGTGGATTGCATCAAAGTCAGCGTGGTTCCTGGCTGATCACTACTCACACTGAGCCAATAGAATTGAGACAAGACCTAGAAGTAGAGTTTAAGTAGGGATCATTTGACCTGCAATATTACTGTCTCTGAGGTTTTGAAAAAATAAGTGAAGAGTATTGCTTTCCAATGGAAATTTCCAATGGAAGCTTAGGAAGTCATCAACATTGGATTTTAGCCAGGTTATATGACAAGATATTTGTACAGATCAATTCTGACACTATCTTTCTTCCACTGTCTGCATGTGTCACTTCCATCTCTCACAAAACGGACTGAAAAACAGGTTTCTATAGACATGCAAATTCCAAGACACAAAAAAATTATTCCCCATTCAGTTCGTCTCATTCTTTTACCAGTTCTTTTTCCTCACTGATTAAAAGCATTCATGCACTTGCATCTTCCACCACCTCCTCCCCCCACCATGGACTATTTGCCTTTTCTCTTTTCTTTTTGTAGCAGTCTATTTTCTGCCCAATTGACAGAAACAAAATTATCCCTATAATTCCCTCTGCCTTTAGCCATTCTCCACTTATTTTACAGCTATATAATTTGTTCCCTTGCTTGCCCCTTTTGAGTTCTCTTGCCATCTGTTACTTGTCTTGGATGTCTTCAGATTTTCTTTTCAGTATATGCAATCTCCTTTTTTCCACTGTTTTGGAATTTAGACCATGTAGCATTAGCAGTTATTTAACTCTTGCAAAGCATTTTGAAATACAGGCCTTGTAGAAGACAATAAACATGACAAAGTAGTATTTGATTTTGAATCGCTACTCAGTGGGCACATTTAATATTATTTGCAGCTGTTATATTTGCAAGCCGAGGCAGGTGAGGCAGAGGTAAAAGGTTAATGTTCCTTCCTTCAATAGAAAAAGAGGGAGCCCAATTTCTTCTATATTTTTTGTGGGAATTCCATAAAGCATGAGGTAAAGGAAAGACAAAATCCATTATCTTTCATTTATTTCCCCATGTCCGACTCTTTATGACACACGTATAGCCATGGTAGATTTATGACAGCAGAGACTGGGTAATACAAGATTTTGTGCAGATTGTAAAAGCTGTGGTGTTTGCTCAGGCAGGAAGCCTGGAGAAAAAGGCAATGCCACTGCAACTTTGCTCCTGTCATCACCCACATGCGCTGCACTCATGCATGCCACAAGCCGACTGCCACAGAGACACTGCCTCCATCTACATGCTTTCAAAGCATATAGAATCCAGAAGTACAAAACAGGTCTCCTGGATCTCACTTTACAGGCTTTTTAATAATAAAAAAAAAAGAAAAAAATTAGTTTAGTTTTTCATTTAGCTTAGAGTTTTCTATTTTCTTCGGGTTTAAGCTATATAGTTTGTAATCAACTTAAAATTTTAGTCTGCAAACAGGCATCATCATATGTGGTTCAAGCCCTTTAATTTTTCAAAAGGCTAAATAAAAGTGACATTGAGATGATGGGAGAAAATGAATACAAGAATAGCTAAGGTAGATTGGGTTCAATTGAGAAGTACAGGTACAGATTTCAAGGTGAAGATACATTGCATTTGGATGTATAACCAATAATGCTGGGTATTCATCACCTTTTGATGCTATGTGCTGCCAAATATTTTGTTAAGTGGCATTCTTCTTGCTGTATATAGACCATAGTAAATCTTTAAGAGTAAATGTTGCAAAACTAACAGAAAAGGGCAAAGAATGTTTGTAAACCTACATGATGGTTTTCATTCTTAAGACCATGTTGTCAAGACATGAAGATTTGGAAGTTCATCATTTTCAGTGCACGTACACCTTTCCAAGCCTAATCTCTCTGCTTACTTTTTGAGACAAAGATGGAGTTTTTTCAGGATTTTAGAAAGACCCTGGTCCACCTAGTAAATTGTTACAATCTTAAACAGTAAGCCTCCTCCATCCCTCCCCAAATAGCCACTCTGATGCACAGCTCTGGTTCCTAAAACTCCACACATCTTCACTCAAAAAATGCAAGTTCAAAGCATGGGATTATCAGCAAACTTCCCAAGACTTCTTTCTTGTTTCTGATTTTTATCCAAGGTCTTACCAGTCTGTTCATACAATAACAGTCCTTTAGGAAATAACTAACAGTAGGCTAGGACTTCAGGTGAGGAAGTTTCACTAGCAGCAGATGAGGAAGTAAAGATTGCAGTTTCATGCAGATTTCTTGATTAAAATCCAAAAGAAAAAAAAAATTTTAAATACATACCAATTTTTTTCAGTTTAAGCTGAATTACTTCCCAATAAATGCCAGTTCCCATCAGAACAGTGCAACTGTCAGGCCTCTACCAGCTAAGTCTTCCATACATTGGTGGTCAGATACCTTGATGCAGACAATTAACTTGGATGAGCAATCACTTCTGGTTTATTGCATTTTATGATCAAGGTTTGGTGCTCTTGTGAACAAAATGAAACACAAAACTAAAACCCACCATGCTTTTTTATTTAATTCTGTATTGAGATTATTAGGATAATCATAAAATTCTGTAAAGATTCAAAACTGCAGCGTGACCCTTACTACTTGAGTTCTTCTCTAAGCATGTACTGAAGCTAGAAACCAGAAAGCTTCAGATTGCTTTTGTTTTCTTTTATTAAATCTCCTTCCAAACATCTTGCAAATTCAAACTATCACAACTATCAAAAAACAGTCACAGTGTAAGTGGTAATTGCAGCTGATATTTTCAGTGTATTTAGAGCTCAGCTGTCCACCCTATAGCTAGACATATAGTTTCCAGTAACGCATATCACTCTCCAACCTCAAGAAAGCTTTAGAAGACTGCAGCGTACTTGCCAACTGTGAAAAATTGTATTAGGTTGCTGAGGTTCTTCAATATGAAGAAACTATAACACACAAATTAATTTTTAAAAATGGCATAACAGATGGGCAGACACCTAAGTAAGATTTTTTTTTTCCCCAAATGCAGAATGACAGCCAGTTTAGTTTTCTGGCTTTAGCAGGCAAGATGTACAATTTTTTCATGATACCTTTTATGTAATTTATTTTCTTTAGAACTTTATTTGTAGTCTGAAATAAAAAGATTGCTTCAGGGTAATACATTTCAATCCATTTGTCATATTTCTATAGATGAAGAATGTGGTTTTGTTCCCATAGTCGAGTTTATATTTCATCTATCATTCAGTTCAGCATGATGTTTATCTGTTTGTTTCCCAACAGACCTGTCGAATTCTCTCCTCAACCTCAACCTTCTTCCCATTGTAAACTGAATGTACTGCATAGAAACCTGCTAAATAAAGCTCACGCTAATTCAGTACAAAGATCCATGACTGATTATAAAGCTTTTAATTTCCCTTGGCTTATGTGACTAATAAAATAAGAAAAACAAACAGAAAAAGTAACTGTACCCTGGTAAAAGACAATCTCTTAGTATAATAATTATCTAGCAAGGCTGAGCGTCACAGAAGGCAAATACCCAGTTAGCATTCAGTAATTACGATCCCATTTATTTATACGAATCGTGCTCTGACACAGGTTCAAGTTGTTTAGAAATGCTCCTATTCCCCAAGGCTTCAGCTATATTTATAATTCAGTATCCCATACTATTTTCCTGGTGTTATGGCAACAAGAAATACAATATTTAGAGATCTGTCAAGTTCTGACAAGGCCAGGCAGCAGACTCCGCATCACCCTATCATATTAAAACAGAGCAGGATGGGTGTGCGTGTGAGAATGTGTACACACAAGTGTGTCCTCTCTGCATACAGATACACGCCTGTCAAGACTGCAAAAATAACAGGCACAGAAATGGCACAACAGGAGGACGGAGGAAGGGGACTAACAAGACTGTATTTGTTTCTTCTTTAAATCTCCTGGCTAGAGGCACTTAATCATAGTATAGATTAGACTGTGCTGACTCATTTAAAAAAGAACTTGAAATTCAAGAAAGCTCACTTCCTTCCTTTTTTTTTTTTTTTAATTATAGAGTAAGGCTAGACTCACAAGGTCATTGAAAGCTACAGAAATATTTCCTTCTACCTCAATAACTGAGACTCTTATGCACATTTCCACATCTTTTAATGATTTTTCTACACATTAGTGAACACAGCAAGCTTAAGACCCACCCAACCAGGTTGCATGTCACTACCAAATGTTTTTATCTAAATGCTCAGCTCTTGCACTGACTTCAGTTTTGTAGCACACTCACTTTGCACCAGCCAGCAGGTCAAGATCTGCATTCACACACACGGCAAGCAACTTCACTGTGCTAGTGAGCTAGTGTCAGCATATCAACACACAAGACTCAGTATCAATAACCTAACCCATCAATATCACTGTCACCAAGAAGCCAAAGGAGGGGGGACTGCCCCAGGAGTTTGGTTGGTTTTTACCTCCTCAACTTCCTAGCCACTTCAAGCAGTTATTTCACAGGATTTCTTGAGGAAGTTTACATAACAGTGGGGGGGAAAAAAAAAAAAAAAAAAGAGAGAGAATAGAAAACACTGCCATGCTAATGCTACCAGGGACCTTCCAGGCTTATCAGTGGAGAGAAATCTTCAGAAATAACTTGAAGAAACTGCTCCGAGTAGTTAGGCAAGGAGAAAAGAATTAGCAGATCTAAAACTAGCAGTGAAGCAGGAGACTGGGTCATCCAGACACACAGTGGGGATGAAGTGAGACTGCCTGGTTACCCAGCTTGTCTTCCAGAACAGACCGTATCCCCAGCCTGCAGCTCTAAAACAGAGCGGACTCCTTTTTCACGCAGCCATTGTCCTGGTCAGGAGATGATGAACTTTTCTATCTCACTCAGGCTAACTTCTGGAAGCAATTACTAATAGATGAAACCGAAGTTCAGCTGCGTTGGTAAGTGCCTCACTGAAAGTATTCCAAAATTAGTAACTGTCATGAGTCTTGAAACTTGATAAAGATTCTCTGAAGACTGGGATTCCACAACAGTGTGGCTCAGTTATAGCCTTGTCAGCAATACCACAAATGCGTTGCCACACTGCCATTTCTAAAATCTGCTTAGAATGGATGAGGGAAGTATTTATCTTCTTTTTGTATGTTGCACATATGTGGAGATGTCAAAATAAGTCACTGTGCCATACCAGCAGCTACTATAGACAAGGAACAGAACAGAGCAGAATCATCAGGACTATCCCTTGCTTACACCCCACCCCACTTTTAAATGTTCACGCTGCCTCCAGCTCCAGCAAAAAGAAGCTGTTCAAACTTTGTAGGCAAAGGAAATTCATGTAATTTAGATCGAGTCCAAACTTCTACTGTTGCCTAGTAATGTATCTCATTTTACTTGCTTCTGAATTCCGAATTGCAAAATTATTCTGTAAGCTGGTATTAATTTTCATAATTAGAAAAATATTAAAGCAATGATTCTTACTGAAAAGTAGAAATTGAATACACCTCACTCCTTGATATTATTTTATGATAACCACATTTTTTGTTATTAAAAAGTGCAATTATTTATTTGACAGATCATGGGATATGAACCACAAAGGTGCAAGATTGCCTCCCCACCCCTCAAATGCTAACCCTTTGAAGCCACCTTTTGCTTTACACACCACCTTTCTTCTGGTTGTCCGTTCTTTAAAAATAACACACCAAAAAACCACACACTAGAAGAACAAGCTAGATATTTCACACACATTGTGTACTCTGAAAATATAGAGAAGTATATATACTTATGCAAAACAACTTCATGATAAAAAAACCTGTTCCTCTTATGACTCCATCAGCAGTCTGTGGAGTATGAATACTTCTTGATATTTACACAGCACATTTGTAGCCAGACTGCTCCCTCTTGAACACAAGGCTCTGATACCCACCCCTTTACTCCTTGGTCAAGGAAACCTGCCCCAAGGGCTCTGTGCTTGGCACGTCTGCCACAGCACCGCAGGACAACCTAGTACCACTTCTTCACTGGCGACATAAATTGCCCAGATGAAGCGGGAAGAACTAAAATGTTCCCTTTTAGTGACTGCTTTCAGATACTTGTTCCCCTTCAACTATCTGTTCCAAAGAGAAAATGCAGTGGGTGGGCAAAAAAAGGGAGAATGAACATGAGACACCACCCCAGTGGGTCAACCTCAATTCCAGTGTAACAAACTTATGCACTATTCCTCCTTCAAAAGGGGCCACTGATCTCAAGAGACCTGTATGAATTCCCATTTTAAAAAATACTATCTAATAGAGTGAATACCTATAGAATATAAGATATTTCTTTAGTAGGGAGTCTTGACATACGAAGTGCCTGTACACTTCTTCAGTACCTTAAGATTTTTTCCTGGGTAACCATAAGCCCAACTTCAGAATTTATTTTTCAAACCTTCTTAAAACACTTTGTTCATACCTTAAAGCAAAGGGCGGGGGGGGGGGGGGGGGGGGAGGGGAGGGAGAGGGGAAGTTGTGTAGGAAAGGAAGGATATACCTATGGAATTGAGAGACTGGATAAGTAGCTGTCATCTGGATCTGAGTACATCCAGACACACTCCAAGTGCCAATTGCGCAGTAAGCTTCGCAATAAATCTAGCACAGAAGCATAAGAACTACATACAAGAACTAAGACTTCTTCCCTTAAGAAGTGGACTGTAAGCACATACAACTTTTCTAAAACCACTAAGCAAATAATAAACACAGCTCTGTTTCTGAGCAAGCCTGCAGACCTGAACAGAGCTCTTGAGGATTACACTTCTCTGCTTTCACCCAACTGTTTTCCTTTAAATTACCTCTACCATTGCCTGAAGGACTTAACTGTTTGAATTATCTTTTTTTTAATTTGTTTTTTTGGCTACATCCAGCTTGTATAAAAGACCCATTGCCCTCTTGTGGCTCTATTACTTGTGAGCAGAGTTTGTCCGCAAGGAAGCCATACCTGAGAATAGCCCAACACAGTCCTTTTGTACCTTTTAAGATTTGCATCACGGAAGGAAACGTTGGCTTACGTCCAAGCCCATGATTTACTGTAACCTTCCAAAAAAACATCCAGTTGACTAGAGCAATTTATTAGTCATGCCAAAAACAAAGGCAGGCAACATTTCTGGCATGTTCTTTTTCCAAAGGCCCAAGCATAATAAGAGAGATTACTCCTCTGTTTGCTATTTCCACATTCAGAACCTTAGATGCTGTGTTCAGTTCTCCTAAACTTATTTGAAGTCAGATATTTTTGACATGGCTCGCTGATGTGTCAGAAAATGAAACCTCATCATTGAAAGGCAATTGCTATTACCCTCCCAGACAAAAAGAAACGCAATTACACTTGGTCATACAAGCCTTATTGTGTGCATCTTCTAGAATACAGAAATCACTTTAACTTCTATAGAACCAAACCTAAGAGTCCAAATACTGAGAAAGTTACCTCTTAAAAAACTAAGACAGAATATATGGAAATACTCACCAGTGCAATATACAGACACGTAAGCAGCATTAAATGGGTAGCAACATGAAAAGTAGAAATCTAGCTTTTACTCCCGAATAACTAAGTATGGTTTTCTGCTCTATGGCTTCTGATCAACACGAAGACTTGTGCCAACTGGTATGAAAAGCTGTTAATTTCTGTTCACCTTTTGTTCAATACTTCCCTCCTCCTCCCTCATCTCATCAAGCGACTCTTAGTAATTTGCTCTTCATACCTAGATTCTCTGAATCTTTCCCTCACACAGAATCATCCACCTTCCAAAATGTTTTCTGTGTGGCAGCAATGAAAACAGGAAAATGAAGTGGAAAATAATCAAATGGGTCATTTTTCTATACCGCTTGTAAAGTAAGCATGCCAAAGAACTGGAATCAGATAGCAGACAAATATAACTACACTGTCTTTATATTACTCCACAGTAAAACTTCACAAAAATATTGTGACATCAAAAAATGGTTATCAGATTTGATGACATCTTATTCAGTTACAAGCTGGTCATGCTTAACCACCATGACCTACCTTTCTGGAGATCATAACTTACCCATTTAAGTTACTTCACTTCCATTAGCTGACCATTTTAACAATATGCACACCACTGAAATGCCTGGATTAATCTGTGGGGCAAAGCTACAAACATTTGAAGTCCATCTTCCTACATAAACTGAAAAGTCTGAGCTGAAAAAAAAAAATCAAAACAAACAAAAAAAAACCCCACAAACAAAAAAGACTTGGAGCTTACTGTGTGTCAAAAGAATCACTGATATTTCTTTTTCTTGAATTTGTACTGCATCACTGCCCCAGAGCTCTAGCTGTGAAGATCCAGCAGGTAGATAAATTATTGCTTTTAGACATATTATGCTCAGGAATGTGGAAAACGAGCACAAAGCACAAAATAAGGAATAGAAATAATAAAATAATTAAAAAAAAGAAAGGTAGCAACTGATGAACATAGAAGTCATGCTTGGTTAGCAGACTACTTAGGATACAGTATGCAGAGCTTTATCTTACTGTGATTACAAACCTCAACATCTGGCTGTCAGAGTAGATGCAAATTTCGTGGCAGATATTTGCAAGAATCACAGGGGAGAGACTTTTCTTGTTGTTAAAAGTGCATAAGGCAGGTTGTTTGTTTTGCCACATTTTTGTCACCCTTCCATTTTGAAATATCACCCTTCTCCCTCTTGTCTGTCAGTCTTGGACAGGACAAGCCATTTGGTAATGACTTACTAAATTAAACCTTCTCCAAATATGCCCTCATTGTCCCAAGTTCCTAATCTTTCCATAACTTCTCCATTTTCCACGCAGAGATCACAAATGATAAGCCAAGGCCGCTTCGCATACTTTGCACATGAGGCACAGCCCAGATGTGATCGTGGAGATTAAACCTCCACATCCATGGGCTATGTGGCATTTTGCCCTTCCATTTTGCCCTCATGGTTGCCTCTATGCCTGCACAGTGTCCTTGAGAGAGTCACGCACCTCCAGCACACCTCAGCACCACCCAGCACTCACAAAACGGGAAGCTGCTAAAGGCCAGCTGCGAAGCAGGAGAATGGTGTCAACAGCCTCTTCTCTATCCCCACTCCAGTGAATTCAGACCCAGCATACAAACCATTCAAAGTTACATTTTCCATTTCACCCTCTGTTACTATTACCTCCCTCCTCCTTCTGTGAATACAGACTTTGGAGAAACAGCCCCTACAATCAAAATTCAATTGCTAAAAAATACAAGTTTCATCCAGCCTCGAGCCTCCTTTCATTTAGGAATATCTGTTCTGAATGAAAGAGACATCACATCTACCACTCTCTTGACTCCAGACAAGAAAAAGTTTGATTTCACACAGAATAAACAGACCAAGTGCTTGTCTGAATTTTAGGAGACTGATTATACCCATTTCCCACACCTAACTCTAAACTGAAAGAATGGGGGAAAAAAGTACATTCCACGCTAAATTTGTCCCAGCCCATACATTTCAGTCTTGGATGAAGCTTTTGACAAAGGAATCAAAGGGTGCTAGATACGAGTCAGTGCTAGTAAATCAGGACAACACCACCACCCTTTTTTGTTTTGTTTTTGAAAAGGAGTCTAGCTTTACTCTGAAAATAAGCAGACCAATTTGCAAAACACTTTGTATCAAATGGGCCAAGAACTCTTCCGCAATCTAGCCCTTCGCATCAGTTCTAGCCTTTGCTTCTTCACTCATTAGGGGCCTTTTTTTTTTTCCTTAGTTTTATATGCTAGCACCTCAAAGTCCAGTCCAGCTCCACTGCAGATAACTACAGCTTTCAGCCAGCGTAAAACCCTGAGCAGCACTTGAATTCATGACCTACGGGCGAATGACTTCATACGCTTCACCAGTCCAGCAAGCCATCTGGTCCCCTACTTGGCGCTCTCTTGTTGGAGCTCCTGCCCTGTGGCTCTCGCACAGCTGTTTTATTCATAGTCTTCGAACTAAAGAGAATTTCTGCTGCTTCTGTGATCACTCCTAACTTTCTGTTGCTGGTCAATATGCCTCCTAACATTTACAGACATTATGATTCGGTTGGTTTCAACAATGTCCTATAGACATATGGCAACAGATAGCAAATCATCCAGAAAGTAACAAAGAGCACTCAGATTTATGAGAGCCCTTTCCAGCCGCAATTAGAAATGAGCTCAGTTCAGAAGACTCTTAATTTTGTGGAAACATGCATTGAACTTCTCTGAATTTCAGATCTGGCCATGCTGTCTCTAAAGTTCTACTTCAAAATCCTAGAGCCAAGCAGTTGTAATTGGGGCAATTTCAGATTCAGACCTCCAGCTCTGTAATTTAGATGACTTTATTTGGGCCAGTTAGGCCCATGTGCATCGGATAGCCAAATAGTCCTTTCCATTTTATGAAAATATGATAGAAATGCCCAGTAGTGTTTCCCAAGGGAAGAATGCTGTGCCCATGTTCATTAAGACAAGCCGTAGAGAAACATTGTTTTATTCCTAGTACTACTTTTAATAATAAATCCATACCAACTCAATAGCTACGCTCTAACCTGCTTTGAAAGAAACCCAGGTGAAGTCCTCCCCCTTTTCTCCCTTGGTTTTTTGAAGGTGCAGAGGATTATTCCATCACAGCTCATCATTGGCACTGAGCTTCACAGGAACAGCAGACAGAACATCCCCTAGGCCACAGACCCTTTTCCTTCAGCAGGAGGAATGACACAGTTGTTAGTTTCTCAATAAAATTTGCTCCGAGGCACATCTTGGAGCAGTAACTATTTTACGCAGGAGAGGGCAGCGATATACACATGCGCACACTCAGCAATTAAATTCTTGGACACACTTCCTATGAGTGTATGGCTCTCCTGGAGGTTCAGATGTTACTCATGATCACACAATTAAACCAAGGGAAATCCCACTATGCCATACAGCAACCTAATGAAGACGATGCAAAATGAACGCAGGAAGTTTGATGCTAAATGAGAGGGATTGAACGCATGGGGTTGAAAACCAATCGTAAAAAGGTCCAGGATATACTGGTAGGAGAAACAGAGTCAGCCTGAAAGAAAGCAGAGATCCACAGCAATCTGTCATTTCTTTAAGAGCTGACAATTCATATTATTTGTAAGCACCCACAAACATAAGATGGGAGAAGGGAAAAGGAAGGAGTTCCCTAAAGTGTCCAAAGCTGAAATCTGCAAGCCAGTTCATCGCTGGATTCAGTAGGACTTAGGCATCTACATACCAGCATGTATCTGAGTCTGCAGCATGTTTCAATGGCACTTTAGTGACACTTGGACAACCTGCAAAGACTTGCTCCTAAAGCTCTCTTTACTAAACTTTCACAAATATTTTTACTTAAACCTTTGGAAAATATTCCAACTTCTTCCCATAGCAGAAGTAGTTCTCAAAGGTGTTCATTTGGATTATGACTTTTTTTTCATGGAGCTCAGAGAGAAAACCAAGATAAAAATAATACTGCTTAATATAAAAGACCAGAAATCAACTACTTCACAAACAGAAAGTAGCAACAATAAGTTAACACCAAGGAAACGCTCTCCACGCATCTCTGATGTCTCCAGTACAAGCACCACCAAGAAACATTTAATACATAACTTACGGTAACCAATGGCTATCTGCAGACATTCATTTAATAACAAATTTGTATTCAGCCAGTTTATAGCGGAACCCTTACAAGCGCACTGAGAAACTCAGTACATCCCACAAAATGTCTTCTTAAGGGTGAAGCTTGACAGCTGAGGGAGGCAGGAAACCCCAGCACAGCAGAGCGCTCATCCCACTGCTAGAGGAAACGCAGCCCTCGAGACAAAGCTGTTCTGCACAGCTGAACAGTGCTCCACAACCTGTCACTCAAAATAGCAGCAACAAAGAAGAGAAACTGGAGCAGTGTCCTGGCTCCCTTGGGATGAACAGGGCACGGACAGCACAGTGGTGAGTGCCCTGCAAGGCAACGCTCACACAGCACAAGCCACTTGAACCTTCACAGAACAGAAACTCATTCCAAGGCTATCTGGGCAGCAAGAACAACAAGGTTGGAGGAAGAGACCAGCACAGCGCGGTGCCAGGCTAGGCAGGCCAACACGGAGCAGTTTCAAGGACAGCAATCGGTAGTACCGGCACCTGACTGATGGATTGCTTTGTGTGCTGTGTCTCCAGAATGGTACTGCAGTATCAGCGTGGTACCTATCACTCCTTCCAACCTGATTATCCAAAATCCTTCAGACTGAGAAGCTGGCTCAATTTATTCAGAATAAATTCAGGGAATGTTACAGAAGAAATGGCAGGAAAGGAAAGAATTTTAAAAAGCTCCCCAAATTTTCATATTCAAAGACAGCAGTCTAGATGAGCTTCTCTCAAAGTCTCAGAAATTAGTACACAGACTTAAAAACAAAATACAAATCCAAATTCTCCTGTCTGAAAGGAGCCACAGCAAATGATAGGAAGATCATCTAGTCAGACACAAAAGTAGGAATAACGTAACTTTCCCTAATACGTGTCTCTCCGGAAACAAGAAGTCACCAGCTTGCTGACCAGGTCTGCAAACCCTTGGTCCCATAACTGCAGGGCTTGCTGCAGGGCTTAGTGACCAGACAAAAGAAGAAGCTGGGGTTGCTCTGAATCAAGTCTAGAAGACTGGATACCCTTCTGGATATACCAGCCCCTATCATCAAAAGCCCTGAAACGAGCAGCCCTGGAGGAGCCTGTACCCTTCCCTCAGGGATGCTCAGTACTCCCTTCTTTGGCATAGCATAATCTCACTCAGCTCAGCAAACCACCCAACTCTACAGAGAAACTACACCACACACCAAGAAAGATGCCACTGCAGTTTCTAGGGAAAGTGTCCCTTTCCTAAAGGCCTGGAGGGAAGAAAATGCTGCTCAAGCAGTTTTCTGGAGCAGAAGGTGATCTGTGGATGGGGCATATGTTTGCAAACAGGTGCAGAGTGCCTGCACATCACCCTCAGGCATAATAAAAGGCACAACAACATGTTATCAGCATGGTCTGACAACCAGGTAAAGCATCTGGCACCTCCAGCAGCAGCAGCTGGGCCAGGTACTCACTCTGTATTGACTGTGCATTACATTCACGTGGTTTGTACATGCGCATGAAGCTGAACAGCATAAAATTAAGTGAATATTTAAGCTAACATAAACAGCCTACTCATGTAAAACAAAACCAAACAACAACAAATAAAAGGATACAATGAAAGAGTTGCTAAAATACGCAAAGAGTACACAAAAACGTCTCTATTCCAGCAACTAAACCGTGGTAACTAGAGCTGTATCAACAGTACCTCTTAGTGGCCACAGTAATCTGCTACCAAAAAGAGGGAAGAAGAAAAAAAAAAAGAAGGGAAAAAAAAAAAAAAGAAAAAAGATTCATGAGTGAAAACATTAGTGAGCTAGGGGGGGTAAAGAAAAAAGGCAAAATTAGAAAGATCTGCTACCCTACCTGGAGTAATCTTGGAGACATTGTTTCAATGAGATTGTTTTTTCCTCTTCATCTTTTAAAATGATAAATGTGAACAGATACCACTTAACCAATGTTCTGTGTGCCACATGCACGTGCTTTCCACAAGTCCTGCTAGCAGAATTCTCCCTGGCCTTGAAAACTCATATTTAATACGTTTAAAAGTATAGAACCCATTGGAAACATTTCAAATATGTAAAGTAAGATCCAAACCAAGGTAAACAATCTTCATAT
The DNA here is from genome assembly GCF_017639655.2 of Falco naumanni. NCBI lineage: Eukaryota > Metazoa > Chordata > Aves > Falconiformes > Falconidae > Falco > Falco naumanni. The sequence goes on along the minus strand of NC_054054.1, from coordinate 5,801,491 downwards.
TTCTTTCCATGTGGGCTGCAAAAGGGGCAAATGGGGAATGGGATACATATATCCATTTACAGTATTTAGATACCTAAAAATAACAAAGCAGAAGGTTATTTTTGACATCCCTTTACTTCACTTCTGCAAGCTGTGAAGGATTGCCAGAGAGCTAGATGATCGATTTGTGTCTAGAAAACAGTGGAATCTGAAGACAACAGAAGCATGCACAAACTGTCTGCAGGGCTAGGAAACACTTTTCTTTGTCCTGCCTGAGGCATTGGCACACAGATCACAAAGCGGAAGGCATGACCTCCAGTGCACACTAAGGCAAAGCTCATAAGCATAAGGGATAAAGAATACACAGGCTATTTTGGGGAGATCATGAGCGTACACTGCATTACGATGAAAGTAACGAAGAGGAGAAACAGTGAGAACCCTGAGTAAAATCTTCCCAGATGTAGCCACGCAAATCCTGGAAGATATGGAACGAAAATGAAGGCTGCTGCTACCCTCCACCTTATCAAGACAACCCACTCACCAAAAGGAATGGTCTCGTGTAACATCTTCCAGCTTTCATAAGTTTAACATTCATGCAATATAATACAGAAATAAGCAAGCTGACCCCTGGCTAAGATTAAACTAGTATCTATTTGGTATACAGGAGCATTCAAATACCCTCTACCTATCATTCAACTGCAAGCTGGAGTGCTAAATTTCCTCTGACTCTACCTCATGCCTGTAAATCTTCCAGCCAGTCATTAACTGCCTGGTAAAGGACTGGCACCTCATATATTGTCACTTAATTATGTTATGCTACATTGGGCTTCCTAGGAGGCACTCATTTAGCACAAAAACACCTCTAAAGAAAACCATGTAGACAGACTGCCCGAGCCAGAGACGATGAAGAATGCTGCTGACAGGGGAATAGAAATGACAACTAAAACAGCCTTTGGAACGGAAGGAGAAACCGTAGCGACGGGGAAAAAGAAACCAAGCATGGACATTTGAACCATCAGATAAACAGCAGCTGACAGGACATTTTAGATCTGAAAGGAGGGGGCAGAGGAGGAGGAGGAGAAGTGCACCAAAGTGGAAATAGAAAATTACCCTCCTGAATGAACGAGATGTGTTTGAAATGAGTCACAGGGGAAGGCGAGTGCAAACATCAGCAAGTCGAGAAGCTGACTGTGCGGTACCTTGCTCCTGAACCCAGTCTTCAGAAACGAGAGACGTCTGAATAAACACAATGAGAAAAACAGCCTGTTCTCAGCTCCTACCTTGGCGATGTTGAAATGAAAATGCTTTTTGGGCACAGCCCTACAAGTACAAGGAAGACATTGCCACTGCTGCCTTCAGCATAGGTGAAGGACATTCAGCACTTCAGAATTGTCCTTCCTTCTCACCCCAAAGGAAAGAGACAAAGAGATGCTTCAATCTTTCCTGCTATGGAAGGAAAAATAAAAATAACCCTGCTTTTGTACCACAGACGCTGCCTTCAGAACCTATCACCAAAAAAATCTAGACCAGCAAAACTGATCCATATCAGCGAGGGATATAAACCAATATAAACTCTGCCACGTGGTAGTAACACACGTATGCGCACACACACTTTCTCCAGTCACTAGAGCCATTGTGGATGCTGCTATGGATGGAACATTTAGAAAGAAGTCCACAGAAACGCACGATTGGATCTTCTGCCACTCCACGACTGAGAAAGATTTGGAGTGTTTAAGACAGCAAATGGCTACAGCAGAAGCTTTACACCTCTCCCCTGGCTAAATATTATCTCCCCTCCCCTTCGTAAACATCAGCGTTTCTCTCGGTCCCGGTGACATCTACCTGACTGGAAATCAGTACCATTCAAAGCACAGTTGCAACTGCTGTGCTTGGCAGCTTTACGCTGAAGTCTGGTGTCATTCAGCTACATCAAGTCACTGGCCAAAATCAGGAATTATGTGGAAACTGCCAGTGAGGGTCAACATTCAAGTAGGCTTTTTTTGCCTGTCAAAATGTAATTTTCATTCGATACTACCAAATTTACAGTGGTCCAAATCTAGGTGAGAATTTAGGTGCACAACCTTAGCTGCATGCAGGCATATCCCTAGAATTTGAATGAAAAAAAAAAAAAAAAATCACGCTTTTTTTTTTCCCCCTTTCCACTTATCATTGATAAATTGACAAATTCTACTTGTGAAGAAAATCCACTTCCTAAGAAAACACAAATAGTATGGCAGGGAATGAGAAACTGCTTTTGCTTCATATCTTTGTTTCACCTCCCAGATACGGCTCAGGAAAAGCATCCTTTGAATCCATGGATGGTAAAGTATTAGGGACACTGCTTCTCTGTAGAAGACTGTATTGTTTACTACCAGATCACTGCAGATAAGGACTTTTCCCAATACTGAAGATGTTTGCTAAATAACTTCTGGTTCCTACCTGTGCAATTAAGCAGGTACACACAATTATTTTATGTGCTACTGAAACAATTACTACAAACTGCACGTAAAGGATTTCTAAAAAAAAAAAAAAAAAAAAGAGGCAGCATTGGTGTGTATTCCTCCAAGCTGGAGAAAATAAGTGAATTGAAATCTATCCTTTCTCTTTCCTTATCTTCACATCACTTTGCCAGTAAAGGTCAATTACATGCTCACAAACAACCAGCTCATAGAATTTGCAATATTAGCGAAACCTTAGTCACCAGTTCCGGCTGCCTACAAGTATAAAAAGCAGCAGGGCTGCAAGCCTGTGTTAGAGCTGGTCAGGAAATTATACCCCCACTTCCCAACCCACACAAAAGCATTTTAGGAAAATGAACAATTTCCAATTTAATTGGAGTTTCCAGTTTATATACAGAGTTAAATTTTGTTTGTTTTTGGCAACTAAAACCTTTTCTCAGTTCAGTAAGTTTTAGTGTTTTTGAAGACAGCCTAGAAATTCAACCCAAGTGGAAAGTTTTCATTTAAGTTTTTCATTTCATCAAAAAGTTTATTTCTCCTGTCCCACAGATTTTTGACCAAATTAACCAACCAGTCTCACAGGAAAAATCCCTTTCAACACACAGGGCTTCTACCTTCTTACTTAATTATTACACACTCAGTTCACACTGTACTGCACACATCCAAAAATCAAAACCCTGAATGTTTATCCTGGGCTCTTTTCCTAGTATTATTTGCAAAGGTTGAAGTCAATTTGTAAAACTTACTCCAAACTAGTGTAAATACGTTTTGAAACATTCATTGTAAATGTCATGAAATAACGCTGGTATCAACATTTTGGACAGCTTTTTACATGTACTAACAGTGCACAAAATCTGAGAAGATTAGCATCTCGCTGCAAAACTAAAGCCAGGTGACAAGGCTTCAAATAAATTACAGCAGCATAAATCTGTACTGTTTTCAGGTCACTGAGATCTCTGGACACACCCAAGGGCTGTCGTCTTTGTTTTTATTATAGGGAAGGAAAAAAGAATCTGCACAAAGGTGCTGCATACAGGAGCTTTCAAACCTCTGAATAGTTCCACTTCTACAGAAGGCGAATACACATATAGCATGCAAACAGAGTAATTGCCAGGCAGACTTTCTGTCTGTCAGAAGATATTTGCGTTCCTTCAAGGGGCAGAAACATCCTTTAGCATCCAATTGTTTTCAAACACAACTCAATTGGAACGGCTCAATTGGAATTTACAAGTTTTAATATTTTAAAATCTAAGCTGTCTGATCTCCTCAGTGTAACTTTGTTCTCCATTTTGCTAGCAACCCCTGGACTACAAACCTACATCAAAATTACCAAACTAAAAAGGGACTAAGAGAAGATAATAAAAATTGAAGCAAGAAACTGTACAGATAGATGCTGTCTCTGTTCCCTAACACTGCAGCCCCTCTTCATGGATCCCCGTTCTCTTTTCATACATTAACATCTAAGCCACCCCAAGCAGCAGTCAAGAGTGCTAGACGTAGCCAAACATGTTGGCCCAGCAACTTCATAACAGCATTGTATCATAGAATCATTCAGGTTGGAAAAGACCTTTGAGATCATCAAGTCCAACCATTAACCCAGCGCTGCCAAGCCCACCCCTACACCATGTCCCTAAGTGCCACATTTACGCATTTTTTAAACGCCTCCAGGGATGGTGGTTCCACCACCTCCCTGGGCAGCCTGGTCCAGTGCTTGACCACCCTTTCAGTGAAGCAGCTTTTCCTGACACCCAGCCTAAACCTCCCCTGGCGCAACTTGAGGCCGTTTCCCTTTGTCCCGTCACTTGTTATCTGGGGGAAGAGACCGACCCCCCCTGCCCACAGCCCCTGTCAGGCAGCTGCGGGGAGCGATGGGGTCCCCCCCGAGCCCCCTCCTCTCCAGGCTGAGCCCCCCCAGGTCCCTCAGCCGCCCCTCACCAGCCCTGTGCCCCAGCCCCTGCCCCAGCCCCTGCCCGGCTCTGGCCACGCTCCAGCCCCTCCATGTCCCTCCTGCAGCGAGGGGCCCAAACCCCACCACAGGGTTCCAGGGGCGGCCTCGCCAGCGCCGGGCACGGGGGCACGGGCGCTGCCCTGCTCCTGCTGGCCACGCTATTTCAGATGCAAGCCGGGATGCTGCCGGCCGCCTTGCCCACCTGGGCACACCGCTGGCTCACGTCCATCCAGCACCCCCAGGCCCTTTCCCACCAGGCAGCTTTCCAGCCACATGCATCCACACAGATCTTCAGACCATACAGGTGTTGGGCTGGGACTTGGTATTAGTGGGCCAAATTCTCAGTGGTAAGATTCCACCAACTCTAATGGAGCTACACCAGTGATTATTTGGCCTAGCAATACAGGTTTCCATACCTCTATTCCTAAGGTTGCTTTCTGACTTATCTCTGTCTCTTTTGGACGTCTTAAAACAGATGAACAAGACCCCAAAATGACTGTGCAGTGGCAACAACAGCTCCAATTACATGCTAAAATGTAACCTGCCTAGGAATCGTGAGAATGGCAGCACTGGAGCCATTGGTGTTCTACATGAGTCCAGTTGCAGAAGATCAAGTCAGCGGTTTGAGGCACCCCAGTCTAACCAGCTCTTAGCCACTTCATCAGAGATGTCATACGGCAAAAGTACGTTCCCCCTGCTTTATAATCCACACATCACACCCCAGCAGCCACTTAAACAGCAGCAATCTCCTAGCAAGCACAACCAATGTTTTCTCCCAAAGGTTTTTCTCTGTCTGCTTTTTACAGGCCACCTTGGGGATTCCAGCATAAACCATAATACCTTGCTTTGTAGTACTGTGTTTGTCCCTGCAGAATTAGTTCTCTTCCTGAATCCAACAAAAACAAAGGAGGGAATATTTTTATGTTCTTTCCTCCGCTGCTTCCTTAACCATACTTCAAGACTCACCTTTTAATAGAAAATTTCCACTTAGGGAAAATCCAGACTGTTTCTACGGAAAGATAAGGACTGTGATGTTAAACAGTGTGAAAATAAATGATCTTCCACATTGCTTCTCAAAGCCTCACCATGTCTGTTAGAAGACCAAATGATACCCATAGAAGAAAACTTTAACTATTGGCTGTCATGGATACACATAAAACAGTTTTTTTATAGAGGGCAACAGATATATTTGAAAGAGATTTAACACTTGCATGTCAGCTTATATGTTTCGTAAAACATTGTTTTATTAAATAAGATCAGGTCATCCCAATAGGGGAAAAAATCTTAATTACTTTTCCTTGTTTTTTCTGAATTGTAAACATTTTCACCCTGAAGGTCATCGAAGTGATCATTATATATAGATTGCTCATTTCCAAAGCCATAGTTAAGGCACACGTGATATTTATGGGATTCAAGAGAAAGCTGCATGTTCCTATATAGGACCACATCTTAAATTAATAAGTTGAAAAATACGCACTGTGTGTTTGGCATAAAATTAGCCAGATAATAACCTAACAGATTCCACCATATTTCAGAATGGTCCTGTAACATAGTATCCATGGATATCAGAGATATACATTATCCCCAAACATGTTTTATTCCAAGTCTTGTTGTCTCAGCACCCATGTTGAGAATAATAAGAGATTTATTAGCTACTTCCAAAAGAGTTACTCTACCACAATTCCCATTCAAGCACACCAAGCGGACAATACATTTAATGTTACCACTCAGGGAACATCATGCTTTATCCCAGTAAACCAGGACTCTCAGAGGCAAAAAGAAGAGGGCGAAGAGTCCTTAAATCTTTAAAGATATGTTAGACAAATCTTGTTATAACAAGAAACTTGCAGTCATAAATGAGCCTTTGATAGAAGCAATATTTCACTATGGATACTGCAAAGTCTGTAATAAAATCAATTTACACTTTCCAAAAGTCTATTACACAATGGATATGAAAGATAACTAAGCAGAGAAGACTATTAAATCCCATCTTTAATATAGTCTAAAGAGCAGAACACTTTCAGTTAAGTGTAAAGCAAGTTTATATTGGATATATTGTGGTTACCTGCCCATAGCATCAAACTCTGCTTGGAGAGGAGGTGCATTTGGAACAAAAATGAGCCAAGAAAACAAGAACAGGAGTATTTTAGTGTAATAACAGAGCAACTCGATTGTATTCTTCCAGAAATCAGGTTGGTACTTAGACAATGGAGATTTTTCTGGGCATACATTTAGTGGTCTCAGAATAAACATGCTAACTAGGTTTTTTAATTTGTTTGAAATGTCTTTCAGTTTTTTCATCAAAATAAAAATAATAATCATCTTGTAGCAATATTCCTACTTGTTCATAGCTGAGGGTATTGGATTTTTTTACCAGAAAAAAACCAACATCACATTGAGTATAATGCACAGGCTTGTACAAAAGTGTCATCGCACAAAACCTGAAATGTCTCTGTGCTCAGGTTCAAAATGAACTTCTGTGGGAGACCAAGAGCAGATGAGGTAAACCTCATTGCTTAGAGTCTGCATTCGCATGTTACTACACAAAGCACAAGTGAAAACAAACTTCCACTATCAGTTCAGCATCGTGAGTTTCCAAGGCTGGATCAATGCCAGGGCCCTCTTCAGCCTTTCCATCGGAAACTATATGAAACAACAAGCCACTGCAGATTATGGAACCATTCTGCTTGAACCGTGTGACTGGAAAATACCGTGCTTCAGCTAAGGTCTTCCTAAATCCCAGACTGACAGGTACTCAAGGCACTAGATCAATTACCACAGACGTAGTAAACCATGTGGAAACATCTTTGTGACTACGAAATTCTTCTTGAAAAACCACCAAGGCCACATTTGAAAGATCTCTAGCATGATTAAACTCTATGGCGCAATCTGGGCCAACAGAACTTGAACTTATATAAGCAGATACATCTGCTCTGGGTTTTCCTTACCCATTCCTCTGGTATCAAGTATCATACCTTGCTTTGTGCCTCAAGGCTCCAAGGAATCAGTTTTTTTCTTTGCTGGGAGAAATTTCAGAACATATATTTGCATATAACCTGATCGAATACAATCCAGAGCAGAGCGATTTCTAAACCTCTGACACCGAGGTCTCCTCCTGCGACGAAGTTAAAGAGTTCTGCTGCAAAGCACGAAGTTTCTGGCACCTGTGTATTACCACCGGGCTTCTTTCAAAGTAAATCCCATCCCCTTCGCCTTTCTGAGGGAGCAGGACAAAGTATTTTGGCTCAAGGCATGGCTAAGATGGATATTCAAATAACTGAAAATTTCATCCCACTGTGTGAAATGTCTGGCAAAACTATAAAAAGCTGTGTATGATATTACAACAGAAAACCTTGGGGGTTACCTCACCTATAACACCTGACGTAGGCAGTGACTTGGACTCTTTACATGCCCGTAGCTGGGAGGTTCCTGAAGTTCTCCTGGGGAGGTACCATGACTGTATCCAGTATTTGTAGGCTGCTAGCATGCTGTATCTCCACAGCATCCCCTACTAGAAGACACATGCTAAAGCCATATCTGAGACAGATAGCCAGGAAACAGCCTCGGAAAACCTTTCTTCCATCCCTGCCCCTTTTTAAACCACTGACTGTTGGCTTGAACTTATTTGTCAGAGGAATGAGAATGCCAGTTAACAACTGGAAGATGCTACTCAAGGTGGATGTGTAATCCCCATCAGCAGAGGCTCTTCAGAACAGCTCAAACATTAGTCAAAAAGAATTTGGTATAGCTGAATGTGCCTTGTGGGGAGGAGCAACCCATGGTACTTACTGGAGATCAGATCTTCCAGCCATGATTGCCTTAAGTCCAGGATATGCAAAGAGCAGGGAAAAAAAAAAAAAAATGTTCTTGCATTAAGTTTGTTGAAATAGGGCTGCTTGAAATGTTCATGCCAAAATCAAAACCAAGCTGAACTTCTCTAGTTTAAAGATTTGCTTCACAGCTGAGTAAAAATACAAGCCTATCATACATGAATGAATTCTAAATTATTTGAGCTGGCTTACAAATTTACAATGAAAATCAAGCATTTCTGTGCAAAAATTAAGAATAATGTTTACATTTTCACAGAAAAAACACCTTTAAATCTGAAACTTAAACAGTCTTTGGTATTTTTGGTTCTTTCTACCACCCCACGACAAACAAATCCCCTTGATTTTGCATAAACCCAGTTGTATTTTCTATAGTTTGCATGACTGACATAATAATCTTCAAGTACACCAAGCTCGAAATAGAATTTTTGAGAAGATCGGTTTTATATGGAAGTCATCAAATCATGAAGATCTTTTTCACCCCGCTGTCCTCCAGGACTCGTAGTTCAAGCAACTTTTCCAAGAGTAACATTGGTTCTGTTTGCAATTCATCTCTCCAGTGAGTGTTTTTAAACTCGAAGAAGTGGCAGCAGGGAAAGAAAGGAGAGGCCAAAAGTCAAAATCGTGAATGTATTTAAAGCAGGGATTCTATAGGAATGAGACAGTTTAGTTTTGCATACATGTGCATGTATTTTAAAGTTAAAGGAAGTCTCGCTTTCAAGGCAAAACCACTAGCGGTGTGAATTACATGACTCCAACTTCCTCCAGTTTGGCAGGGTGGTAAGAGCTCTGCGGAAGGCAGCCGCTGTGGTTTGACTCTCACTGATAATAGCCGACCCTCCCTCCGCCCCCTGAAAACTCAGCACTCTAAAAATAAGAAGGAAGCAAAAGGAGAGCCATTTCCTTGCCAACACCAGTAGCTGGGAGGCCTGGAATGATGCCATTAGATACCCTGCTATTTATTGCCCATTTCCACCCCATAGGAAGCTTGGGGAAGTAGTTGCCAAAAGAAAAAAGAAGGGAGAAAAATAAACCTTCCTGTTTGGCTTAACATTTGACAGGACAAAGTCAGATAATTCTAGCTGTACATTTTGCACGTTCTTGCCCACAGTTGTTTTCCTCCAGAGGCTCCTTCCAAAAACAAACAAGGATTTTTATACATCAATGCTTTAAAAGTAAACACAGGAAGTATCTTCTCCAGTCTCCTACACATACCTTCCTCTGCTTTACTCTCTCTTCACTGGGCACTTTCATTCTGGACAGCACTAAACCAGGAGCATTAAAATATATACACTAGTTAAACTCAGTTTCCTTCAGAAATTTCATCTTGAGTTTCATCAACACCAAAAGTTCTGCAAGTCAGTCACAGTTTTAACAAATTGTCTCAAATCAGAGATGTGACTCTGGGGGAAAGGAAGAAGGAAGAGTGGGAAAAAGAGGAATTTCTGGAGATTCATTGTTTGTTATCTCCTTTCTGTCCAATTCAGAGACAATTCAAACTACTGTCCTATCTGCCCCAAAAAGGTCACACTTGCTAGGCCAGAAAGGTGCCTCAGCGTGTCCTTCTGTTGTTCCACTCTAATTTAGAGGACCAAGTCAGACTATCTCCTGGTGGAGCTAAGCTAGTCATCTAGCTCAGGGTCTCCAAAGCCTGCTCCATTGAGGAGTTATGACTTACAAACTACATCAGAAATGACAATGAAATAAGAAAAATTTTCAAGGCTGAGATCAAGGTGAATGTCTAAAGAGCTATTTTTAAAGTGTCTGCTCCAAATTGAAGCTGGCTAAGAAATGGTCCATAAGAAATTTTTCTCTCATGTGAAAGGCACTTAGCTCATTTCCAGCTTCATTTACAAGATGCACAGAAGCCTAGTATGTGGGTGAAGGGAATGTCAAAATGTGTAGTTCTGAAGGTGCCAGAATTTCTTTCCTTAATTCTTCATCCAAGTAAACTTATCTTAAAAACTTAATCCAACCACGAAGGTATTTCCACGTCAATCAAAACTACATTCATTTAAGTTTTTGATTAATAAAAAATCCACTAGCCAATAAAAAATAAATAAATAAATGAATATTTAAATCTCCAGCTCAGAAGAGTGGCAGATGATCAGCTTTCCAAAGCCCACTGCAATACCGGGTCAGTCCTAACGCTAGCAGAATCTGGAAGAGTCACGTGGGCTGCTACCCCCTCTTTCATGCTTCATCACCAAATAACCCAAGTCAAAAAAAGTTTATTTCTACAGCAAGACACACCCTCTGACAAGTATTTACCTCCGGGAACCCTTTCAGGTCAGCATTACTCCCTCCTGAGCTGCTGTGGCTGAACGGCAGAGAACATCCTAGCCCCATGTCAGAGACCTAGGCCAGATCCATGCTCTCTGCCCCAGCCTCCTGACACAGCCTGGGTTCAGAGAAACCCCAAAGCAGCGACGCAGAAAGGTAATGACCCGATTTCTCCAACCAGGTCACCAGTCTGAGCGATTGGGACTGGGCAGATCGGGTCCCACCTGACCCACAGCCTACAAACGTGCTGCAGTGTAATAGAGACAGCATACAGCACGAACATGTGGAAACACATCAGTTAGGAAGGGGGGGAAGAGGGTGTTTCCTGTCCTGCTAAGGTTCGTAGGATTACAACAAATTCTCCTGCACCAGGACACAAAAGAGGAGCCAAAGTGAGAGACGCCCCTCCTTTCCCAGCCCTTCTTCAGGAAAGAGGCATCCACACAGGACAGCCAAAAGCCCAGTAGTCATAGCTCGTAACAGTGAAGGAACAGGAACCTGAGAATCAAGACCTCATGCTTGGCAGACATCTCCCGCATTCCCAGGAAAAGCTCTACCCTCCAGGGTATTGGCTATTCTGAGCTCTCTGCTCTGGCTTTGTACAGGAACTCGGTGCCAGATCACAGAAATTTTTCCACGCAAAAGTTTCATCCAAAGTGACAAGTTTCCATGAAAAGTTCTGATGAAAAAAAATGTTCTCTTGGAAAATTCCTAGCAAGCTCTAATCTTCATGTTAAATCACGGCCACGGATTTACAGCACTTCACTCCACACATGCTGACTGGAGCCTAGTAAAACTGTGCTGAGCTCTGGTTCCTCCTCCACCCCTCCTCTGGGACATGTAAAGTCTTGCATCCTCTGGGTCCTATATAAACTCCTGGTCAAAAATGCAGTACTTTTTTTTTGTGAATCAAACTTCTGTTATTTGTCAGGAGCCAAGCATCGAGGCCTGAGTCCTCATCACTTTCCCTTTTGTATTCACCTACCCATACCAAGTTATTCTCCCTGCAGGGTTCATCTCAGACATCCCCCCTGAATGGCGTGGCAAAGACTTTACAAGCATGGAAAATTTTCTGTTACTTGCAAAGGGTTACCAACAACTGAAAATTCTTCACTTGCTCCCTGCTGTTTTCAGAAAAGCAGTGCCATCTTCTAAATAAGCTGAGACAGTTGAAAACAGCAATGAATCTCCCTCCAATGCAGTGCACAATATCACTGAAACTACTTCTGTGAATTCAAATACTTGAATTACAATTCTCGGCCTTAATAGAATTGCAGCCTGCATAGAAATAAGTTATTTTCTTTTGGCAGCTTTCAATATCAAGTGGAAATGGCACTTTACTTTCATGAGCAGTAAAGATCAGAATGTGCAGGCCTAGCCCCCCACACAAGTTTTTCAGGAGGATGTTTTCCTGCTCTTTCCAGAGCTTGCAACTTTGCTATTCACAGTCCCATTATTTCCTTCTTTCAAAGGACAGAACTGAGGACTTGGCATAAAATTATCTCCACCTATGTGTCATCCATATTACAAACTCTAGATCCCTGTTAAGTTTGGACTGAAGTACACCACACCTGTCATACTGGGAACTAGGAAGTTATGAAGATCATAGAAATCAATGTAGCAATAGATAAAGAACAGGCACTGAGGGATAAGCTAACTTAAATTATCTCATATTTGATGTAGGCTAAATGCAAGTACATGAAGAGTTCCCCTGGAACAAGTGATGTGCAGTAATGTTATTTCACAGCAACCCATTTGTGTGCTAAGCCTTTATACTTGTACCTATTGATTAGTCAAGACAGAGTGTCGATCAGACCTTGACAAAAATAGCCAGAGGAATTGTGACTCCTCAGTTTCTAAGCAGAGATTTCTTCCTGTCCAGGTATTGAAAACAGAAGTATTCATTTTGACATTTACCTTCAAACAATCAGCATATATGTGAATCAACAGCCTACCTAGCATGGGAATATATACGGCAGCCATTCGAGCATGTCATATAGCCAACACCACTAACCCTACGCAGTTTTCTCTTACATTAAGTAAGTAATGCCAAAGCTGCAATCCAAATTCTCTCACGCTAGTAAATTCTGATAAATCAGTGTTAGTAAAGAAAGAGCTACTACAATACGCTTGTTACAGATGTATATGGTGATTGCAAGTGCATTAGGGTGCCTCCGAGTTTCTGTGCAGTAGAATAGAACAAGGCAACGAAAAAAATAATGTTTTCCTTTAAATCTCTTTTCCCTGTACTGTCAAAACATCAACTACTCTGCCATCTTATCCTCCCTAGCTGATAGGGCTCTACACTTTTACAGTGTTTGTACTTGCTCTGCTTAGAATTCAATTTCCTCTAGTGATCCGCATGCAGGCAAATATTGCCAATGGCACTAATGTATATTTATTCTTCTTGAATTGCATACAGAAATATTGTTGCTATGTGGCGAGCACAAAACAATCCAGAAGTCACCTGACATCCTCCATCAAACATTTAGGAGTCATCAAACTTAATTTCCCCTTTGTGCCATAAAACACCAAGAGGAAGCTTTAATAGATTGTATTATGTAACGGTTCTATAAAAATAGCAGGCCAGCACTGGAGCACTTCCTTCCTGAGGCCCAATAACCTATGCTGAAAGGATACACACTGGTTTCCCTGGCAACCATGAGAGATGACACTAGGGGAAAAAAACAGCAACAAAAGGACCATTTTTTGCTAAGTAAAATGAGGTCTGGCTTCAAGCTTGTGATACAGTGAATACAGAGTGCCTGACAGAGAGAGAGAACCAGTTAATAATTCTGCTCAGGTCCCAGTGACCTTGCAAGGCTGTTAATGCTTTTCATTTCTTTTTGTTCTGCCTATTAAAAAAAAAAAAAAAAATGTAGTACCGAAGCTACAACAGACAACTCACCTCAGCCAGTATTACAGTTTAAAATACTGTTTTTAAATTATAAAAAGAAAAGGAAAGGGAAAAAAAAAAAGTTGATGGAAGACCATGTTAGGGATCTGTCTGCCCTGCTAGCATTTCTGCAAGACATTCTCTTTCTTCCCTCCGCTTCATGGATCGCAGGATTTTCACATTTTGTTCCAAAAGACTCCTTTCTATTTCCAGCTTGCCTTGCTTAGTACCCTATTGTCCAGCAGACAGCTGTTGTCAAGATATGGCCTTTGCAAGTACCCAAAAAAACAAATTCCCTCCCCAAAAACTCATGATGATACTACACTACACTAAAGGCACAACCAACCCAGTGGGCCAGAATACTTAACAGCAAGGTCGTCTCTCTTGCCTTATTCAGTCCTTCCAAAGCCTCCATGCTCCCACAAGGAGCCAGAGAGAAAAGCAACAAAAATGTTTTTCTAGTCCACCCATCAGGACCGGTAGGTTCCTCGTGGCATAACCACATGAGCTTATTCTTGTCGCCTTCAGCTTTCCCCAGCCCAATTTTTAGCCCTTGCTTGTTGCATCAGCTCCTGCTGAGGCACTTCGCACACCAACAAGTTGCTTTCTTCACTTGCCTCTCAGAAACCTCTGGCACATTTGGATGTTATATAGTGCAGAAAAGCAGTGGCAGTGAGCAAACATGCATGTTTCTGAGAAGAAGGGGGAAAAAAGAAAAAGAAAAAAGAAAAAAAATGGTTGTTTTCTCTGAATCTGGAAAGCAGCTGTCTAAGGCTCATTTTCACCCTTTATGAAAAACTCCTTTCCTCCTCCTTGTCAGTCCGTAACCGGAGAGGAAACGCGTTTCAGCAGGAACTGTAGTGGTACATAACTCTCCCGCTGAGCGACTCTACCATCTTGAAGTGATCCCGGGCTCCTCACGCAAGCGAGAGAAATATCACATGTATTGCAGCAGAGGAAACCAAGGACCAGAGCAGCTAGGTCATCTATCCACGATACCTCATTACTCCGTAGTAGCAGAAAAAAGAATGCAATCCAAACCCCAGTTAATTCCTACCCCTTAGCAGTATCTGTAGCACAGACGCATCTCACAGGGACGAAATAAAAGCATAGGCTAAGGCCGCGAAGGTGCCTCTCAAACTGTCGATCACTTTCCCCCTCAGCTGTAACAAAGTGTCCCTTGTGTTTTCAAGGAAAAGCATTGCATACTAATGTGATAAACATTGCAACTCTCCTTTGCACAAGAGTTCATATGTGCAAACCACCATTGCATTTGCATCACCCCTCACACCAAGTAACTATTTTACAAGACGAGAAAGAAAATGTGCATTACAACAACATACATAGTCTATTCACAGGAGCTCTTATTTGACATGACATCTCCAAAGCAGGGTAGTAACATGTTACAGGTAACAAGGATTTCACCTTCCTGACAGTCTTTGCTTTAAGAAATTTCCAAATCGGGAGTAAACGGCTTCTTGGGCAGACTAAAGAGAAACCATATTAAAAAGCACATAACAGCACAGTTTGGTTTAGTTCTAGATTTGTTTTTTCGGTTTGGTAATTTTTTGCTTTTTCTGGCTGGGTGGGGGAGGGCTGTTGGCTCATTTGCTGGGGAGGGGAGGCGGGGGGGAGGTTGGTGCTTGTATTTTAAAGGGACACAGATTTCTGTCACCATCCCACATCACTCAGACACTCACACTTTACTATGTAACACATTATTACTAATGAATCCAAAGTAAAAGCAAATTTGATTCCCAGATAGTCTCTAACCTACAGTTAACTCTATAAACTCACAATATTTACTTAGCAGTGCAAAGGGTGGAAAAAACCAAAACCAAACAAACAAAAAAACACCACCACCACCCTCCAAAGCTAAATCAACAAAAACTAACTCATTTTTAGCTTTTTTTGTTTCGCACTGTATTTAAACAATTAAATCCTCTCTGCCAACTTCGATCTTCTTATGTCCAGATTTCTGATATATTGGCAGCAGGTTATATTTTAAATTGTGTCTACAGACTCCTCCTGAAAAATAACTTTACTGTGCTTTTTTCCAGTAATTTCACAAGGCTACAGAGAGAGGTGATGTTTCAGTCAGGAGCCAATCCTGTTAGAGAAACACACACAGTAAACTATCTTTCTTTATGGTGCCATGATTCTACTAGTCTGCTTTTAACATACGCTGACACCAGGCCAAATTACTTTTTCACTACGTCAGTATAAAGACAGAATAACTTCCCTGTAATTATGTGGCTTAATATCAGGATAACAGCAAAATTTGGGGCACAGACTTTCAGAAAACATTTTAAAACAAGTTCTTGGCCACCTGTGATTGCAAAAATCCTAGGGCAGTTTTTTTCAAAGAAGCATTAAACTGTTAAAACCAGGTATCCTGGCTGAAATACCATCTCTGGTCATTATAGTTCATTTGTTTAAAGCATGTCTTCAGTCTTCATGTGGATATTTGGATATTCCTCCCCTTTTCCTTTTGGAAGTGAAAAGGTATTTGCTGTGGCTGTATTTCAGCAGGGGATTAAGTCACCCCTACGTGTTACCTACTTCACAGGACCATGCACATTCCTCTAGACCTGTTCACACTGGGTGAAATTCTCCCCTATGTTGAAGGCCAGCACAAGGCCAAGGCATTGCATAAGTATTTAAGAGATTAAACAGGATTTGGGGGGGGGGGGGGGGGGGGGGGGGGTAGGCACTGCAGCTGGATAAATTTCCTTCAAGATGATTTAATTCTGACACACTGACCTTTTCAAATACATACATGAAGCCTTTTATGCAGCGTCCAGTTTAGATGGAAACTTGTGAGAAACAAATACTTCCACCACCTTCAAGGAAGTCCCACACACATACTCTCTTGCACGGAAATTCTGCCCCGTGTGGCACTGGAAACAGGTCACCAGGGCACTGGTGCAATGCTCTGTGGCTCCCAGTCCTAAGGTTAGCTCTGACACAAGCCTCCACAGTAAGGCAGCAACAGATCATATGGCCAACTGTCGCAGAAATGTTCAACCCTATTAAATCCCATTGCCCAAGCCAATGGGATATTCCCTAACCTAACACGGGACGGAGCTGAACTGTGCAGAAGTAGCAGCAGCAAGGCAACGTGGCCCAGAGTCCAAAGAACTGAAGAGCCCAGCGACAGCACGGTGCCATAGCAGTGTGGTGCACATGTACGCCCCGTGCTCATCCGGCTGCACAGTTGGCAGGTATGGAGGTAGACAGGGTTTAACAGCTCCTGCTCCTACCTGCGCTCACTATCTGGAAGCTCTTAGCCGAGCAGCCAAATTTGCTGACTTTGTTGCAGGCTTCATTAACTCAGAAAACCCTCTATCTATCAGAAATGCTTCACTCGCTGCTAATCAAGCAGCTACTAACAGTGCCCACTGATACCCGTGATAGGGTGCCAATTCAGACACAACTTACTTGCAGCCCAGTTACTTAGTTACTATGTTAATTAAGCACCTAAGTAGGTAGGATGTTACCACGTCACAATTTCAAAAGGCAGTATGAGCTCACTGGGCATTTTAACCTCCAAGTCATAGCAAACAGCATAGGAATATTTAAACCAGCTATAAATGCCTCAAAAAACATCAGCTTCACATAAGACAGACTGTTCATTTGGTATAAGACCAGAGTCCAACACTGAATTTTAAAGGCAAAAGCAAACAAAATATCTCCTTTAAAATCTTTTAACACAATAAAGGCAAATTCACAGTGAGAGATTTAACCCTACAAAATTACATCCAATCTATATAAGGCTACACAAATACAGGGAACAGGCAACAGTACTGAAGCAAACTGTAAAGGGGCAAAGCAGACATTTGAAAGCATGCCAAGGCATGTTAATATTGTCAATTAGAGTATGCTGAACTTGCAGTCACTAGTAAGTGCATGCTATTCTGGATATACATTGCTAGAAGCAGACTGTTAACATTTAACCAGGACACTACGGTGTTATCTTACCAACAGCTGTGGAAACTTATACAAGTTCCTCAGCTTTAGGTTGCACTTACTCAATGAACAGGAAGAATGGGTTCAACATATACGAACATGGCACACTCCTGAAAAACAACACAAGCAACTTCCTGCAGGACCGATCCAGCTAGGAGCTAGGTCTGGATTGCAACAGCTAGGCTAGTACTGATCCTGCCAACAGGAACAAGAATTAAGGACAAATATTTTGTATTCTCAAATCAGTCAGTTTCCCAACAACATGACTATGTAAATGTTATCATTTCACCTTTTCGACCATATCAGAGAGAGCAGGAACCTCACAGGCAGCTGAAGCCATGAATATTTTTAAGGTTGAGAGAGAGAAAGCTTTGAAAATAAAGTACATGTCAGATTTTCATCTTGATCCTTCTACAGTAATAAGGTCTCAACTGTTTAAAGGAGGTGTCCATACGATAGTATTTTCTATTTCGGCAAGGAGGTTATGTATGAAAACATAAGAGCTACCATGCTGCCTCAGAGCAAAATATCTGTCCCAACAGCCTGTCCCCTCATAGTGGCAGGGAGCGGATATCTAAGACAGAAGAACTGAGTGAGCACATAGGATAACTGCCTGGCAGTCTCCCAGCAGCCAGCCATCTGAGGATCAGAGACTTCCTGTGCCAGACTTCTTTTTATCTATTTAGTCACCCTCAATTAATTTCTCTTTCATGAACCTGTCCAGTTGACCCTTGTACCCATAAAGCACACTATCTGGTTGCTTTAAGTGGATAGACAGGTATCCACGGTATGCGAGTCAGCAGCATTTTACTGCTACTGAAGGGAGGAAACTACAAACCAAGAGCTTTTGCAAGAGTGCAATGCTAAACAGCTCATGGTTTCACCACCACCACCCCCCAACCACGCAGGCCACGTGATGGAGTCAACAAGAGTTCGATAAGGTAAGCTAAAGCTGTACATCTAGATGCTACCAAGTTCATAGGGACATGGCAATTAGGAGCCTGAAAACAGCTTGAGGATTCCAGGGGTTTTTTTGACTAGATCACTAAACTCAGCCTCTGAAGTATCTTAAAGCAAGAAGTTTGCAGGTGCATTCCTATTTAAAGTGCTATAAAGGCGACTCTGCAAAATGCATTGGAGGATAACAGAGAAATTATTTTCTTAGCCCCAGATCCATGAAGGAGAAACCAGTAACTGAAACCATCAAATAGCAGTCTTTAATTAGTCCCTCCATTAGAAACTTGTGGTGATACATTGAATGAAGACAGAGAAAGAAATGAGACAGTGTAGAAACACTTCAGACACACTACCATGATTTTGAAGCCAAAATTCCACCTATTTTCATCACAGCAAGAAAGATCTCATAAGACTAAAAATAAATCCACCAGAAGCATCAAAGCAAGTTACTGTCTCTGGGCGTTTCTGAAAGATTGACCCATAATCCTCCTTACTGTTGTGCCAGCAAGAACTGCAGTACTTAAGTCCTACTCCAGCATTGAAAATAGCCTTTAGGGAGGACTGAAGTGAAGCGAAGCAACCGTGTGCAGACCCCTCGCATGGGAGGGAATTCTGCCATCTGAGCTCAGCACAGAAACCAGTCAGCACCGCATCTGTTCAACGGACCACCTTCCGATAACTGTGCGCAGTAGCTGAACAAAATAACTTTCCTTCTGGAGACTTTTCCATGGTGAAACTGCAGTACACATACCACCTAAGCGAGTCCTCCTATCACAACAATTACTCTCTCTAGGTGCAAAATTAAGCAGAGAAGAAGGTGGAAATTGAAGATATAGAAAGCCCCTTTAAAAAAAAGCTCAGATGATCCCTGAATAGAAGTCCACAGAAGAACAGAGAAATTTCTGAAGAACTCTGTTTTATTCACCCCACACTAAGCAACTTTGTAAACCAGAACTGGATAATCCAGGTCCAAGAACAACTAGATTATTAGAAAAAAAAACAAGTCATAGACAATGACAGCCTACTAACACATGCATGCACCCACTGAGAACAAAACCCTGGCAAATCACCCAGCATCTTCAGTCTCTTGCACTGAAAACAGGCAGAGAACTTGCTTGATGCCTGCAAAAGGACAGAGAGGGAAAGGTCAGGAGCTCACCCTTGCTCTGCACCAGTACACATGCTTCGCTCTTGGTAGGGATGTTAACGCTGTCTCTCTGATTTACACTCTCCAGAGACTCCTGGAAGGAATCCTACCCGAGCCAGCCCAAGCACTGTACGGATTCCTACAGCATGTAATCCAGAAATACCACCCCCTACCATGCCTCCAAGGGCCACAGAGAAGCCTTCTACACACAGACCCACCACTTAGGAATTCACGCTCTCTAAAAATAGAAATCCTTACGCCTGCAAGCGTATCTCACCAACACACATTAGTTTCTGTCACTGGAAGTGTTGAGGAGCCTGCCATTTATAAGGCACATCACTATGAATCTCCCCTAAAATAGGCAGAAAAGATAATGGAAAAATCCAAAGAAAGAAAGAATAAAATTTCTCATCTTGTTTCGATTTCTGCCTCGCTCCCCACCCACCCCACCCCCCGTAAGTATTCCAGTTGTAGCAAATACTTTGTTTTTCACAAGTGCTCCAGTAACGTCTCCTACACACAGAACTGTTGTTCCTTTCCCTCCAGGAGCCCATAGTGCTGCTAACACAGGCCACACTCACTCAGATATTAGGTGTGTTTTGCATGTGATCCTTCGCTGTCATGAATATAGCTCTGCTCAGAACTGTTACTCAAGGATGGAGAGCATTGCGTTAAGCACTACTCACAACACATCATGCAACTGTCCCACAAGGGAAGACACTTCACACATAGCGAGGTCTTGAACAGTTACAGAGCCAAACCTGCAGTGGTTCTCTAGGGCAGTCTGTGACAGCAAGGATTTATGAAATGAGCGCATCCCCATATTCTTCAGTGTAGCAAAGAGTAAGGCAAAATGGTTGCATTTGAAACAAGGCCCTTCTTATTAGAACCATTAACCAAAAATCACGGGTTTTTAAACACAAAAAATCTCCATGTTCCCCGCTGCTCCTGAGTATAAGCTGTACCTTCAAGTTCTGTGGATGCTGTGCTCTTAGCTGTTACTTCCTTCAGGCAGCTTCTGCAAGGAGGTTAATTCCGTTTCAGAGTCACATCTTTTTGCACGTTTGCTGTTATGTGGCCAGCACACTAAGGCAAACATTTGGAATAAAGCTTTGAGTGAGAACCGCATTCGCTGCTGAACGAACAAAGCCAATGCTACAAAAACAATTAATCATGCTTCAAGGTACAAAACAGCTGTCCTTTTTGGCCAGAGGAAAGAAACACTCAAGCCCCTCATCGTAGCCTCTCACTTGGATAGATACGTGGCAAGAAATACCACCGCAGTCTGAAGCACTGATAAAGGGCAAAGGCTGAGAGCAGCTTGGGGATGACATAAGCCATTGGTCTGACCTAGCAAATCTCATCCACATCCTTTGTTCATTGTGTTTCCTGGGGATTTGAAACAGCTCTTCCCATTCTCTCTAAAACCACATAGAGAGTGATGGCTTTAGAGCTTTTCAAGTGACAAGAGCAGGAGGAAAGGCAGGCCTGTAGTAATAGGCTTTAACAGTGGTACTATCAGCTGACTTTGGAACCCATATATTGGCTTATTGAGCAGATTCCCCCCACACTAAATTACAATAGTTTTCTCTTTCACATGCAACTCTAGTACTTCCTATATCCATGTTCCTAATTTAAAAAAAAAAAAAAAGAAAAAAAAAGAAAAAAAAAAAAAGAAGAAAAAAAAAAAACAACAAAAAACACCCAGCCCAAGAACAACACAACTGAAAAAAATGCCAACGCCATCCTGAAAAGGCCAAGCTACAAGACAGGATTCGGGGGGGAAGAGGCTAGTTTTTCAGCTCTAACCCTCTCCTGAGCTTTATCTGATCTCAAGTGCCTGATAAGCATCTGATATCACATAATATTGCCTTTTTTCAATGTTGTATTTGAATAATAATGTAGCACGTTGCATAGACAAACACTCTTTGTAATTAGAGAACAACAACGAGCTGGCACAGAGCACAATAATCCTCTCCATGGCATCTGTTCTAACTGGTGTTACACCACCGCAAAAAAGTGGTGCTGCATGAGCATTCTGAAGGAGTGGAAATGGCATAATCAAGCTGTAACGTACTAAGAGAAAAATTATCTGCACTTTTTCTTCCAGATGTTCCCACTCTCACCATCTAAGACAAATAAAACACCCACAATAAGGCTTGTGGTTAGGGCAAAAGTAAACCCATTATCAAATCTCTCTGAGACTGTCCTGGAAGTTTACATTGTAGGAGTAAAGTCAAATTTTATGCACCTGATTATGCAACCACACACCTCTGAAAGTAAATATGGCTAGCCTGATTTGGGACTATCTGGGAGAGAAAAGGTTCAACAACTGTAGGAAGAAATTTATTTGACATGGTAAGTATTGTAAATGAGCTCTAAATTCTATCAGCTTATTTGCACAGTTCTTACTCACAGAAACAGTCCTCATGTTTAGTTTAGTTCCTTTAAGTTCACCACTTCTCTGAATAAATGTTGTATGCTCAAATATAGCAATACTGACAAAAGCTGGTGCAATATTCTGTGATGCTCTACACTTGGTAACAAATCCTCTCTATCGTGCTTCTGATACTTCCCTCTGTGCAATTCAACAGGTTTATCAAATGTTTCTAGTTATCCTTTCATAATCATAAAAGCAGACAAGAAAATAAAGAACAAACAATTTAAAAACTACAGCTAGAATACAGAAATCTTCAGTTATCAATCAATTTTGTACAAAACACATAAGAGAGACTATAAAAATGCCTAGCTAGTTTGTAATGATCCACCCTAACAGCTTCACAATGAGGAAGAATAATTCAGCTTTAGACCAAAAGATGTGTGTTTCGGGACTTTATGGGTTTTTTTCCTTCTAAGACTCAAAAAATAATTCTCCTCACCGTAAAGGATGCTTCACAACTTTAGGGCACCTACATATCAGTCAAGTAGACAAATATAAACATGATGTCCACCGTGATTCATGGTAGTTTCTACCAGAACATATACCAGCAAACGGTCTCCAAGATTTCAAGGCGACTGGGTTTGACTCCCATTGGTGAATGGCGTCTTTTCCCAATAAAGCACAAAATCCACCTCCTTTTGGAGTTTGCCCAGGAACAGGTTTGAACAAAGTCGGTGAAGAAAAAGGAAGTCTCATACGGTGTATTTGCCTGCTTTTAAATGTCTCAAACCACTGGGCATCCCAGAAATTATTTAGGAGACAGGCATTATCCCCAAGCTCTTTTGTTGGTTTAAACAAAATTGTTGTGCACTCCATTTTTGCACAACTTTGAGATTCAAGTAAACCAAAAACCTCAGAATTATTCTCAGGTCAAAACCATGAGATCCAAAGGAAAATGGCTAATTTCACATAGTTTTGATACTGAATCATATGGTAAAGCTAGGCTCACACAGTAATTTTTAGGACAACGTGTTTACCCAAAACTGGATAAATAAAATCTGTGAGGAGTTCACCCACAAGCGCGTTTTTAAAGAGTTCATTCTTGGCACAAATGGGGACAACTCCCATCAGCTCGAACGGAAAACTCACCTGTTTATGCCAGGACTAACTTTGGTCTCCAGCATCTGCAAACATCAGACACAGGACCCGTTTCCCCAGAGCTAACTCAAGTTTTACACCTTTGTAAAGTCACTTTTTTTGATGAGGTACACGGCAGCAGAACAGCGGTCAATCAGGATGTGGGCTAGTTTGTTTTCCGAGATATTCAATATGCAGCAGACACTGTGCCATATTTAAGCAATAAAGAGCACTGCTTCTGTCCATCGTAAGGACTTGTTTGGAATTATAAAGACATATGGTATTTTTAGAGGCTGAAACAAACATACTGACTCACACTCACCACTGCCAATTGAGAATAAGGCAGATTTACTGATGTAACCAATGTTCCACTTCAATCCGCTTCCCCATCAAACCTCAACGTTTTATTTTAGCTGCAAAAAGGTTTATTAAAACCCTGCAGCCACATGATAATTCTCTCAACTAAGAAATGCAATGCGAGGCTTACAAAAAAACAAACAAAAAAACTATGCAGTCCCACTCCTTTTAAAAATCAC
This sequence comes from Falco naumanni, assembly GCF_017639655.2. NCBI lineage: Eukaryota > Metazoa > Chordata > Aves > Falconiformes > Falconidae > Falco > Falco naumanni. The sequence continues at coordinate 5,777,973 of NC_054054.1, read as the reverse complement.
CCTAATTTGTATTCAGCATTCCACTGAGTTCATATTTTATTATGCTGTTTAAACGCAAAGAACAACAGTTCATTCTCTTTTTTTATTTTTTTTACACATACCCAAAATCAGGAAATATGGGGTAATTATCTCCAACTCTGTACCCAAATACAACTTCAGACAAATTACTGAATACTTTGTGGATTCATCTGGCTGTCCTTACGATTTGGATTTGTATTACAACAGTATCTTCACCCTCTTCCCTGCAAGCTCAGGTTTTCTATTATATAACAGACAGACACAGCCAAGGAGCATAGAGATGCTTCTGTACCCATTTCAGTAAGAGCTTAAAGTTTAAATCATAGTACTTATGCTGTGTGGGGCGCTTTAAAATTTGTTAGATGGAAGATGATGAACGTGATGTATTTATCACTCGGTTGCAAAGATACCTCTTGGACGTGGAACAAGAATATCTTTGCAAGGTTACCTAAGCCATGGTCTTCAGTCTTTTCTAAATATTTACTGCTCCAAGCAAAATGTAGCTGAGTGAATGACACACTGCTTTTCTCCTAGATGACAGCAAACAAAAAGTACAGGAAAAATTTATACTGTAGTGAATCATATGCATATTTTGACTGGTGGAAGCTCTGCCAGAGAATGGAAAGAAAGATTAATTTAGTTGGTTTATCCCTTCCCTCAACTTCCACACAGACTAAAACAGTGCCTTCTTACAAAGCCTGCCCACATCCTGGCTCCCCTCCAGGGAGGCACTGGTGTATGCAGGCTGTGTATCAGACAGCACTTTGTCCTCGCCAGGATGTGGTCTGCTTTTGTAACAAGGCCTATGCAAATGGACGCCCATGAGCCCTTGCAGCCAACTGTGGCAAATACCACTTGTTCCTTCACTAGACATAAATGAACTGTAACTACCTCAAAGCCGAACAAACAATACAAGAAAAGAAGGGGAAACATCCAGATTTAACCAGATTAACGATAACGGCTCTCCTGAGGAAAGACTCCCTGAAGAGGAGAATTCAAGGAGTTATTAGCAGCCTTTAACCACGTTTCTGGTTTGTGATGTGCCATGCAGTGAAAAATACAAGTCTATGACTTCCCTCGTAAAAGTATTTGGGAGGATTATTAGCTTCGCAGAAGACAGATTAGTCACAGCACAAACTGCCATCCTAAACGTTTCATATTTGTTTCGCATCCTCAGCACCCCGCTAAAAATAAAAGCAACAGAAAAAAGTATCTATGCTGGGCTTAGAACCAAATGCACAACTGAACCACCAAGGCAGCCACCATCTCTCTGCTGTACTAAATACTCTTTACCCATCTTGAACCCTTATTTCTGCCACTTCACTTAAGGCTGGAACACATGACTTCAGAAAAACTGCTTCTCACCACAAATCGCTATTGCAACGTTTGTATTAAGACAGGAGAAAAGTGAACAGCAAGAAATTCTTAAGAGGTTTTCCTCAAACTTTCTTACCTTAGACCTGCCACCACGCTCATGCATGATCTTGGGACAAAAGATCAAAAGAATTTCTGCTATGTCTCCTTTTCAGGGACACAGGACTCTATTTCTGAAAGCAGCAAGATTAGGGTGACTGAAGTACTGACACTGTCCTGGAAGAATGGGTGCTGACAGCAAGCTCTTAACTCATCAGCAGCTGTACAGCTTGTCAACTGTATTCAAACTAGGTCACAGAATCCAAAATCCCATGAAAGCAGCAAGAAACAAGGAGAAGCCGGAGTAGCCTTTCTCATGTCTAACACACAATATCTACACTCCATCACTTTGACTACAGAAAACACAGTTTCAAAGGACTATTGCATCCAGATATATCATGTTTGGGTAGCGGCACACTTGGAACAAATGAAAGCAAAGTTGTGTCCAAGTCTGCACAGCTGACGTGGAAATAACACTCCTCTCAGAAAAACACTGAGCTGTTCAGCAACTTAAGTGTTGGGACCCATGGGTTGAAGACCACAGCTCCTCCATTTCTTCACTGATCTCATGCTCAGAACATGTAGAATAGTTAAGCATGCTAGACCCACCATATTTGCAGCATCCTCAGGTAAACAGACTCACTTGCCACCCTAACCCCATTGTAGAAGAGGTCTGAGGCCACTTCCACTAGGTCTTTATACCGGACTTCAAACCCACAGGTTGATATTGCCACCTCTCATATACTAAGCAATAAAACAGAAACTAATAAATTTCAGGCCATTCCAGAAAAAAAATTCAGCTGTCCACAACTCCTGTTAATCCACAGACTTCTCAGGGAATACTGTCAGTAAAAGCCCCCAACATCAAACAGAGATCAGTTCGCAAACCCAGTGCCAATGGAGTTAGTCAGATTTGAACCTCTGGTCATCTGTTCCCTTTCTTTGGGAAAACCGAGGACTATTCATCTCACACAACTTTTTAAATGGAGATTCGCTGGCTGCCAGGCAGAGGCAGACTTTACGCTGCATCCAAACAACACTACAACAACCACCAGCATCAGCAGGTGCTCGGTACCATGCAACTCCCTGTTCCTGGCCCAGGAAAGTGCTTCTCTAACCCAAGAGGTCTAGGGTACAGCGATGGGGAGACTCTTCCCTTCAGGTTTCTCTGAGCGCTGTCTCTCAGTGCTCAGCACAGAAGGGTCTCAGCAGCACTCCTGATGCTCATTTACTGTTCAGTCAACGATTTGGGATCTTTTTGTGTACTGAGCACTCCTTGCTTGCACTGCTGTTACTGGACAGGCAAGTTACAGCTGAAGGTCAAGTCAGGAACACATACAGGAAAGGCTAATGTTATTCCAGTGCACTCTGAATCAGTGCCTTAGGACCTGTTCTGACAGGACATCCAGCCAAACCTCTTTTTCTTTTTAATCTCAGTTATTATCAACACTGGAGTTATATGATATACCATAACAACCTTCCAAAATAATTAACTTCAGGTTTATATATCTTACTTACACAGTTACAAATCACCTGTGCCTGTCTGCAAAGATTTCAATTTGGCAATAACGCTCTTCTGTGTTATAGCACAATCTCCAGCAATTTCTTGCTTCACATTCTGTCTTAAATGTTTTTTGTCTTCCCAGAGCACCACCCTTTTCCCCAGCTAGTTCCATTCTGCTCCTAATGGAGATAGGGTTAAATTTACAAAGTGTTTTTATCCTAATTACAAGCCTTTCAGCTAGTTACCTTGGTCTTAGCCTCAGCAGGAAATGATATGCAAAATATACTTTCATGCATCTGACAGTCCCCAAAACTACCGGTCATATAAATTCTGCCAATTTACTCTAATTAAAGCTAAGCAGTGTCGTGTGTGCTTAAACGGTCAATCTGTCTTGAAGTAATTACACCTGAAGGCAGGAATACATCAGAGTTTCCTTCTCTTGGAATTAAATTCAGATGGGCAACTGAGAAGCAGTCAAGGGACATTTGCAAATGATTAAATCCAAATCACATCTCCTTTCAGTGTTCTTACCAAGTACAGGCTGCTGCATGGATGCTGATGGATTTGTGGAGGAAGGAGGCAGATGGTACAAGGCACTTGTCAACACGGCACTGCCTATACAAGGCTCTCTCACACCCAGTGTTCAGAGCTTCTGCTCTGAAGCCATGCATTAGGGAGTCAAAATGAGGATCTGAGACAAATGTAATGAATCACACAGTATGTTCACTACCACTGGTAAGATTTCAGATGATTCTTAGCATTTTGTTTCATTTGCGAGATAGCCACTGCACCAACGAAGATCTGCTTAATTCACCTTCATTATCAACCCTGACCACCAGCACAAAGATTATAAAAGCCCTCTTCCAAATCAGATGCCGAGTTCAGGGCTCCCACTCCCCCCTTTGGAAGCTCACATCAAATCTTTGCATTTCATTTTGGCTTGTGGGGTCAGCTGAGTATCGGGACCATCAGACTGTAAACATGCTTCATGGGAAGTTCCCCTTGTAAAGGGGCAGGTTATACAGGAAAACACCTAAGCAATCTCACATTTTGATGCCAGCAAAGATGAGAAAAGAGCCATCAGGCAGAGCTCCCAGTGGCCTGGAGAATGCGAAAGTCCCACCCTCCACCACTGCAACGTCAGAAGACGTCTCTCATGTCTTGATAGTCCTTTACAGAAGACCAAAGATGACTTCCAGAAATGGACAGCAATATTGATTCAGTTAGGAAAAGATAAAGAGGTTGCATTGCTCCAGCCAAATCCTCCTTCCTGCTCTCACATACAGAGCAAGGCGCACAGAAGGCAGAGAGAGAATGAGAAAAAGAGAAATCATTAACCACTAACCACACTTACACAACCATATTTTCTGTGCCACTCAACAGCACGTAACTCCAAATACACACCACTCCCGGCACAGTGCTCGAAGACTGTTAGTCAGAAGGATGCTTACTTTGGCCCTCTAAGAGCTGACAAATTCAGCTTTATCTCTCTGGGATCTGACAAGCCCATCCTGTCACAGGGGAAGATTATTATGAATGACAATGCAATGAGTAACTTCTTAAAGAGGAAAAAAAGAAACAAACAAACAAACAGACTTGAATATTCTGCTTAGATTCTCATCCTTTGCTGGTTTACTGACATGGTGCTAAGGTTCCTGAGAGGAGGACATACTGGCAGAAGACTGTCTGCTTCAGCAGGGACCGAATTTGCCACCATTCAGAAAATAACAATACCAACCTATAAAAGCTTATATAAGACACATCATTAAAAGACTAACTTAAGCCCAGGTTCAGCCTTCAGGAACATAATTCGAAAGATCCAATAAACTATAATAGGAAAATCCAAAAGACCTGTGCAGCTCTCATCTTTAAGCTATCCATGATTTGTCCATCCTCAAAACAAACCAAGAAAAAGCAGCTTTCTATCAAGCTTAGACTTGTACTCCTTTTACAACAAAAGGTGAACACGGTCCCCTCCCATTCTCCCATTAATCATCTTTCCCACTTTAACACAATCATGGTTTTCGTTTAGTTAGTTCAAAATTTTTAGAGGGATACGTGCCTAGGAATCAGTATTCTTTATTACAAGAATCCAGCTCTACTCATCACAACAGGCCAATTCTTTCCCTCAGAACCTGGCCCTTTCCAAAACACCAGGAACAGATCTCTTCAGGTGTACCTAGAATAATCTACATCTAGTTATCTAGTAATGTTCTGGGTTTTCAAAACGCAAGCATAAACACAGCAGAAATCATTCTACGACAGAAATCACTGTTTACTTTGTGTTTTGTTAGAATACTTCTAGTAGATTAACCTGCTAAAATACTTGGGGGTGGGGCTTTTAAAAGCTGCTTTGGCATTACAAAACGTGCAGTATCGGGCACAGGAGTGAAGGGAAAGGACTAAAACAAAGAACACAGTTGTCCATCATCAGAGCAGGCAAAGCAGGATCAGCTGCTTTTTGAAGACATTTTGGTTTTGTAAGGGACCTCACAGAGTCTCCAAGACTGTGTTTTACTTTCCAGTCTCTGTGCAGTATTGGTGGCAGCGTGACTGTTAATCGGTACTAATTGTGAAGACAGGCTCTGAGGCAGGACCAATTGTCCGCCATGAAGTCAGCTGAGCCAGTAACTTCATTTTAGCTTTTTCTAAGGGCTATCAGATGTTAGTGATTTCAGGTCATTAGCAGGAGTGGGTACATATGCATCCCTATCTATATCTAAATTTTAGCCCAGCTAAAAACAGGATAAACTAACATTAAACCTGATTCCAATGTCTAGTCTAAGTGTAAAGTTTCTCACTCACAGCTGTCTTGCCCTTTAAAAAAGGGAAGGAAAAAAAAAACCCACCAAGTAAACATTCTCTGTAGAGACATTTAAGATTCCCTTCCTTCCCCCTAGCAGCAGTAATGTATGTATCTTCATCTTTTGGACTTTTTCCAAAGTGCTTAACGTTGGAATTTACATATTATACTTGCCGCAGCAAGGGTCTCTCTAGACTAACGCTCCTCTCCTATACTGGTCTATATTCTGTCACTCCTTTTCCCCAGAGCTTGCAGTAATGAGCAGACAGCTTCTTTGCAGTAATTGTGGTCTGTCAGAAAAAACAAAGGAGAGGAAGTATGTATCATTTGGCTGTCTACTTAATTTTAGTGTAACAATTCCATTTTTAGGTACACAGAGTCTGTAATAGAATGGTCATATCCGAGTTTAGCACACAAAGCTCTAAATAAGACTGCTACTTTACAAAACCACAGCACAGAATAGCAATTGTTTCTAGCATGGTAACCGCAGTGATTGAGAGATGCCCAAAGTAACTTGTTTTTTAAAGGAGAAACTTCAGTGTGTGGTGGTAAGCCCTGAAACCACCGATATAAATGGATTAGGCCGTGAGCACAGCAAACAATAATTCCATTACTTTGGCTTAGGTCTGTTTTCACAAAGCTAGAGAGTACTTAAAAAAAAAAAAAATAATAATCTCCTTGCTCTTTCCAATGTCACTGGAGGGCTGGGTCAAGAAAGAGATACTTTCTGCGAGCGCACACCAGGATACGCTAATATTATCAAGCCTTTTTGCTTTGTTGTTGGGCTATTCTTACTTTGCTTCTAATGCTACACGAATGTTGACGGCTGTTTCCAGTCCACATAACAGCTATATTACTGGAGGTTCCAGTCTGTTTTTTTTCTTCGAAGCTAGGCTGCAGTCTTGGTTAATGTTTGCCCAGAAATATGTAATTGCGGACTTCCTCCTCATAAACCGTTCCAGAGCGCAGGCTGCCATCCTTCCATGTTATTATTATCTGTGTGCCTGCAGGCTAAAGCAGGGTGTGCTCTCACATTTGAGAGGACAGATAACCCTTTCCTTGCAGGGAAAGCACTGAATGTCTTTTGATTGCTGCAGCTGCTACTAGACTACCTGAAAGTTTTGCCGGTGTCATTTTCTGCCCCTAGATTATAGAATAAAAAGAGTTTTAGTGCAGCCTTACTAGGACACAAATAGATCTAAGGGAAGCCGAGAATAAAATGGACTTCTCAAGCCACCTACTTCATAGCCACTACACATAGTTATTTATGCTTCTTAATTTTCTATTCTGCCCAATTGTCCACACATTAAAAAATCCAGCTGTTTGTTTTGTTTTTTTTTTTTTTTTTTAAAAAAAAAAAGGCAGCTCATTGCTAAATCTTACTACCTATAGAAGGAAGGAAAAAACCTGGAGTAATTTTTTTTAATATATAAAGCTCAGATTTTCAAACAAAGCAATACAGTAATTCAGCATAAGAAACATTTTCTGGAAAAAACAACCAACAAACTGAACACTTGTTTTATTTTGGGCACAGGTATTCAGGCCAATACAGTGCCAGAAATGCAGTACCATCAAAGATAGTAAAGCCCCAGGCATTAGCAGAAAGGTAGGTAATGTTCAGAATTTACAGTGGTGAATATGGCCCAATAAAGCAAGCCCAATTCATTCTGAGCTACTGAAAATATCTTTTAAAATCTCTCCTCTCCTGGGAAATGCCCACATGTTTCAGGGCTAACATGAACAAACCATAGCACAATCTTTGCAACCTTACGAAAAATGACCAGAAGGTTTGCAATAAAACAAACTCAAGGAACCTGAGAAATTAAATGATGAAATCTCTTTAGATACTTTGTAGGTAAGAGGTCTTCTAAGGTCTTGCCCAGATCCCTGCTGGTGATAGTCTGGCATGTTTTCTAGTCTTGACATTCCCTCTTTGCCCTCAAACCATCCAGATCTGGGAGCTGTTGGAGTGTGTTAAGGCTCATACCCAGTCTACTCACCTGGATTGCCTCTAAGGAGAAACAAGGGGAAAGTGGAAATCAGTTTGAGCCCAGAGTCTCATCTTAATACAGATTTCAGGGTATGTCTGACACATGCACCTCGTCCCAGGAACTGGGAAGACCTCCTGGGTCAAGTAATACAGGTGGTAGTCTAAGGGGTTCACTGTCCTTGAACAGGCAGATCACAGTAAACAGGGTGGACCAGGCAGAACTCGCACACTAAACAAAATAAACCTGTGTCCAGCTCCTCTGCTTTGAGAGATTAGTGGACGTCTAGAGTGCAATGAACTACAGCAGCTTCCTCCTCAGGTGGAGGAACAGTACAATGAAAAGCCTTCACTTCCTTCCAAATTAAAATTCTTCGACAAAAGCAACAGCTGGAAAAAGTTTAGCCATCACTTAAACCAAAAGGTATCTTTATTTCTAACAGCTGGTTTGGAAGCAGTTGATGTTTTTAGTAGATTTTAGATGCCTCTTCTTCCTGAGCTCGCTACAAACCATGTGACACTTTTGAGGCCTACGTCCCACATAAAAATGAGATACAGGAGAAAGATATTCTAACACAGAACAGAAAAGTAGTGACAGCTTAGAAAACTTTGGACAGATCGACAGCTAAAACGTTAGTAAGGGAAGGAGGACTAAGCAAGTCTCAGAATAACAAGCCAGAATTCTACAGACATTCAGGACAGAGTCTCACAGAGAAATCACTGATGGACTAACAGTTTACTCTCAAATCAATTACAATTTGCCGTGCCAGAGAAGTCGTCTAGTCTAGTTGAAAGCGAGAAGGCTGTTGAGCACACATACAATAGAAATTATGTTCTGAATCAGTCATAGCTTTAGAAGACTGACAAACCCTACAGCGATGAAACACTGTCAGCTCTAACTAAAACGTATGATAGTCATCCACATGTCTTTATTGACTGCCCTAAGACACCAGGGTCCCAGGATATCACACAGGCATAATCTTTGGTGTTACCTACAATCTCTCATCAGTGCAGTTCATGTCACAGGGGAAAAGAAAAAACTGCACATGTGACACACAATACTTAAGATGTTACTCGGGTACTGCTAAGCTCGCTTGACTTAGTAGCTTGATCACAAATATTTGCAGTAATTGTTCTACTTTCAATTAATAAATGCATTTTAGAGGTGCCTTTTAGTGAAATGAATTAATGCAAAATGCTTAATCATGTTACAGAGATCTCATGGGAAGTGATACTGAAATCTCAGGCTACCAATACTGGATGAAGTACTGAAGGAGACTTACAGCCGCACCTCACTGAAAGCATCACAAACTAAGTTACAGTGAAAGGTTGTATCTGGGCAGTTTTTTGTAAGTTTACAAAACTGTAATGTCTTGGATTCCATTTTATTAAATAGATACTATTTCTTTTTAAGCCTTCCCAGACGTCAGTGAATTCACATCTGAGGAAGGATCATCCTCATAAACTATCATGCTTTACTTCGAAAGCTTAGCTTATTTAATTTCTTAGTTTAGTTCCTACCACTAAAAACATGTGGATAGAGAAATATGTTTATATTAGGAAATGTCTGCTGGAAACTATCCATGAACTTAACAATAAAATTAATACAAAATAACAGCAAATTCTGCTTCTGATCCCAAACCATTCCAAGTCGCTGCCGTATACAGATTTGTAAGCATTCACACACTCATGACCCTGTATCCACACATGCTTAAACTAGATAGCACAGTTTTGCTGTCTTCATTGGGCCAAAGAGCAAAACTTTATAGCCACTGCTCTTAGAGAAAATGGTCTGGGATATTCAATAACTACCTAACAGGTAAAATCAAGATCAAGGAAGCATTTGGAGAAGCAGAACTCTCTTTTATCACTTTTTGTAACTTTCCAGTAATGTGTAAATATCAAAATACAATGCCATAAATGAAGCATTAAAGACGCCTATTAGAATGTTGAAACCCATTCTATATAGCCCGTCTATAAACAGAAATACTTAGTTCAGCAAAATACTGAAAAGGTCAATAGGAGTTTGCTTCAGTAAGGAGTAGTAAAAACTAGAAGAGCTGCAGGACTGGGCTGCTGGCACACAGCAATCACAAAATTAGAAAAAAAAAATAACTAGCGTGAGATAATTTTTCAGCATGAATTCCAACAAAGCCAGCTTGTTGCTAGAAGGTTGTTCAGCTACTGAAGATTTGTCCTTGAATTCCTGTTGAAATCAATCCATAAAAATCATATTAAAGGATTAGGCATCAAACATTTGCGTGTTGATGTGCGTAAGAAATTCTTCACTCGCAGACTGCTGACCTTACATTCTTAAGAGGATCTTTTACCCCATAATAAAGTGTTCACTGTCAACAGTAATTCTTGCGCTTCATGCATCTGTTGACAAACTCTGAACAGGAAGCTTTTCTTGCAGGTAAAATTTTCAAGTGCTGCACGTGTACAAAGCATGATGTAGGATTTGGACATTTTGGTGGAGGGCAAAGTACTGATCTTGATATTTGTGCTACAAGTGAACTACAAAACAAACAGACGCTACACATTTACTTCAGAAGATTGATAACATACTCATTAGCTTCAGGAACTAAACAGCTATCCTTGCATATCCATACTTCTGTTACCATATATATTCTTTAGGCACAGACACACTCCTAACCACAAGTACGCAGAACAAGTTATGAACATACAACAGAGTGCTTATAGTGTGCCAACAATCCTTGACTGATAAATTAATAGATCTACCCTGCACACATTTTAATAAAAATTCACTGTTTCAGGTGCCTGCAACACTGATTTCACACAGCACTGGAATCATCACTGTGCATAAGCATAACACTGAAGAACCACGAAATTTTAGCCTATGATGCAGAACTCCCAGCTCACCTTTTACAGCACTGGTACTATTCTGGTCTGCATTTAATGCATACCTCTACAGTTTAGCCCTCTTTGCATGTCAAATTGACATGCCCAGCATAAGGCACCTGTGTTAGTAGAGAGCTCAAAGCAAAGATATTTAATAGAGGGTCAGGAAAAACACTTTCTCTCTACAATTGCCTGACCAATTCCCAACAGTGCAAGTCCAGGGAAGAATCGGGCACAAAGCTGTCCCACAACTGCTCTGTAGGCTGCAGCTACTCTGACAGATAAGGAACAAATGAAACTAGCTCATTGCAAACAAGATTGCACTCTCTGCCTTCTTCCTTTCAAATCATGCAGAGTTCCTCTGCCCTTATTGGATTGAAATCCCTGCAGAAACACAAGGGGCAGCAAGGTCTGCTGCACTCTCTCAGTCTGTCAGTATCTTCAGTGGTGACAAGGTGTCTGTATTTTATCTTCTCTGGCCCTTCTGTCTGCTTAAATAATTAATAATAATAATAATAATCAGAAGCAGCAGCATCTATACTCAGACTTCTACTTGCTGGCATCTCCAGATTGTTTCTTTGCTCACAGAATTGAAACACTTCACGTTAAAGCTCTCTGCAGATATCCATTGTTTTGCATGCCATACATTTAATTTCCATGAATTTAAACTATATGTACTCAGATAAAGAAGCTATACCAATTTAATTAGAACTGATTGTTAAGAAAAGTTGACCCAAGATGCCAACCAGAAATTCTATCTTCAATCCTCTGTAGATAATCACATACTGGGGCCCTTGTGAAAAAGTCCTGCACAGTGGTAATTAAATTTACTGGAAGAAGATGGAAACAACAAACACATGAAAATAACAGTGCTTCATGTCTTTGGGTAAAATAGAGAGCTTGTGGCTTCCCTAGCTCCACATCTTTCCCTACTGTCCCTCATCTATCATCCCCAAAAGCATCTTTTACTTTTCAAAGAATAGTTTACATTGGAAAGGACCCCTGGAGGTCATCTAGACCAACTCCCAGCTCCAAGCAGGTCCAGTTAGATCAGGTTGCTGAGGGACTTGTCCAGGAAATAAGAGATTCAGTATTAAAGAACTGGGAAAACCATGAAACATTTCAAAGGGAATCATGTAGAAAAGTAATTAAAGTTAACATATGGAGCCTGAAGAGAGGCACTGAGTTTGATTCCAGTTCCTAGCCTCACACATCAGCCATGTACCACAAATCCCACTCCTACTTTAGACCACAGGTGCTGAAACTAAGAGCTTTATATTCTACACATAGGATTAAAAAATTGAGCAGAGGTAACAATCACAACCACCCCTGCACAACACAAGGTGGTTTCACCAAGTGCTTACGCATCTTGGGAAATGCATTTTTAGGATAGCTGTTATTCACCTAAAAGTAAAGAGATCAGGCCCTACCCTGATGCAAGCCAGTGCTTACTAGCTAACAACAACTGACAAACTGCCTCACAATTTGACTTTGTCGAGGAAGTACTTTCTCAGTAAAAAAATCTTGCATCTTCTACTGAAATGGAAGAGACAAGTGGATTATACCAAATACTGCCAGGTTTATACTGAACTATTGCTAGCGCATACATTTCAGTCTTACTCAAAAACAAAGGACAGAGTACAGGGCAACAAGCGATCAGTCACGTCTGACACATACAGTATTTCCACAGAATTACTCATCTTTGTATGGTCTGACACGTGTTAAAGGATTTTTCCCAATTCACACACAGATGCCTTGTAAATAGATGGCAACTATTCCTATGACTAAATAGCGACTTCATAGGTATTTTGACCTAAGTGCTCATGGAGTTTCCAATAATGCCATCTTCAAAACAAAAACTACGTACTTCCCCTCCTTTCACTTGTTTTTCAGGAAACCACATTTTCAGACTTCCTGTAGCTGACACAGCCTGGCTAAATCGGGTTGTGTTGTATCACAGCCCACAGCATATGGCGGAATTTGAGCTTCCCACAGTAATGCACCACAATGTATCAGGTGAGAAAGTCACTCTAGAAAATGAAGAGGAGCTTTGATTTGTTTCAGGTTTTTTTCCTTCCTGGCATGACCTACAGTTAAACAAACTGGCTGCCAAGGGAAATAGGAAAGGGATGCTCTGAGCTTAGCAGTGTGGTTAGCACATTACATCTTTCTAGGAGTTAACATACAAAGCTAAACCAAAAAGATAGATTTGGGGATATCTCTCTCTCTCTCTCTCTCTCATTCTCTCTCTCACTGGTTAACACCAACAGTCTTCAAGCCCTGACCTAGCTAATCCTAACCCTGCAGGTCTCTAGATTTTCATCAGCGGATAAATTCAGAACTTAAGTTCTAAAACACTATTTTCTCAGCTCCTCTTTTCTTCTGGTGGGATTTTCAGGCCAACTTTTCTTCTGCATGCTGCACTTGTAAGCCTTGCCCCAGAAAACACATTGACTGTGACCACAAGATAAGATCTACCCCCAGAAAACTTTCAGAAAGTCTTCTCGGCAGCAGCGAGATAGAGCAGGCATCCCCAGCATAGCTGACACCTGTATTCATACGGTTTCCATATCCCAAATGACTGATGATAGGGAAAGAAAAGTATAAACAGCAGGACAAGAGAAGAAAGATGAGGTGAGAAATTTGTATTCCAAATGTTCACAGAACAAGGAGCTGGTGTCCCCCTCTAGACAGCCAAGTATCCTAGACACCAGACCAGAGTACGACTGTATCTCTTTAGCTTCCCAAATGCTTGATTAAGAGCAGTAGAACAATCTCCAAAAGAGCAAACCAAGGGCAAATTCACACTCCCCAACAGTCTGCAAGTGAAGATACAAGTCAACACCACCCTGCAATCTGATCTGTTCATTCTACCTTAACGGCCAAAGTCTGTCCATCACCATGTAAATGCAATTCTAAACAATTATTTTCTTGCAAATAATTTTAGCAGAAACATCCTAACTAATGGACTCACCCCATTATTCAAGACAGCTTGAGACAGTGAACTAATCGTTATCCCAGGGTTTTGAGGGGGGAGACAGCAAATCTAATCAAGTCCCCACAGAATTTAATCACCTGGAATCGCAAGTTACAATTAAAAGCTTTGAGAATCATCTCCTGACAGCCATTTTTCTACCTTTCAAGCAATATCAATAAATCACATTATACACATACTGAAATATTCTCTCACTCCTCTACAGATTTATACAGTCATCAACACTGTTTTCTCCCTAGCAGAGGTGACAAATGAGAGAGACAAATCAGAATCCTTTCACAGTTACAGTTTCATGTCCACACACTTATAAGAGTGTTAGGTAATACAGGGGGTTGTGACAAAGGTATTACAGCCAGATATCACTAAGCTTCATTTATCTGCCTATTCCATTCTTATTAATTACTGTAAAAGAGTGTCTGGGGTCAGTGCTGTTTCAATATTCAGATTTTGCACCTGGAACAGATGCTCTCCACCTGGTCATTAATTGCTCTTCCTACTGGTTAATAACACTACTTATCTGGGCCTTGTCTTCCAACACACAGTAGAGTTGTTCCATTTCTTATTGTATCCTTGTATTAGCAAAAAAGCCACCCCTGCAAGCTGAAGCTTTTGCTACACCCATGTACTGTACAGCTTAATAGCTATTAAATGGGCTACACCCTTTGCTCTGCACTTTTCACTAACATGCGCATTGCAGAACAAATAATCTGCTCCTTCGGTTAGGAATCCTTTGGTTCAATACACACACACACAAAAAAAACCCATCCCTTGTAAAATCTAGAGCATAAAGGGCAAAGGCAATGCAAGGAGAACTGAGCTTTTATTCTGTTTGTGTAGCTGTCTGCTGCATAAAGCCAGAATGTTCAACCAGAGCTGGAGAAACTGTTGTGGCACACAAAGCAATCCAGCTTCCAGACTAGTTCAGTCCTGCTTGGTTCTACCCAGTTGTGTTCATGGATTACTACAAAGTGAGAGACTCAGAACTCCTTCGTGCAGATACTCAAGCTGGACAGACACAGCAAGAGAAGAGAGGTAAGTGCTCTCTCTTCAACTCAGGCAGCCACCCTCTCTTTTCTCACCTTGGTCCTCCCTTCCTCACATACTTCTCCACAGTAACTGCTGGGATATATAGCAGAATTTTGTTTAAATCTTTCTAACACCATGACTGTTAGAATGACTTAGGCAGCAAAAGTAGTAAGCCTACCTGCTTTAGGAGGAGACGGGATACATTCTTGCTTTGCTATATGATTTATTTGAACAGTAGCAGACCTGGAAAAAATTCTAAAAGGTAACATGGTCAGACATTATACACAAAGGCACTTCAAAAAACTAATAGCACAATATTAAACAAACGTGGCAAAGTGCACATTGGTCGTCTTATAAGGACTCAGTCCTGTATCTTTCTGCACCCACATCTCACTGGCCTCAAACAGATCACCACTAGCATAATCATGGGCATTACAGTTTGCCACGAAGGGTATGCTTCAAAATTCCAGAATTAGCTTGAAACACTACAGCTCCATTTCTTTCAGCACATGTAATATTAGCAGTCAAGCTGCTCTTAGCACTGAATAAAAAAATGCATAAGGCGCTTCGCTTTTGTTAACAATGCTTATTTTGGATATGCAACTCAAGCAATGGTTTGGATCTAAATTCACAGTAATCCTCAGTACAAAACTAGGCTTAAAAAAGTTACTGAAGTCCAGATGCTAAAATAAAGCCTTCAGGAACAGCCCTGATTAGCTGGTGGGGTGTAAGTGGCTCTATCCTTGGAATAGCTTGGCAAGGAATTGTCAGAATTCCTCCCTCCTCTTTCCTGGGGGGAGCGGATGCTGTAACAGCTCCCAAGAGGATGACACTCCCTTCCTTTCTCCTGCTCAGCTCCCTGCGGGGAACTGGTCTGGATTTGCTACACAGGACAGCAAGGGGAAGGGGGGATGTAATCCTCACTCTTCACTGAACATGGACACAGTTCAAGCTCAAATTATTGACTTGTAATGTTACCACAAAAGGAACTGCTTTAATTTTTGCTGTGTTACAAGGCCGTTACCAAAGTACATGGGGCTTTCAGTGCCAAGTAAAGCCAAGATTTCAGAGGAGTCTCAAACATAATCTTGCACTACAAAATAGCTTAAGGGCAGCGCGTATCAGCACTCACAGGCAGAAATCCACATACATAAATAACCAAACAGGATCATGAAAAACCCTGAAAAACTACCTGACTTGTGAGTTGCAGGGTTCAGGGGGTGGGGGTGTAATAGCTTTTTGTTGAACAAGTTCAGAACTTCTCCCGTCATCCTCTCCCAGCATGTCACAGACTTTCTTCATCCTGTGATGGTTGGTATTCTCTTTTTCTTTTGCCACTCACTGTTTTAGGCACTGGAACTTCAAGTATGGTTTACCCAAAGCTTTAGCATCACAGCTGTAACCTCAGAACACAGATGACGAACTTAAAGGACATAACAAGGAACACCTGTACAGCTTCATCTTGTTTGGACACCACACAGACAAAGCCTGACAGTACTGGACTTCTCAGGCTAAACCGTACAACCTTTGGTTCAAGGCATTTGCTCATACAAGCAACCTTCTGGGGTTACACACTGTGGGCTACACATTAGGGTCCTTTGATTACAGTGCTGCATTCACCTCCACACCGTGCATCTCACAAAGCATACAGTAAAACTAGGAAAAATTAGAGAAAGAGACAATGTGGAAAGTAACAGGTAGAGGACAACTTCTGGACAGGAAGAAACTAAATAAATTAGGACGTGCCAGCTAAGAGAGGACAGAATCAACATCTAGAAAATAATGAATGGAATGACATGGTAAAAAACGGAATTATTTACTCTACCTAATACTGAAAGCTAGGGATCCTGTTTCTTAAGCTGGCAGCAATTTAGAAACAAAAGGAAAGTGCTTTTTCATATAACAATTACAGTGTGGAACTCGGTGCCCACAGGGACTGGTCAAGGCAAAGAAGCACATAGGTTCAAAATGGAGATCAGAGAAATAAATGACAAACACATCCAGCAGCAGCTATCAAGCACAGTGGTCTGAATGCAAACATCCGACTAGGAAGCTGCTATACGACTCTGCCAGAAGCTGAAAAGATACAGCAGGGGAAAGATAATTTCAAATGTATACCCCTTTCCTCAGGCCCTTTTATCAATCCCTCTCTCACAGGCCTCTGCTGGAGACAGGATACTTGGTCACAATAACATTTGATCTAATCTAGTGTGACAGTTACTCTGTTCTCATAAATTTCACTATTTGAGTAAGACTCATGCTGAACTTTACAGATCACTGAATCATTTTCAACGCTTGTTGTTACAGTGAGCAACAGGACACACGTTTCTTCTTTCATGATTTCTTGTTTTCTCCTGATGATCTCAAAGTACAAAACCAACTCCCTCTGTACAATTCACATTACAGCGGATATTATGGAGACCAAAGAAAGCCTTTTGCATATTATTCTGGTTTCACATATCAACAATGAAGACACAAAGGACTATATTGAAAACTTCCTATGAGATTTAGTGGGCCCTACATCTTCCTTAACAGAATTATGTTACAGTTTCACTGTAGTAACCCATTACAGATACTCAGTGTAACATCTTTGGTGCTCTCTCGGCCAGGAAGCTACTTAGCAACACATCTGCACAAAATTCACTGCAATCCTCCAGGTTTATGAGGAGTTATTTCATTTGAATGTAGCATGCTCCTTTTGTTTACCTGCTGTTTGGTCTCATGATGCAACCCAACATTCTTCAATCACTTCACAGTGCTTGTAACATAGCCAGAGGCTCTGTTACCCACAGGAGGTTGTGGTTGTAACAAATTCGTGCAGTCAGCCTTTGGTGAATTATTCTCACACACAATTAATAAAAAAAAAAAAAAAAAAAAAAAATATCACAGACCAGATCGTAGTTTTCTCCCTTCCACTCCACTCATATCCTTCTGGCCAAAAATGAAAACAGAGGGAGGCCAATGCACTGCAGCTGGTTAAAGGGGAGGGCTGAGCATCAGTCAATGGAACACAGCTGCCTGCCACATGACAAACACCCTAGTACCAGTGATGCACTACACTCATGGGCAAACTAATTGCCACTGTAGATCATCTTGTGATTATTTGCTACTCAATGCTTTCTCCCACTGCCCCCCCTAGAGAATTTTTGACTAAACATCGGAAAAAAGGCACTAATCATGAATAATGCAATTCCAGTTAAGTATTTGAAACATTCAGCTCAAAAATATGTTCTTACTACTTCCTTCAGCTTGCTGTTTAGGCAGTCCCATGTATGTCACTACAGCGGACACACTGCCGTGGATATGAAGTGATCAGTTAACTCCAAATTCCTCTGCTTTCATGAAACTGTTTAGTTTAATGATTAAAACCTCATGAGCGCTCGGATTCTGTGAACACCTGTCAGTGCACTCTGAAAGAAAAGGTATTTGCTTGCTTATTTATTTGAAAACACTAGCTACCCAGTAGTCAAAGGAATTTTATTTGGTTTTCAAACGAGAAGTGAGACGACAGTTTCAGCTAAAAAGCGAAGCTTCAGTGCAAAATCAGTGTACAGTTTCAGTACTTCGCTTTTGTTCATGTAAGTTCTAACTGCAAGCAGTTAGAACTGAGTACCACACCTTTAAACTTCCTACTGCTCTCCTTTTGTAGGTAGCTGTACTAATACCCCCACACCCCTGTGTATCTAGGAAGCCTGCATACTTAAACTGTAAAAAAAGAGAATTAGGATCTTAAGCATTTAAGGCTCCCTTCACAGTCTCAGCTCTGCCCTTCCACAGCACATTTGCATTACTTTTTGCACAAATGCAGATTATTTAGTAATAAAAATAATGTTCACCAAAAGTCTTTTCCCCTCTTTGACAGTCACATCCAGGCAACTGTCTACCTAAAGCTCGTTTTGACTCTGGATCTATTTTTCAAAAGTTTCAAGAGACTTTTTTCAAACAGGCAAGAGAGGTCCATTTCCTCAGCTCTCTCCAACGTTTGTATCCCTGCTTGGAAAATAAGTAAATTGTGACATGGCAGAGAACAAGCCATGTCAGATGTCCAAGAACAAGGAAAACATCAGCCCAACAGAGGCAATTTTGGAAAGCTGAAAACAAAGGATTACAATAGGAATGCTTATATAATCTTAATTATAAAGGATGCTTCTTCCATAACCACAATGGCATACACATGGCCTACAACTGCATATAACAGTAGCTATTCTGCTGGTTTCTCCCTCTGCTTACCTCCCTCTTGCCACAGTTAGCAGGGCAAAAGAAATTCATCTGCATCCCCTCCCCCCAAAATGAGAAGGTTAACTATAACTCTAAGGGGAGATGAAGGTGTTATCACTACTACAGAAGGGTATCTATCTAGAATAAACCTCACACTCAGTAAATCAATAGGATTTTTCTGGTTGCATAAGCAAGCTACACAGTGTTTGCATAGGGAAACAATCAATATGAATGTCATCCAAATACGGAACTGACAACAGCAGGGAACGTGATCTAAGGGAGGAGATGGGGGGAAGGAAGGGGGCTGCACAAGAGGAGAAAAGGAAAGGATTGAACGTGTTGGAGTCAGGAAAACCCTTCCAAGTTTTAGTGCCTCAGCAACCTCCATTCATGTCTTGAGAAATGTCAGAAATCAGGAAATATTACTTCGGGTTGCATGCTTCTGTCCTGGCCTATCAAACATGCAGAGTAGTAACAGCAAATTACTGGAAACTGCACTTTGAGCTTAGCCACTGGCAAGGATCCCAGTCAAACAGAAATGTAAAAGTTCCTTTCCTCCATGGGGCCTCTTGTATGGGGGTGTCCCCATAGACTTTCAATAGCTGGTTGCAACAGGTTGGAATGAGGCCCCGAGCCAGAAAAACAAGCCCTGACCAGTATTATTTCCTACTGACTATGTTGTTTATTAAAAAGATATTTTGGCACATTACTCCCAGCTTTGTTAGGCTATATTAGAGGATCGAGGCCCATCGAGGAAAAACTGGCACCATTTTCACAAACTGTTTACTCCTATTTTTCTTCCAGCATTCTACCTCATGCTTCCCTGTATGCCTGACTATAGGTGTAACATAAAGATATATTTAAAGAAGAATTAGAAACAGTCAGACTAGTGGCTAAGCAAAGGCTCTGTATTTCCTGGAAATAGAAGAGCAATTAGCCTCTAAACCTATCAATATTTCTAGCATAGATAGAAGAAACAACATTTTTCCACACACCAGACTTGTACAACATGGTATTTAAAAAAAAAAAATAATATCCTATGACAAAGCATTCAGGAACAGTAACTTAATGTTATTAACAACCCAGAGAGTGCCCAGTGAGTGCAGAAAGGCATTGCAGATTTCCCCCTTCCGGAGGTGAAATGATCAAAAGATTGGCCTCTTTACAGTCTGTTATATTTCTGTCTAAGAAAACCCAATTTGCACAAGCAAATAAACTAGCTCATTATAAAACTAAGGGGTCAACCCGAGTCAGATAAACTCAAAAGTCAGACAGCTGAAGAAACAAACTTTAAGGCACAGCACAGGTGATCCTAGGAGGAAATGGTAAATCCCCATAGAGCCACAACTTCCACATTGGGCAATAGAGAGCATGAGGAATGGAGGTGTGGGGAGCGAGTATTTTGCAGTTTTCTAAAGGCACACAGCTCACCATACCTTTAATCAGAAACAACAGATCCCAGCTTTGCATTTGAAGGGGGGAAAAAAAAGCAAAGAGGAAAATCAAACATCACAGTTGCAATGCAGCAAGTCAGATGTTATTGCTCATACCTCACCATGCTTTGTTGTACTACAAATCATGTGTAATCAATTTCTTGCCTTTTTCCTCCTTTTTTAAAGAGACCAAGATTTCTTCTTATCCCTTCCTCTCCAGGAAAAAAAAAATAAAAAACACCAACAAAGAGCAAAAAAAGAAAAAAAAAACACCAAAAGAAACCAAACAAACTCAAACAAACCAATCAACCCTTCTCTGCTCTTGGAGATTTGAAAGGAAAGGAAAAAAAAAAAAAAAAAAAGGCAAGAAAAGGACCATAGGAAGGATCACAGCACTTGTCAGATACTCTGTTTCTCCGTCTACATGTTTACCTTGGCCTTTTTGCCCCTTGTCATAATTGACGAGAACTTGTATCCTAAATACATCTACATGTCCTGCTCCTGTGATCATCCTGAACTTACATCTAATCACTCCTCCTACATATACCAGCCTATTAAGCAATACACCATCATTGAGGTCTGCTGAGCACAGGTTCCTTTTTTCACTTACTGATAAAAGGAAAAAAACCTGACCACATCAGGACTAGTGAAGAGGAATGATTTATTTATTTTTTTTTTAAAAAAAAGACCTAAACGTCTTACCAAGCATCTTGAAAATAATTTTTTTTTTAGTAAGTTTACATATAACCTTCCTGGTGGCCAATCAATAATATTTTGTCCATTTTGTAAGACTGGTATGCATTTCATTTTCGGAAAGCAACTTGTACAAGAAAATAATACACTGAACCTTACAGATGTTTCTTTAGAGGTTCCAGATAACAAATCCTGCTTCCAATGAGACTTGCAAAGGCACATATCCAGACCTTATGAAAAAAAAGAGTGTTTATGGCAACCTCAGCCTGTTATTGTATATCATAAGGACAGCACCATTTATGCTGTACTTAAAGCCTTTCTTCCCATCCACACTTTTTTCCCCCCCTCCCCTTTTTTTATTACTTTTCCCTTAAGTGGAGTTACAATGCAGTTTGCCACAAGAGAGATTTACCCCATTGACTGTCTTTTATGGAAAGCTAATCCTCATTGTTAACATAAAATTTGCCAAAACTTCAGTGGGAGAAAGTACTTTACTCTGTATTAGCATGTAGTCTAATTTTGGTCTAAAAATAAATCTGTTTTTCCTGCACTTGCAAACTCAACACATGGAAAAAACGTAACATTTGAACAACCACAGATATTTCTGTAGAAAAAAACATTAGATCTCTGGTTTATGACCATAAATATGTTTTTCCATGACACCATCTCAAACAAAACAATGTCATATATCAAAATAAGGCTAAATATTTTGTAATACCCGTACAGCAGAGGACAGAAAATTTTAGGCATTTAATAAATAAATAAATGTTTTCAGGCATTTACTGGTCTCCTTGAATGCAAGAAACATGCCACAGCTGGCAGTAACATGTCTTGTTTCAGGTGTCAGCCGTGCTAGCGCCCCGTTTCCCTGATTCTTCAACAGATATTTGCCTCAAGTACAATGAGTAACTGCTATTTAGAGCATGCTTTTGTATCTGTATGCAATCCAAAACCTTTGATAGGGTATGAGATTATGGTATCTAATAGGCTTTTAATTTCACTGAGCGCTGTCTCATGCATAAAGTTTTGCTAATAATTTTCATGTTACACACCAGCAAATTTTATTTCATGCTGTATTCTTGAGAAGGGCTCTAAGTAGTTAACACTAGTTTGGGGTTTGCTTGTTTTGAAACTATACTACTACCTTGCTTTAGATGATGTGGACTTATTGACAACAAACTTACAGAACAAAAACTGAACACTGAGCTATTCCCACAGTGTTGAATTATAGATCTCATGAAACAGACCTGGAGCTACAGGTGAGCAGGTTAAGTAGGAGTAAACAGGAATTCAGTGAAGCACAGTTTTTTTACCAAAAAAAAGTTTTGCATGTTACTTTTCTGCACTGCTTGGACTTTATGGATCAGTGAATTTATCCCAGGGATAACGTTAGATGTCAACACAAATTCCACTGGTTAGCTTATTGCAACACACAGTAGTTGAGAAGTTACAGCTGACACATCATCAAATTAGAAAATCCATTGAAATAGGGAGCAAGGTTTGTCCTAGAGGATGAAAGCAGCAGCAAATTACCATCAAAAAAAACAGAAAAAGAGGGAGTTAGGCCACTATCAGAAAGTGTGTTACTAAACATTTTTCATTATTGGTATCAGGGTACTGACTTGGCACTTTCATCATGGAGATCGTACTATGTGCAGCATGCAAGCACATAACTGGTTTGAGGGTTTTTTTCCCCCCATCACTTCTTCCCCCTCTAAAAAAAATAACCAAAACCCCCAAACTCATGCTGACATTAAAAGGACAGCGCAGAGTGAGTAAGCGATATTAAATCAAGGGCTTGATAGAAGTTGCTCAGTCATGATCATCTTGTTATGTTCTCCCCCCTGCCCAGCTCAGGCTTGGGAGGACTCATTTTTTAATACCATCTTAGCTTTTTATTTATAGCACTGCACTGGTTATTCTACTGTTGTATTTTAGATCTACCAGACTAACATTTCATTGGCCACCACAACATTTCGTTTCCTACTGTCAAAACTAGGTCTGACTCCATGTAAAAACGTGCTTATTGCCTGCGTACTTTTTCTATTTTTTTAGTTCTGTCTAAGCATGAGGTATATATCTCACTTGTCCCCTAATTTCCTGAATATGATATATATTTCCTCATTGAAGTCACGTGGCAGCACAGGTCTACACTACAGCTACAGCAGCTTTGCTCTATCCTGTCAGAGGAATCAAGTTACCAGGAATGTTGATGGACCTCTAAGGAGGAGTGGGTTAGGGGAGAAAGACAAATATGTTTAGTAAGATTTTTCCAGAGAACACATGTTGCCCCAAGACAAACACTTTAGTACACAGCTGATTTTCTCCGTATAGACAACGAAAAGGGAAAAAAAAAAAGGGGGGGGTGGGGGGGTGGAAATGGTGTTTTTATCTGAAAATTTCCATTCCTTGAACATAATATATAGCAGTAGAGTTGATTGAGAATCTCCCCAAAGCAAATATGGAAGAGCCACGCTGAATGCTGGAAGGCTGTACATGGTAACAGCATAGACCATACCACACAATGGTTGGAAACGGTTTCCCAATATATTTCACTTTTCATGCACGGTCAAGGGATCAAATTCTCTTCCTAGTTGCACTGGGAAGCAGATAATCAGCGCTGTAACACCACTGAGCTTGCTAGGGCAAATCTCAGATCTATAAAAGGGCACAGGAGAGACTGATTCCCTTTCAGAAGGAAACATTCTCTTCTCCAGCAGCTGAGCAGGCTCTGTATGCCATGAAGCACGCCGAGAGGAATGGAACAAGAATACACTCAAAAGAAACGTAATTGGGGGGCGGGGGGGGGGGATGTGGAGAACGTATAAAAATCACAGCTGATACCGTTTCTCTCATACACTAATACCTTGAGGAGTTCAAAGGTTTTCCATGCCTATGGCATTTGGCAATTATAATCGCACAGTAAAATACCTAAGGTTAATGAGTAACCTCTAAAGGAAGTTACTTCACATAATGACAGCAATTTCTCTGAACTAAATGTTAATAATCAGGCCTGTAATACGGTGAGAAGGAAATAGTGGGCAATTGGCAAATGAAACTCTGTTACCTAGTAACAAGTCCTTGAGGTATGAGCCTAAAAAATTTGGGCAGGCAAAACATTTCCAGGCAGGCTGAGCAGCTTGACAAACAGAAAACATTTTGTAAAACCAGCAACTGTCCATGACACAGAAAGTGGAAGCAGGTGCAGCAAATTATTTCCTTAACCGGCAGTCTGAGGTAGATATAGCTAATGACAAAATAAAGGAAATAGTGTCATGTAATAAGCAGCAAGAACCAGGCAACAAAGTTCACATTACTCTGCGCGAGCCATCGAGCAGCAGTGCAGCGATAAATGGGAATCCTCTTCCCTCACGCTTATATTGTCGGCCCTTGGCTCCCCTGCTCTTGTGCCCTTTTCCTGCCCACCACGCAATGCGCAGAGCGCCCTGCCTTAACTTTGGGCGCAGTGTGTGCAAGCTTTGTGCAGTGCTGCCACTGGTGCAGTAATGCTGCTGAGTCAGCAAAAACACCCCGGCTACCAGGTTAGAGAAACTGTTGCAGAAAGGGTTTCGACACCTTTATTATATATGGGGTAATACCTGCTCTGATCCTAGTCAGGGTTATTGTAGTTTGTGATGAGGAAGAGCACCAGGATGATTGCCACACTCAAACACACAAAACAGGATTTCCCACACGTTCCTTTATAGCAACAAAGGTACTGTCAAAGTTGTCTTACAAATCCATCTCCTTTCAGTCACAGTCAAGGAAATCACGTATCCTCCTCATTCTTCATCTCATAAAATCCTTTTGATAGGTACAGGAACTGCACAGGGGGAGGGGGGAATGAAAATTTTGCCAGCCTCCTTCACGTGGTTTGTTTTTTTTTTTGTGATAAGCAAATCCCTTATTTTATCTGTAAAGCTGGACAAACTAGCTCTTCACAGAACATCAGCAAATCCCGCATAAACCACAACTGAAAAACATTTAGTACAGCAGGCAGCAGCCTTACCCTTCCAGAGCCAGCCCACCCCCTGTTCTTCACTGATACGCTCAAAAGTGTGTCCAGAGCCATGCAAAGGCTTGGAGTCTTGGATCTGTATGTTCGCTTCTGACTCTCAATCAATGTCATTGATCATCGTGAAAAAACAATACGATAGTGAAAGATGCCTCATTCAACCCTACCTCGTAAGATACAGAATATTTACTTCCAGATGCAGCAAACTAACTGTCCTTAAAAATAAACCATGTATCTATGTAATAGCCTCATTTTCAGCCCCTAGATTCTATACTGATTTTTTTTCCTAACATTTCCTGGGAATTAAAGTCTGTCTGGAGTTACTGGCCAGGTTGGTACACCTTCATGTAAGTCTTGCTGCGAGTAATAATCTCTAGAAAAAACTGTGATAATATTAATATTGAAGTCTCTGAACAGAAGCAAACATCAGACATCTTGTTTTATAAGAGGAAAAAAAACATATTCCTGACTAAAATTGTTTATTGCTTTACAACTAGTAAGTGTGGCCAGTTTGTTTGTTTGCTTGTTTTAGTAAAATCTAATCAGAATTTGCCCCACCATGTTTTCTTGGTGAAATAAAATCCTGTTCTTCTTTATTTCCCCCTTTATCTAAAAAACAAACAAGGAAATTTGATTTTACGATGTGATGTTAATGCAAAAGTAGATATGATTTTTAAAATTCACAAAGGCCAGGACATTCGCAATTAACTGTAGTTCCAACCTGTAAAAAAAACCAAAAAACAAAAAAACCCAAACACAACAGCATAACAGCATTTTCATCTTACGATCAGAGTTCTGGACAACATAAGACACTGTTCAGTGGTATTATATTTGCATAAATTCAGATCTAAGACAATCCCTTCAGGAGACGACACCAGGAAAAGAAGCCACAGAGAAGCCAACACATCAGCTGAGGAGCTGGGGAAAGACAGGACCATTCTTGCTTGAGTGATAGACCATGCATCACAGCATCCTCCAGCTCCCCTTGATTTCACATCTTTCAGCAGAATTCCTTGCAAACAAAAGTTTTACTTAACTATCTGAAGATAGGTCATACCGTATAGCCTAAAAATAGCAATAAGGCAGAGCTAAATACTTAAATAATCTTGATATTGAAAACTTGGGATCAATCTGAATTTTGAGTCCCTCTGTAAGAATATTTCTCAAGGAGGAAATAGGTTTCAAGTGCTTATCACACATGCCCTTAATCCATCTGGTCTAATTTCATCAGCTTAAAATACTTAAATCAGCTATGTCTCCTCTTCATCATCTTTGGAATCAGAAGAGAGCTAGATAGGAGTGACCAAAGGAAACCATTCCTGCAAAAGTCACATAAAAGTCTTTTCAAACTATCAGGTCTTGCAGACATGCAAAAAAAATATAAGATTTAGCAGAACTCCATGTTCTAACTAGTTTCCACTATCAGAAAGAGAACACATTTGCTCATTTAGTCAAAAAATCAATATCCTAAATCATGAAGCTATTGAAGCTATAGGCACAGCTACACGGATTGCTAAAGAAGGTGGGCCAAGTCTCATAGTAGCGCAGCGATGTTGTTTCTAACGCTTGAGCAGGTTCACTTTGTTATTTTATCCTATGTCAACAAGCTATAGCACATATATGAGCAGGATGCTATTTGGTGAACAAAAGCACACAGGTAAAGCATCAGCTATAAAACCAGAGAATGATACATACAGAAATAATAACATCTGGCATTTATAAATAAAGGTTAGGCATCTGCCATTGTTCAGGTACCTGACTCCAGGAACAGTGAAGCTGACTGCTTTTCAGGAACTGCTTCGGCCCCTTTACGGCACCCAAAACCAGAAGCAATCAGAGTTCTAACTTGTTCCGATAGAAGCCAATATTCAGCGTTGCACATTTTGGATAGCTGCCTTCAAGGAAGGCAAGGGAATGTGCAAGAATAAGCCGAGCCTCATATGGCCCATGAGCAAGCAGTGTACTTTATGTGCCAGGGCTATACTGAGGCATCTGGCAGCAGGGCTAGATTGGCACAGGGGCGACTGGGCAATCAGAGTCTGCGCCCATGAAAAGCGGCAAGACAGCAGGAGTTACTTAAGCCAGTGCCACTAGGTCATCCTGGGACACGGCCACATACGCAGCCTTGTTCCTTTCCACAATGGCTGGAGCAATGAAGCTCCTGCAGAGCTGCTGGCAACACCACCTGCGAGCCATTCCTGGAACGCGGGCTCCGAGGTGCAGGGCTTATAGCCTGAAGCATCTGGCAACATCTTGGCTTTGGCAAGCAGCTTGCAAGGTCAGGAAAGCTGGCTGCCCCTCACCTAGAGTCTCACACAGGGCAGACTGAAGTAGCTAGGGGGGCCCTGGCTGCAAATAGTCTCACTTTCTTTCTTCACAGTCGAATTCACAGGATGCATAGCCATTCAGAAAAGGAAAAGGAGGTCGTCAGTTTTTTTAATAGTAAACAAAGGCTGCTGCTAAAAACCTTTCCTTCTCTACTATGTGCCCTTAGAAGACTTCACCCTGGAGGCTGACAATAAAGATGTTTCAAACAGAGACACTGGACTCATCATTTGCACGTCGGCACAATCCTGCCTTTGCGTAGAAGAACATACATTTATAGTAGAAGAATTTTTATCAACAGCCAATCTCAAGTGACTCATTTTACACTTGCGCTAGGGAGATCAGAAGGAAGGCTCGTGACTTATAATCCATAGTTAAAACTGCAAGAGCATTAAGACAAGTTATCTGACAAAATGAAAGTTAAATAAATACAGGTGCCTTGTGGTTGCTACTTGCTGATCTGGCAACAGTTGTTAGTTATTTCATCAGAAGGCCCATCTGCAAGGATCTAAGAGTCAAAAGCTTTGATTGTCTGCCCTTTATGTTGTCTGGCTCCTCTTCACTCATTCTCAAGAGCCAATGAAGGCTCAGAGTAGTAACAGAAACCTATCCAAGCCATGCTGTTCTGCAGATGTTTAAAAGATAAATGCACAAACTGTGAAGGAGCTCACACAATACATGGCAAATGTTTTGATTAACTGTCCTAACTGGAAGTCGTAGACTCTAGGCTCTCCTAGCGTGTGTTTTGGCTTTTAAGAAAGGAAGTTTGTAATGGGGTTTTCTGCGAGTGTCTGTCATTCTGAGATAGTTTAGAGCCAGGCTCAGCCCACTGCTCTGCAATGGGAGAAGGCTGCACTGTAGTGGAACTGATGTGCTTGTGCCGCAGGAAGAATGCAGGAATCTGATCCCTTTCAGGGAGACAGAGCAAGGACCTGGGATGCTGCATCCACCACTGGGCTCCAGCCAGCTTCTGGGGAGCAGCTCCACAACTTCAAAGGAATTCCTCCTCCTTGCTTCAGTCTGCCCAGTGGCCTGAATACACGGGGTCAGGCGTACAGCCCTGAGTTTGGCCCTTTGGGAATGACAAGAGGAAAGAACCATGGGGAACAAGTGGAGCATGAGGTGGCACGCAGGACTTCCTTCACAGCACGCTGGGTGTTGGAGGTTTGCAGGAAATCAAGTGACATGATGGTTATTTCTTCTCAGCCTTAAAATCCAGGTCAATACCCGCTATAAAGGATTTTGTGCCAAAAGAGAGAAACCAGCATCACATCCATAAAATGCCTTCACATGTCCAGCACTGAAACTGCCCCATGCAGCAAGCAACTTGCACCAGGGAAAAGACCACATCCACGCATGCAACTTAGACGCTTGCTGCTGAAATGGTGTCTCTCAAATTTCCTGTTGTGAACAATATAGGACAGCCCCAGAGACACAGTAAGTATTGCAAAGGATGCTGGCACAAACTGACAGAAACCAAAAGAAATTCAAATTCAAGGCTGAAGCACTTTCCTTACCTCATCCCATTGTACTTAGTTATTTCAGCACATAATTGCTAACATCCTTCATTGATCTGAAATTCCTGTGGATACAATAAGACCAGCCACGGATGGATGCTAGCCTTCACTCTGGGTTTACATGCCTTTGTTACAGCCCCTAGGCTCAAAGTGTATAAAGCTTTCAAAGTGTCAGTGACCTAAATACACTTCTGAAAGCCCCGGGTGCGTTTGTGGGCGCCCCTCATGATGCATACAGCCCATTTCCTGCAACCACATGAAAAGCCTTAGGCTCCCCTGCACACGACGGCTCCTTTTCCTAGCCCTGTTTATTTGTCCTTTTTCCACTTAGTCATAAAATAATTTCCTCTTCCTCCTGAGCTCCACATTAGCCATGATTAACTGCCACAGAGCATCCCACTTTTAAATTCTCTGTGCAGCCCCATCTAAGGAGTTTGGTGTCACCGCTTGGAGATAAATATTCACTGGAGCATAAAGGTTTTCTTATTCTGAGAGTGGGGGCAGATGTACAGGTGATTTTTTTTCACTCCCAGAGTAAAAGAGAGCTATTGAGATTACTGTAACACACAAAAGTATAATTTAAAAGTACTGATATGTAAGAAAGAGGAAGAAATTGGGAGACGCATATGAAATTTTTACATATTGGTATATTCTAAACACCAATATATAATCATATTTTTTATAGAGATATGAATACCTTCCATTACTAAGGGATATATTAAATAAAAAATATTTCTCAACTTTTTTGAAAAATTATGAGCATATTTTTATTTCAGTAGCCCACTTCTAAAATGCTAACATAGTACAAATTATTTGAACTCATATACAAAATACACTCCAAGGCGGCCTTTACAGTTATTTCCAATGGTTCATTAGAAATGTATGGTTCAGTAGAAATGTATTACCTATTTAGCCTGTATTTGAAAATGTTCAGTCCTAACCCATATATTAGAACCACACCACTGTCAAAGTGAGAAACATATTTTAAGTTTTTTTCCTGTTGCTTTCTAAAAACAGCTCAGAAGATGTTGGTGAAAGCAGCACAGAAATGATGGGTTTGCTTGAGAGCAATAGGATACACAAAAGAAAGGAAAAAACACTACATAGATGCAGGCCCTCCTTCCTGTATCCATCATGATTTGCTGAGATGGAAGGCTGTAATGCAAAAATACATCCAAGTCTCTAGTAAATCTACAATCCAACTAAGATAAAGCTAAAACAGACCAAACAGCTGAATTTTGCAGACACTGCAAGGTGTTCATTTTTAATAGCTGCTGACCACCCTTCCTCCCCTAGAATCAGTCTTGGATATTATAAAAACAGCCCTCTAAACTTAGATTTATCTAAACCATGGTGGTCCCTATGGTGAACAAAAATGCTGGAAAAGCACAGGTTTGTTCCAGAACTATTTTTTGTGATTTTTACGGTGACTCTGTAGTATCCACCTCAGCTTCTGTTCGCTTTTCAAATATTATTGACTAGGATACAAGACTCCCCTGCTAAGCACAGCTTCACTAAAACTCCTATTTCCTTTCCACACATCAACACTTTTTGGGGGAGGGACGCAGCTCAAACCCAGGCTGCCTCATGGCTAAGCGCACTCGGCAGCAGCTGGGAAAATGGGTCATTTCACTGGCAGCTGACTGACCCCATTTGAAGCTGAACGGCAGGAGGTGTCCCAGCGGCTGGGGCATCACAGGGTTTATTTGCTGTTGGTGATGTTAGGGTTATCAGCACAGCTGGGAGCAGAAGCCAGGGGAACTGCAGCAGGGCAACCTTGTGAGCAAAGGAAATGCTCCAGCAGCCCTGGCCAGTCTCTCCCTACTATTTGCAAGGTTATCACAAGGTAGATGTAAAACCTTCTTAACTCATGACTGAGCAACGTCAACCGAGCCCTCATGTCACACCACTCAGCCAGAAACATATAGCCCAAGGGCGTAGGTGCCATCCTTCCCCTGGGGCTAGGCAGAGAGGTTCCCCCACATCACCACAGCCCTCCCTGGCCTTCAGCCACCTCCATGGACACCACCGACACACACCACCCACCCCCCCAGCCTTCATGACGCGAGAGACAAAGCTGCAACGAAGCACACAGGGCTTTTCACGGCTCATGACCAGCCTGGTCCCAGGGGAGCAGGCTGCTGAGAAAAGCCTGTTTCCGTATATTTTAAACAAAGGGGTTCCGCACCATCTGGCCCTGCTTGGGGTACCTCAGCCCGGGCGGGCCTGTGAGCGCCCTCAGGGGCGGGAAAGGCTTCCCGCGCCGCTGCCCGCCCCCCGCCGCGTCCCGCCTGCGGCCTTGACCCGCGCGTCGGCAGAGCAGGGCGGAGAGGGGCGACACGCCGAGTCAACCGGGGCTCCCATTGAGATGCAAATGGCGCCGCGGCCGGCTGTGCCCACAACCATCGCCCTCCCCCTCGGCGGCCGCGGCTGGCCGCCGCCTCCGCAGCTCGGCGCACCGAGGGGGAAAGGGCCTTCTGCTATAATTCCTTCCCAAATCCGACTTACTCGTTCAGTGCCGCTGGCTCTGCTCTGAGCCTTTCTAGCTGTACTCATGCAGGTGGCACGCAGGGGCACCCGGGCGATAGCAAGATCCAGGTTTACAGGGTGTCTCACGCTTTGGATCACGAGTAAATTTAAAAACTCCAAGTCTACAGGCTGGCTCCCGCTAGGTCCAGCAGGAGGAAGAAAAAAAAAAATATATGAGACAAACTTGTATCACACCTTCCTCTGGCCTCACCTTCCCTCGGGCCTGGAGCAGCCCTCCCCCGGGTGAGGTGGTGTTACGGCCTTCGTACATAAAGTGGGCAGAGGGTCACCAAAATGCAGCCAGCTGACTCCGTTTTCTGTTATCTCCATAACAAGTATCTGTACTATCATCATAATTTTCTAAGAACTGGGGACAAAAAAGCCCCTCCAAGATGCTGACAGGTGCTTTGGCACACCGAGGCAGTGCCAGGGCTCCATGCCAGCCACGCAAGGCATCAGCCACGTGGAAATGTTTTTCCTACTGATCTCAGTGGACTTACAGTCACATCAGACCGCTTAGTTTCACAGAGATAAATTCTTGTACCCGTAGTGACACTATATGTAGCATTAGACCTTATTGCCACAAAAGGAATTTTTAATATGAAAGCAAACAACCCTTAAAAACCAAAATGCAATTCGGGCATCCGGAGATCATCACTTCATGGCGCACAACCAATGCCCCACATGTCCACACTGTGCTGCAGTCTGTTACATGGGTTTACGTCCCCAGTGACTCACAATATCATTTCAATCCAATCAGTGTGCCAGGAGCTGTTTTATGGGAGGTGTCGGCAATTTTCACCATCTTTCTTCCCTCTTTTCCCTTCTCCCCCTTCCCCGCCCTCGCCCAAAGAGCCAACTTTCACACAAAACCCATTTTTTTCAGGTCATTCTGAAGAAGATACTGTTTCGACAGCGCCCTGCATTTTCCTTCTTGCAAATTCTGTGAAAGCCCTGTCTGAGAAAGTGATATATGGACAGAAAGAGACCCTCACCCTCAAACCTAATTAGAAGCCTTAGCTGTTCAGCGGGGTTTCAAGAGGACAGCAGCCTGAGGCAGCTGGATGGAAATACAAACCATACCATGCTCAAACAGCTTTCTCATATTCATTCAGCAACCAAGATCCATCTGTTTATCATCAGCTGCAATACAGTCTGAGACAAAGTGCATTGTTAATAGGGTGTGTTTGAGAGAAGAGTCACAAGGAAGTGCCCTAAACTAAGTGATTTCTGAAAGTAATGGCTACAGAGCATATACCACACAGTAGCACTGCTCTGATGGATATTTTTCTTCAGTCATCGCTATTAACTGTGTGGTTTTGCTGGCAAGGTTAAAAAAAAAGAAAAAAAGAAAAAAAAAAAAAGAAAAAACCGGGAGTGGCAAAGCACCTTCTGTAGTTAAGAGATAACTAGCTCCTAACACAATATTTTAAGATGCACAAAGATGGCTGCAAAATAACAGAGATACTTAAGAACAGAGAAAACAGAAAAAATGATTAATTCAATTAGGGATGCAGCCTTTCTTCTAGAAAAGTAGAGATTTTGGCCCTATGCAAAGATTTCAAACCTTTTTTTCACTTTGTCTCTTTAGCAGGTAATAAAAATTGAAATTATTTATGTAACTAAAAGAACATAAGTGCATACACACATACACCAAAATAAGTAGGTTAAAACCTCAAAAAAACATATCCAGGCCCATGCATGCTCAAGGATTTGAAAAACTTGAATTCTAATTTTGATTCCTTTTTCTTGTAAGGAAAATGGGGCTTGCCATACATTGTGAGAATAATAGTTCCTTTCGTCCATAAGCCTGTCTCTAACAGTAACCCAGGACAGTGTGAGACTGAGCATCGTGAACGTTCTGCAAATAGTTTTGCAGTACCTTGCACCTATGATTACATATACTAATTCCAAAGCGTTCATTAGCTTAAAGATCTTTCATCACCCTTACTCAAGTTCCTCTGTCTCCAAAATATCACATCATATATTGTTGTATATGAATAACTACTGCATATTAGCTGCATACTACGGCATAGTAGCTGGAGATTGTGCTTTTAGGCCATAATCCAATTCTGTTCAGGAGGCCACACCACCACATTTCACTGAGGCACTGTGAAAGTGCAGCTGAACTGATGCCACTGAGGGGATGCTCCACTCTGAGACAGCTTGGGTATTAGGTTGATTGAGAGCTGCAGATTCTCTGCTGCTGAAAAAGCAACAGTCAAAAAGTCAACGGCCACCTAAAATAAGTAATTTTTTTTAAATTAAATTAACAACAATGTGAAAGGATGACAGAGTTCTTCCTACAGTCACATACCCACATATAGCTACTGAACTTCTATCAATTAAGTGTGGTGGCTGCACAGTCCCACTTGGACATGGGATGAAAAGGTGGACACCAGAAAAGCAGAGGCATGGTAACTGCGGGAAACTGAAGCATACAAGATGCAATCGAACCATCAGGAGGCATTCAGTCAGCTTTCCCCGAAGCCTCTGTAACTCTGACATAGAGACATCTTGCAAGCAACACACCCTTTAGTTTAAAATCAAATATTTTATGGTGACTTTTTTTTCCTGTTGCCCTTGTTTCAGCTTTCAAAAATTTAACAGTGTTCTACACTATCAAAGCATTCATTCATCATCTTGATTTCTTGCCCCTCCCATTGTAAATGCTGTTCTACTACCTTTTACTAGCTTACACACAGTTGCAGGCTCACAGAGGGTTGTCTGGAGGCAAACAGACACTCTAACAAGTCAACCAAATTATTTCATCTGGTACCAGAGATTTTATATGGAGGTTTATTTTATAAAAGTTTGTACACTTATTTCATAAAAGATAGCTATAATAAAACCAAGCAGTTTCCTTTTCTGTACATGCATACAAATGAAAGATGGCTTTGTTTGCTAACAGAAGTTTGAATGTCTGAGTTTGGAGTCAGGATAGAAATAAAAGCTCGGGCTGGATATTTTCCAACAGGACCTAAATCCAGAAGAATTGCAATAGTCTTGTGATACAGCAAGGAGTTATATCACACTTGCCATTGCCACGTAGCTATTTCTAAAGATGACATCACATTTGCTCCACAGTCCCGTTCTGTGTGTGAGGTGATTACTCGGCAGGTTTAAGCTGCTGTCTATTATTGGAACAGGTGAACCCAGCAAAAGAATCACTTTATTTCATAAATTCATGAAGTTAAAGCTAATGGAACTATTCTGTCACCTAAGATCCCATAGTCTGCACAAGAGGACATTTAATCGCATTTACTTCTCTGCTTATCCCAGCAGCTTGTGTTTGGTTTAAGCATCTCTTTTCAAGTAGGCCTGCAGTCCTGACCTGAATAAATCAAGAGCTGGGGAATTTATCACTTCACTTGGTAATTTATTGTAGTGGTTATTAAACCTCACTGCTAAAGACACATGCCTAGCTGAGTTTTCTGGTTCAAGTTCAGTCTTGTGACTTATCCTGCTAAATTACAGAGCCCTTCAGTACATATTTCCTCTCCACAAAGGTGCTTAAGCGCTGTAATCATGTTACTCCTCAAGCTTTTTTGTGATAAGCTAAATAGATTGAATTCTTGATCTCTTTCTCTCCATGGAAAACTCAAGCCTTTAAACTAGCTCTTAAGCTTTCTGCACCCTTCAGTCTTAACATCGTCCTAAAAGAACAGGCATGTAGAGGGTATGCTGTACTCCAGTGCTGGTCTCACTGCTGTGCTGTTCATACATCAAGCATTACATTAACACTTTTGTCCCCTCTGAGCTCCAAATCCTTTCCCAGATATGCTTTATTGCATGTAAGTCCCATTCAGGAGTCAAAACCTTAATTCGTTGCTCCTAGGTGAATAATTTCTCATTTAAGTACATTAGGGCACATTTTGTTTGAATGGGACCAGCTCCATAAGCTATCCACGTCACTCTGCAAGACAGCAGTCCCTTTGCTGTTGCTTTTCTTTCACTTGTACACCCTTCTCGCAGGCACTAAGGGAGGCCAAGGCTTACATCACACAGGTTACGTCTGACCAGGGGAGGAAGCATACGCTGCAGCGTGCCCAGGCATTGAGGTCTCCACACCCCATCCTACTCTCTGTGCTGTGGCTGCCTTCTGGCCAGTGCTACCGAGTTTCGCACCTGCACAAACCAAAGGACTAGTGAAGGGATGCAGGAGGCCATGGGAAAAGGAAGTCAGTGCCTAGCCAACCAGTACCCCGGCAGCACTGCTGGCTCCTGCTTTAACTGCAGCCCTTGAACAGGGACACGCGTGGGTATCAATCATCTCCTCCCTGCCGCGGCAGGAACTCTTACACTGCCTTGGGAAACCCACGGCACTGCTGCCAGCCCTCTGTTTTCTCTCAGCTGGAGGACTCCAGCATAGGTAGCAGTGGAAAAGTGAATATGAAGCATCCCTGCTGATGCATGAGGGAGATAATAGTCATGTTCACCAGACAGGCACCAAAAGACGACCCCTTTTTAGAAAAAGAGGTAGAGAACAGGCTTAAGCATTTCTCCACAAGCATTAGCCCCTACTTACTAGTTGCAGTCCCCATTAAAAGTATGATGTGAAGGAATAGAAAAATGCCACCTCACTCCAACTAACATGTGCAGACATGAATTTGGCCCCAGATCTATCAATCCCTTAGGTTTGTAAACCTTGTTTTCTAGTGACCAAGGAATCTTCTTCACAGCCCTGTAACAGTACGATACTGTACAGATGCGGCATTGCCAAGAAAGAGGCTTTGAGCTCTCTTGCGATGAGTTTTTCCATAGAGAAAAATACAGCAAAATAGGCAAAGCAGTGCTGCGCTGCAGCCGCTGTGCCTGGTCTTGCAGCAGACCTTATTCACCGGAGCAGGCTCATCAGCTTTGTCAGGGTGTGTCACGGGAGGAAGCAGAAGTGAAAGAAGCCAGTGCGCTGCTAGTAAGTGTTGGTATCCTTTTGTGGTGAGGGGGTGTAGAGGAAGGGGAGAAGCAGGGAAAGAGTAAGTCACCTTCAACAGGGTTCAGGCAACAAAATTTTTGCCTCAAACTTTCTTGGGCTGCATGTTCTGGCCCAAAATCCAAAGCAACAGTTCTAGCTTAGCTATCCAGAAACAAATCCCAGCTGCAGAAGAGAAGGGCTGGGGAGAGGAGAATTCCCTCTTCATTTTGCAGAAGGCATTTAACTGGGGCTTGTTTTTAAACAGACCACCCTTTACACCCCATTGCAACAGCCCTGACACTTTTCCCTTCAGCTTCCACTTGAATTGCCACTGAAACCACCATTAAATGGCAGCGTACTTCAGATTAAAGGAAATAAGGTCCAATTTACTTTGTATTGCAGATGACTTCGGAAGGAAAAGCACATTCTGACAGCTGTTTCCATTTCATTGTGCTTTCTTGTTTTTGAAGAAGACCATTTGTTTTCAATTTGTCTATAAATAATAGAGGAAAACACAGCTGAGGGGCCCAGTGCGATTTTTATAGAAAGTTCATTTTTAGAAATCTGATAAGCTTATAGCTACATATGGTTGAAATCACTGTAATATAAAGTACAGAAATTTAAAAAAACCTACTTGTCAAGCAACCTAATATTTATTTTATTTAGCACTTTGCAGCATTTTCAAATATTGTGTGCCGGGGGCAACTTTGGCCCTGGATTCTGAAAGCATGAAGAAATATCTTGAGGATCTTCAACAAGGTATCGACCCAGAAGACATTTAACACATAAGTAGCCCCTATAGAGCCAAAAGGCTTGCTTGCCTGGACAGAGTTCAGGCACAATGATGTGCCTTAACAGACAGCTATTGCCTGCTACCTTGAGAAACAAACAGAGACAGAATCTGCGCTGCTAATGAGATACCTGCCACCGTCTGCTGTGACTTCAAGGTCTGTTTCAGTATCTCTGTCTGGAAAATGGAATTTACAGATTAGGATTTAACCTTTATGAGGTCAAAACTGTTGGGTTTTTCCCTAGATTGAGAGGGACCTCAACAAGCCAGCATGACAATTAATTATCTCATGTTTATCAAAATGGCTCATGAAGACAACGGACTATACCTTAATTCTACTCAAACTGCTTTGGTATAGATCAGACCTAGCAGCTTACCAACACCATCAGTAGCTTCTGTTCCTCAGCTCCTCAGCTAGCAGAGGTAAATCTATTTTCAGATGCATAAGGAAGCCTAAACAAACCCTGATGACCGCCAGAGCAGAACAGCAAGGCTCCCAAGTAGTCACCTTATTTCCTCACGAAGACTGTAACACACACACACATGAAAAGGAGTTATGCCACTACTAAACCAAGAGAAAATTCCCCAACCTGGAGTAAGTTACCTGATCATTTAGGGAGGATTTCTGATCTACAGTACAGCAATCTACACAGACTGGAGCAAAAGGGGGAGAGGGACAGATACATAGCTCAAATGTAATAGTATACCTCAGAATATTAAGTTCTTTCTTACCAGTCCTAGTATTATAAAGATTGTTTATGAGCCTTGTTTGTCCTGTTTTACTTAAATATGATCAGCTTGTCACACCCATGCCATTTAATTGTTATATGGTTAAGCTTTTACTAGTAACATAGCATTAAAGAATAGTTCTGATTTTACTTGAATTTTTAACCTGAGTAGCTGAAGCCGTTGGAAATGGTGTTCTTGGAAAAAGGCTGTTTTCAGCTTGCACCATAGCATGTGAAAGCTACAGGAAGCCATTAATAAACAGAAAGGTTTTATTGCAGAGGCTCTGGCAGCTACCTTGTAAGGTTTCCACAGAATCAGAAATCCAGCCTGTTTGTATCAGCACAGGGCCTGGAAAAGAT
Organism: Falco naumanni; assembly: GCF_017639655.2. NCBI lineage: Eukaryota > Metazoa > Chordata > Aves > Falconiformes > Falconidae > Falco > Falco naumanni. Next base: position 5,739,842 of record NC_054054.1, on the reverse strand, counting down.
ACAGCATGCAGCCTGGAGAGGCTCCTAAATCTTCACAGGAGAGGTTGCACTTCCTATATAAGGAAGCAGGCTCTGCGTTAAAAGAAAAGTTAGACTTACAGAAAGATTTGAGGATGTAAGAACATGTTGCAGTTGGAGTCCAGCTCAGCCTCGCACAGGGCACCGATTGTTGCAACACAAACAAACTAGTAAGCTGCAACAAGGCTTTTACCATCAGTCAAATTCTATTGTCTATGCTGTTCCTCCTTCCTCCAGAGAACATACTACATTGCCCCTCCTTAGGGCTATTTAACTACTTAGTGGAATGAGCTACAGCTGCACATCATCCAGGTCAATCAACCCACCGCCTTCTAGGCAAGGCCACAGCTGCATATTATCAATGCTAATCAACCCACTGCCTTCATTCCTCTACAAGAACACTTTCCGCCAGGCCACTTGGGTGAAGTCATCTGGCCAACATGGGCAATACTCATAAGAGCTCATAGGAATAACCAGGCAGCATAAAAGACAAGTTCACTAAGGGGCTCAAGACAGTACAACAATCATCTCTTTTGTTTTGTCAGTGTCACATTCCTCCTGTAAGAGCAATGTGGGGTACAGAATAGCCCAAAGGTGGTTATTAGGAAGTCTAAGTGGAAGAAAGTGGGACAGCAGCCACTGCCACTACTGGCTATGTAGAGTAAGCCCTTCTTATATGCCTTTGAGAATTGCTTGCATTTTCTGTTTCTGTCTTAGTAACAAAAGCCATAGGAAGGCCAGATAAACTAACAGTGACATACAAGGATTCTTATTTAAGAAAAAAAAATATATTTCCTAGGGTTTTAATGAGCTTGTGACTGCCTGGTACACACAGTTAAGGTGTCTGTTGGCCTGCCTAGTTGACAGTAGGGATTGCAGATTATATCACATCTAGACTTCCAGAAAGACAGAAGGGGAATGGCTGTGTCCACAGTCTTCTCAGACTTTCCTTCAGGTGCTCTGCTGGCAGCAGGCTCTTCTGCTCCCCAGAGAGGCAAGCAATGCTCTTTAATGTAAAAATGTTAGTAGACAATAACTAGTCATTTCAAGAATATGTTCTGTTTTCAAATAAACATGTGGACAGGCTGCTTGATGAAGCAAGACTTTTTACACAGAGGAAGCTCTGCACTGCTCTCAGTGGACTTAATCTTGGTTGCACTTGCTTTGACACCAGCCAAAAGCAACTTCACTGTAACCCAAAGGGAGTATTTTAGCAAAGTTCATTAGGGCAGGTGGTTGCCTAAAGACCTCAGCTTTAGCCCCCAGTGACTTGGAAGCACTGAATTAGAAACCAACCCCCATAACCTCCTTGTTTGTAATATATTGATTCACATTGCCCACATACACACCCTGGGAGGACATGACTGATTTGTTCCCGTCATCTTTTACCACTCCTTAAGGAAAATATGTAACCAGCATCCCACCTGTCACATACTGAGTCACCTCCCAGTTAAATACATTTCTTATTGGTATTTTTTCTGTTCAGCAGATAAACACGTTTCATTTGTCAGTACAGCTCACTTCCTCAGGAAAAGAGCTGAAGGGTATGCTCCAACAGAATGCTAATCACCCACCAAAACACTTGCTCTAAGACATATGCTTATACAGTATCCCTAGGAACAATAAAAGGCATTGGGACTGATTTCAATCAGATGCTGTGGGGAGGGGGTCCTCTTAGACTGAAAAGGAGAGGGAATAGTTCACTTGGCATGGGGAACAGTTCTGTCACACAGAGCTACCATCCTGCTGTCGTGCAATGATTTAAGCGTGCTGTTTTTACACAGTACAACACGATTTATACCGTGGATGGCACGCTGTTAATGAGTCACCGCACCAGGCTGCTGTGTGCCACAGGAATGGGTAAGCTCTCTGCGGACCTAAGCTGTTCACAGCATCCCACAGGTACTAGGTCCCCACCCTGGCCGGGAGGTCTAAACCAGTGCAGAGTCCAAGCCTCATCCGCATGCAAGGCCAGTTGCACCATACTGCCCATGCTTGCCTCGGTAAGATGCTGCCATTCCCCTCCCCAAACCATTCGAGCACCCCCGTGACATGCAAAGATTTTGGCAACCTGCTCACAGGACCACGGAAGCTAACAACTCACGGTCTTGTGACAGGAGTTCCTACAGTGCATATTTATGATGATCATAAGACAAGCCAGGAGTGGTAAATTCCCAACAGTATTACACAAGCTACTCCTGAATTTTATTTACTGAAGATATTTTTCTCCAAGAATCTTCATACACCAAGCCTCCTCCACACATTATGGGTTATTATTTTCCATTCATAGGTGGGCACAAAGTTTAAGGATTAAAAATGGATTATTTGCTAGAGCTCTTGGAGAAATCTGGCAGCAGAATTAGGAGCAGGTTTGGCCTTCCCACTATCTTGGCTTTGTGCTTTAATCAAAATTTATATAAAACCAAGGAGGCCCAGGAACTGGCCATACTATCTCTAATGTCAAGAACTGATTACAAAGGCACCAGTGATTCTTGTTCTTGCCAATACAGCTCCAGTCTGATAGAAAATTATTTGACTGAGGGCTGGTTCAGAAAGGAGCCATAAACTGATAATACCCACATTACTACAGGAACAAAGAACTTAATCTCTGGTAGTTATTTTCCAAAGTAAATATTTAAATAAAGTGTCATCTAAAAAATAATAGAATGTGATTAGAGATAAGCAAGGTTATAGAAGTTACTCTCTCATAGGTTGTAGGAAATTTTATTTCCAAATCCCCTCAATTTACGATGGGTTTAAAAAAAAATCACTGATACAGAAATAGACACTATAAATCTAAGGGTGGGTTTCCTCTTAATGCCAAAAAGCATTTCCTGCATTGGGAAGTTGTCAACGGGCCCATGTAGTGGCAAAACGGGGTTGGTTTATCTTAGTATTGTCTTTAAGGAACATTTGTATATCCTGCCGACATAATTGCACTTGCTTTCAGCATCCAGATTGATTTGCCACAATGGAAGACTCCAAGTCACTCATCATAAAAGGTGCAACTCTCATCCGATAATCCAGGAGGCATTATGAACCCACACGTCTTCATTCTTGCTTTTTGTTTTCAAGATGAGAAAAGGTCTGGTTTTCTGCCCTAAAATTTCCTGATCTCTATTCCTCTATTTCAAAAATAAGCAGTCTCCATCACTCTGTCTGTTGTGTCTGCTCTTTATGTTCTTTAAACCCTCCAAAAACAACATGCCAAGAAAAAAAGAAATCCATAACAAAGCATTTTAGTCCCAGAACTGGGGAGTAGAGATGGCAGTGAACCGCAGCCAGGCAGGGCAGTGAGAGAGCGCATCAGCCCGGGTCTGCAGGCTGCCAGCTCCGCCATCAGAGCTCGGGGAGGAAGAGGAGGAGCAGAGGCTGCAGCAGGTGTGGTGCTTCAATTCACAAGCACAGTGACCCTCCTAGGAGCATGGCAGGAATTTCAAATGGGATTAGCCACCCGGACAAGGGAAAGGTCATACTTGACATTTCCACTGAAATTCTAATGCAAATAGACCTCTGATACTCATGAGATTTTTTTCACACACATCTAACATCTAATATGTAAAAGGAAAATGATAAAATGTGATGACTAATTTATGTAAATCTCATAAAGGCAGTAACACCAAGGGCTGACTACACAGAAACATTAGTCAGGCAAAGGAGCACAATATTGTTGTACTCCTCTTTTTTTTTTGCTACCTTTTAAAATTGGCTTATTTTGATAGGGTTGTTATTTGTTTAACTTTCAAAAAGTCCTCAGTGCTGTACAAGGAGTAGGCCGCAGAACCCTTGCTCACACTAAGGAGCATAGTGATTTCTTAGCTTTATTTTGAATGTTGTTGGTTATTGCAGTGGGGCTAGGAGGCGGTCAAGGCAGAGGGAGAACCTAAGAGAGGAGTCTTATTTTGCCATCTAGGAAGCCAGTAATCGTGATAGCTTAACTCAGGCTTGAAGTTTTATACACTGTGAAGTCCTGGCTGAACACCCAGGGAAAGCATGCATTTTTGGAATTAGACCCTAGTGCAATTCAGGATGTGAACATGAAGATACTTAAAACACGAAGATTACATGAAAAATAGCTCTGCTACAACAAAGTTTTCTCGTCTCAAGGAGCCTTACACGTGAGCACTAAGTGATGCCTAGCTGCTTCCAAACATTGCAACATTGGCTCACAGTTACGGCTATTTCTGCGCTATATCTTGATAAGCAAGTTTCCTGTCACAGTTGTCTTCTGTAGTCACCAAATTAGACAAAACACAAGTGCCTTGGTTAATCTACCTCAAGAAGAAATCAAATGTATTCAGCTGAACAACAGCGGAGGGGACAGATACTTTGGTTGTCGTGCTTTTGTTGTTATTTTACAAAGCAGACTAAACTGCACAGCAAACCATTAGAAGCCCACTACGATATCTGCAAATCTCCCCATCCACAGGAAAATAAGTCAAAGATAAATATAAGCTAAGTAGAAAAATTCTAACACTGTCACAGTTCTTATTCAAAGTTTTACTTTCAATGCAACTAAGAGCAGATTTTACCCCGCTTACTATCATCACCTGTTATATTTCAATAACTTTAACATTATTTCAAAGGGCAGTGCCTTGCTTTCCCCAGCTAGGGGTGGGGAAAACATTTATTAAACTTCTTAAAGCTTGTTTATTTTTCTTAAGGCTAATTACCTGCCTGCAATGACTTAATTTTGTTTATTACAAGTTTTAAAATGACAAGTTCATCTGAAACCGGAAAACAGTGATACTTTAGCAACAATAAAAGGCCACAATCCTGCAAGCACTGATGCATATGCTTCACGTTTTGCATGTAAATAGTCCCATTGACTAAATCCCAGTTCTTTGAAAGGGAAGAAAAGGCTGAAAGGGAATCATTGTTTTCCAGGCAAACAGTGCTAGAGAAGAAAGGAACAAGTTAGGAATATAGAAAATTAACTCATTTCCCGTCTCCCACCACATGCAGGCATATCCTGAAACTCATGAAATTACTTCAAGTATCCAAAACTCCTTCTGTATCCAGCCTAGTTTTGCAGCGTCTCAATGCTTTATTAATCTTCCAGTGCAAGTTATTTAGGCAGATCTAACTTTAAAAGATTATTCAAGACAAAATACTGTGAGCAAGCAAAGACCAGCTCTGTTATTCAGCCTCCTTGAAGTATTTCGAAAGAAAGAAGAAAAAAAAAAATTAAACAAACCATCAAGGAAAACCATATTCAAACACTGCAGAAATGAAATAATTCATCCCACGCTTCCCTTAAGCATCCCACTTAGCTCCATCCCCATTATCCATCCTCCGTGCTGGATAACCACAGGTGTATCGCTGCAGTTAAAGTCACCTTAGGCTGGAGCTGGCAGGACTGATCAAAACAATGTAGCTGCCATAATGGGTGACACTCCAGTGGCATCAGGGCTGCGCCCAAATAACATGTCACAAGCTGAAAGTGGGCTTGAACCTAGTAGGGACAAGCTGGGGATAAGCAGCCCAGCCACAGCAATTTCCACCTGAGCACAAGGAATCTCCTAGGTGCATGCCCTCTCTAGCTGAAGGGAGGAGCAGCTCACCACCTTAACCAGAAGCCCACTGCCCAGCAGAGGATGGGAAAGATCAGGCCCCAGTCCAAGAGAAACCTGTGGCTTGAGGCTTTCCAGAGCCAGGTAGTGCACAGTAAAAGCAATTCAACAGCCAGCTCAACATGGTAAAATCTGCAGCAAAGCAAAGGCAGGGAAGGAAGCGTGTGCTAAATACTACACCAAACCAAAACACAGGCGGCCCCGTGCACCATCAGTGAGTTACAAGGCACAAACTTTGCCTGTGCAAGCAAGCAGCAGCTTCTGGGAATATAGAAATTACTGTAAGAAGCCTATAACCCTTGATTTAGGGCATGAAATGACCGGTTGCTGATGTGGGTTAGAGCATGAGCTCCTCTGGGAGAGCGTTATCACAGATACTACAGGGAGAAGCTAGGTAAGATAGCCAACATTAAAGCCCACACTGCTGTGGTTAGCTTGCTGAAATCTCAGCTGGCCTGCCTGTCTCTGCACGACAACACTGCAGCCAGGAGTGTTGACATACAATTTAAGCCCCTTCGTGTGTGGGCATACCGTGAGAGCCGTGGGCTGCAGCCCAGCCTAGTGTGCCACAAGATGTAGTCAGTGGGTAAAGAGTTGTCATTATCTGTGGAAAAAGATCTGAAAACATGCACAGATAGCTTGAAAACAACATTACTAACATTCATGGGCATCTTATTGGCTTGTAACAGTGGCAAAGACATTAGTAAATGGAAATAGCCTTATATTGCACATAAGTGGGTTCCTACACCGGACGATGAGAACTAGATATACTACTTCGCCTCAGACTGGCTAATGGTTTTTTCCACTTGATAAAAAGTCATGAGTTACTCTGAAGTTTCTTCTGCTATTATCAACTTCTTTCAAACTTTACTGAGTAACTATCATACTGCCATCACTGAACCCACGTGAGACATTTGACAAGTGGAAAGAACTAAAATAAATTTGCTAGCATGAATTTTCCTATAGCTGTTCTTCATCAATTCTCATTTTTTTTAAAAAAAGTGTCCTGAACTTGCACAAATTAGAAACTGTGTAAAAGCAATTTAGACTGGAACCAAGGTTCCTTCCAACCTAAAATATTTTAAGATTTAAATTCCTTATAATAGCGATAACTTAGGCACAGGGGAGAAGACAGAGCAGCAGTCATTACTCTGGTTACAACCAAAAGATATGGGTACAGCATCTGCAGAACGAATGAAGCTCTACAGCCTGTGTTAACTGAAATTTCTTGTAGCCTCAAAAGCTACAGCTGATACAACCTCTGCTTCTCAGCTGCACTCAAGTTACCACCTGACAAATCTTCCAAGCAGTGCAACTAAATCTATACAAATATTTCAATGTTTCTTACTGTCCAGAGATAACTTTTTAGTGGATCAAATGGGTGTGCGAGGGAAAAATGCATGGAATTCATTAAGAATCATAAGCAAACTCTTCCTCAAAGGAAAGTCCTCTGATATCTTACATCAGTGAAGCCAACAGGCTTCTATAGCAGATTGCCCTGAGAGCACTCCAACATTTTCTGGGCCTGGTGGTTTAGGGCTTGCTTTGGGAAATCTGAAAGAAATACTACAGAATATTTATCCCAATGTCACATGCCGAACAACAGCTCCTCCACCAGCCAGACACTTCACAGTTAAAATGATTCACACCAGAAACTGTGTATCACCACAATCATTGTGTAGTCATACAGTCACATAATGTAGTCCTGCTTTAGGATCTAACTTAATTCCAAATATTTCTGATTATTTCAGCAGGACTGGGTAAGGTCCATGCACACATTCACTGAGTGTGACATCCTCATTTTAACACATCCTTCTGGAAAAACAGAAGTGGTTAGGGGAAAGAGGGCAGGATTTGCTCATCTGTGATCTGCTTGCACTTACAGACATGAACACATAAGCTTGTATCAGACCATGTCGTCCAAAAGACTACTTCACAGGGTTACCATTACCACTCAAAGGCTCATAGGTAACAGCTTTTCCCTCATTGTCCAAGTGTCTCCACTTCACTTCCTAGTGATATTACTTATTCGGTGTCACTTCCATTACTTGCTAACACATTTTTTTTCCCACTTGCAAGCCTGCCTTTTGTGCGAAGATCTAAACATTGCTACTGACAGCACACTACTAAGTCACTTCCAACCCCTATTATCTCGCTTCTAATAGACCTCTTTCAAACAGCTCCCTGATGACATTTTCTTCTTCCACCCTTGGATTGACACAGAGAAGACAGGAACTCCTCTCTCAGATATTAAAGATAGGAAGTGTTTTATCCACTCACCTCAGAAAAGATGAAACATCTGCTTGAAATTCTTTTGTTGCAATTAAAGCCAAGCCTGGCCAGACTTTCTTCATAACCCAGAGCCTAAACAATTTTACTTGCTGAGCTGCCAGTTTGTTGTAACAAAAGACACACAGCCCTTACGTTCTGCTGCTGAGCATGGCTCACGCCATGTCACTGTGTGACATTAAAACAATGCCTGCAAATACACACTCATTGCTTCTAGGCATACACTGAAATCCTTTGTCACCTACCAGCTTTCACGTAGATGCTCAGCAACTCCTGGTCACGTATGCTGGGCATACACAATCAACAGCTAACCTGATTTTATCAGTGGCCTGTAACATCTCAGTCTAATTAAAAATGTCCTGATATTTACATATGAATATATATATATCTATCCGTAGTCAAGTCACTGGCAGATTTTTGTATGTATGCATATACATCTATGTGTGTGTATATACACACATATGCACACCAAAAAAAACCACTAAATCAGCTGGATGCTTGAATGGCTTTAACACTTCCTCCGAAGAGGAACCTCCATAAGACAACATGTGGTTCTACCAGGTACAGAGCTAGCAAAAAAACAAACCAGAACATAAAAACTCCCCACAACCAAAACCCAACCAAGAAGCTCTCTAGCTCAGATCTCATACAAGCAATGAAAACAGAAGTGCATTAAACACCAACATAGGTAGAAATCAGGAAACAGACCCCATATTTGCAGTACATACATTGTACATGTATTTTTACCCAAGGCTTATGAGATTAGCTGTTGCCAACATTGCCACTCACACTTAGGCTCACCAGCAAGTTACCATGCACAGCGGCCTTTTGTATCAGACAAGAGAAAAATGGAAAGGGAACTCCAGCAATACACAAATAATTACCTGCTGCACTTGGGGAACAATTAGAGAGGAGGAAAGTAAAAAAAAAAAACCACCAAACAAAAACTACTCCAACCATCAACTAATCAACTTCATGAAGCTGCTCTTCCCTGCTAAATCAGCATGAACTGCCTCGTGTTTTCATATTGGGGCCCAAGGCTACGTTTCTCCCTGCAGGAAGACAGTGTTAGGCGTGACCCACAATCTCCAAATACCTGGTCATGCAGGTGCCTCAACAGAGAGCACTTCAGAGTTTATTTTAGAACTTAATAAATACATTGTTCTTAAGCATTTTATTCTTGGGATTGAACATTTTACAGCCTTAGAGTGCAATTAAATGCACCAAAAGAAGTGCAATATAATTCTTTTTCATGGGTCTTTCTGAAAGTCTATGAAGATACATGGATGTCTCTAATATGGAGAGGTATACAGAACTGAAAATGTTCACATCTAGACTAACTGGTGTTGCTTAGCAAGTAATTCTTTAACAGACTTTAAGCAGGAAAGTACTGTGAAACCTTAGCAAATGCACAGAGAAATGCCTCTAAGTTAGGAACAGCAACACTGTAGTTGTTTGCACAGACTGTATTTAACCTACCTGACTGCATCACACGCAACACACGCGTAGCACGCACACACACTGCAAGTCTTGGATTGTGTGATTAGGTGCATTTTTTTTCCTTATATCATCTCTGCCTCCTTTTATGTATACTAAGTGGGAAGGTGTTGGTTTTTACGCGCGCGCACACACATGTTGCCCTGTGTTGAAGCCTTGCTACGCAACATTCAAACCTCACGCTGCTGTCAGAATTATTATTCACCGCAACATTTTCCTGTGATGTGCAATGCTGTTCACCCCAGTTTGCTTCACATGCACTAATTTGTCTTAACAGTGCCTACAAGACAGATATCATTAACCTGCTTGTTTTAAAAGATAGAGCATAAAGCTAATTGGCTTTTGAGTAGCAAAATTCCGGCAGAAATCAGTTGTCCCCTTGATTACCAGTAGGCAGCTTAACAGAAACACACGGATCCCTCACCTTCCTCCCCACATTCCTTCATCACGTGAACCAGGTGACCATCAGCGCTCTTAAGTGCCAGCTCTGAGGGAGTCTTCATCACCATGAAGGACACCGAGGTGGGGAAGGGAGTCAGCAATGTGAAACACATCCGTAAGACTTGGGGCTCAGTTTGAGATGCCTGGGAAGCAGCAAATGGCACATGATGGTAAGGCTCTCCAGCTACCTCCACAGGCTCAGAGGCACTGCGGGCCAGCTCCCTGGGGCTCCAGATCAGGCATCCAAAAGAAATAAAGAACACACGATTATTTGCAGCCTGCAAGAAATGAAATGGAAGTGACTGGGGTTAGAAAACACATACAACTGTCCAGGGCAACAACCGTTTACAGTAGACAGACTGCATCTCTTCTTTTCCTGCACCTGACTGCTGCGCTCAGCCTGCCCAAGCACCAGCCTGGGGAAAGCCTCAGGGCAGGTCTGCTGCCTGCACCAGCTGAGGCTGGGGTCTCTCAACAAAAATAAAACTGCATGCGGTGTAACTGGTGACGACATATGCCTACCCACAAACCGTGCATGGGAAGCCCTAACCCTGCTCATTCCTGGCTTGCAAGGGCTGACCAAAAAGCCTTAATGATGTTATTTTACTTCAGACTTCCAATGCCATTGAAAGCTTTTCATTCCTTCTGTAGGAGCCGGACTGCAATGAAGTCATGGCAGCCCAGAGAACCCCCCAGCCCTCAGGTGGAGGTACCTGCCCCAGCTCCCCACGATGATGGCACCTTGGCTGGACATCATTCCTCACCGGGTCCAGGTTTCCAGCAGCTGCAGCCCAGGCAGCTGGGGAACAGAGCTCGCAAACTGCTGTCGTGACACAGAACGTGTCCAATTCACACCGCAGACGTTCATGTTGTTTCCCAAATGAAGGAGCAGCCTTGGCAGAATTAGAAGGCTGCCGATGAATCAGTGAGTCCAAGAGAGCTAATACATTTTTTTAAAGGTTACTATTTAAGGGAGCAGCGTAGTGCACATCAGTAACAAAGGAATTGTGGTAATCGACAAATTATGCCCTGTGGAAAATTCCTACAAAATCAGGTAGTGACAGAACCCAAAAGAAGAGCTCCATCAGGGTAAAAAAATAAAAATAAAATTAAAAAACCAAACAGAAAAACAAACAATAAAATCCTTGCAGAGCAGTCATCATTCTTCTTTAACTTCTACAGGACTGGAAACCAGATGTATTTCTTCTATTTTTTTGTTTTATTATTTTGAAGACTAAGCTGTCTTGAACACATATTGAAAACCTAATAAAAAAACCCCCACAAACCAAAACAAACAACCTAACTTTTTGATTATAGCTTTTGGATCACTGAGTAACCTACAGGATAACAGCTTCTCTCCTGCTATTTCTAAGTGAGTCCAGATCAAGCTGGAAGGGAAAGGTGGGCTTGAGGTTTGTTTGGTTTGTTTTTAGGCTAAAGCTCAAGGATAGTTTATCATTTAGGAAAGAGATTCCCACCCCTGCAAACAGATGCAGTATATTTTATGTTCAATAGAAAATAACATGAGTCTATAATTGATATGCCAAGTGAGGTATAATGCACAATCAGTTCTAGGTTTTGGGGTTTAAAATTTCTCTAGAAACCCGTATTTTTCTTCTTAGTACATTTCACAGAATTCCCTTAACTTCCCTTAAATACCACCTCTTTTCTGTCTACAAGTAACTGGGAAAGTCTCCTCTTCTTAAAGCTATCAAAGCTGCTTTTTGGAAAAAAAGAGGCACCAGCCATTTCTTTCAGGGGCTGAGAGCATCTCCCCAGAAATAACTCTTCTGGCCACCCTGTCAGGGAAACACAGCGATTCAAAGCTCACCACCAGCTGGAGGGTTTGGGACTCCTGGGTTTGGGGCAGGTTTTAGCTCACCTGCCTGCACAACCAGGCATGAAAACCCTGTAGAAGAGAAACAAGGAGTCGTTTTGCTCCTCACCATTGATGAGTAGCTAACAGCTTGGAAAGGACCACGCAGCAGTTCGCATCAGTGCACAAGATGAGTATAAAAACCAAACCAAAACACAATTTGTTTTGCAGTTTATTAAAGGAAATGTTTTCATATAATTAATCATGGTCCGCAAGGCTGCTTTATACACCGCCGTTCCTCCCTACCCCCAGCCATCCCACATGAGGCCTTAGCCGGACTAAAATTTTGCAAAGCCTTGCATTGTTCTCCCTGACACCGGATCAGCGAACACAAAAAAGCAACTGCCAGCTCAAAAGCAATCCGGTGATAGAGCCTGGTGCTATCTAATCAAGGGCAAAAGGTCACTTCCGAACAACTGGGCAATAAAAGATTATTTCCAGCCACAGAACAGAAAGGCCCAGTGGTGGATGCTTGAAAGAGGGGGGTGGAAGGAGGGCAAAAGGGCTCCCGTCTGTGGGAGGAAGTGCATTGAATAAAGCCAGCAGACGGGAACCATCTGGCTTTGTGCGTGGTCTGTTCTTCAGAAGAGAGAGAAAGCCCCCTCAGCGGGGCCAGTGACTCCGTGCAATGATTCAAACTTTTTTTTTTTTTTTTTTCTCTTTTTTTTGCAATTGAAGAGCAGCTTTCCCAGGCACCAAGAAACTGGAAAAGGGAACTTTCCCAACGGGCAGACACGTCAAGTGCTAGCTGCAAGATGGAGCCCACGTTTTAATTTGGTTCATGATAGATGGCTCTTATCAGGGAGCAAGGCCTGTGGATAACCAGACGGGGCTTTTTTGTTTGTTTTGTTTTTAAAGATGGCCTCGGAAGAAATCTCCCAGGGACCAAGCACATTCAAATTCCCAGCCCACCCAATACACTGAGTTTGGGCGTGTTTTCAAACAGCAAATGGCATTTTCAGTGGTATCACCTTTATTATGTATACTTCATGCATTTCCCCCCTTCCTCTGGCTCTCCACTTGTTATATGGCCTCATTTGAATGAAAGCAAGAAAATAAAAGGGCCAGATTACATTCAGTCCAGTTGCCATGGCCTGTGGGAGGGCAGAATTGCAAACACTTCAGTTCAAATGGTACAATCCCTCCTCCCTCCCTTCACCCCTGCAGTTGTCCTACATGTCCTCACTTTCCCTCGCTACGTGGTTCGCACCGGAGGCCCTTGGCACTCAGCGCCAGGAGCTGAATCTATTCAAGCTCGCAGACACCTCCTCCATTCACTAGTGAATTAACTTTAAGCATGCAAATCACACTAATCCAGAATTCACAGGAGAGGAAGTCAGGAGGGTTCCCAGTGCTCTGGGAAATATTTTTCCTTTCGGGAAGGGAATGGGAGGGGGGGGGTCATTGCACTCTTCTTTACAGCTCGCTGCAGGTCACTCTGGCTCATCTCAAAGAAAGTTAGTTCAGAGGCTCAGCTTGACATTCATTGGTTTCTAAATCTGAAGCTCTTGAGCAATTGTCCCAGCAAGCCCAAGGATTGGGGCCTGTGCAAATAGCCGCAGACTAATTCTGCTGTAGTAGGGGGGAAACGAAGCAGTTAAATGTCCAGTTTATCAACAGAAAACAACAACTGAGCCTTTGTCCTAACAGGGTGCATTAGGAAACCGTTTGGCAGGACTCATCTGCATGAGAAACCAAGGCAGCTGGGAAACACCGACATATGTTTCAGAGAGATCCATGAAGACATCAGATGAGAAAAATATTCCTGACATTGATTTTCTGTAAGGTCACCTTCAAAAAGGAAGAAAACCCTCAAGAACGCTGAATTAAGTCTGACGCAGCTTGACATTTGAGGGGCTTTGTTTTAAAAACAACAACAACAACAACAAAAAAGAACAAAAAAACCCCACCCTCAACACCAAAAAGTCCACAAAGCAAGAGTTAGAAGTGAGAAACATGACACAGCAGGTCCTCTGCCACAGCCTGCTTGCTACAGGACAGAAAAAACCCACTACCAACAGCAATTTGACCAAATGGTCACACCAAGGACTGCAACAGCTGCTGTATTTATTCTCTACAGCTTTGCAAAGCTAAGGCACCGCGCAGAGACACCAGTGTTTCTGCTATAGTCTCAACAAAAGAGTAGATATCAAACAGATAGGGAAACGTGGAATATAATTTGGAGACACAAAGCCAACGAAGGAAAACTGTGGAGTTTAAGTGAGCCACTATAAAGTGGGTAAAGAAAACCCAATGGCACTCCCCCTACCTCTCACTTTTTTGTGTGCGTGTCACTCAGTACTGAGCTATTCTCAGGTTTTACCTGACTAAGGGTTTCTAATCAGTCACAGACATTTTTCTCTAATGATTTGTAGACACCTAGAAAATGTTGGAAGAGCACAGGCAAAGGACTTTCCCACCACATTCCCCGTTTCCTCAAGAGTGGAGCAAAAAGCCCTGTCCTCAGAGTGTTACACAACCCATACAACATGCATGGAAACTGCAAACCCAGTGGGAAAACAACTTGAAGGTGGAAAAAACACACCACATTTAAAGCAGGTGAGACTCAGGTTAAGGCAGCTGCTGCTGCTGCTTTAACAGCCACTTTCAACACTTAAAGTGAAATCGCTTATTGGAACAAGGTTCTGTGCAAGAAAGCGGTATCTAAGAAAATGTGTCCCCAGAGCATCTCATTTACACACAAGTCAAGGCTAGATGATGAGGTTATCATCAGGAAGATCGCAGCCTCAAACTCCTAGGTCACAACCTACAGCAGGAACTTGTGCGAAGCTTTTAAAGAGAAGCAAATCTAACCTTTCCTGGAGCACCCAAAAAAAAAGAAAAGTCCACCCGAAGGGATGCTTCCATGGCCCAGCAGTACAATATTCACATTCCAGTCACAACAGAGACAAACATCTTCACTGCAGTGGGGGGCAGTTCCTACTCCCATGTACCATGACTAAAAACCTAGAGACTCATAGTTATTTCGGAACTACACCAGCATCCTTTGAGGCCAGAGCATGCCCCATGAGCCCTACACTAAGCAGCCACCCTGGTTTCCACTTCACTTAGCATTAATTACAAGCCTTTTTCTTGGATAGCTTGGCAGCTTTGTGGTTCAAGGGGGAAAGAAAAAAAAAAAATCTCATCCTATTAAGTGTAGCCCAGCGACCAAAAGAGTCTGAAAGATAGGAAACCCTTCTCAGCAGGAACAAACAGCAGAGTTGCACTTGAAAATACAGGTTTTAATTGCAAGTGTCATTTCCAAGCTACCCTGCTCCTGGGGCCACCTCATTGTGGGCAAGGCATTCTATCAGACAGTTAACACCCTCAAACAACTTCCCATTCCCAGCCACATACAGAGCTTGCAAGGTTTTAAACATGCACCATTTGTATCACAAAAGCCACTCAAAGCCCCTGTCCTGGACAAGGCTCATCTCTAATTAGGCACCCAACAAAGAATAAGTGTACCTTCCTTTGGTAAGTACCTTGCTTTGGTCTCTCTGTCAGTCTCAACACAAGCATTTTGCAGAGAGCAGGTACTGTAAATTCAGATAACCAAAACCCTGTAGCTTAATCATAGATCACAGGCCAGTTTTATTACCAACATGCTTTCCAAAGCCCGCACTACAGCATTCAATATCTTAGCAGAGCCTCATCAAATACATACCACATACTCCAGTATAGCTCCAGCAAAAAAGAAAGAGGCAGCAGGACTCCAGAAGGCATGCAGGAGCACAGTATACCTCTCCTGTAATAACTCCCCTGGCTTTAAGGGTGCAGGTCATGTGGCAAGCCTGAAGAACATAAAGACAGACTACGGGCTGTGTCAAGAACAAGGCTGCTTAATACCCTGACATAAAAGCAAAGGCTCCTCTCCTGGGTGTCCCCTCAGCTGTGGTAAATTTGCAGCTGCTCTTAAGGGGCAGAAATGATCCTGCTGCAAGGGCCTCTGGTTGCTCTGAGCTTTCAGGGCTGGACTTTTCTCTTTTTACCCTGAATTTACGGATTCTGGAGCATTAGTCTACCATGTTCAGTATCCTAAACTGCTTAGCCAACAACCCCCACATGCACTGCTCTGTCTTGCTGATTTGGGTTCCTTTAGGTTTGTACCCTGAGGGAAAGATATATTCCCCTAATCTACTGTGCAGATTAGGCATGCAATCAGAATTTCTTACATCCAGTTGTAAATCACAGGGTTTCCTGCCTAGGTCTAGATAAGAATATAACCCTTAGGCTACGCACCAGCTGACAATACCAAGTCCTTTTGTTAAGGAAATGATAGCAGATGACTATGCTTTCACCTGTCTTCCCTTGCCAGGTAGCATCTCCTCTGTATGCTTGGACGGAGCTGAAGCTACTACAGACAAACAGCAGAAACTATTTCTCCACCACAAACTTGAGGCTGAGACTCTTTAGACAAGAAATGCTGTCGGGAGTCTGGCTAAGGGTCACAGCTCCCCTGTGACCAGAACAGGCACGCACAGACAGGGCCAGGGAGCCCAGGTACCTCTACCACAAGGGATGATGAGGAGGAGACAGGACTAGAACATCCATCCAGCTGGGAAGGAATGGGAACCAGGGGCAAGGATAGTGCCACAGGGGCATCAAGGGAAGACCAAGGCAGGCAAGAAGAAGAAGGATTCAGGTTGGTGACTGCAACCAGCAAGCCAGCTGAGCAGCTGGGGTACGGACGGCAGCAGGCCATGTACTGGAGCAGTATTAGCAGGGTTTGCAGAGCAGTCCTGCGAGGCAGCGGTGGGACCAGCTGCAGTACAATGGCCCTACCAGCCTAAGCAGGGAAACCATGTGGCTGTCCCAAAGAGAGCAAGTGCTGCCAAGCCAGCTGGTCAACAAGGTGCTGCCAATACTGGAACCAGTCCTGGCTGCTGGTCCTTCCAAGAAGATCACAGACCTGGGGATCTAGACTCTGGCATAAAACAAATTCTAAGACTTTTTATCCTTGGGGAAGAGCTGCTGTCATCGTGCTCAAGGACAGCATAAAGAGCAATCAGAGATCACTCCAATGGTATGGGAGAATTGCCACGGTCCCATAGCTCCAGCAGTGCAATCCTGGCCTGATTTTAATGGCCAGTGAGTCCTTGTGGTCTTAACCTGTCCTGTAGAGGTCAGCTGGAAAAAGGGGGCTTTGCCAAATACCTCCTCCCCACTGTTGAAGCCAAGGCTCAAAGGCTGTGTTAGTGGCGCTCCCTTAACTCTGACCTGGCCTTACAAATCATCCCTTGGTGTTTCCAGCACAAGAGGGCAAAAGAGTCAGAGCCACCTCCACTCAAAACGCTCCTTTTATAACTGTATCCTGGCGAGGTTTGGCTCCTGTGGCCTTCACCTGGGGAAGTGATTAACTCCAGTTATGTTTGAGCTTCACAGCCTTCAGCTTCCAGCCCTCTTCACACCCTGTGGCATCCCCGTTGAGAGGAGACTGCTTTAAAAGTAAGACGATTGTTGAAGAAGGACATATAGACTATGTTGCACAAAATCTTCAACCTTGCTCTGTGGAGTACAGTATTATGAAATGGTGCATAAAAGCACGGAAAGATGGGGAAGTAAAACCAACTGTTACCACTTACCCAAAAAATGCCAGGAAGACTGATATCCCTAAATAATAGGAGATAAAATCTCAAGTGTCTTCTGAAAATGTAATAAGCACAATGAAAGCTTTAAGATGGTCACCTTTGAGAATGTAATTTTTGGACCTGATGGCTCCCTTTGCATGCTCCCTTCTTACTAATGCCTGCAGAAAGCAGAACAAAAAATATGTCGTACAACTTAGATACATATGTAATAATTTTGCAGTGTGTTGTTGAAGTACAGTACCAACATAGAGCTGTAACATCTCCTAAAATACCCATTATGGTCAGAATTACCTGTACTGTGTGGAAACAGAGGTGGGAAGATGGGATGTTTTGCTGCTTGTCCCCAAACAAGGCTGAGATTTGAAGGCAGATCTTCCTGGCTCAGTCTTTTCATTCCCACTGCGTCCTACCTACATAAAGCGTAAGGTCACCATTTATCAGGACGACAGGGGTTTTTTTTCCAAGAAAAGACTATGAAACAGGTTTCACCACTTCTTATTGTGACTGAGGGGTGAGAGTTGTCTCTATGGAAGGAAAACCTGGGCTCTGAGGGCCTGCTGACCTCCCTTCACACTTGCACCTCAGCCAAAGCTCAAGCTGACTTGGGGAATTTTAGAAAACATTTGCCCTTCTGACTGTGGTGTATCACCGCACAATCTTGTCCAACTCATCCATTGTTTTGTTGCCGTCGTTGCTTGCACTTCTTCTGCCTTTAGCCCTGTGACTCGGCAGTGACTGGGTTCGCCTCTGTAGGATGCTTACCACTGTAGCTGCAGGCTCCCTCCAGCACGCCGCAGGCATGAAACCAAAAACTCTGACGTCATGTCTTGTAACCCATCAAAAAGCACCTTGTTAAAAGGGATGAGATCATTAGAAGTTTTAACTATTCTCTTTTTTTGCCATACCACCTACTTATCTGGGAGGCATTGTGAGAGGGTATTGTAAAGGTGACATAACATCAAAACAAAGTTGTCAGGCGTTCCCCTGCCCATCATTTGTTTTGGCAATTTTACATCCTCTGAAAAACATGATGGAGGCATCATTTTCTGCAGCAGAACATCACGTATGAGCAAAGCCGACAGCAACCTGCCCAAATGCACTGGGGAGACTGTAGATGTAACAGAGGAAAAACTTTGGTTTATGCTAAATGCATATGCAAATATCCCCACATATCATCTTTGTGCCCACAGAATGCAAAAGCAGGAGAAGGAAAGAGTTATCTATCATATAGCTCATGTCACAGGACATACTTTTATCCTCAATTGTATTTTACATAAACACTCCAGAAGAGACAGAAAGACCCTTTGCCAACACACCTCAGTGAAAGTCAGAACGCAAGCCAGAGGAAGAGATGGGGGGGGAAATGCAAGAATAATGAATTTCACTGAGTTTAAATGATTGCGGGTGGGATTCACCTCACTTAAATTCAAACATCTGAATACTAGTTTTATCTGTTCAGCTGTGATTCCTCAACAGCCATCAGAGTGAGGTACCTCCACCGAGAGCTTCACCCCACCGACCTTAGGCTGGGTTGAACCACCCTCCAGTCCTACCTTTCCCATCCTTCCGATTGCAGGGGAAGCCCAGGCGAGCAGCCTGGCTGTCAGCAGTCGGAAAGCTGAGCATCTAGTAGCACAGCTGAATACCAGCCTACACAGCAAGGCTTTCAGATGGCCATAGCTCAGTGGGGAATCTAAATTAACTCCCTCCCATCAAGGTTTTTATTTTGGCTATCTTTGCAAGCCTGCCATGCAGTTTATACCAGTGATTTATTTATAGATTAATTCAGTGCTGAAAAAGTCATGGGTGCAGTCTAGCAACATCAACCTAATTACCCAAACAGACTATCTGGCCGTGGCACCCTCCAGGTCAGACCAGAGGCTTCTTTGGCAAGGACAGTCACTGGCAGTGACAATGCTTGTGGCAGGAGGTGCTGCATAGAGGCAACGCTTGAATCTGGCTTGAACGCATTGATTTGCCTTTTCTTTAGAAAAAAACATAAGCTTAGACTCTCCTCTCACTCTACGATACCCTTATTAAGCTGGGTGGCAAGAACGTAAGAGCTGGTCCAGTTGAGAGGCACCAGCCCGATACCTGTACTCAAACCTGTGTGTCCTAAGTAAGAAGCGATAGCTGCAGTAAAATGGTAAAGAATTATTCAATAAGGGGAAAACGTGTATTTTATCTCAGCAATTCTAAGTCAACTACCGTGCTGAGAAGCACCCATCAGCAGTATCATCCCCTGCCAAGAAAAGAGTTGTTTGAAAGAACATGAGTGTACTTATAACATGAAAAAATGCCCCATACCCCTGTAACAGAAGTACAAATGCAGTGAATGCCTATGGTGTCAAGTTGCAGGTGGACAAGAATTAAAAAAAAATAGGGTTACAATTATGTTCTCTTGATGCAAAGAAGCAGGCTTTCTCGAACACACATGCAGCATCAAATCACTTTTCTTCCCATTGGTGTAATTAGCCTCAATGAAACTTCAAAAGCAAATTTTAACAGTACTAAAGTTTATAGAACCTCAAGTGCAAGCGCATACGTAAACAAAATGCATCTAAGCACTCTTTTTCATCTGCAGCCCTGCAATCCTTCCGTTCCCAGCACTTTTGTCACTGGTGTGGCCCTTATACATCAGAGACAATGACTGGTTTTTATCTTGACCATTTCAAGTTATCAATTAAAGGCAAAATGGACTTACAAGATCAGTATTTTTAAAGCCAGTAGCCAGTAATTAGTTTCTGAAATCTGTAAGCAGGAGCCAAGTTAAGTTGTTTTTCAGAAATTTTGAGGTTGCATCATCCAGAGGACAAGGCCAAATTTTAATACCCCCTATATATGGACCTGTGAGCTCTCATCCCACAGGATCCATTAAGCTGAATTTGCAACTGGACTCAGAGCACTTCTTTCTTTGTTTTACATGGAGTTGTTGAACCCGAAAAGTGCGTTTTTGTTCTCTCAGGTGTACAAACACAGGCTGGTCCATGTAACCTGTAATCACTTCTGCGACAACAGTGTAAATCAGGAACTCCTGGATGCTTTGGTGTGAATTCACTTTGAAAGAGGAAGAAAATAAATAGGAGATGGACACTCTCCTACTTCAGCTGGTATTTCCCTTACCTTCCTTTACTGGTGAGGCAATCCTTGCCACGTTTACTGGGCTGTGCTAAAAGTTAGCATTTGTGACTTCCAGATTTGAACCTTTACAGGAGCATGTCCCAACAGTCAGAGGAAGAGATCAGATACATCAGGATTTCTGCAAGTTTTAGCAATGGGTATTTATTTACCTTTCAGAAAGAGACCTGCAACACCCAGGGCATGTTTGGACATCTGAGGGAGGCATGTGGCTTCTGAGGGCAGGTGGAAGTGCTGTTGCAGTGGCAGGTGGGAAAGGTGATGGGCACATACCTGGGAAAGACTCTAACAGCTGGGGGACCACAGAGGTACAGCAGCCTGATCTCTGCAGCTGCACACCGGTCACCGAGGGCTAATTCTGCTTCCCCTCCGGAGAACAGAATCTAATAAACTTCAAAACTAAGCGCAGGCACACAGGAGGTACTTCCACTGCTACAGAATGAAATAGCGAACGGGGCAGGGCTGGATTTTCGGTGGACTGTTGTGGCCCAAAGCAGCTTGCCTTTACAAATACAGCTACGTCATAAATGTTAAGTTACATGTAAATATATCTAGTGCTACAGCAGCTCACATTTCCCTAACACAAGGGTAGGAGATTTAGGAGCAGTAGTAGCACAAGCCAGAATTATTGAATCTCTGCCAAAATGTATTGTGGTTTTCTGAAGAAAGGAATTTTTTTTTTTTTTCATGCATATCTCCTGTACCATCCTAAATTATCAGCAAGAAACTGGGGAAAGGAGGAAATAAGCACAGTCTCATAACAAAGCTACCGGTGAGGCGATTTTACAGCTGGGCTCCAAGGCTCTGATCAGAATCTTTACTTCCTTGTAAAGCTCCCTATGAAGACAGGCAACAGAGGGCATGGCCATCCATTCATCTGCTCCTGCTCTGGAGAAGATGCACATCCAAAGCGTTGCAACTCTGCCATCTTTTTCTCCTTCTGGGATAGTTTTTATTGTGAGATTTACAGTCTAAAAGATATCACTTGAGTGATAGAAGTAAGAGGGGCAGCTATGACAAGAAGGAGGAAAAACAGAAGTAGGTTATCGAGTCAGACAGTTTTTCCAAGTCTTGCAGATGGTGAGAACAAGAAGCAAAAGTCATGTTCACAGTTAAAGTTAATGAAATTCTACAAGCCTCAAGGGAAATTCAGAAACACAGGCACAACGAGCAGATTTGCTTCTTGTTTTCATTTCTTTTTTAATACTTTGCTTACTTGTTCAAATGCTCGTGGATGGAGTGCATGGACAGAATTTCCTCAGGTGCTGCTAGCTACATCCCTTTTTTTGCTCATAGCCCTACATCCATGTCTGCAGTCTCAGTAACCACAACCTACAAAGTCTTCAGGCAGAGAGGTAAGGAAGGAGATGTGACTGGCTCAGAGCCTGAGAGCACATGTAGAGCACATTTAGAGCACAGCCCTAAAGAACATGTGCTGCCTCCAGGCATGGTACTGCATGAGATTTCCCCTGCCACCAGTCAAGCACAAGAAGTCCCTTCCCCCCCTTTTGCCTGGGTACCCTGAGTTTTTGAAACAGTTGCATCAGCATTACCAAGGGAGGCAGCAGCTTCTCAGGCCAGCAGTCCCACCACCAAGCTGGGCCCTTGCTGAGAAAGAGACAAAACCAGAAGCCACCTTGGTAGGGCAAACGTAGGAGAGAAGCTGAGCGCAAGCATGGTTTGCTAACAGTTTCACCCAGAGCAAAAATCTGAGGAGTGCTACTAGTATTAGCCAGGATTTACTGGAGCAGGTTTTACCAGATCGAGCTTTTCAATCTCTCCTCCAGCTTCTGCACAAATAAGGTTGACAGATACAGAACGCGAGTGGACATTTACATGTGTGCATGAATCTCCTGCATCCTCAGGGAGTTTCCACATATACAGCGAGGCCAAATGAACAGTTAGCTCTACATGCCCAAAGAGAAATTTCTGCAAACAGCATGTTCAAAGGTCTATTTTGATTTTTCCTGTTTCTTTTTGCAAAACTTGCCAGCATAATACCTCACAGCCTACAATGTGCAGTCATGAAATTCACTTCTGAGGACAGGTGACTCTTATTCTGATGTTTATCTCTTCCCTGCCACCTTTAAGGAGCCTGAGCATCCCAATTTAGGCATGTTCTGTCTGCCCCAACCCCCTTTTAGATAAATACTAATAAAGATGCAAAAGCATCTTTTTTTTTTGCATCTTCTTCCTAGGTGTCCACAGCCCTCCATTAACAAGATAAGGTTAAAACAACAGACACTTATATCTTTATGGGGTAAAACAAGCTTCTGTATTTAAGATAAACTTTACAGGACAGGTGGTTTCCTAGAATTAAATATACACATGAAAACATTTTACTATCCTACATAAATGTCAACAAGGTATGAGAAGCATGCACCTAATAAAGGAGATAGAGGATACAATAAAAAAGGGCCCTAAATCAAAGAGCAGGTTCACAACAGTAAACACTCACATACTGGGCTGATTGAAACAGGGAGCTTGTCCAGCCTTTGCTGCTTAGCCTTCATCACCGCTAGCAACCCAACAGCTCTTCTGTTCTGCTTTTTGGCTTGGAGGTACGTTTGCCCCAGCACCATCACCTTGCTAGGGTTATGTCTGGGGCTGCATCCACAAGCCTACTGGTGCAGTACCTATACTGGGAGCTCGGTGTGTACTTCTACCTTGATCAGGTTTTTTTTTTTTTAAAAAAAAAGGGAGGGGGGGGGGGGAAGGAACCGCAGAGCAAACATTATCTATTGTTAATTACCTGTAAAGTAGGGCTTTTGCCACTTCCCCAGTTTCTGAGAGCTCTGAAGTGAAACCTGAAAGAAGCCACCCATTGTTTCCAATTGTGCAAGAGCCAGGAGCAAATAGGGCTCAAATTGCAGCTCTGAAAGGCAACAGGAAATTGGCAGCCCGGTAATCTGCTCCCAACTATTCAGAGTAACAAAGGCTACATTCCTCCTCAAGTAGTCACCATTAGAAACCCAAGGCTGATCTATTTAGTAAGGCCCACAGAATAAATCTGTGGAAATAAAGAGTTTTAATTAGAAGGCCATAGGATATGGCTCTAGTTCCTAGCCCCGCAAGTAACATGTATTCTTTAGGCTCCTACCTAGTTTCCCACATATCCAGACGCTGACACCTGGAGATGAGGATCAGTGCCATTTTCAAATATTATTTAAAAATACCCTCTAAACCTAATAAATGTGGAGCTGTTCATTACCATGCTGTACAGCGTGCTGTATCAAGAACATTTTAAGTTGGTCCCTGTTTTTTGCATCTTCTTCCTAGGTGTCCGCAGCCCTCCATTAACAAGATAAGGTTAAAACAACAGACACTTATATCTTTATGGTTTATATATATTTTTCCCCGGAAGAGAAAATACCTTTACTGCTTCTAAACCACCACAGTCAAACGATCTGTGGCATGTTACAATGTACAACTTCGAAATATCCTCCAGAAAGTGCTACCCTTTCAGGCGTGAAGAGGTTTTCCCATCTGCTTTTTAGGAAGAAAGCCTTAGTAAGTAAAACACCACCCTGCAGGGCAAAGGCTCCTGGTTGTGCTCGTGCCTCCCAGCGTGACTCCACGCAGCCCTCCGGCCTCAGTTTTCCCAGCAGCAAAAGGGAAATATTTTCCCCAGAGCTGTTTTATCAGGTATAGTTGATTTAAAAGAATTTAAGCCCGAGTGCAAAATGCTTCGAGCTACTTGTTAAGGAGCAATTGCAATTTTTGCCACCTGAACAGATGAAGTTATCCCAAAGCTGGTGTGTTAAGAGTTGTCAGCAGGAACAGCAAATCAGATTAACATTTACAGGGAATGTTATCTGCAGCTGGCAGCAGTGATGGATCACTCTGCAACTACCACAGCAAGTGCTCCTGCTCCAGTACAGGGCAAGGGATGGAAAGGGGGGAAACAAGCACAGAGGCTCGAAAGCTCAGGATCTGAAAGCCCATACGAAAATCACAGAATCATTTAGGTTGGAAAATACCTTTAACGGTCATCAAGTCCAACCGTTAACCCAGCACTGCCAAGTCCACCACTAAACCATGTCCCTGAGCACCACATCTGCACGTATATAGGATGGTGACTGAACCCCGGCCCTGGGCAGCCTGTTCAGGTGCTTCACCACTCTTTCAGTGAAGAAGTTTTTCCTAACGTCCAACATAAACCTCCCCTGGTGCAGCTTGAGGCTGTTTCCTCTTGTCCTGTCACTTATCTGGGAGAACAGAACGACCCCCACCTGCCTACAGCCCCTGTCAGGCAGGTGTAGAGAGCTATAAGGTCGTCTGTGTGTGTGTGTGCCCGCCACCCTCCTTTTCTCCAGAATAAACAGCCCCAGATCCCTATGGAGGTTCCAGAAGGGCTTCTTATATGTCTGCCACTTGCTCCCAGAGAGACCCTTTGACTATTTAGTGCAGCAGGACTGACACATTTTCAACTACAACAGTACTTCCTCGCATATTCTTGCAGATCAGTAAACTCAAGACCAGACACCAGGTACCACCAAACTTTGGCAAAGCTCACACCTAGATCTGAACTTTGGACCCCAACAAAATCACGAGATCCAACTACACTGTATTTCCTACCCTGACTAACCAGGCTCATCCTCACCGTGATTCAGAAGAGATACAGAACACATAGAAATGTACTAAATCAGCACATGTAATAGCACAGTAATCGCACAGACGTCTCATGTAATCATAGCATGTTTCATCCAGAAGAACTTTGCATGCTATGTAGAAAAATTAACAAGTGTACAATTATTCTCTAAAAAGAAGGGATTGGATAAATGAGACTTGATTTTGGTAAGAAATAAATGTTGCTGAAAATGGATTTTGAGCAGGGGCAGCTAGAAGACATTGATATTAAAAAGAAGGTACTGTGCAATCTCCTAATATCCAGGTAAGAGAAGAGCCCCAGCACCTCCCCCGTCCTTCCAGGAAACTAGTTTATTCATTTTCATTTTGAAGTGTCCTATTCATAAAGTACACAGATCCAAAAGCATCAACTCAAACATGACACAAGAAATGATGCTTCGGAGAAGACCTTTACCAGGGCAGGTAACTTCAACTTTTTGACTCCTGCTTAAAAGTGTGGAAGAGGAATCCTCACAGCACTGGAAGAACTGTCAGATGGTTTGGAAGTTGAAGCATGTGCCCTAAGACAGGTGATTTCATTTACAGTATCCATTAAGTAGTTAATCAGTTACGCAATATCAGCATGGATTTGGGGTATTCCAGCTACTTCTCACAGTTACTTTATCATACAAACCAAGGACATCATAACTTGTGGTTGCTAGACATTTGTAAGATGGTGTGTTGCATTAACCCACCCAATTAACAGCCACAAAAAAAAGGAGAAGACCCTACCACTGGCATCAAGTCCATTCAGAACTGCTTGCAGTGCCATTAGGTCCCAGTGTAAGTACGCTGTCACCTGGCCACCTTAATCAGTGGTGTAAATCCATCAACTTCATTCAGAAGAAATATTCCGCGGTGTAGCAGCAGTCATACGACGGTAGCGACCCTGAAGGGTCAGGCAGGACGCAAGTCCCTTTGTGCTCCTTATTGCACAAACACAATGAGGTTCAGCCCTTTGGGACAGAACCTCTGTTAAACGTTTGTGCCTTTTGACAATGTATTCTGTAGGATATTTGTTTTCAGATTCATAGCACTGTACATGTATACAAAGGTTTACAAAACGGGGCATGCTTATAATGCAAGAGAGGCATGGCTATCGGGCACACTGTTCTCTAAGAACTACTAAAATAAATGTATGTTTCTTTCCTTCAAAAAAAAAAAAAAAAGAGCCACTCACAACAATTACATTTCCAAGCTGAAGATTTTGTAATACGCACAACAATGTCATTCCCTGGAAGTACACTTTTGCTTCTTTTGACAACACTGACCCGTGCACATGTCAGGAATATTGGAAGATCTGGATGAATTTCTGGTCCTTTTTTGAAGCTAAAGCCACAGGTTACTCAGAAAGACTAGGGTTTCATATATATATTTTACATTTTATATACTTAAACCTAAGAAATAAGACCATGTGTGGTCTGCAGGCAACCTGCCCTGTATCTGTGTCTATTGACAAGTAAATGAGGAAGTACCCCACCTCAAGACACCTTCATGAGAAGCGGGAGCTGCAAGCATTATACCGGGAAAAACAGCACCGCATCTCTTTTATCACAAATATAACCCGAGCAGTAAACACCATGCCGGGAATAACACTTTGTTCCAACTCTGTTGGCTTCTAATACGGTGGCCAGTCCATCCGTACTCTTTTAGCCTTTAGCAGGCACCAAGGCTGAATGTAACACTCCAGCCAAGAGACATTGCACCTAACAGGACAGACGCATACAGACACAGCAAGGTACTCCCCATCAGGCTGGAAGTCAGAGCAGATCAGTACCTCTCCACCGCTATCCGCGTCCGTAAAACCCAAAGCTCATTTCAAAGCACATGCATACACATACACAGGCACAGAATATGCAACTGAAAAGTTTGTCATCGTGGTGCTTGCAGGGATCTGTGCCTCCGACAAGTGTTTGCTGAGGGCCTGGGTGGTGGGGACATGCACTGCAAGAGCTCTCAGCTTGTGGTGAGCCAGCGTCCCCACCGCAAGCACGCGCAAAGAGCCGGAATAGCTCTGTGCTGGGATTTTTAAGTGCCAAGAGGGCACCAGAAAGCTGAGCCCGACTCACAGACCGTCCTTATCCCTCCACAGCAGAGCGGGGCATCAGTCCTGTGCACCCGTGATAGCCCAAGTCCATCCTCTAGCGTGCAGGCAGAACATGCGGAAGGAAACTTTCTGGGTAGCTGGTAAGTTTTTTTGAATAGATCCTTCCAATAAGCATAAGGCCCCATACGGCTAGATGGTGAAGATATGGCTAGATATGCCATATGGCTAACTACAACTAACAACAGCGGCAGAAGCCATGCCTCAGCTACTCCCATCAGTGAAAGAAAGGTGAAAAACAACCACAGTGAGGAAGTCCAAACGATTAAGAGAAGACCTGTGCAACCCCTGCACTGTTAAGGCTGGTAAATCCAGCGGTACAATACCAGAACAAAAAGTTACTCCAGTTTTTTTTTGAAGCACCACCATGACTGACACAAATGTTCCAGTTGGAAGAAAGCCAACAATTAATCAGGATTCCTTAGAATCTGGAGGTAATTTTAGCAGAACAAGAAATACACGAGTATCAGTGAGTCCTGAACATTCCTCCAGGACAAAAATCTCTTACTTCATCTAAGTCCATTAAAACACTTCATCGAGCCCTTTTAATCCCTCTTAACAGATCTGCTTTAGCACAGAGGAGCTAATCTTCTCCCACCTGTCTTTATGATATGGAACCATAAACAAGAGCAAGTACTTTTCATTTGTTAAGCGCTATCCCCCCTTGGATAACGCTATCATCCACACTAGCATTAGTGTCGTGAAGCCGTTTTTAGCGAAAACACCCCGACTCTCTCAAATTCACACCCTAGC
The DNA here is from genome assembly GCF_017639655.2 of Falco naumanni. Lineage (NCBI taxonomy): Eukaryota > Metazoa > Chordata > Aves > Falconiformes > Falconidae > Falco > Falco naumanni. The sequence goes on along the minus strand of NC_054054.1, from coordinate 5,711,930 downwards.
CCTGTGTTACTCCAGCAGGGAACGCGGAACATTATACACCATCCATTTCCAACACTCATCTCCTACCACGAGTTTCAAGACGCTAAGCAAACTGAGACTTGAATTCCAGCTTGCTGGAGGGGCTTCCCTTTTTCCTTCATCCCAGACCTTATGCGACACACTTCAGGACTCTGCTGCATACAACCAGATGGCAAGCTTGTCCAAATCCATCACCAACCTATACAATTAGGTTAGTAGGTCAGCTGGACTTACCGCCTAATTACACGCTCATTTTATAGAGAGTTCCCTTTTATTTTTCAAAATAAGATCTCAAAGCTATCTGAAAAGAGTTGGGTTTTACGATCTACGTCGTAATGGACCTCTGACAGCCTGGCAGTCTCCAGACAGGTAGAAAGTAACCCTGAACAGCCCCGACAAATCTGGGGCTGAAGAACTCAAACGTACACCTCAGTCTCCTAATCGCCAGAAATCTCACCAGCCTTTAGCAAAGCCCCTCACAATAAACCACGTATCTCTAGGTGATCATTTCAGTCGCTGTATTGCACAAAGTAGAACAGATTGTGATGACTGACCACTCAGGGCATACTTAAAAGTAATTTTTAGTCTATTCAAGTGGGGGAGGCTTACTTCATACATCTGTCAGCTTGCTCGTTTCTTTCCACCAAGGAAGACATTCATTTGCTCTCAGACAATCCTGCGCGGTTCTGCACCACAAAATCTGTCTGCCTGAAAGAAGTCACAGTCATTTCTGTAATGTAAGGCAACAACCCTACATTCCAGAGGACCTGAAAGTGAACTCAAATATAGAGATGTATAGTAAGTACAAACAATACAGCCTACTCTCGTTGCTTTAACGCTGCCTTCTCTAGGTAACACCTGGCAGAATACCATTTAAGACATGTAAGGAACCGTCATCTTCTCATTACTGTGCAGGTCAAAATCAAAATTTTCCTCCTAAACTGCAACCTGCAGTTATTCCCACAGTTTAGCTGGCAAAGGGAGCATAGGTTTTGTCGATTGTTTTTTAAGAAATCTGAAAAAGCACTGTGACATAGCTTGTGAAGGAAAATAATCATTAAAAGACAGAGTACATGTGGGTCCTTTGGGCTTTCTTCTCTTTTGCTAGGAAGCAAAGCAAAGCAAACCAAACCAAATTCCTACATCAATCTGATTAAACAAAAAAAAAAAAAAAAAGAGGCAGAGGTAAGCAGGACATTTTTCTTGAAGAGGAATAATCTAACACCCTTCAAGCAAACTTACTCAACACAGAGCTGGGTTGTATCCAGTTATGAAAAGGCAGTTGGCTCGGTATTTTTGAGTGTCAGTACAGAGTCTTAAAAATGGTCCCATCTGACGAATGGTGACTGTTTGACAAGGATTTCATTGTCTCCCAAGGGCTGTTTGCAGCTGTCACTGTTAGAGAAGTATCGGTGATAGGAAAGTAGTGCAAGGCAAGTCGCCTACTCCTCAGAAACATTCTTCTCTTGGCTGTGCTTCATCTCATGAAGAATAAATCTTGGAAAGCAGACTTTGTGTATATACACTGCCGCCCCACAAGCCTCCCAGCCTGTCAATTTTGTCACGCTGAGGCTGGGAGAGCAGTATTACCAACTGCGTACTGCAAAGCAAGTGGTTTCCTAGATGCAGCCAGACGACAATTTCACTTTACACCTCACAGAAGTCATCCGTGCCATTTAATAAAGAACGCAACTTTTCAATCAGCTCATTATATGACGCTGGATCAGCTTTGACAGAGTTAACTACAAAAGGTGAGCTAATTCAAATCGTCAATATGCTAGGAGTCAGAACAGCTTGAATACGGCAATTCAAAGCAGCAGGACTTCAAAACTCAAGATACGACACATCTGTCAAGTTATTACTGTGTTCTTAAAGTGGAGTTTCTCTAGAACCACTTACACAGCACCATGTGAAATTACATCCATTTAATAAACCTTTTACTTTCTAAGGATTGTGATGTTAGCCTTGACCCACAAGACCAGAAGAACGAGGTTCCCCCATTCACTCTTTAATTAAAAGCTTTTTTGTTGAGTATGTGTTAAATGGCCACAAGCAGCTGTGACACCTAGGTCACCCGTAAGAGCCTTTAATTTAAGGGCAGAAGATAGATTCAGTTGACATTGGGAAAAACATATGGGAAAAGAACCAAACAAGCTGTAGACGTAGGCACCAACACGCACAAAATTCAGAGCTAGCAAACTACAGCAACACAACCATTATTATTCACCCTGCCTCTTGCGTTTTATTTAGATTTGAGTTTGCTAGATTCATTACTTCAATTGACGTACAATTTAACCAGCCAAGAAGTTTTATATAGGAAAATTTAAAATAGGTTTACATGTTAATTTGGTGCTCTTTAGGACCCCAAAAACCCCTTGAAGTTATGGTTTCCTCCTCCACAACCGTATTTACAAATGCTCTGGTAAATAAATAGGCCTACGCTTCTTGGCACTGTTAAGCCCAACATATACATTCAGTTGTTCTAAATATCCCAAAGCAAAAGCTTACTTGATATATGGCTAGCAAGCTTAAAATTAGGTAAACTAAACTAGAGCACAGACTAGTGGTTTTGAACTATCAATAGGGAGTTGTTTGCTACCTGACAGACCAGAAAGAGGAGAAAACCCAACAACCCTGTCGTACGCATATGCAGCTCACACCCTGTCATTATAACAAAAGAACTCAAGAGCCATTTTCATTAATTAATATATTTTCTGCATTATAGTTAACATATGTACTTTCTTCGTGTCATCCTTATTTCATTAAGTATTGATATTTTGTTATATTCAGACATGAGTACATTTTTCAAAGTCTTTTGTAATAAATATCATAAAATAATAGAGATTCACATAATAAATATTCTTTACAATAAAAAAAAGTTTTAACAGACTTTTGTCTTAAAAATAGTTGGGATTCAACTTTGTGTTTTATACATAAAATATACAAAAAAGGACCACAATTTGTGGCTAAGGCAATAAAACAGGGACAGAATAAAATTATGAAGTACAGAGCAGAGCTAAATTCACTAAAGCAAAGGATCACAAGAAACTCAAAGGATTCAAGAGCATTTAGGTGACTCAATGACACCTGAAGGCTGTTTGGATACATGAACACCACCAATTTTAATATCAACTGATACTGGTAAGACTATAAAAACAGGAGTAAGAGGGTGGAGTGAGCAATATCCTTCAAAGACTTGACAGCAAAAGAAATAAATGAGTACGCTGCAGCCATAATGTCTCCAATGTGAAGATCTACATAGTGTAGCAAAAACTGAAGTTACATCGAAAACTTAAAAAAAAGGGAGGCAGAGTAATTCTCAGGACTGAGAATGTTCCAAAAGTATAGGCAAAGAAAAAGAGGAGGGGGGGGGGGGAGAAAAAAAAAAAAAAAGCAGGCTGCTTATAGAAGAGTCAGGCCTTTCATTTGGTAAAGCCTTTATTTTACATCCCTCTCCAAAAGAACGCACACAAAAAGTTATTTCACAATCCAGCTCACTCATGAAAGTTACTCCTCCTTGGAACCCAGAGGAGTTAAGGAAAAAAACCAAACATATAAATGCCGAGAATGAAAAACATCTTTGGGAAGGTATTCACAGAGCAAGAAGCTTCAAGAGTCCAGTGAGCCCTCACTGTCTCTTTCAGGAGTGGTTCAGTTACAAACTCAAAAGACCCTGCCAAAGTGAGCGGCAGATGCAGATACCGGGTCCACACTTACCAAAGAGCAGCAACGACTATGGAAAACACTCCACATTCAGCCAAGTCAATAGGAAGAGGAGAGCAAAGATGCAAAGAACTTGTGTATTTTAAGTTGGGGAGACAGAAGGGAAAGCAAAAGAGCAGCCCCCTCTCCCCCAAACTGGGGAAGGGGAAACAAAACAAAACAAAAACCAAAAAAAAGAAAGGAAAGGGAAAAACCCAAATCAGCTACAACCTGAAAAACTGAAGTTGGAAGAAGTAAACCTCCCTCCAAAAATCATGAGGGCTTGCCCTGACCCCGCGAGGGGCAGCTCTCCAGTTTACAATAGACCGTGTTGGAGTTCTTGCATCGGCAACCTGGACGATTGATGCGATCGTAACACCCTCGACAGAGTTTTAGGCATCCTTTCGCCGGAGGGTAGCAGAGCAAGCAAGGCAGAAACAAGGACATCGCTCCCATGCACAGGTACCTAGAACAGCAGTGTGACTGGGAACAAGAGCAGGGATTATCCGCGTAAGAGTCCCCTTCATCGTCGTTAGAACAGTGGTAGAAGATCCCTTTGACCAAACACATGCAGGTGCCGTACTCCACCATGCTCTCCGCAGAGCACAAGCACTGCCGGTTGCAGGCCAAGCAAGAGGGGAGGGCCCTCGGGGCCGTGCACTCGCCACACTTGCACTTCCCACACTGTTCGCAGATAAACTTGTGCTGCGTCAAGTCCTCTTTCAAAGGACCCTTCAGATCATCGACAATCAGAGACGACTGCTTGGGCTGCGTCCGGATTGTCCGGTCGGATCTGTGGCCCGAGCCCAGCCTGGATGGAGGCGACCGCCCCAGCAGCCCTTGCTCGGAGGAAGCGCTGCTGTTGCTCCCAGAGCTAGCCGCGCTCCCCGTGCTGGTTGACCTGCTCAAGACGGGAGCCCGCGCGTTATGCTGATGCGCCACGTGCCCCACATGACTGGGTCTGTGTTCGTAATTATTATTCACATTAATTGGTATAATTTCGTGAGTCCTCTCATGCTTCTCTTGCCTCGGTGCTGTCCGCGGACCAGATTTTTTCACCACAGATGGACCTTCGGTGTATTCGTTGCTGCCCCTGATCGCCTTGATCTGGTCCAGCGACAAGATAGTTGTTGGCTGGCTCTCTCTTTCATAGTCCAACCGCTGCCGGCTGTCCAGGGAGGGCTGCTGAATCACCACTAGTGAACCGCCGCTGCCATGTTGACTTTGGGGCTCCATCTGTAGTGATCTCTACTTCTGGCATTCAGTGGGAACCTGGCATGCATCTGAAATCCTAAAATAATAACGAGACAGAAGGTATAAATAAACATTGTCTGCGTACATATATACACACGTACACAGGATCAAGGGCAAAAAAAGGAATAAAAAATTGGGATACTTTTTGAAAACAGAAATTATATGGCAAACCACAAATTGCCCTAGCCACCTGGTACTGATCTCTTTCAGCAGGGGATTACAACAACGCTGAGGATCTGGCCAAAGTCCAGTAACGGGGAGAGCCTGCGTATAGCATCATAGATGAGGAATGCAAATGCCATTTAAAAAAAAAAAAAAAATTAAACTCAAAACCTCCAGTATTAACCTGTACGCTTACTTGCCAAGCCATGGAAAGTGCTTCTCAGTTGCTACGAAATTCAACATCTGTCTACCTAGCAACAGCAATTCTGAAAGCCCCCAAAGCTAAGTTGGAAACAGGCAAGAACACCATCAAGTTCATGTTCTATATGGCAGAATAAAGAACGTGCGTGATTCTCGCTCTTCCGTCTGATCTGCAGCATCAGAAAGCTCAACAGATTTCCTTGCCAGTGCATTTGGAAAGCTTCCTTTTTAAAGTGACATACGTGCATTGCAGAGTCTCGAGCTAAGTCCTGTCAAGCAGCCAAGGCGTTTTCTGTAATAAAGTAACGCGGCATACAGATCTAATATGCTCCTTATAAATTCAAAGCAAGGGTGCAAAAGAGCCCGGTTTCAAGTATTTTCTGACCGGTGCAAAGGAAAAAGGGGTAGAAAAGGCTAAGATGAACTAGGTGTCAGATAAAAAGTGCCTAAGGATTTGCAAGAACATCAAGAGCAGATGACAAATAAAGCTCAAAAAACCCAACCAACCACAAGACACAATGAAAGAACAGATCCATTTTCGCAAGAGAGATTAAAAGCTTCTCAAATAACTACATCATCTTCTAGCCTTATCTTTTAAATAAATGTTAAACGTTTTCATTGGTTTTCATTCTGCCTAGCTACCGACGCGAAGGCTGCAGTGCTGACCGAGAAGACCGCAGCGACGGTTCTGTACCTATATAAAAACTCATTTAAGTATTCGAAAGCCACATTTATATACAGAACCGAGAAAAACCACTTTCCTTTACTGACAGCTGGGGAAAAGTCCTCTGTCATTCCACCGCGCCCCCCCGCCCCCCGAGATGTCATGCATGTTCACCTGGAAGATGAGAAAGGCAAGTGCTACCAAGCAGTTCCAAAACTCATTCAATACTGATGAGAAAGAGTCCGTCTTGCCACCCAGAGCACGGCCGGCACCGAGCTGTTCCCCACTCGGGAGGGGGACACGGCAGAGTGGCGGGGGGGCAGAGGGCCAGGCGGGAGCAGGGAAGGTCCCTTCTAACAGGGAGGTGGCATCTCTGTCGCTCTGACCGCTAGGAAGTGGTGAGCGACAGCTTCTGCCAGGAGACAAAGTCTGTGCGCTCCTCCAGCGGCCGGAGATTTCATTTTACATCGAACGTCACCTGTGTGAGCTTCAGGGTCGCCAGACTGAAGGAAGACAAAAATCCCCAACGCGTTCACTTTAATCCACCCACAAAACGAGCCGCCTTCCTCGCAGCGCCGAATACGAATCCGCAGCAGCAGCGCAAGGGTGAATGGACGTGGGAAGGGGAAGATTTACAGCTGCGCCGGCCGGAGCCGGGCTCCCCGGGGCACGGAAAGTAAAATCCCGAGGAAATGCGAAAGACATCCAGTGCCATCTTTGGGGGGAAAGCGCAACACCAGCGCGGCCCGCAGAGTGACAGGGCCAGCTGCGGGCCGGCCGGAGAGCTGCACCCACCGCCCCCTCCCCGGCGCAAACGCGTCGCCCCCCCCCCCAAAAAATAAACCAACGTACAGCCAAGGCGGCGAAACCCCACGGCTCTGCACCCAGGGCGGGCACAGCCTGCAGTGCCCCCACCGCCAGGGTGTCACCGCTCCCGCTCCCACACCGACCCCCCCCCCCCCCCCAGCCGCTCGGCACAGCCAGCCCCCCCGGTCCCACCGGCAGCCCCGGGCGGGCGGCGGCGCGGCGCCCTCCGCAGCCCGAGCGGGAGCGGGAGCGGGGCACGGCGCTGGCGGGGAGGAAGGAAGAGGAGGGGAGAGGGGGGAGGAAAAAAAAAGTTATGAATGAAAACAAGGGCTTTCCCCCCCTCCTCCTTACATCTCCCCCGTTGGCAGGGGGAGGGCAGAGGCCGAGGCCGGCGCTGCCTCACGAGGGCGGACTTCCCGGCATTTAAAGCGGCAGCGCCCGGCCGGCCGCTGCAGCGCCGGGGATTCCCCGCCGCCGCGGATGGGGGCCGCCGGCTGCCCCCCGCCAGCCCCTCCGCCTGAGGCCGCCCCCCGGCTCGGGGCCGCCCGCGACGCGGCGGCGGGTTCTGGGGCTGCTCTGGGGCGATGCCCGTGCGCGGCCGGCCCCTCCCCGCCCGCAAGGGCCGGCCCCGAGCGCGGCACCCCCCCGCCGGGGGCTCACCGGGCCGCGGCCGCCGCGGGGTCCGTCAGGCCGCCCCGCTGCCCCCGCCCGGGACCCAGGCGCGGAAGCCCGGTCGCCGCTGGCTCGTCTCGCCGGAGGGGGCCGGGGCCGAGGGGGCCGCCCTGCCCGCCCCTCGCCAGGCGGGCGCCGCGCCTCTGCGCCCCGCGGCACCTGCTCGCCGCTGCGGCCGCGGCCGTGCCAGCCCGAGGGCCGCGCCGGTGCCGCGGCACCACGAAGCCCCCCTCCACCCCCCCAACTTACTTATTTCCAAGGGGACACTAGCAATGGGAAACCCACCCGGCGGGCGGGCCCGCAGCCCCAGCTCCTCGCCCTCCCAGCCCCGCGGGGCGGGGAAGGCGGCGGGCTGCGGTCCTCGGCTCCGCAAAGCCCCCGCAGCTCTCCCCGTCCCGCTCGGCGAGGGGGGGACAGGGGGAAGTCCAGACCCGCAGCCCGCCGCGGCCGCCGCCTCTCCCGGGGGTCAGCACTCGGCGGGCCGCCTTTCCCCGGGCTCGCTCCTCCGAGGGGCCGGACCCCTCCGCGCCGCTCTGGCGCCGACGGGGACCTAAACCGAGCCCGTTCCGCGAGCGGTCCGGTCCGCTCGGTGCGCGCAGGGCTGCGGCGGGCACCGGGGAGCGGGAGCGCTGCAGGTCTCCAAGTAAGCGCGGGGAAGGCGAGGCTCCTGCCCGGCTGTTACTTCCCTTTCCCGACGGGAGCAGAACCGGGCGATCCCCCTAAGCCGGGGGGAAAGGGGGGGGGGGGGAGCGCGACTGCCCAGCAGCGGTCCAGTGTCCGGTGCTCGGCGGCTTCACCGCATGGTCCTTGCCGCCAAGTCCATTCTGGCTGAGTGTAACCACAACCCCAAGTGCGAGATATTTTTTTTCCTCTTTTTTTTTTTTTTTTTTGGAAAGTCACGAGGAGGCACTTGCACACCTCGGCAAGTTGCAAACGAAGCTGGAGGCAGAGCGCGATGGCCCTGCGAGCTCTCTGCACAGTGCCATGTGCTTGCTGTTGCTGTTGGAGGCTGATTGACAGGCTGGGAGCACGGTCAGCACGTCAGGCAGAACACGGCACCGCAGAGCAGCCCTGGGCACAGGAGTCTGGCACGGAAAGTCCCCGGAGCCTCCTCGGCATCTCGAGAGGCTCAGGCAAGGCTCCGGCGCGCAAGCGAGACCCCCGCGTTCGGCAGGGCAAGCAGTTACCCAGCTGGAAGTTTCCCCAATTCCCAGCAAACCGCGACAGGCTCAGCGCTGCTCGCTCGGGAAGCCCGGAGCCCCGGCGCTGCCGCCGCCGCCCGCCCGCGGCCGAGCACCGCTGCCCCGCAGAGCCCGCCGGCCGCCCGGCGTGCGGTGCGGAGGGGCGAGGGAGCAGCGCGGGCAGGTCGCCCCTCGCCCGCACCTCCCGCACGGCGGCGGCGGCGGAGCGGGGCCCCAGCTCGCAGCGCGGCCGCCCCGAAGCCCTCGGCCCTCCCCGCCGGCTGCAGGAACCCCCTCGCCGCCCGCCCGCACCTGATCCGGCGGGGCCGGGGCCCGGGGGGGCGCGGCGCGCACGGCCCGGGCTTACCTGAGGCCGAGGTGCACGCCTGCTCCCCGAGGCACATTGGCGGCCCCGGCGCGGAGTCCAGCCCGGGCAGTGTAGGCAGCCGCGCCGTCCCGCCGCCCGCTCCGCGCTGTCCCGCCGCCGTTCCGGAGTGACTCCGGCCGCGCCCCGCCGCCTTTCAGCGCGCAGCCCCCGCCCGCCGCCCGGCCGCGCCCCCGTGATGTCAATGTGTCACTGCGCGGCGCCCCCGAAATCCCGGAGTGGACTTCCCCGCCCTCCCGGGAGCCGCTCCCGCACGGGTCACGGCCGCCGGCGCCGAGCGGCCGCCGCGGGACGCCCCCCCGCCCCCCCGGGGCAGCCGGCGGCGGGGCGCCTGCGTGCGCGGGCGAGCCCGGCCCCCCCCCCCCCCCCGCCGCTGCCGCGTCCCGGGTGGCGGCGCCCGGCCCCGCGTCGCTGCGCCCCGCCGGCCCCGGTGCCGCCCCCGCCGCGGCCGGCCGGCAGGGGGAGCGCGGCAGAGCGGGCGCCGCCGGGGGGCTGCACCGGCGGGTGCGGGGGGGGGGGGGCACTGCCCCAGCCCGGCGCAGGTGCCGCGGCCCGGCGGGGGTCCCCGCAGCGGCGCAGACCGCCCGGTGCCCGCCTGCACCGACGGCCGCGCCGGGGCTGCCGCTGAGGCGGAGCGCGGCCCGTCCCGGGCACCGGCAGGCTGCGGGCTGCGGGCTGGGCCCCGCCGCGCTGCCCCGCCGGAGCGCTGCGTGGCTTTTAGCGTCAGCGCCCTGCAAGCAGCGCCCAGCGGGTGGGACGGGACGGCCGCTCACACACCCACCAACGCGTCCTGCCGCGCTCGGCCCGTTACCGGGGTAGCTGCGGGCTTCGCAAAGCGTTCGCCCTCGTAATGCGCCCGTTAGGTGCGACACGGCCCCTCCCGCAGCCCCGCAGCCGGCGCCGCGGCACCGGGAGGTCGGCGGCCGCACCGGGAAGGTCGGTGGCCGCGCCCGGCTGCGCGCCCCGCAGCGCCGGCCCGCACGCTCCGGCCGCCCGCGCAGCACCGCTGCCTTCCGCCGTGGTGCTGAAGGGATCACAGCGACGCCTGCAAAACCAGTGCTTTTACGGCCACACGCTCTCTTTGATGTACGGTTGGTTTGGTCCTTTGGGTTTGGTTTTGTTGGTTTTGTCGTTTGGGTTTTTTTTAGTGACTAAAATGTTTTAAAAGGCAACTAACAGAAGGCAGGGAAATGATATAAAAAGAAAGCGAAATTCTGAGAATTATTTCATAACAACATGCAATGAGTTGGAACAGCTGGGACTTCCAGTGCTTGGCTAAACATCTCCGTAGCCCCAAGTTTATCTGAAACTGGCTTTTTACAATCTCTTTCACAAAAAATACATGTTCTCCCACATTTTGCCCCAAATAAGGAAAAAAACAACCCAAGAAACCCAAACTGTATTAAGAATACATGGAGCTGCTTAGCAGGAACATTCATCCAAAAGCAAATAATCCCTACAAACAAGAACATTCCAGTACAAGAGTGTTCTGTGACACAGGCTGCCCACCCAGATCACGCTCATGGGTGTAGTACAATTTTTTTTTTTTTTTTTCCATTAAACTTCACTAAGCTTGGAAAGAAAATACCCAAACTGCATTATTTTTAAAATTTCTGTCAGTACACAAAAACTTTACTTCAACCGTGTATTTCTCTATGAAGTAAAATCTTTATGCATGAAAGGTTATATACTGAATATCACAAATGCTTCTAAGTTTCTAATTAACAGACTGCTGATACAGACAAACTATACTTTCTTCCAATTACAGAAGCTCAAGTGACAGACCGCAGCATACAAATCTTCAGCATGGTCATAAAAATACCCCAATTCTGCACTAATATTGCTAATGGATTTGGAAAATGTGATTGCTCACCACAAGCCTTCTCCGACACAGTAGGAGCACAAAACCGTTCTCAGTAAAATCCATCCGAAAACTTTGGAACCTACCTAGCACGGTTCAAATGAACAGCAATTCCTACTGAAGAACAAAAATGATGAAGAAAACCAACAGCTGTCCCTCCAGCAGGTTGGCGCTTAGCGGAGCAAATCTACTTTCTCCCGCTGTGTTTTAGATGTCTTTTCCCCCAACAAGCGTGTTTTGAATAAAGACAAGCCGAAAGACGCAGCATTTACGCAGGTGTGCAGCGTCCAGCAATCCCTGCAGCAGCACCGGCCGGGGGAGCGTCGGGGGCAGCAGTAGGTGAGTTGCCGCAGGTGAAAGTGGTCACCGAGCCGCTCAGCTCTGCTCTGCGGCGGCCAACGCTCACATTGAGCGACTGACCGTCTTCCCGCAGATGTCCCTATGTCATTTTCCTACGGTACTACCGTAAAAACATCGCTTACAACACCTTTCCTTCCCCATCTCTAAAGCCGGTGCTACCTTAAAAAAAACCCTATGCCAAGCGTAAGAGTTTGATTTTAGAAATATAATACTGGGCTTAAATGGGTCAGTAAACTAACCAAGAGTGCTGGCAGCAGCTTACCATCACTTGGCACCCGAATCGACACTTCACTGAAACAAGGGAAAACCTTACAGCTGCATCAGAAGGCTCTCCACGGACGCCAGCAAACAGTCAGCTCATTAGATTTTTCTTGGAAATTACAGCCGCGACAAGCTTTTGTTAGAAAAGGGAGAGCTAAAATTCTGGAGAATAAATTGGCAACTTGGAAGACGATTGACACACCTTATGACTACATCCTGGCACAGCCTTAATTTGAGGATTGACACACAGACAGGAATCCGATGCAACCAAGTTATTTTCCATCCCCAAACTGTCGTCTAAAAGTGCCTGCTTCCCCCACTGACAAGTGAAGAGAGACCAGCCCTCTGTGCCCAGAGTTAATCCTTCTGAAAAACTTCCAAGAATTAGGCTCGAGAGACTGAATGATAACTGATAGTTTCAGCTCGAGAGACTGAATGATGGTTTCCACTTTCACTTTGAGGATCACGTACTGGAGATAACCTCTACCTTCTGCAGTCGTATGCTACTTCTCCCTCGTGCAAGCTTTGGCGGGCTGAATGGCGTGTTTTATGGAACAAAAGCAGAGTCCATCATCAGTTTTTATTTGGTTTCCTTCCTAATCCACATCCAGAAGCAAGTTTCATCTCTAGGTCACTTGACTGACCTTTACAGGTAGTGACCTACACCTTCCTGAAGATGAACTGAATAAACTGTGATCCTCCCGCTACCAGTAACGTGTAAGAGTGCTCCCGCATTGCATCCCACCTGGGAATACTGTTGTGTTCCCCCCGAAGTGGCACCTCCCAGCCCCTGCTAAGGCACAGATCCCGGCTGGGAGGGAGGACACGTACCCAGTCCCAGACACTGGGACTTCACTCCTCCTTCTAAGCGACGCGAGGTGGCTCAGTCTGTGAAAAGCAAGAACTATCTATCAGCACAGTATCATTTCAGACAGAAGAGGTGACAAACAACCTGTACTTGAAGTATTTGATATTTACTGTTCCCATCACTCATCTTCTGCGGTGATAACTATCTAGAGCCAATATGGCTTTGAGGAAACTCAGCAGAGAAAGTGTTTACCTTTACGCAAGTTATTTGTCAGTTAATAAACAATCTTCACAGCTGTAACAACATTTCCGAAGCTATAGAGGAATTCAAAAGCAGTTGAAAGAAACCACACGTCAGAATTCTTAACACAATTCTACATGAAATTGTTGAGCCAGTCTTACCTATAGAAAGTGTAAGTCATGTACTTCCCGCGCCGAGCCGTGCAGCGGTAACCTCGCGGAGGGGGGTGTTGGGAGAAACAACTGGAGCCTGCAGCTCCCAAAAGCGTTGGCATCAGCAGCTTTGACGTTGTGCCAGGCGGAACTTTGTGGGTGTCAGCATCTGGAGGCTCAGGACCCACAGCATGCTCGGGGGGCCTCGGAAACTCTCAGTGCAAGGAAACAAGATGTGCCTGTTGGGATAAGACCGGCGTAACTCAATTTTTAACACTTATACTAGTAGGCCTATATATATCAACCCCCCCACCAAACAGCAAAATCAATCAACAACAACAACAATAACAAAGCTATTAAATATTACTGTAATAATAAGCATTGTGGATAGTTTCTTATCATCTCATTGAAAATCTCGGCGGTCCTGGCTTAAGCTGGCTGGGGCATGAGATGCAGCAAAGCTATTCGGAAGAGCTGAAGTGAAAACCGTAGGTGCGGTGGTGAAGGCATACCCCGAAAGGTAGGGTGAATCATCTCAGGGAAAGGAAGAGAAAGTGAAGGATGGTGTGAGGCGTTTCCGATCACGCTTTCTCCGAGACAGGTTGACCTTTATCTGATATCAAAGGCACCAGCAGCTGGGGATTTCTTCAGCTTCTGTGCAAGGACTGTTCTTCAAGCTCTCCGAAGAAGGTGCAGCCATGTACAGCCACTCCTCGCCGTCACTGCACAGGCTGGGGATAGGCACACAGGAAATCCTCAGCTGCAAAGAGTCTTCGGTTTTCTCTTTAGAAGATAACATCAGTTTTTCTTAGAGGCAGAAAAGATAGCAAAAGGCAGCAGCCAGGCAAACCTCTGAGAACAAAGGGACGAACCTCGACGTGAACCTGCTTCATGAGCATTTGAATGTTGAATCAAAGTACAGGGGAAACGCTGCAGAGCTACGGGTTTGGTCCATGCCCAAATTAAGCACAAATTAAAAAGAGAGAGAATGCAAAGGTTTGTAAATTAAGGTGAGAGTCTGAGAATGTGCTTCCCTTCCGCATCTCTTGCACCATGTCAGAGAAACCAAGGTTTTCCTTGGGTACTCCTCCCAGGCATGGTGAGCAGCTGGAGAGGCAGGGCTCGGTGGTTTAAAACAGCAGAGGAGCTGGCTGTTTTAATTACAGCTGATAAAGGTCAGCAATACACACTAGCTCTTTCTGAACCACTGACAGGTCAGTTTGGTAAATGGAGACTAGCGAGAAACACCGCAGGGGCTGAAACTTAGGTAGAATCTATATGAATTTTTGGCCTTTCCAAAGGGTAGGGGATTTATGCTATCTTGTTTTTGCTGTCAAAAACTTAACTGAAGACAAATAGCACTAAAGAAAATCTGCAGGGAAGAGTACACGTCGGTAAAGGCACCTAACAAGAGGCAAAACCCCCTTCACTCTCCCAAGTGCAGGCCACAGCACGTCTCTTCATTTTTCGCTACTCACTCACCATACAGCCAACCGGCACATTTACATTTCTCCTTCGGATATCCACAGTTACGTTTTTTGATGAAGTTTATTTCTTCCTTGGAGAACTGACTCTGTAGACTTCACATTTAGCTGCTGTACTGATTGCCTACGCTTACACAACATACTCGACTAGGGTACTGATGATGTCTTCATTACTTTGTATATAATTTTTAACTCTTTCAGCAAATTAGCTAATATTACTTCATCTGCCTGTATAAAAAAACTTAGTGAGAAAGGAAAATTTTCATTATTGCTTAATACAGATAATAACTTACTTGTATTGTTCATGTCTTGTAATTTACATTATATGCAACTCATTGTTCCGTGTCTTAGCACTAAGCAAACTGCCTTTTACTATCCACTGAGACATGATTCCTTGCATGGAAATTAGACTAAGATCTGTTCTATTTCAGTTTTCACCAATAGGAGAGTACTCCTGACTTGAACTACATCATCGCAAATGTATATATCTCATAGTTTTAAAACTCCCAAGGAGAAGGAAACAAGGGTCTATGAAACTTAGAAACGGGCTAAGCATTAAAAGCCCTTCTTTCTTTCTTGTCATTTTGGATCGTGCATGTTTCAAAATGTCTCAATCCTGACTCTGCTATCAGTTCTTTTGCTGTCAGAGACTGCAAAAACCCTAATCGCTGCAAAGCCACGTTATAAAAATGTTAGTTAAAGAGTAATTGTTTGGGTGTCTCCATCAACCTACCGCTTATTTGAAGGCCTGGTATCTGATTGAATGCTCAACTTTTTCTATTAAGATGTTACTGGGTGAAAATTTCATCCACACACACGAGATGAAAGGGCTGAGCAAACCCCGCTCCCCAGAAGGAAGCCACGTGTTCGAGCCCTTGAACAGAAAAGCCCGTTACGGTGGCAGGGGACACGGAGCAAGAACACGCTCGTGGAGCAGTTCTCACTTCTCTCCTTCAAGACAGCTCATTCCAACATTAATTATATTTTTGAAAAGTGCCACATTCCTGGATTATGGCATCAAATCCCAGTCTCCCCAGTTGTATCCTGCTGCGTTTCTAGCATGCAATTGAAATAAGAAAACAACAACATTAACATGAAAACTATACTGATTCGGTGGGTGGAGGAAACCTGGGTCATTTAATTTCTGCAACTGTACGTGGGGTTTTGGGTTGGTTTTTGGTTTTGGTTTGGGGTTTTTTTGGTTGTCTTTTTTTAACGCCAGTAAGCTTGTTTTTCAATTTCTCTTGCTTTCTTCTACAGCTGAGTCAGGTAACACACGGGTAGAGCTACAAAGATTCTCCTGGTGGGATTAAGTGCCGTAGATTTAGCTGTGTTAAGTATGTGCTGATAGCTGAGTGAAAGGAGGTGGCTGTTTTAATTACAGCTGATAAAAAACCTAGCCAGAGGAAACCCACCATGACTGAATAATAGCATTTAGCTTCAAAACCAACCGAGGAACAAACCTTTCCCTTTTCTGTTTGAGAAGTGGCCACTCCCCACATGTGGACTCCACTCTCAGAAGAAGTAAAGCTCTCTGCTAATTTAAATACATGGCTCTATGTATGTTTTTATTACCTAACCACTTGTGGTGACTTGGGTTAGTACATCTCTAGGAATGCCTAATATTTATCAGGTTGTGCAATCCATCTCTGTCAGCTGAAGGAGGTCTCAGGAGCAGCGTTTCTAATTTGATTTAAAAATATACATGGAAACTTGAGACTGCTTTTAGCAAGAATGATGAAGTTGGCCTAATGAACACAATCTCTTTTGTCGTTTTCTCAAGAACAATGCGTCAACAACTAAGTTTAGGTTCCCCCCACAGCTGTAACAGCTTCTGTAGAGAAGCAGTAACTTAACGTCTAGGTCACGTTCCTGGTTCTGCTTTACCGATCGAAAGGCATTTCAATGAGATTTTAACAGACAGCCTTCAATTCCCGGGAATGCAAGCAGGCAGGAGGTTTTTCCATGGATCCTTGAAAAGAAGTTTGCACCAAGCAATGATTTTTTTTCACAGAAACTTCTTCCCCAGAACCTTAATACAGGTGTATGACACCCAATTATATAAGGCTACGGAAGTGTGTATCTAGAGAGCCAGTTCTCAGACAGCTAGGGTGTTGTCATTGCTTTTGGACCAGAAATTGGCTACAGAAAGATGACCATGCCACAGGACCTCTCTGTGGCAGAGCTGCGTGTATGTCTGGCTGTAGCATCATCCACTTCAACACATAGTATTTATGTATTTTGACTTCTCATGGGAAAAAAACAACCAACCAACCCCACACATTTCTTTTACTCTTTTACAGCTGAAAAGACATTGAGAAGATATCGAAAAGTTTTCTTACTGCAACTCTACAAGAGTACAGCAACATCGCTGGTAGTTTGCTGCATCCCAATAAGAGAATAAGAATTTTCCTGTTGATCGGTTTGCGTTTGGTTTTTTTTTTTCTTTTCCCCATTTTCTGGGTCTTACATCTCCAAAAGATTCTGTTTTGCAATTGGCAATTCAGGTATTAAGTGCCAAGATATCCCTTGCATGTGTGATGTGATTTGTTGTACTCTAGAAGAGCTTGCCAGTCACACCTTGAAATTTTACTCTATAATAACAACTACCTGTCAAGGAACATTCAGTGTCAAGGACCAGATTATGTTCCTAGGGAAATCAAAGTTAATCGTGGTTTCCTTTGGGACTGAAAAAGTCAGGAGACGTCTGTATTTTGGAGACAGTTTGTGTGTTTGCTCTTTGTTCTAATTATATATCTAATATACCCAAGTATTTATATATATATATATATATATATAAAAAATTAAAAAATACTATCCCTCAAGAGCTTTTGAGTTAAAAAGTCAGATTTCTTTCACCAAAAGGTTGGGATAAACCCTTGACAATAAAGAACGTAACACACACACGGCAATGCAGGTACTGTCATGCTGCTGATGAAAACCCCTCTCATTTCCACCAGGGTGGGAGACGGGCCGTAGAAGAGGCAGGAACTGTGCTGCCCTAACTTGACACAAGCTGAAAGGAAAGCTTATGTCACCTCTCACCCAGAACATGTACAGACACACAGCACATGCCACCAAAAATTGCGTGTTTGTGTGTGTGTGTGTGTTGGGGGTGTGTGTGGTCCCTCTTTCAGACTCCCTCAATAACTCCCTATTTTGAAACCACTACCATGATACTCGTTTCCTTCTGCAATTCATTAAACATGCTATTCTTGAGAAGCCGAAGAATTTCGATGTATAAAGGCCACATCCACTACCGAAATACACCCTGTTTAAAGCACCTCAAAGCCGAATTAGGATCTTGTATCTATTGCTTCCCAAGTTCAGGAAACCAAAGTTCAGTAGTTTTGAAAATTATGCAGAAAACGGATTTTCCCCCTAAAGTAGCACACTAACTTTCCAAACCATTGCAGTAACACTACTGCAAGATGACATTCCTTGGACCACTGCTGTAATACTGACATATTCACAAGGGAGGTTCTGTACTGTTGCTTACAGCTGTCTGCAGAGATTTACAGTGGTAAATCCAGCCTAAAAGTAGCATCTGAATAAAGACAGAAATGCCAACTGTGCCCCGTTGAAAAATGCAAAATGCAATGCCTCTTCCCGCATTCTTACTGTGCATGTTTCCACTGCTTTTTATGTTAGCTTAGAAGTGCAGACACCATCGCCTGACTGAACTCAGCGTTTGCAGTAATTTCCCGTCCTTTTTATTAACTAAAGAAAAAAAACCCTGACAACAGTTCCCTAGTGGGAACAACAGTTCCATAGTCCTCTATGCATGGAAGGCTAGGCAGAGACCTCAGAGTATTCATAAAACATCTTCTTCAGCCTCAGCAGATATTGAGGTTAACTGCTCCGTTGTTATTTATGGCCATACCTCTTAAAGAAAGTGAAATAGCTGTCATCGCCAGACTGGGTTTCAGCTCTGTAGAGGGTAATTATCAAAACTTAAACATCAATCTGTTAGAACCTAAACACCACTCTCTCCTTACAGCAAACTAAGCCTATGTTGCTAATTCTTCTCCAAATGCCCCACCTCCAGAAAATTTAAACAGAAGCCTATGATATTCTTACACGGATAAGATACTGTTTTCAGTATATTGCTACTATATCCTGAGTTTGCGTTGAAGGTATTGTACAGGTTGCACATCAGGGCTCTCAGAAGTAGTGCCACTCATATTTCATCACACAGTGTGAAACATGGGAAGCAAATGGAAAACAACATTTTTGGAGCTGGACTGGTGTCAAAAATTACCTTTCAAAACCATTTGCTGTTCTTTTTTAAACTTGCCACATAAAAAAAAAAAATTGAGTCAATTACGAACACTCCTGTAGACTCATTAGCTGCTGTAGACTTAATTTTCCAGGATGCCAATTACTTTAAGTAAAAGTGCTCAGCACTTCTTAGAAAGACACAGGAAGAATAAGTTGCTCAGAGAGTTCTTTCTAAGGCAGGAAGGGAGAATTCTTATCCATCTAACCTCCCTGGCCAGATCTTGAAAACCTTGTCTTTTATTCTTAGGAGTTACTGAAACATGCCGCCCTACTACTAAATGCTACCTAGATGTCAAGTCAATTCTACAGAAATTACCAATTTAAATCGGAACAAGTTACTGGTATCACCTTATATATACACACCGGTCATGGCAGCATTGAACATAAAAGATAACTCTACTGAAAGGTAGATGCAAAAAGTTGAAGCTTTTGAAAAAAAACCCTAAACTCACTCAAAAATAGAACTTTTACAAGTGTTTCTTACTGAAACCTAGGAAATATTTGATATTTAAAATAATATTAAAAGTTGAGTCCACCACTGAAACAGCTAAGAGCTGAATTTTCAGCTATCTCATCCTCACATTAACTGCAAACTAGTAGAAAGTCCAGATTATTTCTGATTGAAGGGAACAAATTAGTTTTCATCACGCAGGCTTTTCATCATGCCGGGAGATATCCTCCCCTGCCCCAAAGGAAAGAGAGATAGAAAGGAAGAACCATGTCACGAAAACCAAACAGGTCACCTGTCACGTGGAGAGAAAACCCACGTGGCATGCGGAAGATGGCACATCTGTGAGCAACTAGAAGAGAAAGATGACGTAGACACGTTACTGTGGAGACACTGAGAAGGCCACAGACAGCCACAAACCACGGAAATGTTTGAAGTGGAGGTGGATGTGAAAATTCACTTCTTAAAAACAACTTATTACGTAGTTCCAGTGAGCTGATAACAATATCTGACTAGAGTGTCCTGCCAGCTCTTACCGCATCGGCGATAACCTTTTGTACCAATCAGGTTAAAAATTGTTATTTATAAATGTCAGAGACTTTTTTAAGTATACAAAGAAGTATGCAAAAGATGAGTTTGCTTATGGGGAAAAACCAGCTCGTCATCTCACCACTGAATATGATAATCTTACCTTATCAAAGTAGCTATGCTCAAAATAGAGTATGGAAACCCAATAAGAAACACCTGAAAGCCATTGCTTCACGTTGGAGTGAGACTGGGAAATCAGGCTTGGGAAGAGAGACATATCAATAAAAGCACATTTAATCTCAAGTGCATTCGTAGGTTCCCTGTCAACTGATGTTGAGAACTTCTGAAGGTATGTATTCTCCAAATTACGTGCACCTTTCCATGTACTGTTAGGTACTCGGATACCAATACGTATACTAGTTTTACCTATAAAGATGCAAACTATACGTGAGAGATGTAGTAAATGTGAAACACTGTTTATTTCAGCTGTGCTCCTGGCAGAACAGCTAAACTAGTGGAACTATTGATATTAGAGGTAGACAGAAAACAGTTGGTCATTGCCTTTATTACAAACTTAGGTTTTGAACTAAAAGGAAAAACCTGAAAAAATGTTTTCTCATATATAAAAATATTTTCTCTGTGTCGTGAAAGATCACTTGATTTCAAGTGAAAACGCAATGCTGTGAGGAAGGAGCAGACAAACTTCAACATTTTCAAAACCATCAATCAAATCGGATTTTAAAGGCAGGCTGAAGAACGGGCTCCAGAGCAAAGCCATCGAACAGCAGAATTCAGCCAGCACTGCAAATTCTCTTCATCCTTGCCAAGGTTGCATACGCAGTGCTCCAGAAAGAGAGCCCACATTTTCTAGTGCTCTTTCAAGCTCTGTGGAAAAAAAAAAAGATCCTGGAGTTGCCAGTGCTGTGCCCTTCACTAACGTTCAATGCATTTTTATTCTTGATAATGAAAGATAAGTTGCATAGCCTTACTGAAAAGTGAAATCGCTGGATGCCAGTTGAGCTGTTTAAAGCCTGCTGGTGCAGCTCAAACCTCAGAGGCACTCTTCTGGGTCTTGAAGCAGGCCATGATACAAGGCAAGACCCACAGCTGAGAAAACTCTATGGCCTTTCAGTGCCAACCTCACCAGGGCATTGTTTTCTCTAGCTCCCGACTGATTTCCTGACAAAGATCGTTACCAAAAGTAAACTTCTGAGGAAAACAAAAGCAAGGCCTTCATGAAGTCCTTTGCAGTTGTTAGCAGGAGCCAATTCTGACAACACTGAACACACACTCAAGCTGGACCGTGCCCTAGTTTGCAAAACCAAATGCAATATAACTTTTTGCAATACGCGTTCTCACAATTTACTTTCCCTGAAGAGAACTTTGTATCTTTATCAGAAGAATGGTCTGGTCATAAATGAAGAAAAGCAGAAAAGTCAAATCCCGATCTCCTCATCGAGTTCTCTATCGCACAGATATCCCGCTGACTTCACCGGAAAGGATGCCTCAGTAAAAGCTTACGAATGTTACTGTATTGCACATTTGATGAAACATGCTGTGTCCCAAACCACTTCCACATCATCAATATTTTCAGCACTGCCTGCTGCTCGGCTAAGCTGTGTAGAGGAGAACAATCCCTTCTGGCAGGGAATGGGAAAGAAGCAGCGTAACGCCAGAAGAGAAAGGGGAGGGTGGAGAGGACCAAACAAAAGATGACAAAAGCTCAGCAGGAGGAGCAGATCGATACAGTCGGACTTGTCTTTTGACAAAAATGAGCTTCTTCCACGTTTCACAAAATAATTCCTTTGTTTTCAGCACCTTTCCCCCATGGATCTAAACACCTTCATGGATCTAAACATGCTCCAAACCACTTGGCTCCAAGTTAGTCTCAGAGGAGAGGTAAGTGAATACCGTCTACGTATAAGACAGGCAGTGACTGAGCTCCTGGAAAAGAAATAGCTCTGTGGTATGATTCGTGCTCTATGTTATTAGCAGTCATCAAATTAATTGCTCTATCTGTAAGCAACAGAGCAAACACAAACCGACAGCCACCGTCTATGTGGGTGACAGGGCCACACGCTAGACTGTTCCCATAGCACGGCAGCGTCCAGCTGAGAGAAGTGTGACTATTTTTCAATATAACATCTCAAAGCAGTGATTACTTACAAGACGAATACACCTAGAAGCCTTTCAGACTGCTGCTTGATGTCAAGAGGGAAATGCGATCGCACTAGGAAGGCTTTGTCGAAAGGCCTGCGCAGGAGTAAACCTCCCTCCATTCCTGCTTTGAATGCTCCATCACAGAAAGACTTTGGTCAGGCTACATTCTGTTCTAACTTTTTCTTTCACTGTTTCCCCACCCAGCTTCATACAAATTCTTATAAAGGTTATGTACAGACTTGTACAAAATGGAGACTGACACTAGCTCTTGGAGGATTTCCCAGAGCGAGTTTACCAGAGATTATATAACATGTTAAATCCGCGTTGCTTGGTTGTGTGTGTGTTTTTTGTTTTTTGTTTTTTTTTTTTTTTAATATAGATGTTATTACGCTACTAGTTTATTCTTCCCAGCTCAACCCTCCAACCACCCTTTCGAATAGTTAATTATGTTTTGCAGAGATTAAAAACCCAAGGTTATTGCACGCATTTTGTTTCCAGCCCTTACATAAGGCAGGACAAAGGTGTTACAACTGGAGGATCTTAGCAAGTCAGAACAACCGTTTTCCTTCCACACACACTACTATCAAAGTCATGAGGGGAGATCTTCAATTGATCTAACAGTGGAACTTTAGAATTAGCACAGAACTTCTATATTCATTCATCGGAGATCTCAAAGTACTTTACAAAAGTGGGAGAAAGAAAATCTCATGGGGGAGAAATGACCTCCAGAGGTGACACAAGATGAGCCGACTAGGATAGCAATTCAACCTTCTTGCCTCCTAGCCTGAAAACCTTCCTACAGAACGGCAGCTTCTAGATGAGGGGAAAGTAGTCTGGGTAAAAAAACCCAACAAAACACCACAACTTTAATTTAAATAAACAGCCTCAGCTTCAGAGAAAGAAAACTTGTCCTACATGGCTGTTTGATTTTACTCAGTAAAGAACAGTTTTAACATCCTGCGTGATTGGGAAGTACCGCACAATTTTCAGGAGCTTAACGCATCAGCAGGAATATAAGCTTAGATATATTTCGTGCACATAGATGTATTTATTTCCTGCCACCCCCAAGACAGGAGGATGGAACTAACCAGAAAGATGAAAAACAGACAGCTCAAGACCACAGGGGGACACGCACACAAACACAAGGCTTGCACAAAGCAGAGCACCCTTGGAGGTGTTTGTGGAGCGATGATCAAGCCTCGGACCTCATGTTGCTCTGTTGCCGTGACTGCTCTTTGCCGCACAGAGTCCCTGCAGCTCTCTGATAACTGCAGCACACTCAGTGTTCAGAAAAGTTGGGGTTTTTTTTCTTTTCTTTCTTTCTTTTTGGGGGCAGGGGCTGTGAGGCTTTCCTCCTGTCCCAGGAGGACCAGTTGGTGTCTCTATCTATCCATACAGAGACCACTGAATGGAACTGCTACAGAAATGAATGGAACTGCTACAGAAATAACTGGAGTTGCTGCAGTACATGGCAAGATGCCTCAAAAGAAAAATCAGCCTGAACACATTTTCCTCACACTTCAAGCTCCACAGGCTCCTTATTCACTTCAGAGCAGAGTTCAAAACCTTTATCATCTTGGTCTGCTAAGCTTTGTCTCAACTGCTTCAACGTCTTCTGTGGTCCCCCTGCAAGGCAATGCAATAGGATAAGCCCAGCTTAAAATCACAGGGCGCCCATAAAATTGAGGATATTGACTATTCCCCAAAAGTCAGGCTAAGTCCAATCCCAACAGAACTGACTGTAAAGTACACCTTTGTGCAAAGCCATCTCCAAGATGCTCTTCCAAGTAAGCACTTTTGAAAACAGACCCAAAGCAGTCAGCCATGCTTTATTCTGAAGGAACCACCAGACAAAACCCAGTTGTTTTTGTTGAATGTTCTTGACATTCATACACTTCCATTTTGGATACCATGATAACAGGCAGCTGCAATAACACAGCATTTTCTTTTTTAAATTAAACTGCAGTCATTTCTTTTACAGGGTTAGGGCTTTTTTATTTTGTACTTAAGTGTAAAACTTGAGGACTTTAAAACAAACCAAATAAAAAGCCTAAGGGTTACCAACAATCCTCTCCTCCAGTCGACGCTCAGCATGAGGCTGATTTTGTCGCCATACTGTGCAAGCTTCTTCCGGAGTGAACGCGGACAACCTCACCTCAAATTAATTTGAAAGAGTCTCTGTGTCCATACCAGGGTGTATGCTACGTTGCTGGCAGGGGAAAAAAGACAGAGGATTGCAACAGCAAATTTAGACGAGCTTTAGACCTCGTTTGGGCAGTGCAGTAGAGCTTACAAACAGTGACGGCGGCAGAAACGGGCAGGGCCCTGCCTCAGTTTCTCCTGAGGTCACTTGGGCGCAGGGAACACCAGCCCAAGGATGCTGCTGCTCCCAGAGCTCTGCTCCAGCTCTGCCTCTGGAGATGGCACAGAGCAACACAGCTGCTCTCACCCAGGCGAGGGTAAGGCAGAACAGAAGTTTTTTTACAAGTGCTGTTCTGGGACCCTGCTCCTCCCCACACCACCCTCTCTGCCTTGCATCACCTCTCCCCCACGGCTCCTCCTGTCTTGTGCAGCTTCCTCCACACAACTCACATCAGCTTCTTAGCATGTCCTTTTTCAAAAGCCACACATCTTTTATCAGGTCCTCTCAAGAGATGACCGAGCAGACTTACATGAAAACCAGCAGCAAGGAACAAAATGGTCTGCTGAAGGTACAAGATCCTTTTGCTGGCTACAAATGCTTCTAGAAAAATAAAACTTCTTTGAGCTTGTTATTGTTGCTGTGGGTTTTCCTTCTTCTCTATCCCATTGTTTTTTCTTGTAGAATTTAGAAATAAACAATGAGAAGACTTAGAAGAAAGGAGGAAAAATTGCACACATGCTTTCTACTCACTTCTCTGCCTCCTCACTTTTTCATAGATTTTTACTCCCCTAACTTTTTCTCTCTTTCTCATTGAGAAAAAGGAAAATTCCCCTCCTCCCTCGTGATACCACTACCTGAAACTAAATATCTGAAAAATTCAGAAGAGAATCTACGGCTTCACTTTTTCTTCTAAAGTTTTTGCAGCTGTGCTGATCCCTGCCGATGATATGATAATGCAATATTTCCAGGAGGGAAAAAGAAATCTGTAAAACCTCTCTGCACATGGGGCTTGCCATACTTCAGGAGGGGTTGCCCCAAAGACTTCGGAGAGGTCTCACTTCCATACGCACCAAACACCATGTGCTGCCCTTAGTGCTGCCCTGCTGCAATCATTATCTTTTCTAGCCCAAAAAGCCCGTTTTAGAGGAAAGGGGGAAGACGTGAGAATTTCTTTTTCGGGAAAGAAAGCAACCGCAAGGGCGTTCTTCCTGCTGCATGGGAAACACTTGGCAAGACCA
Organism: Falco naumanni; assembly: GCF_017639655.2. NCBI lineage: Eukaryota > Metazoa > Chordata > Aves > Falconiformes > Falconidae > Falco > Falco naumanni. The sequence goes on along the minus strand of NC_054054.1, from coordinate 5,686,920 downwards.
ATGCAGAACCTAGGGCTGGCCTAGGAGAATTTAGTCTCTGGTGTCAAGAAAAAACCGAACCAACCAAGCAACCAACCCCATGAAGTATGAATCATAATGTCTGCCTCTTTTTATACACCTTAAGTCTCTGAAAGAGTCAAGCTCCAGGCACACATCTGCTAATCCAGTGCTGATGGGGTTAATGAGATCAAAGCCAGATGCCACTTTGTGCTTAGCAGGGAGACACTGCCTACCCAGGGCCACAGTGACAGCAGCCCTCCTTCAGCCCACCCTCACCTCCAAATCAGCATTAAAATAACACAAATCAGCCCCTCCTCTGATTATAATCACTTTCTGTCTCCTTCTAACTCCCATCAACCCCCACCTTTCCACATTAGAATCAGTCAGTGCTTAATTTCAGGGTAATCTTCCCCGATTCATGTGTTTTTTCCCAACCATTTTCTCTAATCTACCACCTCTCCCACCCTCCCCTCCCCACCCTCAATCAGTAAGGGCTTCAGCACCCTGATGCAGGCACTTACCTTCTCACCCAGCAGACAAAGCGATCCCCAAATTCAGATCCCCGACAGTCAAGTAGGTAAAGAACAGCTCTCCTACCATCTTCTTTTAAGCCCCTCCGGCAGGCGCAGGAAGGGACCTAACAAAGCTGTATGCAGCCAATTGTGTTATCAAGGCACTTGGCACTACCAGCTGATCCTTGATTACTATTCATCCCTCAGGAAAATAAAACACCCTTTTGTAGTAAAAGTGCAACCGGTTACTATGATGCATCGCCTATTAACAAAAGCAGCTTTTTACCAAAATTACAGATGATGGAAGCCTGGAAGTGGAATCAGACCAAGGTAATCGGTTGTTTCTACACGTTTCGGATAGAAAGCATACAGTTTAACCAAGATTTGTACAGTGCTAAGAAGAAAGTGGTGGGTGAGTTATGTCACATGTTTGTACATAACATGGTAGTGACTTCTGCAAAACAAGTTTTAAGGATAACACAAAACAAGTTTTAAGGATAACATTTTCTGCTGTAGTGACCTTTCCGGTGTGGCATCCTACGTATGCAACTGCCAGTACTGTAGTAACCTGTTTCCACAGGGTGTCTTTAGCATTTTTGTTCTTTTTTTGAAATCTACAGAGAAGTTTTCAATATGCCTTCATATCTTCCTTTTTTTTTTTTTTTTTTTTTTAACCTAAGAGGACTGCTTATGCAGAGCACGGTTATCTGAATGGCAAACTTTACACTAGGTAGAAGGGTAGAATTTGCTGGTTTGGTGGAATAATCCCTACTTAGGTGGTGAGGAAGCATTCCAGAATATTAAAGGATTTGTTTGTTTGCTAATCTACTTAAGCACCCGTAGGCCTTAACCCTCACAACTTGTGTGCTTTAGGGATCTTTCATGTCCATGGCCACTCTCCATGCACCAGCTCTGCATTCCGGCTGCAGATTCAGATTCTCAGCAGCGCAGCAAGCTGACTACGGGGACACTCACCTGAAAAGTGACATGGCTTTCGTCCACCCCACACCGAACCCCGCTCTGCAGCCCTCATAAGCGGCTCCTGCCTGTACGCGGCCGCAGCGGCGCACGCCAAGCCACTCTGCTGCTCGCACCCCGCACCGCGGCATCAAACCAACCGAACCGTCCCTTCAGACAGCAACCCAAGCGCCGTGGAAATACCTCACCCACGATGCAAATGAGGCTGTATGAAAACATTTCATACCCTCAGTTTGGGGAAAACTCGCTGACAGAGAAGGGGGGTAGCTTTAAATGGCATTAAGCAGAGCAGGCTTGATGTAAACAGCTACCCCTGTGTGAAATGTGAAGCTCTTGCCAGCGGTGTGGAGGAAAGACATGACCTCATTATTCCACAGCCCAGATAATCCGTTCCTGAATAAAGTGAGAGCTGACAAGTGTTTCACCTTGAAGGTTATCAAAGCCCTTTCCACACTCTCCTGATGCAGAGCCATTTACTTTACCAAAAAAGGATGTGAAAACTCCTCTGTGTTAGTAAAGGAGATAAAAAAACCAGGGGGTTGTGTGGCTAACAGCACGCTGCCGTGCCACACAGCCACATTTCCAGAACCCTTTATGCAAACAGGATGTATTTGCACAAGTTGCTAAAATACTTTTCTCAATATTTTGAGAGTTACTGCTCAGTTCCTTCCACCTACCTCTAGGTGCTTTCTCTAGGTAAGTGCCTAGCGGCATCTCTTGACATCAGCTACCCCTTCAGCACCTCCAGAAAGGTAGTTCAGCTCTTAGCTGGGATAAATCACAGTCTGGACCAGCTTGTAGTGTCTCTCCGGTGACTGCTGAGGGAACTGAGAGCAGTTCTGCCCCCCCCCACCCCCCCAACTTTTTAGTTAGATGAATCCAAGCTTTAAGGCCGTGGGTTTTACACAGGCACATGCAGCCAACGTGCTAGCCTCGAATTTTGTTGGAAGGACCCGTAATCTGTCTGAGCAATGGCTCCACACTAGTTCAAGGGGAAAGAATGTCATCTGGTTGCCATTGCCTTCTCTTGCAACACCTGTGCTCTTGCTGGAGGCCTGCCACGCAAACACAGAGCGGGGCTCTCCCCCTCACCGGGCCGGCCCTTGGCGGGCTAGTTAACAGAGAAAACACACGTCTCCTTCTCCTATCAGGATTCTGGAGTCATTGGATTTATTGTCTTTCCGCAGGGAAGAATGACACCATTTAAAATATTTAACACAGAACATATAAAGCCCTGGAGAAAACGCGTGGCTGACTTTCCTACAGAAAAGATTAATAAACGAACAGGTAGCAGTTGCAGAAAGAGCAGACACAAACCCCAAGATCAGGGGTAGGTTTCAGCTGAAATATTTGTCTTCCAGATGTTAATTTGCCAATCAAAACATGCCCAACTACAACTGCAATTCTGCATGCCCCTTGCACCTACTCTCTAGGAATTTTTTTTTATTAAATCGCACACATTAGATCACCTACAGTATTTTCTGCCATGTCAAAGGAAGAAAAATGCATCAGCAAAAAAAAAAAAGAAAGATTTTGAGGTTCATAGCAGATAAAAATTATTGCAACTGACTACAACCGTAACAACAACATTAAATACAAACACAAAGGTGTCACAAGGTAAACCCAATTGTCCAAATGCAACCCAAATGCAACTCTGTTACAGGCTAGCTCCGCATGGACCGGGACCTCAAGATAAAGGCTGGAGCAGCTATAAAAAACTTTACATAGGCCACCTGGCTCCTGTGTCCAGTGGCCAATGTGTCCCTTTGGAGTAGCTAAAATGCACCGATCATCCACCCTCCCTCACCCTGTCTCTCCTTCTGTGCTGGCTTTGTCAGTGGTGGCCAAGCAGTGGACCTCCCCATCACATAGGTCATGAGCAGGTTGAGGCACAGGTCCTAGCTACCACAACCACCAGATGTTTGCGCTTCTAGTACTGGTAACACTGTTTCACCCACCCAGTCAACTGCTTTCTCTGGGATAGCCAGAAACAACCAAAAGCCTCAAGGGCCATTCTCCTCCACAGCCCTGACACTTCCCTGCTGCAGTAAGACACTTCTCCTGCCCATGAACCATGTCCATCAGTTAACTTCAGCTCACTGGGCAGCACATGGCAAAACACGAGGCTTTACAATCCGTTTTTGTCTTCACCCCATCAGCACAGAGTTTGATGTTTGCTTCACGGGGGAAACGTCACCCACAGACAGCCTTCCCACAGCACTAGACTGATGCTCAGTTACAGCAGCATTATGTTTGGCATATGCCCAGTTTCTGAAGGAGAAGAACCACACTTTGACATTAAAAATGAGTAAAGAAACTAAAAGGAAAGAGCCAGCATACACAAACCAGAGCAGTCAACTTTAAGCACACGATATTTGAAAGGGCTGACAAATACAACGACTTTGAATAACCACCTTTGAAAATTATCTTTGCTCTGTCCCCGATGTTCACCCTTGCACCTGAACTCAGTAAACCTCATGCTCTGTTCTCATTTACAGACTGTAGGAAAACTATCCACAATAAACTTCATTCTTTTTCCAGCATTAGGAATTGTATATTGTACTTGCAGTGAAAATCTGTTTTATGCATTAGAGAGAACACAGGACTGAACTTTTTTCAAGTTAAGTGAAGACATTTTTGCATTTTGATCATAAATATTCTCCTGGTCATTTTTGGCAAACCTGTCAAAAGACATTTTATGCCATTTTGCAAGACGTTGTTATTGGAGGAAAAAGTTAAACTTTGTATTTAAACAAAATGTGCCTGAAACTGATTTAATGTTAGCAATTCTGCAACTCAAGCAGTATTTGGGCCAAAAACTGGCTCCAAAAGATAATGGCAGGCAGGAAAAAGACTGTATTTCTAAGGAAAGTAAAGAAATACGTCTAGGAACCACTTCAGAAGTTAGAGAGGATGGGAGAGAGATGTGGTTCTCAGATGCCTTCTCTTCTGCTCGCTGAGCCTCTATCGTTTTATTAAAATTAAATCTTACGTAAACCTCCAAACAACAATAAACCTGATTAACCCAGCAGAAGAAAGAACACCCTTATCTTTGATTTACCCTGAAGCGTAGAGGTGTTCAGGCTCATATGGTTTCACAGTACAGGCAATTTGATTCTGTGCCAAGGCACAATGTGCTCAGTAAAACACGCTGTGAAAAGTTCAGCTCTGAATTAAACCCCACTCATTCAGATGACAGGCTAACAGAAGATACTTTGGAAGTGCTCTGTCCTACAGTGCCCTCATCAGTAAGTTCCAATGAGAGGCTGCGGGTGCAAAAGTGCTCACCGGGATGGATTATGATAGGACTACCTTGCTGATGTGCTTTGACCCAAACCGAATTTTTTGTTATTTTCCAGAATTCTGATAAGAGGGTTCCAAGTTGCTGGTCCGTGATAACAGTGATCTGTCATTACGGACAAGAAGGGGAATCATCATACCTTTCTTTAAATCTCAATTTATCTGTGGCTTTATCTGTGATGGAGTAAGATTTTGAATGGTATCAGACTAGCCAAATTTGCCAGACAGAATATTTGGGAGCAACAGAAACCTTCTAGGGACTTCAAAAATTTGCCATAACTTATTTTTTTTTAAGAGTATCTTCCTTTTTGAAAAATCGAGTTCCACGATCCCAGCAATACAAAGGGGAGCTTCCTACATTCAAAATCACTTCAGGCACGTAGGTATGTGTCAAGAGATTTGGTGCCCTATGGATAAATGTGGTACCACGCAGATGAGAGGATGTTTGCAGGGATGTTTTTTTCCCCCAAGGAACAAACAGCAGTCACGGGCCAGGATTCTCTTCTAAAGTCTGAAAATTCAATGTGCAAAATTCCCTCTGATGGCAACAGGAATCCAGCCAGCCAGCTCCTACCTGCCTCTCTCAGTTCAGATTCACACCTTGCTGCAGGCTCCCAAGGGATCTGAGCACTTCCCAAGGAATTGGCAATCCAGTTTTGCTACTCATCTGGAGCATCACATAGTGCTATTCTTAGGATACAAAATTACAAAGAGAATTCATCACTGGCAGTAAAAACTACAGTCTCTCTTTCCTTCCTTTGGGAACACATGCTGGGGGAAAGTGCTAGGGGATAACAGCATGGCATTTAATTTTTGGAAACATCAAAAATGTAATGTTTATGATAAATGGCTCGCATCCTGAGCTTCAAGTTAGAGTATATAGAATTTAGAAAAGGAAGTTAAAGTAGTTTCAAATTCAGTCTTGATTCCCAAGGCAACTTATCCAGTTTATCATTTGCTTAATTCCCTCTGTCTGTTGTACTACTAAAGAGTCAAACAATGAAAAAAAAAAGAAAACAACCTGCACATACATCAGATGAACTAAGTAAACGACTAAGAAAATGCTTTTCCTCATCCTCTAATCCTTTTCAGTCACAGTAAAATTAAATGCTAATTACAGCAAGAGGAGGTTAGAATAAAAGCAATAGAAAAGTTGTAGTTTAAAACCAGTAGATTTCTGTTTAAAAGCTACAAATGGTGTGCAGAGTGGAACTAAGTAAAGAAAAGCCATAATCAAGGCCAAGAGATTACTTTTTAAATTTCATATTCATAATATAAGTAAGTATAGTAGAAATCTCTCTTAGTTCTATACAAATTTCTCATAAAATTATATAAATTTCTACAGAATTATTACTGGTTTATGAATACATATAAAATGACTGCAAGAAAGAAAAGTCTTCAGAACCATCAATAAACAAATCAAAAAAATAACTTTACATAAAGCCTGAAATTAAATTTCTTCTTTACTTCAAAGGTAAAAGCAGGACTTGGCTAAAATTTTGACCTGTAAATTCTTCTACTTACCTGCAAAACACAAGGAAAACACAGAACTACCCACTGAAAATCAGGTTTTTTAATATTTTTTTTTTTTAAAGAAATCTGGTTTGTACTGGTTTTGCTTTACCTTGCCCGTTATTTTTCAGTCTGGAATAGAAAGGCTCGGTCATTCTGTTGTGGGGAAAAAAGCTGAAAATGCGTTTGCTTAACTGCGTTTCATACTGAGTGCAAGAGCAGAGAGCCCATAAGGACCTGTTGTCGTTTCAACAGATGACATTATGAAGAAATGGGCTGAAAAGATTTTATCTGTCCCTGAACTATTCTGTGGTCATTTCTAACAGTTTTTGCAAGGAGGTTTTCTTACTCGTTAATTAAGATTCATTAGGAATTTAAATGGCCAGCTTTAAATTACCTATCAACATTCCTATTTATTTTGACGGAAGCAAACAAAACCCAAAAATCTTCCAGTGATGCCTGGCAGTGGTTTCAGGTTAGCCCGATGTACATTTTTTATGTATGTACAGTTTTTAAGGTGCCTACTCTCCGGTATGTGTAAAAAGGAGCTGTTTAAGACCAAAGATTAATGTTTCGCTGTAATCAGTCGGGATGCCTTAGCTTTATCTCGGAAAGCTCTATGTTCGGCAAGCCTGTTTGGCAGCTTTTCTGGAGATCATAAATCAAAAGATTCAGAATAATTTTCAGCATTTTTTGTAGTGAGGCCGCTCCCTAGGTCTGCGCCTCACTGGGATGGTCCCTGGGATTAAACTGTGGTTAAGGCAGGAACAAATGAAGACGGTAATGTCACTTGTTGCTACTCTCTTTAGGGCCAAGAATCCACCAAAAATTCAGAATTTGATAATTAACTGTATAATATATATTTTTGGATGATATCAGTTACACTCAAAACCTCCACACAGGCATTTCTTATGATGACTCTGCCCTTCAGTTAACTTTGGACACTCCACTCCATACAAAATTCTTTGGCTTTTGACAGCTTCACAAAGGAAATTTGCTATTCACACCATGAATGGGGGCACGCATTAATTTGCTTTTCAGAGCATGTGCAGTCCACTTTGCTGCTGATAATCTGCATAAAACTGGATTAATGAATCGGGAATTCTTGGGGTCACGACAGTCAGCGCGTAGCGAAAGTGCCGTCCCATGATAGATTTGGCATGTATGTCTTCCTGAAGAGCTAAAAGAGCTGCTTCTCTACAGACTGCTGTTATCTGCAAAGAAACAATAAAAAAACAAAACACATAGCATTATTATTATTATAAAATACGTTACTTGAAAGGAAGAAAGCGAACACAAGAATATCAGCCTACTCCAAAAGCAAGATACTCATAAGGATAGTGTTTCTCCATTTTTTTTTTTTAAATAAATGAGGTTGTAGGTGATTAGGACATTCAAGAAACAGGATATAGCTCAAAACTCAAACCCCAGTAACACATTTCATATCACAGCATGTTGCAAATTAACTTGATAATCATATTACCTTGTGTTAAACTCCCCACAACACCTGATAAATTAAAACCCAAACAACCCGCGACACATTTTTCTGTCTCCAAAGAGCAAAGGCAGATATTCCCAGACACTTTTCTTTCTCAGCTTTACGCTGGGAAAGAAGTAAAAGCAATTAATTCAGAAAGGAAGGCTAGAAGGGGAGGGATGTGTGGAAGGGGAGGAGGGTTAAGGTCTCATACCCTGCAATGTGTTTTTAAGCTCTCTGGACTTCAGACAGCGGAAACAGACTGATGCCAGTGTCACTCTAAAGACACATTACTGTGGTGAAAAGAGCTTGTGGAATGAAAAGAGATATTGTGATTTCCAGTGCAACAGGGAAAACAGTGATTGATATTGACTGCTCCCTTATATCTGTAAATGAAAGAGCCAGCTGAAACACATTTGTCCAGCTATTCAGCATATTTTCTCTGTTTGTTCACTTACTGAAAGGAGTTCCCCCGCTTATGCTGTGCTAATGGTTGCCAAAGCCATTTAGTAGCTTTTTAGAGGATTTAGCAGCATGTTTAGGAAGCTTTCAGAAGAAAACATGCATGGATTTAGATGCCTTTGTCAAGTTACAACAATATTACTATTAGTTCTGTGCTGCTCTAATGAGCAGCGAAGCTAAACACTGCTGTTATGCATGTTAATGCTTTTCAGGACTTCAGAGACAGTTAAGCGTGGAAGTGTAGCTGAGATTCAGTGCACCAACTCCTTGCAGAGATTAATACATCATCTAGAAAGTTAATAGAGGGATCTCGGTCCTTCCGTTCAGGATTTTCTCTAAGTAGACACTGTTGACTATTTCCCTATCTCTAACACAAACCTAAAGCCACTCAAAGAAGAAACACCCAAGCAAGATCAAACTGCACACCACCCCCCCACCCCCCCCCTGTTGATGGAAAAACAGATCTAAGCGTTCTGGACTCTAAATCTGTGTTGGTCTTTGAAGCAGGGGTCCATTTTCTTTTGATAAACGCTGCATTCAGGGTGAGTTCACGAAATGAAGAGGAAGAGACCACCTGGGGGTTTTAACAAGCATTATTAAAACCCCCAAAATGCAGTACAGCAGGTTTTGACTGGCCCGTTCTGCTCACAGAGACCATCGCCGATCTACAGCACCGAAATGACAAAGGAGGGTATCACTGCAGCACAGGACATTCACTGGGTAGGAGCTGGTACGTTTTACTGAAGGAGAAGCTGAAGGAAAGACTGTCAAGTTGGCAGATCCAAAAAAGAAGGAACACCACTCACTGCCAGTCTTACTTCTTGTTTCATTTGTACGCTGATACGCTCAGGAGGAATTTGCCCATAAGCTCATACTTCTGATGATGCTTTTACATTTTGTCTATTCTCTGCCAAGTAACAGTGATGTAACATCGGTAACAGTGATGACAATTAACCTCCAAAGGATTTTTTTGTTTTAGTTTTATTCTTGAAGACTGAACCATAAGTTCTGTGATAACTGAAAATATATTAGACATGAGGACGCACCAGAAAACTGATTTTTTGGGGTGGTGTTTTTTTTTTTTTGCTTCCCAGGTACATTTAATCTGCTTTTAAGGGAAGCGGAAAAAAACTTTAAGGCATGAATTATTGTCCTCTCTTTTCCTGGCTGCACTCAAAATTTTTGTGGAATAAATCTTGTATACTTTATGGAGTAATAAACAGCAGGCATTATGGCTCAGTGTTTAAAATTTGGGTCCTCGCATCTGGTCACACAAGTCACATGGCATTATTTCCATTCCTTGGCTAACCCAGAGTATCAGGTTTCTGAGGTAAGAGATTTGACATGGCAAGTTTGATTATTTTTCTTCGTTCAAGTATGCAAACTTTAAAGAAAAAAAGTCCTCACAAGCGTTCTCACTTGCTAGTAAAGCTAAATTACTCGTGCAAAGCAAACACAAGTAGTAATCTAACCACAGTGAAATGGGAGTGAATTAATCTGGTGAAATCTGCTGCATTATTGGCCTAAGGTCTTCTGGGTTTTCATAGGTATTTCTTGTCACAGTCACATTAGGACATTTCTTACTAGACCAAGTAACTGAAGGGTTTACAAATATAAATTTTGCCTAGATTAAAAAAAACAACATAGATCGGGACAATTGAGGCCAAGGGGGCAGGTAGCAGAAGGGGCCATTTGACAACAATGGAAGTGATTCAGGATACTGTAACAGGTGCCGCTATCTCATCACGCGCTGTATAAAAAGCACTTTTCTTTGTCTTAAAACTGCTAATTTAACCAAGTGCCTCCTAGTTCACTGAGAACGGGGAATCATCCATTATTCCCCATCCACCTTCCCCGTATCGTCGATGATTTTACAGAGTTTTCCCTCACCCCCTCTCAGCCAAGACTTTGCAAGCTGAAGAGTCCTCAGTGACTCGGTCCCTGCTCCTGCAGACCTTATCCATCCTTCAGCCCACCTGCCATGTCACCTTCACCAGTTCTGTTCCATCCCCTTGCTGTGGCGTGGCTGAAGCCTGGCAGGGCGTGGCTGGAGCCGTACCACGGCATAGCGATGTTTCTGGCTGGCTTGCAATTCCTTTCCTGTTATTGTATTTGCCATCGTATTAGCGCTGAGATATTTCTCAGAAAATTATCCACACTGCCTCTGGTATCTTTTCCCGAGTGACGATATCTAAATTCAGTGGTATACTCATGAATTTGAAGTCTTGGTGATTTTCTTTTCTCTCCATTGCATTTATCAGCATGAATAGCTTCTGCCTATCTCTATAAATGAATGCTGTGAACTAACATCGCCTCTCTGCCAGTTTTAAGACATTTCTTAATTATTTTCAAATACAAATCCAAGGGGTAACCATTTTTACCTTTTCAGTATAAAAAAAAGAAGACAAAAAAAAAAAGTGCAGTCTTTTGGATCTCTATGTGTCATGAGGGATAGGAATAATGTCCTAGACCTGTTCCAAAGGCAAAATTGCAGCTCAGAGTACTGAGGAACAAAATCAATGTTCTTAACTGCATCTGAATATAGAGTGGCTTTCGTCATTGAGTGTGAAAGCAGTAATGAAGACATTAAGTGATTGTCAGAAACAACAGTGATTAAGCAGCAACAGACCAGGCACCAGGTAATTAAGCAATAACTACTGAGGTGTGGGGTGTTATTGCAGAAATGAATAGCCAGCCAGGTGTGGCTGAATGCTATTGAATCTATGAGTAGCACAATATACCCTAGTTGGATTACTAATATAATTATACATGAAAGTTTAAAAACACGATTCTCAGTTTCAATGGAATAAGAGCAAATTACTGACCCATGCACGTCTGCTGTCCTCTCTCAACACAGAAATAATTTTGAATTCACGTATTTAAAACAGACTATAATTTTTTTAAAGGACTGATTTATCATCGGAATGGGTGCTTTAACATCAGAAAATAAACAACTGAGTTAGAATCCTACTTCAAAGTCAAAAAGGTGACTGTATCAAGTTATCCTGGGAGCTGGGAGGAAAGGAGAACTAAAACTTGCTATTTGAACAACACCACTCCCCCCCGCCCCCGACTGATCAGTAATAAGCAAAACCACACATAAGCTCACAGCTATGGTGCAAACAATGATGAGTCCCAAAAAGAAATGGATTTACACCTAATCGTTTCCTCCCTCCCCATTTCACTCTCAGCAACAATAAAATACCCAGTGCCAGTTACCGTCCCCCTGAATAAACAACATTCAGCATAACGCATCTTTCTCCCGAAACCAATGGTTACACTGGCTGATTCAGCTTGGCTGATTCTCCCCCATTCTGGCATTAAGCACCAACTCTCTCCTAGTGGACTGAAAGTCCTTTTCAGCTTCTTTGTATTTAAAGTGCTCTAAATAGCTTTAAAGAATCTTAAAAAAAAAAAAAAAAGAAGAAAAAAAAAGAAAAGGAAAAAAGAAATGAGCTTCTGTGTTAAAGACTTAGGTATTTTCAAGAAAGTGGTTTTGTTAGTGCAGAGTCTGTTGGGAACACCTGTGAATGTCGGGTTTAATTGGGCTGCAGCTGGTGTCGATTGTGTGCGCAGTAACTGGCAGCCACTGGCTGGCTGTACATTGTGTTTCATTTTCCTTTTTCCTTCCTTTTTAACTTGCTCCTCCACCCCGCCAGTTAAAGTTGTAAGGGATTGTGTGTAAGAGGGATTAGGAGCCTGGAAACAGAATAGTACCCTGCGGTTTGTGAATAGCGCAAATTGTGGCGCTTCCTGGATGAAAACTACCTGCGAGGCTGTGCGCCCATGCGGTGCACGCCTGCTAGGCAGCGGCAAAGGAGGATTGTGTATAGGTTTGGGGAGTTTGCTTTCCCACTCCGTTAAGGAGAGATAAAAGGTTCATACATGGTATTTTAAAAAGATGTGAATAACTCCTGGGTCAGGGCATCTGTTTCTCACTCAGGGAAATTCCTACCCGTGTCAGGCACCTCCTCTCACCCCTGCATCAGAAGCTGCTCTACGGAGAGCAATAACCTTATCCCCACAAAACTGGGGAAGTCAGAGAGCTCTCAGGACCCAGGGCTGTCGCCTGATTGAAGAAAGAGGTGGGCATAGACTCCTTGCCAAGGCGACAACAGAAAGCAAATCAGGAGAAGATGCACGGTAGGCAGAGAGGCTAAAAGGGAGTAACAGGGAAAGAGATTGCTGACTGTATTCTAAAATCCACATAAATATCTCAATTCAGTCACTCCAGCAGCACACAACTTTCCGCCCGGGATTTGTATGAGGCTCAGTGCGACGCTGGGCACAGATGGTAAATACCTCTAGGTTTTGCCACCGCTGGCAGGTCACTCCTGCCCAAAGTGCAGGATGCTGCAGCCTCTTTCCCCCTTCTCCTTTGTGCAGGCACCACCCGCTGCTGGCTGCAGCCTCCCACCCCTCTCTTGTGCTGGCTCCGGCACTAAGCTGGCCCTTTCATTAACTGATTCAATGCACCAGACCATCGGAAAACTAATCCAGAAAAAAGGGGGGCAGGGGGGGAAGCAAAAAAAAGCCTTAGCTTGCTGCTGGGGTAATGAGATGGGCTCACAGGGGGATTCAACAAGCACCAGTCGGCACGGGAGGCGTGGAGAGCACAGCAAGTGGGATGCCTCTTCCTCCAGTAGAAGAGAGCTGCTGGATGGCCTCATGACATTTTGTGCTCGCTTCCCCTGTTTTGGCATCCCTGTGCTGCTGCTGCTGCACACGGCCGTCTGTCTGCACCAGCTCAGGTAGCAGCACAGTGCCGGCTGCGATAGAAACGTGCCCCACGGAACGCTTTTGTACAACATAGTACTTTTAAAGATAAAAATACTACTTTAAGATGCCACAAATACCATTTTTGCTTTAAAACGAGCTAAACGGAGGGGCTTTTAATTGGTGACAGGTGCAGGTTTTTCAAAACAGCTTAAATCTAGTACTCTCATGTTTCAACTTTCCTGTTTCATGTGCAAAACAGGGAAATATAAGGTAACATGACATTTTCTCTTCTCTGAGAAAATAAATTCTTACAGACCACTACAAAACTTGTTCTGCTTAGAAGATAAAGTTTCCAATACTATGAATTAATTGATCACCCTGTGATAAATTTTGATCTAATCTTTGAAAGACAAAGAACTGCCCGTTGTATGTGTAGCCCTTCATTTTGCTCAGTTCTATGATCTCCACATGTAAATGGGAGGGATTATACGTTTGGGCATTTTGCAAACGGAAAAGAATCTATTCTAACCCCAAAATGATAAAGTATATTAGCATAATGCTTTTCATACAGTATCCATTCATTCCTCAGATTCATATACTGTACCTACCACTGGAGCTTTGGAGTGAATTTACTTAACACATGATTGTCGCTCTGTAAAACTTTCCTAACTCAAGTATGCGAGGCACTCACAGGCCACACAAGTGCCTCAGTGAGACAGAGGCTTCCTTGATCTCTAAGCAACTGTGTTTTATGTTATTAGTTTTCCTCAAGTTAAAGTGCATACATCTATATGGTTCTGTATTCACAAACACTGCCTTGGAACAGATGAGTCCCTACTCACATCGCAGCCATCCTCTGCAATGATATCCTATAATTAAATATATTTTTTAATAAAAAGATAAGACTTCTTTCTTCCTTGTTTACTAAAGAGACATTCAATATGAGCAGACATTGGACAGCCTACTTTAAAACAGGTCTGTAGTTATGAAGCTGCACCTTTGCAATTCTTAAATAAAAAGGACAGGTATTACGTCTATCTCGTGGTATCTACTGATCCAACAGTAGATAAAAAGGACAGGTATTATGTCTGTCTTGTGATATCTACTGATCCAACAGTCTGGGCAAACAAGCCCTGCTGTCGCTGATTTAGGAGAAGTTGTTAAGAAAATGTAATTGAACAAAACCAGCTCTATTAATGATGTCTGTTAAGTGAACTTAGTTCAGAACAGATTGGCCCACATCTTCACTATTTAATCTACAGTTTGCTTATTCGTGTAATTCTGCAGAGTGGTGTGCACGTGACCGTGCATGTGGGTGCTCACAGCTTACCTGAAGCACAGGGATATAAAGTGGTTGTGCCACCTGCACACACCTGGTCTGACCAGGATGATGGTTCCCACTCAGCTTTTACCATGGCAGCCACAGCTGCCTCCGGGGGCTGCAGAAGAGACCAAATCCTCCTTCTGCCCCCTCCTCCCAGTCTCAGCTGGAAGGGCCAAGCTCCAGATTCACCTCAGCTACCTGCTGTGGTCACCTGGTACCAAAGAGCCTGGCATGGCTGAGCCAGACAGCTGGCCAGTTGCTCTTGTGGGACAGCGGCATCATAGCAACAATTTACAAGACAGCAGTGACCACAAAATGCTGCATTTAATTCCTCTTTCAGTACCAAAAACTGAGTGCAGGTTGTGCCTGTGCAGCAGACGGTATCACATGTATCAGTAGCTCTTATTCTACAAAGCTTGAACACGCCCAGAGAAGGGAAAGATGAGGTATGTAGCCAAAATTAAGCATATGTATCATAACTATAGCACATGATGACAGCTAAGGAGAATAAACCAGAGCCTTCAGTGGTACATGTGAAGTGTCATCACACATACCTCTGCTCATCCTGACATGTTCTAACAGAGCAAAGCTTTGACTCCATCTGCAAGCTTTCTTTTTTCTTCTTTCCACTCTCTTAAAAAATATTACTGGATGTGGTATCCTTCCAAGCAATATATAAAACATGTAAATTCCAATTTAACTTTTGTAACTACAAGCCCAAAATGCAGCTATTTTCCAAAACGCACTCTGTCGATATGGCTCCCATCACTTTGGCAAAGACATGGCGTAGCTACACCTTTCACAAAGGAATTCCGTAACAAAACGAGTTTTTACATGCTAGGACTAAATATTTTTAAACAGTACTCTCTGCCAACTTCAAGTTTCAGCTATATTTGTGCAACTGAAAAAAAAAAAAAATCACACACATGTTTCTATACAAGATTAAGCTGCATTTCTGGTTAACCTCAGAATTATTTCATTTTTATATAAACATTTAATGAGAAAGTTTAACTTCTTCCCTTCAATGAGGAAAAGGAAGCCAAGCCACTAGAAAAACAGAGACTTTCTATGTGTGTGTGTGTGTGCGCGCGCGCACTCATTTTAATTAAAAGTAATTAACAGAATACTGCGTTCTCACTCACAGTATGCTGTTACTACAGAGGACCTGTACACAGAGCCAATGCTGTTTTGCCGAATGCCGCTAGCAAGACAGATTGAATTAAGCAAATAAAAATTTTAAACCAGAAGACTTGGAGGACACCATTAGCTGTAGCTGTCATGAGTTTCTCTCTAGAAAAACAAAAGAAAAAACTGCAAAACAGATTTGGCAGCTTCCACCTTATGAAACCTATCATAGCGTAGGTATTAAGTAGTTGTTGTATTTGCTTGCTTCCTTTTCAGATTTTGAAGCAGACAGATATGAGGTTGGGCGATACGTTCAGCATACTCTCTATTTCTTGCATTGAAAAATAATCCACGCTTTTGTTTCTCAAACCAGTAATTCCTTTCTCAAGTTTAACCTGGGAGAATAACAGCGGCCTTAGACTCCTATCAAAACAAACCAAATAAAAGCAATTCTGCAAAATTGGGAGAAGTGCCCTCCCTTCCTTAAAAATATTTTTTTTTCCTTAATAGAGCACAGCCAGTCTAGAACTGTCTTTCAACTCCTTTCAGCTCCAGCAGCATTTCTATTACATTATACCACCATTTAAAGATTGCTAGAGCCCTAAACTTTTGAATCCACCCAGCAAAAAGCAAAGTCAAAAATTCTTTTTTCATGGGTTTATTTAAGCCCTCCCTTTCATCCTGTCTTTGGAGCTATGGCAAATACTGTCTCTGATTTGGATCTTGCATAGCAGGTTACTGGCAACTGGATCTGTAGTTACCTACGTTTCAGATACCCTAACACAGTATCGTAAAAGCAAACAAGCTCAGTTAAAAATAATGGCCAGGAAGTCTAGCAAATCTTCTGGAAGCTTAGTGTTTCTATCAGTTTGGACAGAAAGCATACAAATCCCATGATAGCCAGAATAAGAGAGATGCCTCCTTCCTGGGTCTCTGTATGGCTATTTACACATGCATATACATCCCGAGTTGAGGCAGGGAGTGAGAAAAGACATTTCTTCTGTAGGGCCTTTAGATTGCAAGATGAAGAATGCCCTTAATGGAAGCTCTCTGGCTTTTCTTTGTTGGGTTCTCCGTTTCTGGAAGGTGTGAGATGTCTCCTGTGGAGTATCTATTTCCTTGGCAGAATGCTAGAGGAATTTCAAACTGTTTCTAAGTTTACCTCTTGGAGCTTCCCCGGTACCCAGCTGCTCATGTTTCCCAGGAAATTCAGGGAGGAGGACTACTGCACGCCTGTGTTCTGGGGAGGCAGAATACGGCTGGGAAGACAGTCAGAACTAGAAAGCAATGCTGTTAAGACACAGCTAGATGCCTCCATGTACAGCTATTACTCCTAAAGAAGGAAACAAAAAGGCTGGTAAAGAACTTTAAGTTTTAACGCAAGTTGTGCTTGTGCAAGAAAAGAAAAGTATTTATAGCAAGAAAAAAAAAAAATTGTATCTAAGAAACCAGAAAAGCAGCGTATCAACAGTTACCTTGAGTTAAGGATTTATGTAAGGGGTATGTTTTAATGGAATAGAAAATCAATAACATAGCATTAAAACAAACATGACAGTGTGACCTGTCTTCCCAACAGTCAGTCTAAACCAGCGATGCACGGCTCAACACCTTTTTTCATCTGGTCCCTTGATGAGCTTGTTCCAAATGCTAACCAGCAGGAACCTAATTCATCAACAGAGAAGGGAGTAGTTTTTACTGGTTTAGCACCCTGAACTGGCTCACCCAGGACACGGGCAGGAAGGCAGGCAAGGGAGGAAGGCTCTGAAGGCATGGAAAAGGATGAGACTGCAGCAGAAAGCAGGTTTAACGCACACCGAAGCTTAGAGACGTATTGATCCTAAATACAAATGCTTTCACTTGTGCAACTTCTTGTCACTCATCTGCCAATCCAAAAGTCTATGCAAGATTCATCTAATTAAGAAAAGTATATGCCTGGCATATAGAAAGGAATTCACTGGTGCAGGCAGCCTTTTGGATAGTCCTTTCAGGCGGGCAGCCCCCATGTTTCCTGTAAGGATCTGGATGTTCTCACTTGACATCCCTGTCTATTGGCTTTAAGATTTGCATGCTTTAAAAAAAAACAGTATTTTGAGTTATTCAGTCAAAAAACAATAAAATTATATTGTCAATAACAGCATATCTGCTAATCACTTCCAGTTTCAATAAAAGCTGCAAACAACACATCTCAGGTGTATCCCTGTTGTGTCTACTGCATATAGTCCGTAGGGAAGTGCGAGCCACTGCTTCTGGTCTAAAATTAGCCAGCCCAGTGAATCACTGAGTGCCTGCTATGAGGGATTCATAGCACCATCCCAAAGTACCAGCTCCCTCACAAGTGGAACAGCCTGTCACCAGTATAGTTGCCCCCCATCACTCTGGCAACAAGCCAAAGAACAGAGCGAGGCAGCATAAGGTGAAATGCCCAAATGTAAGAACCTGTAGCCAGAGCTGTCACCTATCTTCAGTGAAAAGTTACGAGTGATCAGATTAACAAGGTATCTGATTTTGCACGGTTAACATTAAAACTTGTCATTTGAGTGCCCTCTTGCAGCTGAGAAAACGGAATCCACGTCATGTCTGAGAGTCACTTCAGTATTCTAGATAACCGGATCTGCTACTCCGTGGATAACAGATCCAACGTAGCAATTTCCCCCATTTCTTCTCTTTCATACTTGTAAACGCCTTCTCACTTTGTGCCATGTCATTATGAAAACCTCCTTAGTCTCTCGGGTTTTCTCCCCCTCCTTCCTTGTCTAGGCAAGACAATGTAATGCAGATTTCGAGCACTACGAAGACTTCAAAAATGGGTCACTTGCATTTTTCTTCACTTAACAAAGACGTTTTACATTCAAAATTTATGCTCAACATTTTTGCTAGTATGCATAGGAGAAAGCAGGGGAGGCTCCCTTCCCTTTCCTCCAGGTTGCATGCAGCTTGCTTTTTAATGTTAACAGCACTTCAGCTTCTAGAAAGTTGCAGACTGGCATGCTACTCAAAACAATTTAAGGCCAGAAATTTATGAAATTTATGAAATTTATGCTTACTAGTGTTCAGCCATGAGGGCCGCCCCTCCAGCTCTGTGACATTTGCTGTCCTTGGCCACAGTGCTCTAGATGCAATGTCCCTCACTTCAAGCCCTTGCCTTTGTGCTCACATCTTAAAGCACAGTAGCTCTGGGCCCCCTGCGCAGGAGGCACGAATCTGAAAGACCCCAGGAAGCCCCCCAGGCCACCCATGCCCTGCAGAGAGTCACCTACCTTTCCCCAGCAGTGACACAGGGAGGTGAGAGTGATCACAGCCGTTAGGTAGGTGCTTAACATTTGAGGGAGGCTGTCTGTAGACGCTGTTGCATACAGCATTACTGTTCTCACAGTCACTGAGATAATGCCAGGTGTCTCCCACCTTTCCCGGAAACGGGATGATTTGCGAGGATAGCATCTAACACCACTGCAGAGGCTGAGACCAAGGAGGGAGGGAATGATGTCCGAAGGAGCTGCTATAGCTGTAGCACAGCAGAGGATGCCAAAAGAGTGAGCTGAGAAAGGTCAATTATAACAGAACTAAGGACCACAGCTAAAAACCCCTCAAAAGCCACCAAGAAATGCTAATGTAACCAGCAACAGGACTGACCTGTGCAACTGAAGTGCTCCCCAGGTTTGAGGGACAGTTACAACCTGAAGTTACTGGAAGGCTTCCTGCAGGAGCGTGCCTCTTGGTATGTGGCTGTTTTCCCTACAGAGCGTAAACTCTGCCAGAGAAAAGATTCTGTTCCCCGTGGTTTCTACCACTACAGAAAGGCATCTTATCAGCTCTCTTTGTCCAAACGGCTACCAAGAAAAAGGAGGAAAGAAAGACGAAGGGAACAACTATTACGGAGAGCAACGGGAAAGTCAGACAGGACTCTTGGGCTGGGAGGGCTTTTGGTGGAAGAGAGGAAGGAGAAAAGGAGAAAAAAATACCAGTACTGTGGGTTGTACAGATCCCAGCCAGCTCTCAAATCTGTAGCCTGAAAAGTAAGTCAAAAAGCAGTCTTAGCCTGTGCTGCAAGCCTCTGCACAAGAAATATGCAAGCATGGATCTTCCAATTATCTAGCAGTCTTTTATGGGGGAAGCTGGGTGAACACACAGGAAAAGATCACCTGCTCCTCTGTGCTGCGGATGCACTCCTCTTGATAGAGCCTGTAGCATAAGGATGCCTTCTCATGAAATTCCATAAATATTTCACTACGCTGAATCGTGCGGCCAAGTCATACAATTACACAATAAAGCACAACTGCTCTTTCTCAATGCCATTCTAGCCTATCTAGCAGGCTCAGAAATCACTTAGCAGTCCACTTTGCACAGCGCAGACTGTACAGGAGGATGCTAAAGATGACAGCATCCAACAGCACGGGCCAAGTGGCCATGAGTGGAAAAGGCAGAAAATAAAGGACACCTTAATTAGCGGGCAACACCGACACTGTCTTTAGCTCACACTGCTCTGCCTTCCTAGCACAGATTTCTACAACTGATATTGTCCCTAGCCCCTTGTCAAGAGATCCGTTCATAAGATTTGCTCAGGAATTGCCTGTGTGCACGAGAAAGCGTGAGAAAGTGTATTAAGTTTACTCATTTTATGTCAGATGCACAGACGCTAGGAGGACCGGGACAGCAAGTGTTTTAGCCTCTCTCCAAACACAGTAAATGATGATTTTAGAATGAAGACAGCACATACAGGACGCTACCACAGAAGCACTGGTATCCATACTGAACCAAAACACAACAGTATTTTCTCTCTGCTTTGTAATTATTCAGTACTGTACAGATCAGGAGATGTTCTTAACATTTCCTACTTGATATCAAATCTAATATTTTTCATACTATCTGGAAGACTTTGTGATACCGCTTGTTTGCTTTGTGTGGTACGGGCAAGTCTGAAGTGCAAGAAATGTCATGGGGAAGCTGGATTTCGTTGCTTCCTTTCATCCGTGTGATGCCACACAACCGTTAATTTACCTCAGCAGCCCACATTTGTGAAGGTGCTTGTCTTAGCCCAAAGGGTACACAGGAAAGTGCCTCGTCTCTGTGTTCACGGGCTGCAGCAGAAAGTGCAGGTTGTACAGCACAGCTGTAATGCAGAAAGCCTCACTCATGCTGTAATGCGCATCTCCTACTTACCAAGTGCAGTTATGACTTAAAAATCAAATACTAACTCTAAGAGACTTGGTAATGGGCGCAGTGTCACCGCCACACTCCAGCACCAACGTCCTCCCCACCCCTGCCAACATAACCACATCGGGAACAGCAGCCACAGCACCACAGAGCCCCGCAACAACGCGGGACTGTCACGGTCCATCATTAAATGCTATTTTGCTAAATTAAAGGCCACAAATAAGTCATATTGTATCCATAAGCATATGTATGCCGAAGGCCTCTCCCCTTCTGATATTTCCCTCAGCTGTGGATCACTCAAAATCCCATGGAAGACATATTTCAACTTTCATACTTTTTTTCTTTTTTGGTAAGAGGAGGACCTTCCACCCCTCAGTGGACACAGTATTCAAACTACACTGCCAAATATTATATGATGTCCTTTCCAGAGTTAATTTTTAATTTCCTGACTCTACTGCATGACAAATTTTCAAATTGTCTTGGCAGTCACTTCACTGCATGTGCAGACCTAATTGCAGAAGTGAATGCAGAGTCAGCCCAAATGAAAACCTCCGGACTAACTGAAGAATTTCTGCAGAATTAGTTACTTGGTTGAATTAAGTTCCAGCGAGCACCACAGCCCAAGAAACAATTGCAAACGTAACACAAAGGGTGCAAACCTTTCTTGCCCCAGCCTGCTGTGCAGTAAGGGGAGGCAGGTGTCTTCAACATGTCACTCAAAAGCCCAATGATTTTCCATTTTTGTTTTTTAATGCCACAATTCATAACCCACAGATGTTGTGCACAGCTATAAATCTTGGCACCCTTTCCACTATGAAAGAATTTCCCCTGGTATTCAATTTTCTTTGCTTTACCTTAAGTCACCCTAATCATGCTGACATCTACTATCGATGATTATATTAGCCCTAAAAGATCCTTAAACAAATGAAAAGGACTGACTTCCACTCCTAAAGTTCTGCTTCCAATTTTCTAAAGGAAATTAAATAATGTATAAATCAAATGCTGGGCGCAGGCCCAGGCAGCTGAACATCACTTTGTCCTTTCAAAGTGAAGATGAAGTGTCTGCTACAGAAGGGACAAGCCAAGAGAAATAAAGCTTAACCTCAGCTCCATGTGAAAGTGATTTGGGATAATCGGGGGAATCTGCAAAGAGGTTAAAAAGGGGACCACATACTAACAGGAGAACTTTACACGATGATCAAAAATATATCAAGAGCTGACCTTCACCTGGGGGAGCTGCACAGCACTGGCAGTCTGTTACACCAGAGCGGAGGACGAAGGGCAGGAGAAGGAAGAGATGAGCAGGAAGTCAAACATCTATTTATAGCTGGCATTTGTCATGTCATGGCAATCTTATCAGGGTTTTTTTCAGTTTGCAAGATTTATCAGTAAGTACTGCCTGACAACCTTTACATCAAGTCAGCAAGTCAGCCATGCAGTAAACGTACGTGCTACTTTCCAATTCTCCTTTAGCTAATACATACTACTTAGATTATTAAGTTGGCCACCAAGGGACTTCTTAATTTATGTACTACTGATGGACTGCTGATCCTTCTCTTTAACACAGTATATATCTGGAAGGGGAAAAAAACATTAAATATGTGTTAGATATTTCCCTGGTATTATTTTCTAAGCAAGCGATTGCTTTAATTGCCACAAGGCATTTCTTAAAACTAATGGGAACAGATGGATTTCGTAATATGATTTTTCTATTAAAAGAAGATCCTGACAAGTTTACATGGCTTCAGCACAAGTTTATGCCGACATTTTCGCACACAGAAGAGTGAGTTTGAAATCTCAGGTCATTTACTAGACTTCATAATTAGGGTCAACATAACCCTGTTTGCATAACCCAAACTTTGATGGAGAGAAAAAGATGTGGCATTCAGCTGTTAATGATACAACTAAGTACACTCTTGGCTATTTACAAAATCTTCCTCTCTTCACCTTTGAAAGATACAGGATATTTGAGATGCAATGCAAACAGCCCTTAAACTTAGATGGCAGAATAGTATATTCTTTACACTTCCCTGGGAAACCAGGAAAATTATTTTCAATGCTGCCATTTAGCAGTTGTTTGGTCTGTCACAACACTGAGTAGATGGCAAAGTAGGGATAACCACGCAACAGTTACATACACATGCTAATTCAACAAACATCCTGCCTAGCTGTTGCAAACATGTCAGGAAATGCTTTACTGTTAAAAAAACCACCAAACTTTAAAAAGTCAAGTCTGTATATATACTCTTTGGTAGAGTTATTTTAAAGTATGTAATGAGTGCTACTGCCATTTAAATCTCAGGATACAAATTCATCTGAACATTAAGCACACTTGATTCAGAAGAACCAACAGGTTACTGGGTTCATGGACTTGTAGTCTACCCACAGGTATCTGTGTATTTCATGAGAGCCTAGAACAGAGCGAGGTTAGAATAGACTTCGGGAATGCCATTTCAGTATAAAGAGGCAATTCAATCAACTGTCATGAGCTGGGTGATTCCTTCCTATCCATCTCCCTGCTTCCTCTCTCCTAACAGACCCCCCTGCAAACAAAGCATTAGCCCATGCTAAGGCTGTGTTTAAAAAAGCAAACCAAGCAAAGGAACTAGGGGGCTTTAGCGGGACCACAGGGCTTTATACAAACACTACTAGAATAAACTCCTCTGTAAAGACCTCCAAGTTTCACATCACTTTGTCTCTGCAGGTTACCAAATATCAATAACAAGAAGAAAAAAACAAACCATAAAGAAGGATGGGAAGAAGTAGGAAGTTTTCACAGAATGCGGTTGTTTGCCATCCTTGAATTTAAACAAAACCAGACATGCAATATGTTACTCACACATGAAAAGAGGAGAGCCAAAAAGGGAAGGAGGGACTTCTCTCTTTTCCTCCCTCCTTGTTTCAAGGAAGCATCCCTGAAAGCACTCAGGCATCTGCTTCGGGTTCCCCTGACGTCAGTAAATATGACTGAAGCAAAGCACATGCTTTAATACATTCCAAAACACTTATCTGTTTCCAGTAATGAGAAGCTAAATGGAAACTATAAATCAATGAGCAGAACATGCTTAATCAACAAACAAGAAATTGTTTGACTTTAAGATGATGGTACTTACTGGTTCTGCAAAACTTTGGTCTCAGTAATACCCATTATGAGAATTAGAGACAGTTTCTAGTGCAGGATTTAATCAGTTAATTTCTGAATGCTAAAATACATGCGCTGGTAACAGAAAGGAGATGAGATTAATACCAGTCACGTTTCTTTGGTGCTTTATATCTTAAACACAGCATTAACATTAAATAGTTAAATTAGTTACAGCTAGGTTATTAAGTACAAAGCACCTATCAGAAGCAGTAGTATCCTGGGTTCCCAAAGTCCTGCGGAGTATGTATGTAACATAAAGATCTTCTACAAACTACCACGCTTAATTTCCACAGCCACCCAAATCCTCCGTTCCCAAGGTGTAAACCCTCTGCATTTCACATCTAAGCTTGTTAAATACTCGACACAGAAAGCCAGGGCCTTCCACCAAGAGCCAGAAGACAAGAGAAAGTAGGCAATGAAACAGTTAGTCACTAAGTGTTTCTACCTATGTTTTTTTTAAATATTGATGTCTCCAGTAAAAGGAGAATAGGAAAAAACATGAAGGTCTGGTACAAGTCTACTCAACCCTGCTGGATCATTTTGCTACGGCTGGTGGGCTGGAATGGTCAGCAGCTCAG
The DNA here is from genome assembly GCF_017639655.2 of Falco naumanni. Taxonomy (NCBI): domain Eukaryota; kingdom Metazoa; phylum Chordata; class Aves; order Falconiformes; family Falconidae; genus Falco; species Falco naumanni. The sequence continues at coordinate 5,662,640 of NC_054054.1, read as the reverse complement.
GCAGGGTGCAGCTGGTGCTCTCGGAGAGGTTGGGAGAGGGGTACAAAATACGGGCTCTTCTGCTGGAGTGCAGGGGACATTACACACTGGGGACCCTGCTGGGGTTAAGCAACAGTTGCTCCGAACAGGAGTCAGCCATTTGACTATCCCTTTTCTAATGGACTGAACATAGGATCACAGGTCTTGGCTCTATCACAGATGTCATTTTTCAGCACCTAGCAAGCTCTGCTGTCACCCAGAATGGCTTGCCTTCCTGGGATCAGTGCCCATTCACATCCTAAACCTCACGGACCATTATTAGCTCCCTGGGACAGGCTCCAGTTCGTTAGATCCTGTATAGCAATGTCTGTGCATGTGTGTCTCCTTTATACGGGTTCTCATTTGTATTTAAAATCTTATCATCTGCCTACTGGAAAAAAACCAGGACCTGCAATCTACAGTGACTTTGAGGTTGTCACCATCTGCTGCAACTGTTTATTATTTAAGCACAGGATATTGCCTCTAATGTCTCTTCTGATAACGAGGCGCACAAGACTGACCCAAAGCTGAACAAGTGTTAATATATACTTGAAACAGGCACAGAGGAATGCAGCGGGGACGCATGGCTGGCATGTGCAAGCCTGATGTGCCCGTCTCCAGCAGCTCCAGGACACCCCCTTGCTGGGAGCTGGTCTCTGCACGTGGGTCCCTGCCACCCCGTTCTGCCCACAGGTAGCAGGAGGGTGACAGGTACCAACCAGTACCTGGCATAGCAGGGACTGGTCCCAGGGACTGCCATGGGAATTACCGTAGTGGGATCTAATTCCCCAGTAACAGGCAGGAGTGTGTTCTAAATTAGCAGTTTCTGGCTTTCATTAGGTTTATTCATCCTCGGGCAAAGTTATCTGTTGGCACAACTCCCCTGGGTATTATGCCAGCAAAGACTTTGGCCTAATAATTTCAGATTGATTTCCATAGCACCATCTTTTTGTGGCTTTGGGAAGACTGTTTGTACACCCTGCTATAGACCTTACAGAAGCAAATACCAAATCTGAAGGAAGATTTTGACTATGCAACTACTCCTTCAAGTAAAAAAAAAAAAAAAAAATAAAAAAAAGAGTAGCCTAGACCATGGGCAAAAAATCCAGATTGAAATATATTTAACAAATATGGAAAGTTAATGCTCTCCTGTAGATTGCTTTGTGAGTTATTCGCACCTCAATATTCTCCACGGTTGAAAGTGTATGAATGAGTTGGAAGACAAAGCGATCTAATCACAAGAGATCAGCAGTAATTTATCCTGTGGAAGATTTACATGCAGCAGCCATGTGTGTTTGTTTATGATCTCTACATCTGGTAATGAGTTTTTGACATGATGGAAAGCTGCAGTAGAATAATGCACTCTGTTCCTCACACTGGCTAATTAATGCTCTACTTAATCTGGAAAAAGGCATTTTAAAAATAAACATTAATTTTCAGCAGACGATACAGAATAGGTAACAAGTGAATCACATAGCATAGGCCTGAAAACTGGTGTAGCAACCTCAAAAGCATAAAAAAAGGTAATTTTTAACTCCTAGAGTACCACACGAGTGTGTGTACACGTAACGCCTCTCCAACACTGCATACCCTACATTGACGTTTCAACTTTTTTCTAAAAAAGAAGTGCAGGCAGGCATTTTCTCCTTGCAGCAGTTTTCCTGTTGCATGGCTTCAAGAGTGACAGGCCTTAGGATACCTGCAGAGACGATCAAAGCCTCAGCTGTAATCTCTAGGAATGACAGTAAAAACCAGTAAGAGATGGATGGCAGAGCTAAAATATTCCCCATCGTTCACACGCCGGGTGTGAAACTACGGTTTGCATTCACAAGTTACCTGCAGTAACACTGCTGGCCATCATCCTCGACCTCATTCTGACCATTAATAAAAGAAGCAGTAAATCACAATTTCCACAAGTGACGTTGACAGGAAAAGCAGCCGGTGCAAAGATGGTTAGGCATCGGATCCCCACCAAAAAAAAAAAAAAAAAAAAAGGCTGGGGAGATGGTGTTCAGCCTGTCCTCTGCCTGCAGGGCTGGCTGCTGGGGGGGAGCAGGGGGGGCTCCGTGTCCTCAGCTTCCACTAAAGTCATTCCATTGCTTTTAGTCACTTCACCAAGACCTTGTCTTCACAGGATGTTATGCTGGAACAGCTACTGCATTTACATTCACACCCTATCTCATTCCAGGATAACTTCCTCACATTGATGTGCCCTTAGAAGTACAAGAAAGAGCATTCGTCTGTGGCTGCATTTAGCCCTAGGCTGAAGTCTCACGAGGTAACAGAGATTTGGCTTTATCTTATAAACTGTGCTAATATATATCACCACCCTTTGGACTGAAACCAACTGCTTCTCTTTAATCTCCCAATGATTTCCCACAGAAAGCGTGTACTTTCTTTAGCCCACGAAAGAAGGCAAGGATGCTAGGAAAATCCGAGGGATTGCAGGGCACGGAAAGCCTGTATAAGCTGCATTCAAGAGCAGATTTCCCAGCCTCAGATACCAGGTGAGCTATGAAATGGCCCCTTTCAGCGATTAAGAAATTACCATGGTGGTGAAAAGAAAAACCGCTTAGGCTACAAGTACTGAGGAACACCACTGCAGAACCTTAATTCCCCAGCTGGAATTAAAGGTAAGTCAGGTAAAACAGATAAACGCAGAGCAAACAAAGGAGTAGAGACTGAAGCTTTTCATGTATACTGAAGTGACATCAAAATACGGTTTCTCCTGCCAAGCACAGCTCCCACCCTCCCACTCATACAGCCAGTATACCAAGCTTGTAACTCGGGAGGTTTTGCGTGCTCTTTAGCTGCAATAGAAATGCATTTTTGCAGTCCTCACAGCTCAGACCCCTAATTATAACCCACAGAGACCACCTGCAAGGTCCCCGTCTCCCTGGCTCAGATTTCCCGACACGAGCACTGAGGCCGAAGCAGAGAACCACGTGTCTGACGGGGATATTCTGGCGGACAGGACCTGTGAGGTACGACCAGGTAAGGTCAATAATGACAGGAATGGTGAGTTATCAAAATGGAACCAGCAATCCCCTAAAACCGCTTCAGTTTCAGGAAAAGAGGGTGCAGGCTGAAGTCTGCAGAGCAGCACCAGCCTCTGCTGCAGCACTAAGCCTAAGTGAGCCAACAGCATACCGTTTCTGAAAGGGACCCGTTTTCTCCACACTTCCATCAATGCTTTCCTGATACAGATTTTAATTACGTTTTTTGTCGGTGCCTGCAAGTCAGTGGGTTTCTAGGTCTGCAGAACATCTTTGTTGCACTTAGACTAACTCTTGCGTTTCCTTGGTTCAAAGAGAAAACAAGTTACGGCTTCAAACCGTGTAGGGCTGCAGTTTCAGTGCTGCAGAATCCCCACTTACCCGCTTCTTCTCTTTCCTCAATTCTCTATCTGATTTACAGTTTACTTAACAGACCATATGGGAAACATGTCGGGAAAGCATGCATCCGGGTTCATGTTCAGAATAAATACTTTTTATTAGTATTCCCATGACCTGCAGCAATAGACTAGATTAGTCACCCACAAATATGTATAATCATTCAATCATTTAAATATGTTTTCAAAACAGAATACATTTTAAGATATAGATCAACTAAATATTCCTCTAGAGCTTTCTAACACCTATTTCCTAAAACTTTACCATTTCCACCTGAGATAGAAAGCATTATCTTTCAAGTGTGGAGTCAATATAGATACAAGAACATAAACGCATGGGTCCATGTGAAAAGTGCAGCCTGCAGACTATTAGTGGTACCTGGTCTGCGCAGTTTTCTTAACAAAAGAACGATGAAGTGCAGCAGGAAAAGAGCTGAAAATGGATGCTGAAGTAAATTGCCATCTATCAAGACATGCAAAAACAAAATATTATTTTTTTTTTATTCTCTGCCTGTTTCAAAAAAAACCAAACTCCCTCTAATTCTAGGCTCATCCAAAAGCAGAATTGTAAACACTTTCTGCTGAGCAGAGAACAGAATATTTCCCAAGCAGAATATATCATTTAATCCAAACCTAAGTAAACACAAAGGGTCAAATTCAATCTCACCCATCACACTTAGCAGCATCATTGAAAGAAAATCTTGAAAAAGTCATATTGAATTGAAATACTAAAAGTCTTTTCAAGCTTAAACGTTCTGAACTCTACTTTTAATGTAAAAAATTAAGTCAATGACACAAACCGAAATAAATTGTCCAATTTAGTGTTTCTGAATCATTTTTTACCAGAAAAAAAGTCTAGAGAAAATATTATAAAAGTAAAATAACGACTGCATTTTTTTCCTACTCCATCATATTCAGGAGGGTTTTGTTTTTGGTTTTTTGTTTGTTTTTGCTTTCTTTTCATTTTGTCATCAACCTCTGAGTTGAAGAAAAACCTGATGTGTCCCTTTTGCTTCAGGAAATGGTTCTGATAGTCTTTTAAGCGTTGTTGCACATGCAGTTTCCAGGAGTGAAGAATGCTTCTCTGCCACCTTCCCTCCCTACACTGTCCACTCTGCAGAAGCTAGCAAGCTCATCTACTGCAGGATATTTCCAGAACATCTCATCAGTCAAACTGACTGATTGCATCGTGTTACAAGACTTAACCGGAACGTATAGAGATCTTCCTTTTGTTAAAGCCATACCCAAAAGATGAAAAAAATGCAGATTTCACTAATTAACTTGGCTTTTTATAGCTCTTTTCTTTTTAATGAACTGTATGAAATGGAGGTTGGGTGTTATTTCTACAGGCAAATGTTGGAATACTGTTGTAACCCTCTAAAAAGGAAAGGGGTTTTGTTTTTCTTCTTTTTAAGAAATGCTTTTCCCATATGTTTCAGAGATGGTGTGCAAAGTACTGTAAAGTCTTTCCATCTCACTGCAATGTTGCAGTTCAGCAAAACGCTCCAGCAAACTCTCTGCTGTAAGCACCTGAGTAAGTGTCTTCCTTGTCAGCATAAAGGATCCTGAAGGAGGAGGGACTTGCCCTCATTTTTGAAGTGAAGCGCATGGGGAACAGCTTTCCTGAGCTGAGTCCTTACAGGCGCACACAAGCCCGTGGTATCGACCGAGCTGCACAGAAAGTCAAGCGTTCCTGGAACAGTCAGCGATCAATCTCTGCCGGCTGGCTGCCTCCCTTCCCAGCTCCATCTAAACTTGGAAAACGCAGTATCTGGAAAATTATTTAAAACTGCAAATTTCCTTTCAATGGGTTTTCTTGTTGTTCTGCTTGTTTGGGGGGCAAAAGGCTGGAGCGGGAAGAGTCATTACATGGTGAAAAGCAAAAAAACACATTTCATTTGTGATTACTTCTATTAATATGTATCATTTTACATACATAGAACATCTACATATGGAACCTATTATTATTGAGGAAATGTTTTTTTAATGAGGAAGACTGAACAATACTTAAGAGAGAAAATGTTCAAACCAATGTTAATTTGCAGCAGAAGTAATAAAATATTTTAATAAAAACCAGTAAAAAGACTGGCCTTTGTATCCAGGATCAGCCTGGTCCTACGTTTACACCTTGAGAATACGATTTGACTTGTATGGCTTTTCCAAGCTTTGCAAACCGCTGAAGCTGAAATTTAAACTGACTCTTTCAAGGACTTTTAAGAGGAAGATCAGCTTCAGCTCTACAGAGAAACAGAGATAGCTCATTATATTTCTGTTTTCCAGATCCATGGAAGCATTTTTATTCCTTCCACCTTTTTTACAGAGTCTGTGCCTGCCCTCCCTTCCTTCCTAGCCCCTAAACCCATCCAAAAATAAGTATAAAAAATAAAAGGGGGGGCCCAGGGATTTAGGTAATACAATCACTTCTGTATAAATATAGCTAATTATATTCTCAATTACTGAGTTGCGTTTCCTCTCCCTGCATGCTGGGCTTAATTAAGTTTTCCTTAAACGTTGCATATGAATGAAGAAGGAACAACCAACAAAAAACCCTCACTATTTTCCAATGAAAAAAATCTGGTGCTAAAAAGTCCTGGCAGCCTAAACATTAGTCCAATCAAACTGCTGGATTTCAAATGGTAAAAATAAAGTGACTAAATGCTCTCTGTTTTAAAAACAAGATACTTTCCTACACTGAACAGTCTTTATTGAAAGAGACACTTTCTTTCAGGAATCATCTCAAAACCAAGAATGAATTATTAGTATCAAATAGAAACCTCAAAATAGACTCTCTCTGTTATCATAATGCAAATATTAATGTGTGTTTGCTATTCTTGCCAAACGTTATCAGTGTTGTTCCAACTTGCAGGGAACAACCTGTTCTATGCGGATCCTGACTGGGCTAGGACTGGACTAGGTTTATCATTTTAACACCAGTAATGTTGTTTTGTTCACCTTGAGAAACCACAGCACGAGCAATGATCGCAAGAGGATGCTGCATGGGTCTCTGCACTGGTTCTTTAGGAAAAGCCTTCGGAGCCCCGGGACTGTAGGATCAGTAGAGCAGCTTCTGTGGTCCAGGGAGCTGTCACTGGCCATGGCTCTTGCCACCTATGTTAACTTACCCTGTTTATTTACACTTGTCAAGCCAGCTGTTTGAAGCGCTTTTTTTTTTTAATAGACTGAACTACTTCTGCTGTATTTTTTTTTTTTTGTGTGTGTGTGTGTGTAATTTCGAAACATTCTAAGCTTCCTTGCTGTGTTTTCCCTGTCCTTCTTTCAATGGTATGGTATTGGAATGGCAGCAAAACCAGCACCAGCCATTCTATAGTGGCTTGATGCAACTTACTGGTAACACCCCACAGGAGCCAGGTTACTGAAACAAATGCATGGCTGTTTGTAATAACGCCCCAGAGGTATTTCAAATGTAGTTCCTGATTCTGCATCTGCACACTGCAAAACCAGTCCTACTTGGTATATGGCAAGAAATAAGGCAAATTATCATTTGTGCTGTTACCTAGGTGGCACATAGATACTACCAAATGCAACCCTGAATGCCTTCCATGTCTTATGTAACAACAGATTTCAAATTGTTGGGTTTACTTGTTACCAAATACGATGTGTCAAATGATTTATCAAATTCGCAGGAAAGAAGAAACCAGTAAGACAGTCCAACCTATCTCCCAGCAAGTCCAGGACTGTTTCCAATGAAATGTAGACTGGCAGAAGAGAGATTTATTACCACAGTTTCTTAATGCTATGTTTTATAATTTAGCAAGCCTTCCTATCGTGTTCCACATAGTACTTTTACCAAGCACAATAGGCTCAGCTGGATTTCCATCGCCTGCCTGACTCAGTGGGTCACTCGTTGCTGGTACACCTTTGATGCTGCATCTTAGTAGCCGATTTCTACAGATGGAGCTATTTTTGAAAGAACTTATTGCACAGCAATCATCTCATGGGGGCAAGTTAAAAAAATAATAAAATAGTTTGCTGCTTCAAAAAGATAAGAGTGCCAGGCTTGTTTTTAAAAGTCAGGCTGTTCCTTACCATGCCTACGGTAGCATTGAGGCCACGCTGAGCTATACTTAATTTCAAAATGCAGATTAAAAGGATTCATATGGCCACCGTTCCTCATAAACACATACAGCCATGTCTCATACTAGACACATGTAAAAATCAATACTGAAAGACATGGCAATGTTTACAGTGGCTTAGCTTGGGAGAAACTGAAACCGAGAACATGCCTTCTTTTTGATGCCATTAAAATACAAGGGGTTTTCTAGGTCATGGAAAAATCACTTTGCTATATCAAAATCTAATCGCACAAACCAGCATTAGGTAGTTCATGCATCAGTCAGTTTGCCAGAAATGAACTGTTAGGAAATTACAGGCTTGTAAGTGACAGTAATAGAATATGGCTGAAAAAATACATCATACCTTGAAAATTAAAAAATAAAGAAAACCCATACATCTTCTGATATTTCTGCTAATTAATAATATATATTAAAGTAGAAGACATTTTAATTTTTAGGAATTAAAGAAATAATCCTTGGATTTAGCAAGCTGAGACGTGTTTAAGTACATTAAATAATTCCATTTGTTGCAGGGAATTTTTTACACACATGAAAATCTTTGAAATGCTGTAGGGTAACAGTCTAAACTTTGACTAGGCTAGAAACGAGAAAGTATTAATAGTCTGGGTTTGGTTGAAGTGATAAAAGCGATGAAATTCAGCTGAAAGTTTACATTCAGATTTCAGACTCTCTCAGACTTTGAAGCTGTCCGACCAATTTCTAATTAGCTGTTAAGAAACAAATATCTTCCTTAGTGCAACACATATATGAAAGTAATGAAAAATATGTTCATGGTAGATAACAGTTGATTCAGACTCATAAGCACACACTGCAGACTATTTTTCAGTTCCTTGGTAAAGGACACATTGATTAGCACTGTGGTATCCTTACACTCTCACGACAAAGAAAACGTGAACAGTAACACACTTTCATAGATCGAACGCTAAGTCTTTAAAGAGCTAACGAGAGATCTTTTTTGTTCATGTTCATGATTAATTCCTACTTCTGTAGGTTTCACACACAAATTAGAGAGCTCAGAACAGAAACTTTATAAGTAATTTATGCAATTCATTGCACATGCAGAATTGAAGGAAGCCGACTGCTGCAATACACATATAGTCAACTGGAACCCAGATAATGAAAACATTTTTGGTTTAATTAACTACAAAATCCAGTACATCTCCAGGACTACCTGGTTTTAAAATACCATGCCTGGCTGGATGATTCATTTGCAGCTTTTGCTGCTTCATCTTTAACACCAAATCCATTGTATGAGCTAGGGGATGTTCACTTCAGAGGGAGAGCTAGTATACTCGCTTTCAACACCGTGCATAACTAAGTGCTAAAGGTAACTTGAACTTTTATAGTACAACGTATATTGTACATATCACCCAGCTATGAATTTATGAAAATCCTAAATACTAGAGAAATAATTAAATATATGGTAAAAGCTCCTGTGTGGCTTCATAAGTAAGAAAGGACACACAAATATATTTACACCCATTTGTAAATAAAGGGTAACAGAAGTAGGACACAAAACCCAAATGAACACCCTGTTACTAGATAAGCAGGTCAACTGAATGCAGTGATAATACTACCTGAGTGATAATATTACTAATTAATTTTTTAAAAGTCTCTAACAAAAGTTGATATTTTTCAATCACATGACAGATACTTTTTGGCTGTATTTATACATCATCCTCAGTAAACCGGCTGAACTGCAAAGACAGAATGCTATCTAAGAACAATGAAAGAAAAATACTTCTGCTCAGGACTGACATTTATCAATATAAAATAGCCATTTTTGCCATTGTTTGAAGTAAGGGAAGTAATTAAAGTACGCAAAAACACTGTGACACCACCGCCCTATTTCCTGCACGTTAGTAACAAAATGCCTCCTGCCCGCTCCATACATGCTCTTCATTAACTCTCCACAATAAACATCATACTTCCATATCACACATTTGAAAGCACTCCTAAACTGGGAAGCAGGGCAGCCGCAGTGCTTTATGCAAAAACAGCCAAGTCCAGTCAGGAAACAGATTAATTTGGAAGTCTTAATTAATGACTGAACATTTATACAGCCAAGATTTATGAGTTACAAGGAAGTAAGTCCAAAACATAACACTCCCTCCTGCATGCAAGCTCTCTTTTTAATGGTAAACAATTAGCCTAGGGTAAGATACTGTCTAAATTCTCAAGTTCACTTTCTTCCTCCGACTTTCAAGCACTGATAATAGACAAATGAATTTCATGCTTTTTTCTTCCCTTTTTCCTGCTCTTCCATAGATAATTGTTATTAATAAACAAGGGCTAATGAAGACAGAATGTAGATTATTTTTAATAAACCAATGAGTTTCAAAAGATTTTTTTTTTTCAGCACGCAAGTGCAAAAACAATATACAAGAAGAGAGAAGGAAAGAATAGAATACTTTCTGGATGGACAAGTTTATAGAACTTGTTTTCTATATACGCTTGCAGGAAATCATAAACAAGAAAAGGAAGGTCTTCATATATATATGTGTGTATAGATACATATATATACACAGACTTACTAAAAATAGATATAATCACATGCAAAAAACTCTTAAAATTAACAAAAAACCCAGGTTTTTCTTCCTTGAGTTTACTTCACTGAATTCACAAATACTTTTGCAAAGTTAGTAACAACAAATGTTAGAAATTAAAAGAGTAAATTTTCAGCTTTTAACATTTCAACTGTATTCCACTTCTGAAGAAAACTGACATCTTATTATGATGAGCGCTTAATGTTTGAATTAAAACAAGACTGCCAACTCTTCTTTGGAAGTCCTCAGGCCTTAAACTAGAAAAGTCAAAATCAAGAGAAGTTTTGTTCTCTCTTGTTTATACTAAATTACTGAACACATTTTCTTGCCTGCAAATTTTGTTTCGCTAACAAAGGAGCGCGGTTTGTTTCTCCCTCCGGTTTATACGACTTGTAAATACACAAAAATGACCACAGAATGGCAACATCCCATAAAACGGTAACACGTCTGATTACAGGAGTCTACAATGAGCCCGCGTCCCTACAGCCACGCTGTACCCCTCCCTGGCAAGGGAGCTCCCCCGACCACCCCTCCCTAAGTACACAGCCACTACTGCAGCTTGCAGAGGTAACCAGAAATGCAAGTGGCATGTGGCTTTTGGCTTCGGGGTTGGGCTTTTTTTGCTTGCTTGGGGCGGCGTGGCAGCGCTGAACACCCAAGCCCCTTATCATTGCCTGTCATGAGAAGAATCCCCAACAACGTGTCCTCCTGGCTTCTTCTCTTCGGTTCTTCATTCTTAGCTGAATGACAAAAACCACGCCGTGCAAAGGGAAGTGGCTGCCAAAGAGAGATCGAGCGGAAAATTTTTTTCCTGACACAGATTCACAAATACTTGGAAAAATCCCACGGCAGATGCCCACTGAGTCTAACTTATGAGGCGGGTACATTCTCCCCACCTCCCCCTCCTTCTTCATCAGTTTCTCATCAAATGGGCACAGTTCCGGAAAAAGACAAAGTTGGTTTATCCCAGTAAAAAGCACAGTAAGACCAAAATATACAAGAGAAAACAGAAGACAGATTGTTGCTCTCCCCCTCCTTTTCCTCCAATGGTGCGTTTCACTGTGCAATGTTAAGTAGAATAGTATAGTATTTTACCACAAATTTGCTTTGTTTGCTCAGAAATGAAGTATCAAACACCACAAAGCCAATCTCTGTAAAATGCCAATCACTCTGAAATCATAACGCACCCCCCCTGCTTCCCTAAATAAAAAATAACTCATCAAACAAACAAAATCCAAAGCAGCTCTTTTAAACCGGGCAAAATGCTCTTGGTTCCCCTCCGCTGACAATGGGGATGTCAAGACCAATTAGCAATTACAGTCATCTTGGCTTTTGCTTCCACTGCAAGTGGTCAACCCAGATCTGATGGCTCGCTTCTACACACGCAATGCCATGGACATATTACAGGAGACCAAGACCTGAAAGGGGTTTTTTTACTACCCGACTACCCTTGACATTTTCATTACTTAAAGACAGGAAATAAGATGGTTAAGCTGAGAATAGGTGAAAGTTTGAAAAGTTTAATTAAAAAGCAAAACAGTCCACGGAATTGCTGCTAACATTGCTAATAATTTGGGTTGTTATTGTACTGTTTCCATCTGCCAATAACCATTTAATCCTTTTGCCAAAGGCAATCTAAAGCTTTTTGTATTTCTATATATATTTAAGGGAAACCATAAAAGATAACTTGGAAATAACAACTTCCAGTTCCTGATGTACAAAAATCTGAGCTGCAGTAATGCGTGCACAGCTTTTCAGTCGTGCTGAGAAATGTTACTTGACAGCTTCTACTCCAGGCAACGATTTGAATGCTAAGACCAAAGTATTGTGCCAATACAAAATCTTTGTTAGGATTCAAGTACAAAACAAAGCCAGTTACAGATAGCTCCCCTTAAAGTGCCTTCTTCAATGGGATTGCAGCTCTCCTTCTCATGAGCAGCCAGCGTTCAGGCACGCTGTGAAAACAGAAGTTACATGGCAAGAATGAAAATTTCCCTGTTTGACAACACAGGTTTGGCTGCAAATACTTGAAAGCTTCCCTGTTCGCACATTCGGCATCAGTGACTACCTTAATTACTAGCAACTTCTCAAACCTTTTCAGAATTACTGCTGAGCAGCTTAATCTCACCAAAAAGCCTTCAACTCCAACAACTTTATTGCTAAAGTTTGTGGATAAAAAAAGAAGGGAGAACAAAAGCTGGTATTTCAACTATTCTTTCCCCCAAAAAATCTCACTTAGACAAATAAAATTATATATAACCAAAACCTCTTTGAAAGGAATACAGCAGAGTGCATTTTCAAACTCAAATAACTTCATGGGATAGCGACAAGTGCGTAAGCTTGTGGCTCATGCACATTTTTAGGGATGGAAAGTATTAAGGCATATCACAATTAAAATGTAAAGGAAAAAAACCCGCAAAAAACCCTCTCCAAATACTGTATCAATGAGGATCATTCCACCTAAAATAAACTCAACATTTACTTTACACAAATGAAATATTATTTCTATTATAGCAGAACACAATGGAAGCAGAATAGTTGGTGCATGTTCTATACAAACGTAGGTTTAATAATGACAGCTTTTAAGTTTGAAATTTAATATATTGTCTAAGATATTCACAGTCTAACGGCACACTTACTGATTTTATTAGATGTTCTTTTGTTATTCATTATCAGGTTCCAAATTTTCATAACAGAAACAATTACTTCACTGACGACTGCAAAAGGCAAACATCCTATTTTATATATACACAAAGATACCAATAGATGTTCAAATACTTTAATTCATACACACACCCCTCTCCAATCTTTGCAGTTCAGTGAAGTGTAAACAGTTAGTGTTGTCATTAAAATACACGCTCTTCATTCACAGCAACAATGCTCGGGGAGATTAATAAGCTTTTATACCTGCGCTCTATTATTCCTCTGCCATTCATTAACATTTCTTCCACCTTGACAGCAATTTAACTGGCACAGTACCAGAAATACAAGTAGGTCAGCACAAGGTGTTCCTCTGTATGGTTTCATCTGGTATAAACATCCTATTTGAGTTAGCCTTCAGGTACTACATTTAAATATTCCTAGTGCCAATTAAGATAAAAATCAGAACTATTTTGGATATCATTGTCCAAGTGCTACCCTTATTTTTGGAGGACTGGTTCTGTTAAGGATGGAAAATAAATTTTACTGCAGAAGTGGGCAGCCCTCTGCAGCTCTCCTGGCCAAGCTGATGCCTGAGATTATGCCTCAGTGCTACCTCCATGTGAAACTCTTGAAATTCTCAGCATATGCAAGCGGAAAATGTATATACACGAAAAGGTAAATTGAACACTGAGGTTTGAGAGTCAGACGTCATATACTATTAAAAGTAATCATAACAGGCACTTAAGCCAGTCAGACACATGCTAATCTTAATTGCATGAGAAATGCCAACGGATGTGTACGAATATTTACTTCTTTTCCTGTTCATGAAAGAAGTGGATACAAATCAGCAGTCTCGCAGAAAGTGAAACAAAAAAAGCCTTTGGACTTAACTTTTGCTAATGTACCTAAGAAATATGCAGTATTTACAGCAACTTGTATACGTTGAAGTTAGTGTATAAAAGTCATGGACTGGGAATTAATTCTTTATGAAGTGTAATGACTTTTTGGTGGCTTTCTCTAATTTGTATGCCTTGTCTTTAGGACTAGAGTTGAGTCAAACTCAAAGCCGCAAGCTCACTTCTAATTGCATACCCTGTGACACGCCATAACTTATAAGATCAAGTGCCAGCACTACAGGTTTAAATCAGAAAAATAGGTCAGTGTGAGGAGTAAGTGCTTAATTTTTTTTCTTTTCCTTTTTTTTTTTTAACATAAAAGCAAATTGTGCCACTCTGAACTGATATAGGCATTTGCATTATGTAAATGAAAATACTTCAAAAGGCAGAAAAAACAACATTTAAATTCCTTTCTGATCACTGCAAATGCAGGTTTTACTTTGAGCATTACAGATCTCCGTTTGTGATCATTTGTATACTGAAAGTGTGTGCTTTAAGACATTGGAGAATAATCCCTGCTGTCTCACTTAAAAAAAAAAAAAAAAAAAAAGAATGAATTAAATTAAAAGTTGCTAGAAATAACTCACAGGCAAAAAATAAAACTAAAAGAAAACAATAGCAGTAGCCTAAAAAGACATATTTTTTCCTTCAGGAATGAATTCCCATCTGCTTTTAAAGAGCAACATGTTTTTCCATTGCTGGGAATTACAGCCAAAACCAGGACAACAAAGCAGCAAAGCCACAGGCAAGAGCAGAAGGCAAGTGAAGCTGGCTGACGGAGTATCAGTCTAGGTCCCTCTTTCACAAGCCTGTGTTTCGGTGACAGCTCAACAGTCCCCTGCTGTGTTGGCAACACACTCCCCTCTGCCACCCTCGACAAAGCAGAGCTCCTGGTAACTCCGCCACATGCAAGGTGGTGTGGAAAAGGGAAGGCAAGGGCAGGGGAGGGAGGCAAACAGCACAGTCAGTGCTGCCGGTAAACACGGGCATCTCCCACGCCTCAGCTGGTTTGGTGGAACTAGAGCTGTTTTATACAAGCCCATCAGAAGCCAGCAGCCCTGTCGGCAGAGGATTGCTTACCCCTAGCACAAGTGATGCTCCTGTCACAGGTTCTTTCTCCTACCAGGCATGCAACGAGAAACAACCCCTCAAAGGCACAGGAAGGGCAAAAACAAACACATGAGCTCATTTACAGAACCTGGGCAGACAATACCATTAAAATAGCTAATGAAGACATAGAAAGGAAGAAAAAAACACAACACTGAAATTAGCAGTAGGATTCCAGCACCCTAACTGTTTCTGCATTTAAAGAATCCAAATGTTCAGCTCTTTGGGCTGTGTGCAGGAAGAAAATCTCAAACTTGAGCAGCAGGCTAAATTTCATAACTCAGTGCTGTTCGGTGCTCCCTTGGGGGCTCATTCAAATTCCCTCTGGCATTTTCCCCAAGTTCCTCTGAGGATCACTGTTCTTTGAGTTACTTAGGAAGCAGTTTCAACTGTATCCTCCTGAGCTGTTAATGGGTCTGACCTTTTTGGAGACCCTGATGTCCCCTCAGCCAGATGCATTATATCTCCTCTGCTTGATTAAACTATTAGCAAATCATTATCTCACTGAAGGATAAAATGTTCTTTCCCAGATAAGCTAGCCATGCATAGATTTCAGTGGAAACACTCTCCTGTATACCAAAGATTTTTTTTTTTTTGCATAAACATGCTAATTGCCTGCCATATTTTATATACTCATAGGGTAAATGCATACAGTACTTTATCAGGTCTCAGCTGAGACAAGACATGATGAAAATCAGCCTGCTTAGGCAACAAGGCCACCACCCCATTTCTGAAAAATGCACGAGAGGAACTGGATCTTTCTAAACTGAGTAGAAAAAGGAGATTGGGCAGAGGCAGTGCAATGCCACACTCTTTCAGTTCAGCATCACCATGTCAGTGAGTGATTACCCAGACACTCGCGCTGCCCTTGTACCCGATCTGCCCAAGCACATTCTGCACGTACGAGGTTCTTGTGAGACCAGCAGTAAGCAAAATCCCATGGGAAGTCCTCTGTAGTTAGTTATTTCCTTTCCGGTGATTCATCCCGTTTATCCCAAACATTGACTTTCGGAAAACATTCTGGATGCCAGGTATTTCCTCACCTTCCAGCCACCTGTGCCAAACACATCCTTAGCACTGATAAACGTGTGTAGGAAGGTGGTGATCCCATATTACCCATACTGGATGAAGGCTGAGTCTCTTTTCCTCACCCACCCACACAAAAATGTTCACTTTTCAATGAGTGATATAAATTAATGGATCCTATGCATCATTCCAAGGGAAACTTCAGAGGTTCATCTGAGGCCCTAATCTTGCTGCATTTCAATTCGATGGCGTTCCTCACTTTGAAAACTGCATTTCACTGTAATCCCGTATCCTGGCGTGAAGCTAAGCAGAACTCCTTCAGAAGAAAAGGCCACCCAGCAGAGTCAGGCCAGAGTAATTCAGCCACAGATGCTTTAACTACCAAAGTGTATTTTCAAATCACATATTTCTGATGAGACACATGCTTGGTTTTTTTTGGTTTTTTTTGTTTTGGTTTGGGTTTTTTTTTTTTTGTGTGGTATCTTAGAAGTTCAAAATCTGAGGGCCAAGTCCCAAGGCATGATGCGCTGAGCGTCTTCCAACACCTGTTGAATTCAGTGAGAATTAAACATACTCTGCCTCTAACATAACTAAGCACAAAAAGAACAAACGTGGTCACATTTAAAAATCAAATCCATGAGCTTCAGCCAGGACATGATTTGAAGTGTCTGCTGGGTTGGTTTGTTTTTTTCCCCATACAGAAACTTCACTCTTTTTTTGATACCTTCAACTCCCAAAAGCCCGTGTCTCATTTTAGACTATTATACAGGATTGGATCCATTGCCTTTTAAAAATGTTAAGCAGAAAGTCTTTTCCTGTAACTTTGGAAGGTATTTTCCTTCATGGAAAACTAGGTGTAAAGAAGACAGTACATCCTAATTTGTCAGTTGTCCTTTTTTCCTCTATATCTAAGCCCTCTCCCAACGTTACTGTAGATGCTCACCAGTGAAAAGCCAAATTTTTCCCAACCTCTTAAAAAACTGTTTACCCTCCTGTGCACCTACAATGGAATGCATCCTCACTTCTTCTGTAGCTGGTAACTTCCTCTATAAGAGGGGAAAATGAGGAGGTTTTGGTTGTTTGGGGTGTTTTATTATTAAAGTATATAGTTTAAATACGTCACTATCTGGTAAACAGGAACATGCATGTTTTGGAATACGTATTTTAAGAGTCAAAGACTTTAGCTGATTTGAGCTAGTGTGCTGCTGCAAAGATACTTTTTGGCATCAAATACACTGTCATTTGAGCCAGAGCAAACCTTCATTGGCTTGTTTTTTTTTCCCTTCATTCTCTGTGTTCCCATTGAGAGTTATTGCAAAGTGAGAAAGATATTTTTTACATTAACTATTTACTTCAGCTAAGAACCAGTGAAAGATTTACAGGTTCCCAGATTCCCGCTTTACTATTGTGTCCTGTAAACATGGAAACTGAGAATACTATAGAAACAATGCCAGTCTTCACTTTCGCCATGACCTGCTTTCCAATTTAAAAGCAGTCATTCCCATTAGCTTACTTTTATAAGCACACTTGCCTTAAGAATATTGTCATCATATCCTGAATGTTTAATTTTTTATTACTTCTAACCAACTTCAAACTCAAAACAACTCAACACTTGGTTTCAGTTTCTGTCTAAAACCTCTCTCTCTGTGCTACTGCCTTCTAAACTGTAACAAAAGCGTAATCTGACTGGGGCTCAGGCAATAAGAGAAGCTCTCTCACTCTACTAGGTTCTTCCTTTTTATCACCTACTTTCTGGCACAAAATATTTCTACAGTGGAGAAACACTGTCTTCTTCACTTGCATGTCCGTTTTCACAGAGCAGACTCCAAGGATATGAAGACAGACACACTCCTTCCACTTCACAGGTCTAACAAAGACATGTCTTTATAAATGCAAAGGTGACGCATCCTTCCTCTAGGTCAAGTCATAGTTCAGCTACAACCTTTCTTCCTTTCTGTTTGAGACAATGTATAACTTAAAAATTACAACACAAGCAATTTACTATCAGATACTGTCCACACGATTTTGTTCTTACTTGCACTAGAAAGTGCACTGAGACTATTGGTGTTTTCTGTTACAACAGCGAGCAGTCAGTAATTATGAAAAACCTAATCTGAACCCCAAACTAAAGAAGCAGAGCACCTGGATTTGTGGAAGGCCATCTTTCCTAAAGCAAGCTGGCTGTAGCTGCATCGTGAAAGCAAGCAAATGAGATCCAAAGAACTCATGCTGTTTGCAGTTTCAAACACTGCTTTTAAATACTTCTGTGGTTGGATCTTAAATTAATCATACTTTATAGCAAGCACAGTGAGAAATCACACAGATAGAATCATAGAATCGTTCAGGTTGGAAAAGACCCTTAAGATTGAGTCCAACTATTAACTCACTGCTGTCAAGCCCACCCCTACACCATGTCCCTAAGTGCCACATGTGCACGTCTTTTAAACACCTCCAGGGATGGTGGTTCCACCACCTCCCTGGGCAGCCTGGTCCAGTGCTTGACCACCCTTTCAGTGAAGCAGCTTTTCCTGACACCCAACCTAAACCTCCCCTGGCGCAACTTGAGGCCGTTTCCCTTTGTCCCGTCACTTGTTATCTGGGGGAAGAGACCGACCCCCCCTGCCCACAGCCCCTGTCAGGCAGCTGCAGGGAGCGATCGGGTCCCCCCCGAGCCCCCTCCTCTCCAGGCTGAGCCCCCCCAGGTCCCTCAGCCGCCCCTCACCAGCCCTGTGCCCCAGCCCCTGCCCCAGCCCCTGCCCGGCCCTGGCCACGCTCCAGCCCCTCCATGTCCCTCCTGCAGCGAGGGGCCCAAACCCCACCACAGGGTTCCAGGGGCGGCCTCGCCAGCGCCGGGCACGGGGGCACGGGCCCTGCCCTGCTCCTGCTGGCCACGCTATTTCAGATGCAAGCCGGGATGCTGCCGGCCGCCTTGGCCACCTGGGCACACCGCTGGCTCACGCCCGGCCGGCTGCTGACCAGCACCCCCAGGCCCTTTCCCACCAGGCAGCTTTCCAGCCGCTCTGCCCCAAGCCCGTAGTGTTGTGGGGGGTTGTTGTGACCCAAGGGCAGGACCCGGCACTTCTCCTTGCTGGAGCTCATGCAGTCGGCCTTGGCCCATGGGTCCGGCCTGTCCGGACCCCTCTGCAGAGCCTTCCTGCCCTCCAGCCGATCCCCAGCGTGGTGGTGTCTGCAAGCTGACTGAGGGTGTCAAGTAGGACCTGCCTTTCATAACCCAATGCCGGCTGGGCCCGATCCCCCTGTTGTCATGTGCCATGTGCCACACGATGTCACTCAGGATGATCTGCTCCGTAACCTTCCCTGGCACTGATGTCACGCTGACAGGCCTGTAGGACCCTGGATCCTCTTTCCTGCCCTTCTTGAGGATGGGTGTCACATTTGCTAACTTCCCACCAGCGGGCGCCTCCCCCGTTAGCCAGGACTGCTGCTAAACGGTGGAAAGGGGGTCTGTGGGCACTTCCACAGCTCCCTCAGTACCCTCCAGCAGATCCCCTCTGGCCCCATAGACCTGTGCATGTCTAAGTGGTGTAGCAGGTCGCTAACCATTTCCCCTTGGATTATGGAGGCTTCGTTCTGTACCCGTCCCTGGCTTCTGGCCCAGGCTGCTGGGTACCTGGAGATCAACTGGTCTTACTATTAAAGACTGAGGCAAAGAAGGCATTAAGTAGCTCAGCCTTTTCCTCAACCTTTGTCACTACGTTTCTCTCCACATCCAATAAAGGATATAACTTCTCAGCATGAAGTATAACACTGAAAATGCTCTAGGAAAAAGCTATGATTAAACTGAACAATCTTTGAGTGAAGACATCCTAATTACATAAAACCATGGGGAAAAAAAAATCACTGGTTTTATAAAAGTTGGTTCTCCTGCCATTTTGCCCAAAATAAAATGCAGGAACACTAGAATACATCTTTATAAAAGTTTCAGTGCAGCATGACACTTGTTCTGTTAACTATTTTTATTACTTTTAAGGACTAGAGACTTCTCAGTGCCTACCAGTGCTCCTCACTAATGCTACAGCACCTGGAGGTGCCGGCGAGGCCAGCTTTGCAGCACAGCACAGCACAGCCTCCTGCCGAACCACGCCAGGTGTCAGCTGCCTGGCCATGGCCTTCAGTAGAAATTTGCCAGAAAAAAAAAGCTGGGGACAAAGACCAGAGCAGTTCTGACTGCTCTTCCGCCACACCGGTGAAACCTGTCAGCCTGCGTGCAAGGCCCAAAGAGACATATGGTTACTGCAGAGCTGTCCCTGCAGCAACCAGACCGACCCTGCGCACAGCTCGCTCACACCACTCAGCTAAAAAGACTTTGAGGGGGTCCTGGGAAAAGGCAGATGTCTTCAGGGCAGAGATGCAGCCGAAGAAGTTGCCTTAGAGGGAGGAGGGAATGATCCTTGGTGTCATCAGCTCTGAGGCCAAACCTTGCTATTTAGAAACTTCTAAACCACCATTTTCTTACTTTTCTGATTTAGAGATACTGAAGTATCCCTGACGAAGAGCCTCAAGCACTGCTGCAGAGCACTACTTCACAAGGGCCTGAAAATGAAAATCAAACTCAAACTCAAACCCAAGTATTTCTAGAAAGCTGAGGCTTTGTTTGACCTACACTATTTGCATAATAAAAGGTAATTATACAGACATTGCTCCTTTAATGCACTTTTTTTTATACATTACACTTCACTTACACGTGAGAGAAGGAAATTGTAATTCACCCTCATAAACTATCTTCCATATTCCCTCACATGAAACAGTGGGAGGAAATCAGCCTGTTTCACTATCTTGATATATCTTTAAAGGTACTCGTTAACAGAAACATACATCCAGCAGGTGAATAAAGATTACTGGTCATAAGGGATGACAGGCAAAAATACAAAACTATCTGATCTGAAAAAAGGCCAGGCTGGAAGCCAGCTGCACACTGAACTATCCACTCTACTTGCTGTTTATTCAGCTCATGTCGGGATGATTCAACGCATCTTTACACACAACTCATACTATTCATACAACATCTTCTAGTCACAAAACCAAGCATTTTCCATTTCTTTTTCTAAACAAAGGATAGAACATTGAAATGGGAACTTGCCATTCAACAGCGGAAACTATTTGTAAAGCTGGGAAGCTGGAGACACTAGGAAGAAAAGGCTTTAATGAAACTGGCCACTGTGCGTGCCAACTGTCAAGACTTTTTATATATTCTTCCAAGGAACACTGACTGAGGCTTTTTCTGTATTTACTCTTTACATCCCCGTTATTATAATTCTTTGAATGATGCAAAGAACAAAATTAATGAGAAATGCTGTATTAGAAACAGGCAGGCTTTTTTCCCTCTGCAACTAATCTGTAGCTGCACTCAGTGACCCATTAACTTATTTTTGGTTCTGTACAAAGCCAGCACCAAGACATTTGTGACTCATTATCAACTAGGCACAGGAATTCACCACTAGAGCCTCAGCTGATCCAGATCCAAAGGAAATCCCCATATGCTTGGAATTTCTGTAATACAAGCATTATAGTTGTTGCCTGGTAAGAAGAGAGTTTCCATACACAACAGAGGATATGTTTATATTTATGTTTTTGGAGGCTTGTAACTCAGCCAGAGGCAGATATATTTTCTCATGGCAGCAAAAGTCATAGCACTGACAACCAGGTAAAAACATAGTACAGTTTCAAGTTGCTACTCCAAAGCGTGGAGACAGCCGAGCTGCGATAGTTTTCCAGACCAACATATAAGCCTGCAATCCTTCTTATTATTGCCTTTTTCTCATTATGAGATCCCACATTCCGTGGCAAAAAGATGTGCTACACAAAACAGCTTTGCTCACTATGCAGCTTTCATTCATTCGTTCCCAGAGCACAGTTTGTCCTGTGCCCTAGAGGAGGAAACTTACTGCGGGTTTGACTTTGGTGTCCGTCATGACACAGCATCGTGGAATGAGCCTGGAGGTTAGCCCAGCCACCGCTGCTGCGGATGGCAAGGTCTGACCCCATCCCCCGGACATGGAGCACTCACAGCAGTGCCCTCACCAGCCCGAGGTTACTAGTAGGCAATGCAGCGTTTTACAACACACCAGCACTTACGTGATAGCTAAATGAGCAAAAGTCCTGCCTGAGAGCACATCCAATGACCCGCCAGCTGAGAAGGGCCTTCAGCAATATAGGAATACACACTCCACAGTCACCCTCGCTTTTGGACCAAGACAAAACTTTAGCTTACTTCCCTCCCTGCCTTTGTAAACAGCACAAAGGAAGATGGGGGAGCCAAGGCAGGCACATCACGTTTTCCACTCTGCTATGGAAAAACTAGAAGGTGACTATTTAATTAAAGATGGTGCGATAATGCATACACTAGGACAGGCTATGGTGAGGTGGAAATTTTAATTTTGGTATTTCATATCTTTTAAGAGCTTGAATTGGCAACTTTAATAACTCTGAATTTTTGAAGTCATACAATTACTTTCAATTAATCAAAATGAGGAAAGAATGAAATATCCTTTCACAACACACTGACATGAATAATATTCAGGGAGCAAAGTGTTGACCACTAGCATAGCAATGCACATTATAACTGCCAGGCAGCAGCATCTGAGAAAGTTCTTCCTTCTATGAAGGACAGGAAATAACTGTCTGATGTCCACTGTCAGAAGCTGACTAACTAATAGCAAGGAGCTATAACAATCAGTGCTGCTGTGGGGTCTCGATTATACGGAATATGAAAATACAAGCTTCAAAGTGACCAGTGACTCCCTTGCAATTCCCCTACACTGTCTCATAACTCTGTCTCTCCTCCCTCCATCTGAGGCTCTGAGTCACAACCCTAAATGCAAAAGATCCTCATGGATGTGGGGAGACCCAGGTGAACTGTCTGAACAGTCTGGGGACACTTGCCCCCATCTCTCTCCACTCCTCCTGGCAGTGCACCCTTCATGAGGCCACCCATGATTGCACTAAGGCTCATGCTGGTAAAGAACCTTGCTCTGGCAATATTCCTCGGATGGACATCTTGAAAGAAAAATGCCCCAGACTGTATCATGTTTTCTGTGCAGAAACACAGAAATCTCAAACGTTCCCTTTTGTAATTCCCACCACCACTTTGAGAAGACTTGAGGGATGATATCCGGGTGATACTTGATTTCAATTTTAAAAACACGGTTTTGTGCACTGACTCTGTGGCCATTACAATTCAGGAAGTTTTACCTCTGCTCCTGAGTACTTCTGTGTGTGCTCAATAAGCTCTGCTAAGCAGACTTCATCACTGACTGGCATGGACTGAAAATGAAGTTTGAAAATCTCCCCACGAGTGGCTGCGTCTGGCAATGGCACGTAGATAATTCTGTCTATTCGTCCCGGTCTCAGCAAGGCCTGCAATGAAAGCATCACAGGAAAAGTTATAACACATGACGCATCACATCAAGAAAGTAAAATCCACAACTCAATGAAAAGCAACAGTGCCACCAAATACCCAACAATTTCAGCAAAAGCAAGATTCTGCAAAGGAACAATCAAGCTATGTGAAAGAGGTGTTATTCTCCTACGTCAGAATGGATCAGTCACTGAAAAAACAGTAAGGCTACTCAGCTTGTGAAATACCAGTTTATGGAAAAAAGGAATCATAAAGGAACCACAGTCATTTTCCTAAAATAATAATTTTAGGCTTGTTGCAAGGTGTGCTGGAATGTTAGGACTTGGCAGAAGGACAAGTGACAATGGACACATCCCATGTTCAGATCTTCAATCAAGACAAGTGGAGAACAAAAGTTTTTTGAAGTGAAGCTTACATTCTGGATTCATGTTGCTTTATCCCAAATTATTAGAGCCACACACACTTACAAAGAGCAGATTACTTGGACAGTTTTAAATGCAAAATAAGGTAACAACAGACAGAGGCCAGTGATGCTCAGCTTCAAAGAGAGAGAGGAAAAAACACAGACCCGCAAAAGCACTATAGTTAATACATTTTAGCGTTAGCTTTGAACTGTTGGAAAAAATCTTGGGTTTTGCTTCTCTTGTGCCACAAGACAATTGAAAATGCAATACATGAATACAGTTACAAGCTAAGGCCCCAGCTTTGCAGTTTCATACACGGATATTGGCCCTTGCACTTTGGTTTCCCAGGGTTACTCAGATTATATATACACTGGGGAGCTGGGAGGATGACAGCAAACTCTGGGCAGCAGCAACAGACAACATGCGAGGGGACAACAAAAGGGCAGCGTGGACAGTTCAGAGCGGACGGGAGTGGAAAAAAATCTCTAGAAGAGATTCTCAGAAGAGAAGCGCAGGTCGTCAGGGAGCCTGGGGAAGCTCTGTCCTTGGGGATTTTGCAGCTCGACGAGATAAATCCAAGTCCTCCCTGATCTGGTGCTGGTGATAGTCCTGCCTTGTGCTGGAGGGGGACCGCAGGGCCTCTGGAAGCCCCCCCCCAACCAGCACTTCTGTGACTCTATGCTTTCCGGATGGGGTCAAAAAGTAAACATTAACTATATATAAAACAATTGTATCTGACACATAGGAGAAGCCAAGTTCTTAAATTTATGAGAAGAGAGGAAGCTCATTTCCCTATATTTGCAAAAATCTCCAAGATTTTTGAAAACCATCTACAATAAAAAAATTAAAAACCCTCCCAGCCTTTCTTACTTGACATTTGAAAAAGAACCAAAACCCTGTACAGAGTGAATGCAGATAAATAGTATTTAAACTATTTCTTAAAAACTGAACACAGTTTATAAGAACCAGCATGTAACCTAAATTGTTTCTATGCTATGGTTCTCCCTTGGGCAGAGCAGTTTGAGTTCCAGATGACTAGAGATATTGCATGGCTGTCCTGGGCTGTCAGCCAATAAGTCTTTTCCCAGCCTGATCATGTCAGTGAAAGTCATGCTGAAAAAATAGTAGGAAAGAGCTTTCCTTCCTGCACAGCATTGATCAAGTTAACACCCTTCCTAGAGTTTCTTTAAAAAGACTGTTGTGGTGCTTCAGAGTGGAAAAATGTATCCTGAATGTTAAGAGATGTCTTGTTATTTTTAAAACAGAATAAGAAAACACTCAGCAGAAAGTGCACAGCACTGCAGTGTTGCATCAGGCTATGTAAGGCTATAACAACGCTGCACTTCAAAGACTAAAGGTCCATACCCAGCCCGGTACCCTGTCCCTGGCAGTGGTTAATGCAGCATCCCAAAAACTAAGAGCTAGAAGCAAGCCATCCACTGGTATTTCCTCAGTAGACCATGGTACTTTTCACAATACTCTTAATAGATTCACCAAAGAACTCCACTCACTGATGATAATTCAACCAGTGTGTAATTCAGTCTCTAAATCATGTGTGTATAAGGATGTTGCCATTTTTTGCCAACACACTTGAAAGAGAAATTTGCATGTTTCAAGACTAGGCTTGGAGGGAGAGGAATTATACTGCAATTGTGTTCTGCATGCTCTTAAGGAAATGCCCATAGCTAATTCTATTATTTAGAAGAAACAAGAGATGTTCACATGAGTACAGTGGTATGCCTCTTTTAAATCAAGGCAGGTTTAACCAGGACACCTTGATAATTAGAACATTTTCTAGAGCCAGCTTAGCTCGTGCTGATGAATGACCACGGCTGTTGTGCAAGTGGGACGGGAAAAATGCTTGATGCCAATCAGCTGGGAACAAGCACTCCATTGCGTTGCATTGGCTTTCAGTTCTGAGATAAAAGTCTTCGAACACGACTGAGCATCACACTCACAAAGCACAACTGCAGATGTAAAAGAGTGAATGTATTTTTTTTTTTTTTGCTCAGTTACTAAAAATTGTATTTCCTCCAGTTTGTCTCAAATGCTTTGTGTTTTATATATAGTCGTAGTTGGAGGCCCAAGCTTTAAACACACTATCATTTCTTTTTGCTACAGTCAGGCCTAGGGACCTTATCCAAGATGGCCAGATGTGCTGGGAACCGTACAAAAAAAAGCACAAGTCAGTCAGTCTCTGCAGCGCTTGCTGCTTAAATAGACATAGACAAAAAGGAGAGGAGAGAAATAATTCCGTAACCTCACTTGAGAGAAGAGTCAAATCCCCCTCCAAATCCTTTTCTCTGGAGAGAAAAGCAGGTTAAAGTGAGAGCTGGGCTCCACCAGCCCTCCTGACAGTCCAGCCAGATGGGAAACGTGGTGACCCTGGGAGACCCTGGGCACAGCCTGACTGCTCCTCACTGCTGTCACCACCCTTTGTCCCTTTGGCAAGCTGCCGGCCTCCTTCCCTCTACGGTCCTGAGGAACTAAAAGCAGAGGGAGAGGGTGAGGAAGGGGCCTGCCTTGACCCATCCTGCATTACTGGAGGGTAAATCCCCAGTGAGGGGCTGTAGGTGGGCTTCAGAGCTGCTCTGCTGCCCGCTGGTCTGAAAGCAATTGCACAGCAATGACAAGTCAAGGCCGTTCTTGTTTGCAGGACATCACGTTGCCCTCTCTGGCTTTTGGTTTCTGCATACTTCTCATGGAGATACTTTTCATTTCGGGCCAAAATAATTCAGGACTCGGAGCTGAGCTGCACATAGAGGTCAGCAATAAGGGAACATGATATCCTTCTTGACATTTTTGCACACTGAAGTTTCCTCCGGAGGAAAATGAGCTCTTTCTTGGTTGCTTAGAGAAGCCTACTGTGGCATTTGATGTGGACACCTGCAACAGCGGTGTCCGCTTTAACACCAAGGCCCAGGTCACGCTGACTTCTGCTGCTGGCAGCAGTGCTGAGTTTGATGGATGCTGAAACCACCTTTTTCCTCCACGCTGCTTTTCGTACAGACTCAGAGGCAATTTGTCTTCTCAGTGGGGTGTTGTGTGATGCAGGCTTCCCCACAGGAAGGGGTTTGGAGGCGGATGCTCCAAGCGTGCCACGACTTTCACAGGCTGTTCCAGAAGATGGAGCTTCAGTCTTGCAATATGCACTTTGAAAATCATGAGGAGAGAGATAAGGACACCCAGGTCACCTCTGGACCAGCCCCGCTGCCCACAGGGTGCATTGGGATCCTGCACTGCCCCACTATTGGCAAGGTGGAAGGTGAAGCCGCCTGGGATTGATCCTGGCTGCTGAGCTTGAGGAGGAGGAATTGAGCAGAAGGCGGTGGCTTGGCTCTGCAGGAGGACAGGCAGGTGGGGGAGGGTGAAGAGTTGAAGCAGGGCTGCAGGTTCAGGCAGATATGAGCTGCTGGGAGTAACAAAATTAACCGCTTGCGGCTGGGAGATGCAAAACTGATTTGAGGCTAGGAGCACACAGAAGGTGGGAAGTTGATGGGGCCAAAATTAATTGATGTGTGTGCAGAGCTACATAATTCACTGATGTTGAGATGTGAGGGTTGCATAATTTATGTAGGCCAGGAAGGGCACAAATTTAAGTAATTGGGGTTTTGGTAGAAACCAGAATACTTCATACCATTAAGCAATTCTTTTGCAAGTTTATGTAATTTTTTTTGTTGTTACCACAACAGTTATGAAAGGGGTCTAAGTGCATATGCATTGAAAGGTTACTAGTGGTACACAGATACAATACTCTTCAGGAGAGCACTAGGAAAGTGGGACAGTCATCACATAATATGTAGTATCATCAACAGCAAAACCACATTTTAATTAAGAAGAAACTGCTTCTCTTTCAAAAAGAAATGCTTAATTCTTTGGTAATTAAAATTGAGTATTATTTCAAAATATATCATTGGAAAAGGTAGCTGGTTCAAAAATGTGTATTTTGTGTGTAATTATGAAGATAATTACTTCAGGAAAGAAAACTTAAACAGGTAAAGCCAGTAAAATATTTGTGGTTCCTGTTAAGAATGGAGTAGAATTAACCTTAGGGCTTTGCCAGTTTTCCTCCTCTTTTCCCTTTTTTTTTTTTTTTAAAGCATCCATCTTTAGTTAGCTTTTACAAAGAATACCTGGTCATTTCAAGGACTGCATTGTCCAACAATGTAGAATCGCAACTGACAGCAGCATACGCAGCTGATGAGCTTTCTGTGGGGTAGAAAAAATAGCCTTCCTACCGACATACTTCTACAGCCATGCCCACCAATACATCGAAATCATTCTTAATCGTATTTTATAACAAAACATCATCATAAACAGAGAGTAACCTGACAATAGAAAAAATAAATATAACTACTACAAAAAAAAGATGTAGCAAACTGACAGTATTTTCATCAGCAAAACAACTTGCATAGCAAAATGTAAGCTGCCCAGTAAATGGCATTCTGAGGTGTGCAGGAAAAAGCGAGTTGGTTCAGCAAGTAACAAAACTCATCTGGACAATAAATGTTACTGCATGCTCTCTGCTGCAATCAATCTCCACAAGTAGGGACAGATTTTTATACTAAATTTAAGATATTTCCTTTCAGGTAAATACATTTATTTTCATGCAGAACCTAAAAAAGGCAAATAAAAGTTTAATCCTGCTTTGGAGTCCATTGGGATTAGACTACAGATGAAAATGAGAGGATTAGAAATAACAGAACAACCTGTTTCCTTCATAACTAAATCCTTCCAACTTAAATTAACAATTGCTATTTACGAACCCTGATTGCGGTCCCTACTTACACAGACTCCGGAATACAAGCGGTACTCTATATCTTGTAACGTCACTTGGTAATGCAATTTTTTTTACTTTCATCATTACAGTATTTGATCGTATCTAAAACACTTTAAAGTCAGTCATATTCTTCATGTAGTCTGTGCAAGCAATAACTGTTTGTGAGAACCTTTCAGTGTTTTTGCCCACATGTCAGGACAGATGTGTTACAAGTGTGGAAAGTATTAAGGTTAAAGATAGGCTGAGGAAGTGAATTTGTTAACAGCGATGAAAGGGCCTTCTCATACCATCACATTTATCTCTTGCAGGAGTGAAGTCAGCTCCCATGAAGGTGCTTCTCCTACGCTTTCGAGGCTCACCTCGGTGCCTGGTATTTTCGTTCGCACTCTGTGCCAGAGCAGGTCACGCTCCCAACACAACAGACTAGGAAGCGTTTGGCATTTTAGGATCTTCGAAAGTTTCAAGTACAGGAAGCCCTTTTATCCTGTTTGCTAGACAGGCTACGGGAGGCTTTTTGCAACCATGGATTAATTACCAAAATTAGAAGGTGCTGAGGGCAAAAGACACATTACAGTATCACAATTAAGGACTTAAAAACCACAGTCCAGTGGAGAGCTAAATTTTATTGTTCCACAAGGTTTTAATTCCCCCTCCATCTGGCATGAGCTGCTTCAGGAGGCAACCTCAAATTCCTCCGTTTCAGGCGACACACTTATTTGCTGTGTCACAAGCCTGGAGTCTTGTAATTACAGGCTCCTGAGTCAAGCGATACTGCTTTTTTCTTGCCAAGAGCCCCTTTCCCCACGCTGCTCCTCCTCCCCACCTTCTTCCTTCTGTGCCAGCATCTGTCACCACCATCAGCACATGCCAACACCTCTAACCAGTTCCCCTCTTTGATGACTTGTTTGCTGGTCACCACCCTTGTACTTCTCCCAAGATCTGTGCAGATTACTCTCAGTTGTCGTTACACAACAGCTACAATTCCTCTCAGGGTGGAGCAGTTTGCTTCTTCTACCTACAGTATATCCACTGCTTCAAAAACTGCATTCACAAACAGAATTTTATTAGATATTATTGGAGACTAGCTCCTACAACATGTTGCAGTCTTCTATGGTCAGTCCTTACGCAAAGGCTTCACCTTCCATACAGAGTTCTAAAAATCAGGCTGTACAACCCTTCCATCATGTCAGTCTTGCTGAAGACCCGGAGCATTGTGCAAGGTGACAAAAAAAGACATGATAGGTTTGACAGCAGGTGTTCAGGAAGAATGTGCACTATCAGGTGGCAGTGAGCACAGCGGGAACGTTTAACTCAAGCATTAACCAGAAATACTAATCAAAGGCACAGAACAAACACGTGGTTTGATACGCTGACAAACAGTAAACCAGCTTCAACAGGGAGACAGTTTGTATTATCTGAGTCCAAACCAAGATGAAGCGATACGGAGAGTTAACCATCTGAAAAATAAGAATGAATCTGTCCTCCACTGCCAAGCAGCCAAATGCCCCTGCTTGCGTAAGATTCATCTGCTTGCTTTGCTTATCCTCCAGGTCTACTACCATTAGTTAATCCTTTTCCTTCAACCACTGATTTTTACCTGTTTTCAGTTCATCTCGTCAACAGAGGGAAACTTTTCAGTGTAATTCGTTGTATCTTCTGGAATTGCTCTGTTTGCTGCCTACCAATAGGAACTAACACGTTCAGCTATCACTACAGATCAGTCTCTTAGTTATTACAGCAAAACACAGTTTACCCTACAGTTCCAGTATGCAGAAAAATAACAAATTCATCTTTCCTTATAAAATGAAACCTGGGAAAAGAATGCCTTGAATCAATAGAAACCACTGGCATCACTTGCTTGAACGATATACCCTGCTTCTGCAAGTTTCACAGCAAATCAGACATTTCCACTAACAGTGGTGACTTAAACAGGTATCAGCATTACCTAAATAACTAAGTATAAGGCAGCACTAGAAGTGCTTCAAGAAAGCAAAACTTTCCTGAGTTGATGCAAAAGCATATCAAGCCTTCACACAGCCACAGCATTCAGAATCTCGCTGCCAGACCATCGGGGTTTGGGCTGCTCCGGGCTGGAGGTAGCTGTGCCTCTGCCTTTGGGGATATGGTACCAAGAGTGTAGCACCAGCGGTTATCCAGCTGCCTTATCTCGCCTGTATAAGCTCAGGGAAGAAGCTGCTGTGTCCTCTCACCTCCTCCTAAGCTCACCTGGCCTGGTCCCTCCTGCACCGTGGGCTGCCCTCCCGCACCAGGCAGCAGCCGCGGTCACGCACGGAGAAGGGGCTGCGGGGAACGGGGATAGGTGGTAGGGTTACTGCCTCTCCGCCATCTAAAGAAACCGCTTGTGGATGCGTAAGGAGAAAAACGCCGCAAAAAGCCAGGCTTGTAATTCCAAACATGCACAATGATGGACGCACCAAAATTTTCTTATCTTTTTAATAAGAGTAACATCAGTGTCCCAACCGCTGTACCTCACAGTCTTGCCACTGACAGAGTTTGATTAATATAGCTAATTCAAGGGGAGCTATGGAGAAAGAAGACTTGAGGAGACTTGTTTCGTTGCAGCAATGAGACCGTGTAAACACAACTGTGAGGAACAATATGCTCCTTGGCCCATGCAGACAATACCAGAGCATGTTTTTATGTGGTTTTGTTCAGATAGGATTAAAATATCTCAAGAAACCAAGTTTCAATCACTTCTCTTGGCAGAAACATCTGCAGGCAGATACTCTGCAGCTGCAGAACCAGTATCTCCGTACTTTTTTCCCCCCTGATATTTCAAACAGTTAAATTGGCCAGTTGGCACAAATTACTGCAGTGCTCATTGGGAGCCAAGCTTCGCCCAGGCCTCCG
The DNA here is from genome assembly GCF_017639655.2 of Falco naumanni. NCBI lineage: Eukaryota > Metazoa > Chordata > Aves > Falconiformes > Falconidae > Falco > Falco naumanni. Next base: position 5,631,486 of record NC_054054.1, on the reverse strand, counting down.
TCTATAAAAGTCTAAACCTGTCAGTAACACAGCACATTTTCAATGCAGTAAAAGCAGTGCAAATCCAAGAAACCCTACTGATATGATTCCAGATACTCCAGTTTGGCACCACAGAAATTCAGCTCCAAATCAAGCCTCTTACGTCTATTCAAAGACATGGAGGCACCAACAGGGAACCCCTCCCCTGCTTTGTAAATATGGGTTCAGAAGAAACTGCAGCCATTCAGAGCAGATTCTCCACAATCTTCCCATACTTTCAGGACACTCAAACACATGTTTTCAAGCCACAAACTGTAAGAAACTGCACCCGACCTCTCTCTCTATGCTCGTTCAGGCTGCAGCAGCGCCGTTCTCCCCTTGCACCCGTGCTGAGCAGCAGAGTCTTGGCTCAGGGCTGTGGCGCTGGCTTCCTTTGCAAGGTAGATTTCAGACACAAGAACTTGTTCTCTCCCCATGTTCAATCTGAGCAGTCTTACCGCAGTGGTGTGCGGACAGTGGATGTCACAATTTTTGGCTGTTTCCCTGCAATTTTAGTAATGAGCAGGAGCGATCTAGTCCTTTGCTACTTGCTAGGTCTTGCAGAGAGGTTTTGGTATGAAGAGGGCACTGGAACTCCTCCTCTTCTCTAAATGCTACACAGCTATTCCTCCCTGATTTCTAATAAAATGATTTTTAGTAAAGTCAGTTTTAACTAAAGAAAAAAATTCTATCATCAGCTAATAAACAATGTAACACACCCTCTTCAGTGTATGTTTACATAAGAGAGTCCTCTGTGCTCCCGTCTAAGAGGTGCAAAACCTCAGGAATGTCAGTTCTTTTTTTTCTTTCCCTCTTTTTTTGGGGGGGTGGGGGTTTATTAAAAGAACCCCTTTAGAAAAGATAACAATTACATGTAATGGAACCTGGAACCAGACTCTTTTGGCAATTAATCACCCAGGAGCCGTTGCAATCCTGCAGGCTGTTTCTGACAGATTTTGAGAGCTTTACAGGAATCACTGGGATAAGATGTGCCTGGGCTGGCTTCTGACAGGGACTGATCATGTACAAAGTGGATTGTTGGTTTGGGTGGATTTTGTTTGTTGTTTTTGTTGTTTTTTTTTTAGTTTGTATATTCATACATGCGCGCACACACACACAGATGTGTGTACCCATACATACATTTCTATAAGTCTTTCTTTATGTACATGGAACAACTGCAGAACTCATTTATTAGCCCAGAGGCAAAAAATAAAAAGAAGAAAAAAAAAAAGAAAGAAAGAAAGAAAAAAAAGCCTTTTCTTCCTCTCAGCAAAGTAGAGCTATCCATCACTTAACAGAGATACTTCCTGTTTTCAAGCAGTTGGGAAGGCATGACTTCCAACCCAAATACTTGGCTTGGCAAACTATTCCTGTGTTGACAGATGCTTTTATAACCACTTCATTCCACCTGAAGTTTCAGTATAAAAGGAGGTGGGTTTTGCTGGTTTTGTTTTTTGGATTTTTTTTTTGGTTGGTTTTTTTTTTTTTTCTGAGGGAGGAGAAAGGGAAAGCAGAAAGGAGAGGAAAGAGAAGGAAAAGGAAGGAAAATACCACAATTATAACAGCTGGAAGACAGAGGTTAGCATAGCTCTGACAGATGTTACCATGTAACCTCAAAATGACATGTTAGAGGAAAAAAATCACCACCAAACCTGTTCCTTGTAGGAAAGAGAATTTTGAACTCCTGCCAAAATATTACAATTCTCCTCAGAAGCTTTCGAACACTGTAACAATGATCTACTACATAATACAGTATTTTCCATACATAAACTATGCCTTTGCTCTGACTGATTGAATTACCAGCACAGGATGAGATTCTTTTCAGAGAGACAACTTAACCTCAAATGACAAAAATCCACAGCAGGCCAGCTCCATCAGGACCTGCCTTGTAACAGCTTTTCATCTCCTCTGTTCTGCCTCCACAGGACTCACTAACAGGGCACTCTCTAAATTCTCGAGACTGAATACTTCAGTGTGTGACAAACAGCAGAAAAAATGTTCCGCGCACAAGATGTATTTGTAAAGATGCGTGATCCATTTTATATAACCTTTTGTCGTATCAGTTTCTGTATTGCTTACACCTGGTTACTTCAGTAACTACCCCACCACAAACATCTTGATGACTTTACCTGGCTTGTGGCCAAACTTTACAGACCTGTCTGACAAACTACAAATAAACAAAGCGTAAAAGAAACATTCATAGATCAAGCCAGGTATGCGAAACAAGCTGCTTCTAAAGAATGAGGAGATCGGCAGAGAGGTAAGCAACATCAAGGAAACAATTCAGAAACAGTTTCAAAAGGAAATCAATGACTTTCCGTCATTACAGCCAACACTGTGGCAGGAAAAAAAATAAAATCGTTTCTGGTTTTCATTATTTGAAAGATCTTATTTTACTACCATGGCTCTGGAAGAGCATTTGAAGCAATGCAGTAGATACTGGTCACAATAACTTTAAGCTAAAGGAAAAGTCATTCAACTCGTAAAGAGAATAAAATCACAATATTAAGAAATATCACTCATTTGTACTTGAAATTGGAAACCAAGGTAATCGCGCCTTTTAAAAGTCTGTCTTGATGCTCATATTCCAAAAAGGCAGGGAGTGAATCAAACATACCCTGGTCTAAACCCCTCTCTTTGGGAAGTACAGCCCTCTTGCCCCTTTGTAACTAACACACACTGGGTACCATGCAGTTGCCAATACCATTTGAGACCTGCTGAACTATCTGGGGTATTTCCCTGAGGCTGATCCGCGTTTCCAGTGAGGCTTTCCCCCTGCCAAGGGGATAGCTGGTGGCCTGGCAGGAGCCTGCTGAGCAGAACAAATAGCACTGGATGCCTCTGTTCAGGTCACCGAACCCCAACCACTCGCTTGACATAGGAACAACCAGAAGATACACTACAGGTTTTTAACTCACTACCCAGCAGCCCAGATGTCAGAACATGAATGAAGCCCTCTCCTCCGTTCAAAAAAATGCATCTTAATCAATTTTGTAGTTACAAATTGAGGAGAGAAAAGAAGAAACAGATAAGTATATACAGTAGGAAAGAAACATCTAACCAGCATCTGCCAAGCAGTGCGCGTGCAGGGAAGCACTGCTTGATGTAGGACGTCCAGCAGCAGACATACAACATGAGTCTTTAAACACAGCCACACAGCTAAGGAGTCTTTCTGGGTCCAGAAGAGCATATCAGCGAAGACGACTTTTTGGGTCTTTGCACAGCCAGATGTGGTTACTGAGGATGCCACCAGCTTAACAGCATAGGTGACACAGTCCCAGAGATACTTTCTCAAAGTGCAGGTAATACGGAAGAACTGCACACTTGATGATAAAGTCCCAGATAGCTACATGCCAGGGTATTAATATAGTCAAGACGCAGGCTGATTAACAGCAGCGGTGCACTGGCTGGGTCAGAAGCCAAGTTACTCTGCTTGAAGAAAAGGCCCCGGCAGACGTGCCTCCTCTCATTATTGCAAGCAGACAATCACTGACTTCCTCCACCCAGATGCAGGAAGACAACTGGTGGTTTTCTCCCTCATACCTGCAGAAACCACTTTGTGTGTTGATCTTAGGAACTTGTGGGTGGTGCTGAGTTTACATAAATTACAGTGCTTACTGCAGCTGCCAACTGCAAGTGACAGACAGAGCTTGGACTCGGATTAAAATATGTACTTTCTAGTCATTAGGCATGAAGCGGTGCTGATAAAAGTCCTGAAATAATTTTACAGGTCTGCCAAATGTTTATAGCCCCTAATAGACGTGAACTGTTAGATGAAAACCTTCGGTGCCACCCAACTCACGTTCTTTCCCTACACTGCCAAGAGTTCCTTCAAACATATACGAGACTGCTGATCACTGTCCATCTGGCTTTCTCCTTGACTGTCCCCCACTTTGTGAAGTCATCCATAATATTTCCACCTCTAAGCACTTTTAAATGGAGAAATAATTTTGGTCAGCCCCTTTTACATGTTCTACAGCCAGCCTGAAGGCATTCCTGCCATGGCAGACAGTCTGGCATCAGATCTGGCTTCATTCTTACCACATATCCTAGATATTTCCATCTTCATTTCTGGATAATTTAGGAGATTAAGTCTTGTTCAACTCCCTGACGAATCTCAGTATTTGTTATAAATTCATTCCATTTAATACCTACTATTTCCTCAAGGCATTTACTTTCAAAAGCTTTTAGACGGCTGTCTGTACCTTTGGTGGATTTCCAGCTTTCACATCCAACTGTTAAGGTGGAAACAAAATTTCAGTGGTACACCATAGATCGGTTTTAAATTGTGGATTATCAACACCTAAATCTTCTTTACGCTGGTAAATGCAGCTGCTACCTCACTGATGTATTATACTATTTCTTTCTGGACATCCTGTTTGTTCACATCTTGCTGCCATGCAACGAGAAGACGCCTGTTTTACGTATAACTTGTTTTTGTATCACATTACCAGAGTTGAAAATTACTGTGGTTCTCATTATCTTTATTTTTTTTTTAACCTGCCTTCTTTTTTTTTTTTTTCTTTTTCTTTTTTCTTTCTTTCTTTTGTGCATGAGTCTCTGTTAGTTTGTTGAATCTAGGTTACCTGGAAAACAACCTAGCTGTGGTTTCTGCTAAGTAACATAACCCATGTCCTACCTGAGTCAACTTTTTATCTCCCACTCTTTCCCACTTAAATGAACAATGGCTCCAAATAGCAAAGGTAAAAAGATTGCACCTCTGCTTGATGTCATTGTCTGCATAAAGAAGTATTCATCCTGTCAATGTGCACATCAATCAAGTAAACTGCTCCTTGATCTAAAGCCTTGATGAGGCAATTACTTCTCCTAACATACCCTGTCATTTCAAGATGTTACAGACACAATCCTGACGGACACAGTCAAATATTATCTTTAAATCTGTAAGCATAATCTAGGTTATAAAACATGGGGGGGCAGGTGTTTCAAATGAGTGTTATGTTGAGTTATGGTGGGGATTAAATCTGATCAGCACATGATCTTCTATTCTACTGAACTTCAACTGATCCCTTTTATTCTGCCTGAAACAGCACAGAAGATGACCTTCTTCCAACACAAAAAGCACAGCATCATGCTAGTTACTACAGTAGTTCAGGCCATCTTTAATTTCTCCTATTCTTTATTTTGCCTTTTTTTTTCCCTCCTCGTCAATTACACTTTTGTTACTGACTCCATACTTAAAAAATTCATTCATTTTTAAGAATGACTTTTTTTCTGGGGCTGTATTCATTTATAGCTCTCCCTCTTTTCTGCTTTTGTATCAAGTCCTTCCCTTTATGATGTGAGCTTTATGATGCTACCTACTTATATATTAATTATTTTCTAAGATAGATTATTGCACTGCTTCGCTGTTTAATATTACCATTGCTTATTTTCTTCCCTTTCTGTTATAAAAATTTGGGTTTTTCCTTAGTAGGCCTCCTCAAGTATATAAAAATACGCTGATACAATGTTTTCCTATCACCTTTACAACACCTGTTTACGCTTCTTTGCTAAGATAACCAGCGTATCTCTTTTCTTTTTAGACTGCATGTGCTTGCGGTATAATTTATAGAAATTGGGAGTTTCCCCCTGAAAGAGTATGTTTGAACAGTTAGTTTGCATAACATGCACAACTTTTACATATATAAACCAACTATGATGTATTAATACTTGAATGACTGGAGAGCTGCACCTATTGTGCCAGCTATGAAGCTGTCAGGCAGAAAGGACCAAAACAAGCCATGCTGAGCTCCTGAGGGAAATCTGTTCTTCAGATAGGCTTTCCTGTTCAGCGCTCCCGGAGTTTTACTCTTCTTCAATTTACAGATGTCCAAATAGGTGTAAGCTTTCTAACTGAACAAGCCTAGTCTCCTTATGGAATGCAAATTTTGGAAACCTTCAGTAATTTCAGAACATAAATCCTTTAGCTGCTGCCATACCCAAGCTGCACATTTTCTTAGCTAATACACTGAGAAGCTGTTTCGGTCCCACCCTGCTGCCAGTGTCACAGAATGGCACTCTTCAGCACTGGGGAACTGTAATGTATTAGCCAAGCAGAAAAGAAGTATTTGATCACATCATCACTTAAAAGAAGCATTGTGTTGTTCCTACTAAACTTCACTGGTGAGTTACTGCTTATTTGCAAAGTTGAAATAGGAAATATCTTCAGTGTTCATAGGTGAGGTCTTCCCAGAATTTAGCGGAGTTTGATCCTGAAAGCTTCTTAAGTAATTGGTTTGGGAGTCACTTTGAATATTTATCCTGGGCTCTAATCACTGTTTAGAAATAGATTTGAAGTGTAGTCAATTTAACGTAACCATTTCACTATTCCATCTGTCTTTCTGTAGTAATACTCTCAAGATGTTTGTAGGCATGCAACATATCATTTAAGGCAGACAATGGCACAGTTCAGGATACAGTTTAGGAATAATATGCCCAGAGCTTGATGCTGGCCAAGGTCAACGTGGCTTGCGAGGAGACACCTATCTCTTTTTTTGTATTGATCTTGATTTCCTGAAGCATTTGCAAATTGCAGAAAGAGTATTGAGACATTTAGATTACTCTAACTTAATTCACAGGAACATAAGTACTCAAAGCTGCCCTCTAACAAAGAGAAAATGCAAGCAGTTGCCCTTTGAATAGGGAAAACTCTGGAGCTTTACCTTTAGGATTTATCAAACAAACCTAAGGAAAAAAAAATCCTACTTCAAGTTAGTAGCTACATTTCTAACACTACAAGCTTCAAAACTATTGAAATGTCTTCCCATATATTCTTTAGCGTTCAAAATTATACTCATATTCATTCTTCAAGTTTCTGAATCCATAAAGTCATGCTTTGACTGAAGGCTAGAATATGCAGGATCAAACAGAGAATTTGATTTTACTCAGGCTGCTCTGATAGGAAAATCAGATTTTCAGGTTCTTTCTGGGGATGCAAAGATACAATCTTTTGGTACCAATAGCATATGTGTGCAGAAATTGGTCTCCAAGAAGTCTATGCCAGGATATTCAGCTCCTCTCATAACAGAATCAAAACTATCCCAGAAGCTGAACTGAATTGTCTGGGTGTTCCCTGAAGGCTTGCACATATTCCCAAACCCCAGATCTGGTACATACCAGATCCTTGTGAAGAATTGTCACCATCACCGGCGTAGCCTGTGCAAAGGTTGTCTGGGAACACAGTACATTAACGAGAACGCACCCTCAAAACAAGTTCCATCCATGGACTTAAAGGGAAAACAGTGGACCTAAACAAAAAATGAAAGCCTTTTCTTGGCCACTATCACGTACCTAAGTGACCTCATTTTGAATTTCTCACACCCCAGATCCCATCAGGAGCAAAGCACATTGATCTAACTCTAGTCTCTGACGCAGACCACAGTGAACTCACAAGATGCCACTCACCCACGAGAAAATCCATTTAACGGGGACAGGGCCCTAGTGTACAGTAGTCAGGACACGCACAAAACATTTAGCAGCCTGAGGGCATGTGGGGATGGAGAAAGAAAAAGAAAGAAAGAAAGAAAGAAAAAGAAAGAAAGAAAGGAAGAAAAAGAAAGAAAGAAAGAAAAAGCAAGCAAGCAAGCAAGAAAGAAAGAAAGGAGGAAGTTAAGAAAAAAAGAAACTATCAGTGTTTCCGAAAATTGAGGCCAGGGTCATGATACGTGGAACTGTGAGCCTGCCAAAAGTGGCATTCCCAGAGAAAAACAGGGTCACAACCGAGAAATGGTAAAATACCATTCTGGGAGGTCTCTCTGCTCTTGAAATAGACTTTATATGTGAAGATGGATTGGGCTAACATGAAACTGCTGAAATCTGTTCATAAGATATTTGACTTCAACGAAGGGAAGGATTTCTTTTCTTTGTCTTTTTCAAAGGACTGAAGCTTCTTTCCAAATTTTGAAAAGCCTGGCACCGCTGGAACTTGGGCTAGTTAGGACACCATCTTACTGTAGACTTCCAGGCAGCAAAACCATACTTGGCTATGCAGCACTTTTCTACACTGAATGGCAGAAGCTCCATTTCTTGAAACTTTGTGACTAAACAACATCCTAAGATTTCTGGAGAGAAGTTTAATATATATGTGTGTATGTGTGTGTGTGTATATATATATATATCTGCACAGCACATGATGACATCTCCCAGCAGTTACTCTTTTAATCATTTTCTGCATTTCTACCATTTTTTCAACCCAAAAAGCAGGAAACACTTTGCTTTTCAACAGGAATTACTAAAGAGATTTCTTGGTGCTGTAATTTCTGCCACAAAGGTGCTGACAATTAAACAAAACCCGTTTTTAAACACAAAAGTGAGGATAATTAAAATGTAAAGTGAGATAAATCGTTCCCCAGACAGAGTTGGGGATTATGACTGTCAGACTTGGAAGCAACAACTTCTCATCTGCTCAAGGTAAGTTAAAACTCAGTTGTTGACATACAATTCAATCTCCTCTTGCAAACACACTTGGCTTAGCATCTCTTCGTGTTTTAAAAACAGTACTTGTATAACAGAGAACACAGCTGCAACACTCAGAAACCTTCCGTTCTTAAACCACAATTACAAAACTGCCAGCATTCAAAAGTAAGTGAATCAAAAAAATGCCACCCTACAATAATCTACACAGCTGGGTGTTGGGCTCTGCACTGGAGAACTCCTGCAGCAGCCAGTCTCCAGCAACAGCAGCACATCTCTGCAGACTTTATACTAATTTCTGGTACCCCCGCATATAAACCAACATGAGTGTTTCGTAACTCACAGGATTTCAGAATTGCTGGAAGATTTATTAGCTAAGGTGACACCCTTTTGCCCCTCTGAGAACACAAACATCCACAGACAAAAAGTTCACGAGGGGCGGTTGAAATGAAACTCAGTTAACATTGCTTTTTTATCCGGCTCTGCACATAGGAAGTGTTTCCAGAAAAATCCTCAAAGCCCTTGCACACGATGCAGAGGCTGCTCCTGTGGCACAGTACTTCAGGTTTTACGTCCTTACATCAGTCCAGCCCTAAGATGGACAAAAGCCTGTTTGGGTACAGCTGTGCTTAATTGCAGGGCTTCGCTGGGTGAGCAGTCCCAGTCCTGGCCCTCCACCTGTGAATCATGCTAACCAAAGACGAGAAAACATTTATCTGCAGAAGCTGAGGGAACTCTGATGTGTCCCCTCAAACACCAGGCTCCCCCTGTTTAGAAAATGCTCGGATTTCATCATGAAGCACCCATTTGCCTCCTCCTGCCCAAGAAGAGCTCTCCTCAGTTCAGTATCCATAAACCTGCGTAGCCAGGCTGAATGGAAACCAGTTGCGTCCCCATCTTCCCTGCCTGTGCCAACGTGGCAGAAAAGTGCCTGGAGGAGAGAAAATATAAAGCCTACATCCCTCCCAAAACTCTGGAAGGGATGGGGCAAAGGTGATCTAATACAAAAGCCTGCACCTGGGAAAGAAGCAAGAGGTACTGTGCCCCAAATGTGATGCAGCCACTTGGACCTTATAATTTTATTTCCAAACAGTAAATTCCAGGCAATGGGAAGGGTAGTAAAATAATTATGATACTCTGCACCACAGGAGGGTATCATAGAACTCCCCCAAAAGCAATTTTGCTCCTATCTGGTAGGTAATACTAATAAGATGGCCTCTTACTTCAGTGGCCAGTTCAGGCATCAGATGGTGTCAGACCCTGCCCTGGGCTCAGGCTTTTGTGGCTGCACCTGGGCACACGCCAGCTTTGCATGATGCACAGCCCAGTCACAGCCCACCCATGCAACGGGACATTTAAACACACCACATGTTGTCTGCGCAGACCTACATTAGACTGGAGATGTTTTTAACAAAGGAGATGGAGCGCGGATAGGCGTAGGGGCCAGAGGGTACTCTTAATTGCAGCTATGCCCTTGTGTGTCCTCTTAAATCAAGTATGGAAGTGGTATGGTATGTTTAAAGTATTCACTGAGCACAGGAATAGAATGGCTAATGGCTGAGTCTGAATTTTTTTCCCAATTATTTGTTTAGTTGAGATTTCAGTATCACATTCGACATTTCCTTCACAAAGGGCTACTTTCAGGTAAACTGCATACTGGAAGTAGATAACATACACCCAGAAAAACAGATATTGCCAGTGAATTCAAAATGAAAATAATTTGACAAAAGACCGTGTCGATGCATCTCTGCCTATGGAGATCTATGAAGAGACTGGTCCTTGTCTCAATTATTCATCTTTCTTCCTTGAACCCAGACTATAAATGCCCTAAATAACCCATTTTCTAAAAACTGGATTTGACATTAATTATTTGTTACAATGTCATATAACACTACTGCTTAAAGAACCATGCAGAGAGTAATATACACAAAGTAAGCAGAAACTGTTCTGATCCATTAGCAAAATCTACCTTACTCAAAGTGAAACAGTAAGAAACAATTTTTCCACCACTTCTATAATTATCACCACGAAACTACTGAATTTAACAAAATTAAGAACTATTTCTCACTTGTTTCTGAATTCTGACTTGATAAACCTGGAATAAAATAAAAAGTCTTTTAAATTTCTATTAATTATTATATACTAAAAGGATACTAAATTATCATGATACAGCTGATGTTGCTATTCACATTGCTGAAATGAAACTCGACACACTACAAGTTATATCAGGAACAATTCCTTCAACTTCCTATTTGTATTTTCTTTTAAATTAAGACAGACTCTTGGAATATCCCAAAAGAATTTTTTTCTTTTTAACCATTACTTATTTCCTGCTTTTTTTTCTTCAGGTTTTCATTCCTGTGAATTTCAGTGAAGCAGCTGTAAGAGGTAACAATTACAGCAAAAACGCTTAATTACCCAACTAGCTTTTAAACAGTACCTGTGGGCACATACAGTCCTCACATGAAGTTACTTAAAAGTAAACCCACAGGAATTATTGTTAAATAATGGTACGATTATCAAAGAAAATTATTCTCTGTGAGTCATTTTACATTAATTACAATATATTATTTGAAAGGTAACATAGATGCAGTTTGTTCTGCAACGCTCCTAGGAGAGTTTAATGAGCAGTCCCATTAGGAACCATAGGCAGGAGCTGGACTGACACAGCTCTCACACGGACTCACTGCCTGCACTAAATCCCCCCCATGTATGCTGAAGTCTACACTGAACTTGGCAGGAATGAACTGAAGCAATAAAACTAATGAAAATCAGTTACAAGAGGCTACAAACAGCTGTAAAATATTTAGAGAAAACCATGGAATTGAAGACCTGACCAGACTTCCAAATCCCATTTTCTAACATTCTTAAAATACCCACTCCACTTTTTAAAAATCTCTCCAAACAATGGTTTGATTGAAGAGTACACTTTAAAAAATCTGAGAATTAATTAAGAAAAAAGCTATTCAAATACCATTTATAACTGATGGGAGAGTATCACTTAGGCAACATTTATGAATGTATAAAGTAGAAAAGCAGCTGTTAATCTCTCTGATTTTCACCCTTCCATCAGGAAACTGTATCACACACGTCTTTTTTTAAGACAAAGAACCTCCTCTTCTACAGCAGCCATCATTTTAATATGAGATTTAATAGCACACATAGCTTACATATTACTCACATGTGCAATACTGTGTTTGTATGCATCAAGCTCAACTGGAGTGCTGATTGTTCAGTTCTATGAATTAGACTACAGAGAAAATTTTTTTCACAGCTTCCTTTGGATTATTATTATTCACAGCACCCTTCCATTACCTCCCCAAATTCCTCACTGACAAGTCCACCAAAGGGAGAATCACTGTAACTATGTACACTTAAACTTATTAAGACGTAAGAGCCCCAGCCTGCTGTTGTAAACCAGAGTAGTTCCGCTGTGTCTTCTGGCACTTTGCTAATATTTACAGCGGCAGAAGCTAGTCCCAGAAATTAAACACTGGCCAGTGGCTTCTCCATGATATGAATCAGCAAGTTTACATAACCTCAAAATCCTAAAACTTGGGTGGTTGAATATTACTCATTATCCCATCACCGACTCCTTTCGGCCAGCAGGGAATTCCAGAATTCGGAAATTATCTCTAACTCACTGTGATCAACACAAGGATTACAGACTGCTCTATTCTGCCCCAGGGAATTAAACCCCAAGTTAAAGAGCTTCCTTACCGAGCTAAAATGTAAACCAGCACTGTTTCTACCACAGAAGAAAAGCACCTGGAGTCAGAGCCAGACCATGGAGGAGGGAACACAGAAGAGTGGGAAAAACAGATGAGCAAGAAGAGAACAGGAAAAGCCGGAAAGAACTAAGTAGAGACAGAATATTTTCCATTAAGATAATGTCAAAAGAGCCAAAGACGTCAATAGGATTCACGCACATGAGCAGTTCTTGAAAGGATCTGACACAGCACTTCAGTTTGTCGGTGAATGGAAATGAACACCAGTAGCTAGAGCTGCCCAGACTTTTGCATCCCTTCATATCCTGGGGAAGGCTTTAGGCTAAGAACTTTTGGGTCAGGAAAGGAAATAAAAGACTCAGAAATGGTAATAGGGTGCCTTCCTGGAGCTTCTGCTTGGATATCGTAAACTTTGGTGGAAACACGTTCTGCAAGTGTCCTGGCTGAGCTATGTCCCTTGGGATGCACGTGGCTGTCCCTTCTGCTGTGGACCACACAGCTCTGTGGGGCAGCTGGTAGCTGCATGGTCCCCGAGTGTCCCCTGTCCTGGTTCTGGGGACACCCAGCACTGACCAAGAGCAGACCAGGGAAGCACCTGAGCTACAGTACCTAGCAAGCACAGCAACATTTTCAAACCAAAGTACTTCTTCCAGTGAGCTAGGTACCTGACGTAAAAAAAAGCAACTGGTTAGTCAAGAAAATCCTCATCTCTGCTAAAACAAACCAATCAGAAATATTAATTATTCCTATAAAACCCCTTTTTTTACCACAGGAACATCTCCAGAAAATTATCTGATGTTAGAAGAAAAGGAAACCTGTTTTTCTTCAGTCAGATGGTTCTAGATATCTTGACTACACTTCAACAACTTTAGGTGAGATAAGGAAACTGCATCAGGTCTTTTCCATGTTAAAAGGATTTATTAACACAAAGTTAAGCTGTCAGCTTTCTAGAAATAAGCATGGTTAAAAATTCTAGCTTTTTCTATCCAGGCTAGCCAAGGGCAAACAATTTTAGAAATTATTCTTGATAATTTTTTGGGCATGGAAACTATGTACTAATATTTTACTGGAAGAAAAATTTTTTTCAAGTTTTTTCACATTAACATGGTTTTTCATTTAGCACAGAGGTTCACAAAAGAAAGCACATCAATTTGGTACATAAGACCTGCTCTGTATAACCATCAATGAAAGTTAATGTGAAAGATGAACAGTGTAACAACGCCTATTCTTTACATTCCTCTGATAAGCACATACTAGAACTCCAATATGCCCACATTTCCCTACTGTCTAAATACGTTATCCTGAAGTCTCTACTATCATACACATATAACACAGAACGACAGGTTATCCTTGTATATTTTGACATAGCATTAGAAGCAGGACTTGCAAAGCTAGCCAAATACCTAAGGCTGAATCCCCAGCACATTAAAAGCCTATTTACTATTGCCTATAATGCTATTTTTTATATATATATATGTGTGTATAAAAATGCAAAAGGAGATCCATATGGAATTAACTGTATTGTTAATTTTCTGTGCTTTTTTTTTTTTTTTTTTTTTTTTTTTACATAAAAGAACAAGGTCAGTGTTTTCCAGAATTACCCACTTGCTTTATATGATGAGAAAGGAAAAACATTCCTATTACAAACATTGTTTGGGAGAAAACAATATAACATTTATGGGAATTTTTCTCATTTGACTTTAGAAAAGGAAACATAGTAGAAAAAACACGTGGAAGAGTACAAATTTTTATGTGAAATATCAGTACAGACATCTACCACTGGAGCTAATAAAAGCAGCAGCAGTCTCTTAGGTGGGTCGCTCACCACAGAAAAACAAAGAATATACTGTGCTCTTGGGCTTCACAGCTGCTTGATTTCATAAGTAGGTGGAGAAACCTAGATTCTATGTGACATTTAATGTACCAGTTACAAGATCCATCTGCTTGATTTTACCACTATCAACTTCTACATCAGTTCTCTCCCATTTGTTTAGCTACTTGATACCCAGCTACATGGATGTCATTGTTCTCCACTCTTCTACAACTCTGGATGCCCCACTCTCAACTTTCAGTCCTCCGAGTGCATCAGCAATGCCAGAATAGATCACACCCAATGACAAGTGTTTAATTTAGATGCCATACTCCATCAAGCCTCTAGCATACATGCAGAAACCAAGGTTTACTGGAAGTAAACTCTGCTCAAATCTGGACAGATCTTTGACAAAGATAACAAAGGGTACGCACATAACAAAAGTTCGAAGTCGCTCCTCTAGTGTACGAGGGGTGACAGAGCTCCTCAACAAAACCGCTGTCAAAAAACAAAACAAAACCAACCACCCGTATCAGTATGGGCAAGCCCAACAGCTGGGAGAAGACATTGTTTCCCTGTTAATTTTGTCCTGAGAAACACAGAAGTGGTGGTTTTGCTGACATGGAGAAAGCTTGAAGCAGGCAATGGTCACAATGGTCAAAGAATCATAATGTATAAAGATTCCTGTAACTGGCCCATTTGACAAAGATTTGGATAACTTTAAATATAAGACAGCGCTATCTAGATCACCTGTAATAATCCTAAAAAGCATCTAGGACTTTGGCTTCACTAAGGCAGGAAGCATGCTTGTGTCACCCTGCCTCGTCAGTGAAGAGGCAGTATTTTCAGAATTAGCTGATTGAAAGGAACTCCACAGACTTCACTGAAATGTCACGGGGGATGATGAACCGCTGTTACTTTCCCATGAGTTAAAAGAGGTGTTAAAACAATGAGCGATGTCTGTATGAACCCCATCGTCGATCCCACATTTACTTAAATATCTTTAAATCCATCCAATTCTGTCTGTTATCTATTTAAAATTAATATTAATGAGAGCTTTTAAATTAAAAAAGGAAATATATCCCTATGAGTAGAAGATGGTAGACAAATTGGTTCAATGAGCCCAAACACTGGTGTAGGTCATTCCCAAGAGTCATGCCCCACTTCTTTCCAGGCAAACGCTCGCTGCCGTAACATCAGTCCAAAGTCTAGAGAGCACAAAGAGGAACCCAACATTCCCCAGTATGTACCTTCTTTATTACCAGTTATTTATAAAAAACGCAGCCTCCAGAGACGCCACTAAGTCTTAAAACGCCATGGTGTATATACTTCATAACCATAGTTTACGCCTGTTAACAGTATCATGGGTAGACACCTACTTCTGCACACTGCCACAAACTACATCTAAGTCCCTTGTCAGTTTATGTCCAACGTATTTTGGTGGTGTTTGGCTTATTCTAAGGTTTATTTTATTTATTTTTCCAGCGCACTGACGTTCCAGATGACAGCTCCAGAAGTGCATTCACATTCCGCTACCTCTATTTAAAATATTTCAAAGGTTATAGTAAGCGGAGGAAAAGGTAGCAGATACAGATAAGTATAGTGAACCACATACAGCAAGGGAAAGTATTGCTTACCTTTGATGAGGTAAGTAAATAATTAGCTACACATAAGGCACTTCACTTTGAGTCTCTCAGAACAGTGTTACACAGGCAAAAGCTTCTGAAGACTTTAAGAAGGGAAACACTCAAAATTCATCATCTCCCTGTGCAGGCAACATATCATGCCTGCCAAACTAGACATAAGATCTTGAAATATTAAGCTGATTAAGGATGGGAACAGTTTTTCTTGATAGACTGCCTCATAAATAAAATCAGTAATTTCGCTAAACCCAAAGTATTTTTTCAGGAATGTGCTCACTTGGACAAAAGGGATGGGGGGTGGGGCAACGGCATAAGCACGTGAGACAAGGGCCTAAAGAAACCTTCTCTTCAGAATATTTCAGTGATTATTTATTTCTTATTTAAGGGGAGGATAAGTCAGACTGTTGTGTCATGACCATAAGTCTCTTAACTGTCCAATAATGCACCACAGTGAAATGGGGTTCATATGGCTAAATATAGATACCTGTCTTTGAGCTTATCACCTTGAGGACCACTGATAGTCAGAGGAGCTCAAGGCATAATTAATTTTTTCATTAAAAAAGATAAGTAAATTATGTTAATTATGTCCTGAAATCTCTATTTGACTATGAAAGTGCAATAGACTATAAAGTGAATCAGTTTGATTGGCTTAGTCAAATTGTTTTCCGTTCTTCCCTGTTGGAACATTTATTTTCACCATCATGATCATCATTACAAACCCAAGGTAAATATGTAAGAAAAACCATAGCCATTTAGTATTACATGCTTTTACACTAATAAAATTATCATCTTATTTGGGTACCCCTTAACACGTATTCTACAAAGTAATTTCAGCCTCTGGATAATGAATTATAGTATATAACAGCAAACTAAGAACAAAGCCCACTGAAAAGATCTGACTAGTGGCAAGATGCTAATGTAACAATAGATATTAAATAGGTGTAATATTTCAAATTATTTGGTATGTTTTATGTTAAACTATAAATGATGAAAGTCCAAAAGTGCAATGAATATAATTTTGTTTTGTGTAGTCACAAGATAAGTTTAGACAATTAAGCTCTCATTAGTGTTTTTTCTCATTTTACTTTAGTTTTTGCTATAATGAGCATTCTTCATTTAAAGCCTATTCTCTATAGTGGCTTATTTAGGGAAATTTTGCTGAACACAAATACTCCGTAGTAGATTACAGAAAGTCTAAAACTCTGTGAAAACAAAGGGCGCTCTGAGGATGGAAGAGAATTTGAGTCAAGAAATACTGGAAAAGTTCAGAATAAAAACAAGTTATCGAGCACTGATATTAGTTGCTAGGGCTTTATAAACCCTGTGCTGCCTCTTAGCCTTTTGCCTTGGGTGGTTTCCAGTTCTCTAGGAGCTACTGAAAGCACTTTTCACCTCCTATCAACATTTGGTACTATAGACCCTAAAGATGCTAAAGAATTTGTAGCCTTACTTGTCCTGTTTGTTACAGACTGTTTTTGTGTAAGATCCTGGCTCTCACATAGCCTCCCTAACCCCAAGTAGCATCTCACCAGTCTACAATATTTTGGTGTAGGCAAATAAAATTGTTTTATATTCTTGAGTCATTAAATGGTTTTAAAAAAAAAAACAACACAACACTCAACACCCCACCAACTAACTAACATCAGAGCGTGATTTAAGACCAAGCAAGAAACATCAAAAGATATTACAACATTGTTTGATGCTCCTCTCTTGGCCATAAGCCTTCCCCAGTTTCACAAACAGAGGGTAAAACAAATGTTTCCAGTTACACGTATGCTCACACACTCTTGGCTAAGTAAGGCCAGACCTTTCTCTGTTGACTAAATTGGTATGCCTTAGTTGCCAATTGGCTTCAAATATTTCTCAGAAATACGAGGTTCCTCCTGCAGCAATACCTAGATAATGAGGGACGATTATGAGATGAAAACATACTGACTTCCAAAGGAGAATAAATGGATATGAATACAGTGCGATACAGTACGAAGAATTTTATCGCCATATAGGCGATCACAGAACACAAAATTCTCCTCAAGGAATTAAGATAATCACACAAAACCTACGGACTTGTAGGGGTAGTTGAAAGTCTGTGCTTCATTCAGAGGAAAGTAAACTGAGAATTACCCCCGTCACTTATATAAGCAAATGCTATGAGGGCCAGCTCCTCAGTGCATCCCATCCTCTCCATCGCCCCGTCCTGGCCTAGGCACCTCCAGACAACAGGCAGAGAGCCACAGGGATGCAGGAGCACAAACCTTTCAGTGCTGTTGCCTCTGAGATAATGAGAAAGACTGGATGTCACGTGAAGGAGAAGCAGCATGACTGTGCTGTCAAAATTGTTCCAACAAACAGGTAGAAATTTCAAGAAAACATTTTACCCTTCGTTGCATGAAGTCCAAGCCTCACAGACATCAAACATTTTGAAATTATTTCCTAAAGATCCATCATTTAAAATGGTTTCTGGCTACAAAATTGTGCATAAATGAAGTGGAAAAATAAACTATTATGAAAGTACAGATATTTGCAAAGAAACAGATGTAAATACATCTCCGTGACAGAGGAAACACATGCAGAAAAATTTCTGCAAGATTTTCTTCTCCGAAACTAAAAATAATTAAAAAAAAAATGTCAGAGGGAAACAATCAGAAAATGGGATACAGCTATTTTCTGAATAGCCACAGATGTCCAGAATTATCGAGAACATAAAATAAAAAACGAATTAAGGTATTTTCTACAGAATAACTGACAACAGTGTTTAATACTATTGCTTGATATTTCCTGAAATAGTTACTGCAACTTCCAGATTTTCAAAAAAGGTTTCCAGCATTTGTTTGTTTATGGGTGCCTCTAGTCTTTACCGTAAGGCAGCGACAGGCAGCCTTTAATGAAGTGGTGTATGGCAGAGTAAATGTATTCACTCCCTGACCTGCAAGCCCATTTGGATGCTTTTAGCCCCTCTGGAAGCAGTAGCGGCAGCATAAGGCACCAGCGAGATAAAGCAGTGTTGGCCAATTACCAACGGTGTCCTCTCACGTCACCTGACAAAACACAGCAGTTGCTTCTCCTGTTTTTGTACCTACGATGAACTTCGGTAATCTCCTCTCTCCACGTACGAGGGAACATCTTAAGGCGCCTGGAAGCCACAGAAGCTTGGCAAACCATTTGGCTCTGTTTTAAATATTATGTAGATTATAGAGGACAGAGAACAAGTTTTACTTTGTAAATACAATTAACAACTGTTAAATCTTTACCTTTGCACTCCGGTTTTTCATTTTAACAGTTTAATCTCTGAGTCATACAAGTGTGTCCTCGTTTTATTTGTCAGACACAGAAATCCACATTCTTTTCCCCAAAATGTTTGTATTCCCAGCCGCGGGCAAGACACACGCTTGCCATTCTGGTTTCTAGAATAAATTTGCAGCCTGGAAGACCAGACGGAGGCTCAGGGAAGCTACTGCCTGCTCATAACTAAGACGACTGAACTGTCTTCCAGTAAGGTCTTTCCATGTTTAAAAGCCAGTGAATAACTGTCTTTAAAATAAAGGACTTAAGTCTTTCCTTCGACCTTGGTGATCAAAGTGCTCGAGCACAGGATTTAAGATTGCCATTTTGAGAACCTTTTCCTCTCTTTTTCCAAGCCACAACAGCAAATCTAATAGTGCTGTAAGATCTCACCAGAACATGTATTTGAGAATAAAGGACTCTGGGAGACATGGGGGAGCTCTAACTGAAAAACTCAAACCTTGGTTAAGTATCGAAGGTACCTACATATCAACACAGGAGGCTGCCAGACAGGAAAGATAACTTCTGCTGCTTGAAAGGAGTAGATGCAACAGCAAAATGCCTGAGCTGGACAAATAGTAAAAGTCTACCTACTACCTTCTCAATGTAGAGCTGCTGGTAGCTGTGTGAACAGGCAGGAATCCTCTTGAGTGATAATGATCAGCAGATGTAGTAAGCACGGTATGTTTTTGCACAGTCTTTACCTCTGTGGTTATACTGTGGTCTTCCAAGGAACCTAATGGCTTTTCATGCACCTAGAAATCCAGAACACTAATCAAGCCTATTAAATATTAAGCCTATTAAAATGTTTTAGATTGATTTCTCAGTGCCTAGAATACTGTTCTCTAACTTTATATTGACTAATAGAAATCAAGGACCTGGGTGTGCAATTCAACATGCAGGTTTTGGCAGTTGTAAATCTTTTTCTCCGCCTGCCTGCTTTAAATCTCTGTCTTACAAAACAAAATAAATGAAAACAAAAATTCAGAGAAGGTGAGACTGTAACAGGCTATGCAAAAAGCAAAAGGCTTTCAAATGCATGTGAAGCAGAGATGGAACCACTCATTTCAAATTAAGTAATGAATGAAATAAAAGTTTCCATTCTAATAAAAATAGTTAATTATTGATAGCTTCAGTGCATTAATCAGCTGCTTGAGAAAAATGTTCTCCAATCAAAATCAGGTGCAATTGCTTCTAAATCCTTCCATGCCCTTGCACATCATCTTGGAAAAAGAAGCAAAAGTAAAAAGTTTACTCAGGGAAACAGCACAGTCCTGAGAGTTAAAAATATCAGAGAAGAAAGAACATTCTGCAATACACCAGCACACTTTTCCTTTGCTGTGCAGCTTCATCTGTGTAGACAACATAGTCCTAATTGATGTTTGTACAGAACACTGGTAATCTTGCCTTTGTGCATTGTATCAGGCGCAGGTAAAATTAGTCCAGACTATGTGAGGACAGATAAGAGATTTAAGTAAGTCTTTCATTCCAAGCTGTCTAACTGGAAGAAGTAAGTCATTAGGAAAAAAGATATTTGGAAATCTCCAAATATTTCTTTGACATGATACAACCTCTTTCCACAGAATAAAAATTTTACAGGAAAGCCTTCCTTCCACACGCACCTTCTATTTTTGTACACACCCACCCCATTTTTTAAATAACTGTAGCAAAACATATGAAAAATTAAAAAACAATTGTTTGAGTTTTGGCAAAGCTTAAAAAGTATAGGAAAGTCTAGAAAACAGAAAGCTAGCCACATGATAATGATAACTTTGTTCTTGTATATAGGATGAGTTGTTCTTAGCACTCTAATTCAGTCTTTGCCTGGATTCACAATTCCCAGGTTTCATACAAGGGTTTGTGTTTCTCTAGAAAGGTCAAGACTGAGAGGTTTTTCATCCTGAAATAAAAGGACACTAGCACAAAGCTGCAACATACAAGGTAACGGAAATTTGCTTCAAGCAGGGTGTGACTTAGACCAATTACGTGTACCTGTTGCATGTCATCTCTCTGAAGAGGTGCCAAGCCCAGCCAGACTAAATCCCCAACGCACTGCTGGGTGCTAGGGAAGTTTCTGCGTTAAGCACTGACAGCACTACCCTCCACTTCGCTTCAGCCACAGAGAACAGTCATGCATTAGGAAGGGGGTGGCTTGCAGGGCCTAAGAGGTTGGTTTTGTCTCTGCATTCCAACAGTGAAATTTAGAGATGTCCATCAGCAACCATGTATGCACAGGTGCTGCATCTGCTTTTCCCACGGATCCATGAATTTGGTTCTGTGACCTTTTGTTTACCAAATCAACTAGCTCTCCAATATCTTTTTAAGGACCCCATAGGTGTTAGTGTCTCTACTTGTTTTCTACTCTTTAAAAATTCTGTTTCCATATTAATAAACCAACTTGTTAATCGTTTCAGTTCAACTGCCTATTGGATGTCACATGCAGGAAATGTTCTACATAGCACTGTCAAGGAAAATGAACCTCCCACATGGAGGGAGGCAAAGGCGGGGCAAAATATGACAACGAATGCATATAAAATTATACAATCCATTATATAAAATGGATAAAAAAAGGTTGTAGACAGGTGGGGGTCAGTCTCTTCTCCCAGGTAACAAGCAACAGGACAAGGGGAAAACGCCTCAAGTTGCACCAGGGGAGGTTTAGGTTGGATATTAGGAAAACTTGTTCACTGAAAGGGTGGTCAAGCATTGGAACAGGCTGCCCAGGGAAGCGATGGAATCACCATCCCTGGAGGTGTTTAAAAAATGAGTAGATGTGGTGCTTAGGGTCGTGGTTTAGTGGTGGACCTGGCAGTGCTGGGTTAACGGTTGGACCTGATGATCTTAAAGGCCTTTTCCACCCAAATGATTCTATGATAGAACAGCAAAAAGTACTATTTTCTCCAAAGCATTCCACCAAAAAAGCTAGTAGGGATCTTTTGAATCAGGACCATAGTTTGTTTAACTAGGATAAATCACAAAATGTGAGTAGGTAAGTCAGCTAGGGAAGGCATATCTAAATTTCATACCACATTTCAAAATTTTCCAAGGCACTTTAGGAGTGTGAGTCCCAAATCACCTGATTCCTTTTCACTTCTAGTGACAAGTCAGGCCCTCCACTCTGAAAAAGTTTGAGCAAAGTACTTTTGAAAGTGTCACCTTCAGTGAGACCATACCATGCTGAATAATAATATAATATAAAATATCTTTATTACCTAAAGAAACGACTACAGCTCAGGCAATTTTCTGGGACACCTTCAGCACAGTTACTAATAAAGTTTCATCAGCTGGAGGGCAAGGGGGAAGAGACAAGAAGAAGAGTCATTTCGGGAAAAGTAATTTTCCAAAAATTGTTTTGGGAATAACTCATTCCTGAGTGCTTGCAATCCAGGTATGTGCCACACATGACTTTGTGTTTAAAGTGCAGTTGAACTCCAAAGGGGAGATGGACAGAGGCTGAGAGATTTATGTGATTCTAGACTTGTTGGTTTTACTATTAGGTGGTGTGCAGCTCTGATTTAAGATGTGCCGAGCAGGCCTTTATATAAAATAGCAATAAATTAGTGATGCACATGTAGGTTTACGTGTCAGGAGTCCAGAGCACTGAATGCATGCTCAATGAGTTTTATAAATCTGTGTAAATAAATATAAATGAAATCACACTGTGGGATGTCCCTGTCTTGTGTGTCTCAATAGTATCCAAATTAGACACAGTCTATTTTCAACGTGTTTAGAAATATGCTCACAGAAACACACTAATTACCAGCCTGAAAAATCAGCTTGGGTTTTGAGAACCGATTAAGTTCCCTGTGGGTTCATTTTTGTCAGGAAAGTCAGCAGAGACAACTCAAAACATACACAGGCAGTGTATCTGCTGCCTGAGATGAGATTTCTACAATTACTTTTTCTGACTATAAATACTCTTAGTTCATTTCTTCTTGCTAACTTTACATTTCCCATATATGATTCATGGTGTTATGCCAAGGTCACCCAGGTCCTTGGTATTAAAAGGTTATATAAACACATCCCTGAGGTAACTAAAATGAATCAGATAGGCAGCGGACAGAGTGCAGGCCTGAACTTGGAAAGGGAGGGGGTGTGAAAGCCAGACCCTTGACATTAACAAAAAAAAAAAAAAAAAATTTAAAAAAACAATTTAAAAAAATCACTTTCATTTGTAACTTCACACAAAACAAAAAGAAATGTGGTATTTCTGGGAAAGCAAATCAGCAGGAAATGTTTCCTTTAGGGGAGGGAGGAGCAGGGAGGCAAAAAGGCACCCCCCCCACCCCCCCCCCCCCAGTATTTGTGCCTCTAGAAACTACGTGAGGAGCTCTCAGTACCCTGCGTCCTCATGCTATGCCCCAACCCCTGCCTTAAAATTCTGAGCACGGACAAGGACTTGAGGTTGGAGCCTAACCTCAAAGTGCCATTTTGGAGCTGGTTTTCTGTTGGGCAAGCTACTTCACAGGTGAAACAAAATTAGAAGATGAAAAAGTTGCACTCAGGACTATAAAAGGATCAAACAAATAATTTCCTTTTCTGTAGTATTTCTATTAACCTTGCTGCACTTAGCTACAATAACCAACATTATGCATAAAAACGCTGATAAGAGGGATGGTGCAAAACAGTATCAGACAGTAAGACTAATAACTTACAACTCTACATCTTCAAAATATTGTAATATTAACAGCAACAGTTTATGTTTCTAACATCTCTGCAAAACAAGGCACATCACAGTTTTGCAAGTGTGGGAACTGGAGAGCACAGACTTTTAGTGGTTTGTCAGAAGCATCCTTCCTAGGAAGTCTGTGTTCAAATTAGAATTAGCATACAGTTTTTTTGCTTCTAGTTTTTCATGTGTGCAGCTTTTTAATCCTAGGCCTCCAGCAATTCCTAAGTTCTTATAAACTTCTATATCACTGCCACAGATCAATCAAGAACAACTCTAGCTCTGCAATAAAAGATCAACGTGGAAAAAGCAAGCTGCAGTGGCTGGCTTAGTAACAAGCTGTTGGTGAGCAGTTTGTGTAATAGCACAACACTGCTGGCCAACTTTGATCTCTATCACAGAAAAAAGACAAACCTTTATCACAGAAAACACGTATTTCCCTGAAACTTACACACACCAGCTCCAGCTACCATCTGATTCAGGTGATTTGGGCTTTGGCACTAGACTCGACCAAAGGAATCCCAGCAGAGGTGGGGATGCAAGCTCCGCCGCAAGCCCAAGTGGCTTGAGCAACACGTCCCTGTAAATTTGAGCTCCAGCTCAAGTGCAGGTCATGTTGCTGCTCACGGCTGCAGATCCTATGTTAAAAGTAAACGCTGGTCCCTCTCCCAAACTAGCTATAGAGAATCTTTTCTTTTTTTGCCAAGATACTAGCTGAAGATGAGTAGGATGAAAAGGCTTTTACGTGCTCTGTGATTTCTGCAAGGATGAACTGGGCAGAGAAAAAATAAAACAAGAATACTTGAAAGCTCAAGCACACCAGTTTGAAACTCAAAAAGCAGTGGAGTATGTCACCCAGTATGCCTGAGCATTTCCCAAAAATCCTGTTTCCGTCAGAAAAAAAAGCTCTCCATGAGACAGAAGTGATTTGTGCAGGAAGTCTAGATTTGATTATGGTCCGAAGTGTTTTAAACACTTTAAGAGATTTTTACATTGTCCCTCGGTAAAACCTTGTTTTTCCCTCACTTAAATCAATATTCAAGTAGATCCGCAATAGCTACTGAGAGTCAATAAACAACCTATCTGCATACCCACACAAATATTTTTCATGGAAATATATATTACCCAGTCCCATTTTACTTCTTGCACTGCCTACGAGTAGGTGGACTTCTAAAATTCTAGTAGACTGTAAGTGTGAGAGGGAGTAAAAACTATTATTGTTCCCACCAACCAGTAATCAGCAAGCTCAGTATATCATCCCCAGAGATAAATTTTCTGATTTTGTTGGTTTATAGAACAGCCAGGTTCTGAGCACAACTCCTCGAAGTATGCTCATCTACATTTCTTCTTGCCTCAGTCTTGCCGTGAATTCCAAAAATCTCTCTCCCGATACTTGATTCTGCTTTGCTTTGAATGCCTGTTCTTTCTATTACTCATCAAATAAGACTCAAAGCATAAATGGAACGAGGTGGCAGAAACTAGCTTCCAGCTCTAAATTCCTGACAGTACAAACCAAAGTCTGTAATTTATAGTTTTAAAAAAAACAAAGCAATGACTTCTTGTTATTGTTACCTTTATTTGAGAGGTTACAGCCAAAAACTGTCCAAATTCCAGACAGTGCAGGAACAGTCACACTTTCTCCTGCCAACTTACAGCATGTTACGACAAGAATAACTTTTTGTAAGAGGACAACATGTTTGAGGCTTTTTCAGAGCAACAATTCTTTAAACAGTGAAATAAGAAGCACTATCTATATTCACTGACAAACTGATAACCAAACATCTGGCATGCAACTTGCATGCTCCCAACGAGATCAACACCCATTTCCTCTGCTCTTGTTCTTGTGCTATGGATCATCTTTTCTGGAAATCTCAAGATCTGGCTGATGTCCTCCACTGCAAGTTCATTCTCCCTTTTAATTTTTCCACATTCCGAGCTAAGTCAGCTCTGTTTCCTCCAACCTCAGTGAAAACAACTCCCCAAATCCTAAGACCCTTTTACCAAGTCTTCATTCAGTGCTCCTCCTTGCCTCCACTTCCTTCCCACAATCAATCTAGAAAACTTCTTCCCATAGAAATTATCAAAACATAATACCTTCATCTTTCCATTTTCCACATCACTTTTAACTACAAGTCTTTTTGCTTGCATTTCTGTGCCAGCTGTAGTTCCCCTGTTCTCACCCAGCCTCTTCATTCTCCTTTACACTCCTATACTTGTCCCTCTGGACTCATCCAACTTATCTGCTTAGGTCCTTCAAATCCACATCTGTCCTGTCCTCAGCCTTTTGGATTCTCTGACGCTCTGATTCCACAAAACAGAGTTTCTACCTCCCTAGAAATCATACTCTTTATCCCTCTGCCCCAAACCCAAGCCTCTTCCCACCTCTAGATTCTTCCAGTTCTCATCCCAGACTGTCTCTAATCGACATTTTCCACCTCAGCCTCTTTCAAACATGTTCTCTGATATCATGTTCCTCACCAATATTCAGACTATTTTTCCCCATCTTCCAACAATGTCACCTGACATCGATACAGGTATGCATGGTCTTCCCAAAACTTGGCCGTAGGCATCCCTTCCACCAGTTTCCTACATTTTGATTTCCTGGTGTGTGTGTGTGTGTGTGTGTGTGTGTCTTGTGGCTCACTGCCTTTGCTACTTTTCTCTTCTCCCCTCACAAGCTGTCTTTCATCATGCTCAACCATAAACATAAATACAACTACCATTTTCATATTGAATACTCAGATTTTCTCTGTTGCATTTTTTTCACTCTCTTCTTCAAACTTATTGAGCAACAACTCAAAAAATCCTTGCACAGAGCCACAGTCAGCTTGGGAATGACATGGGTACAGCAGCTGATTTACCTCCATCGCTTTTACCACTCATTGAGAATGAGAAAATTATCCTGTCAATCAAGATCATAACCTGATCACCTCTGACTCAGCCTTTTTCCCCGAGTTCTTCACACTTCACATGAGATCTAAACTTCACACGTTCTTTCTGCAAAATATTTCAAAATAGATTCGCTCATTATCAAAATACTGACTCCTGCTTCACCTCAGCCCATAATGATGTCCTCCATTACTGACTCATTGGATGCCTGGTGTACTTAAAAACAAACATACACAAAGCAAAATCTAAAACATGTTACTTCGCCTCCAACACTTGGACTTCTGAGCGTTTTTTGCCAATAATCTTTATTCTGCATGTGTTATCTGCACTTCTTCAGACTCTTCATAGCTAGGAAATACATTCCCATTAAATCCCACAATCTTTACAAAATTGGGTTCCTTAACATGCTGAGGCCAGTGTACGATGTCTTTGTTGCTCTGCTGTTTTCACCTTTTTGCCTGTAGTCATTTGTTGCCTCTAGTCTGGTACTGAGATTATCGGTCCTTTTGGTCAGAAACCTTATTGGCGCTTTGCCTCTGAGAAATGGGCTTGAGTCCTCAAATCAAGTCCGAAGACATTACCACTTGGTAAATAATGAAAAATTACAGTTTCTGCCCAACCATAATATTTCAAAATGAATTAATGTGTAGTTCTCTCCTGTATGCTAGGTATTAAAAGCCTAACCAGAATCTGCATTTCTGAGATTTTTGCAGCCCTTTAATACCTGTGTTATGCCTTTTTCCTACGGCAAAAGTATAAAAACAAAGCAAGTATGCCACTTCATGTTCCCCCACTAATTAAAAACAAGCAACTTCAGTTCTCTAAGCGTAAGTATCAACGTTTCCAAGAAGCAAAAGTATTTCTAAAAACATCAGAACTTCCATTTTATAGATGGAGTAATGGAAGGTAGAAAAAAATCAATTTGTTTCTACCAGCAAAATCATACAAGTTGAGAAACAGACCTTGAAATATAACCCCATCTGACGTCCTTTCATTCTGTGATCTATGCAGATAGGCATTACCCAACAAATTAAGCAAGAAGTACGAAAAGAGCAAAAGAAAAATAATCACGTCCATGATGAGAAAATATGGAATCACTGAGATTGAGCAATCAGATGAAGAAATACCTTCACGACTTGCTGATACCGAACAGATTCCTTGCCAATTAATATTGGTACAAGTAATTAGTTTTAATCTAAAACAGAGTTATTGAGAATGAAGTCCAGATTACTGAGAACATACTCGGTTAAATTAGTGAGATTACAATGCAAAGCTTTTGTTTAAGTGCTAGTTTATACATTACAACATTATACATTATAACATTACAAGCCGTACTTGTGCTTTTCCATCTATCAAGAAGCAACAGAACCTTGTAGAAATAACTGCACAGCGACATACACTTGCAGTAACACCTAACAAAAGCATAATGAAGCTTCATTTCATACTGAGGACTTCTAAAACACGAGGTACTGCATCAATGCATCCAGTACTAAATCATCATCTCTGGGGCGGAATCTAAGTACAGGTAAGAAAAATTAACGCTTTCCAGTGAAAGAAGCCGCCTTCCAAGCCATCATCCAGGTGAGCCTGTCTGGGGCCCGCACCGCTGAACTTCACACAGACACCGTTTGTCACAGAGCTGCTCTCAAAGCTGCCAAAAAATCCGCCCGCAACTGATGACAAACGTATGGGGGGACAAAGAGAGTTCTGGCCGCCGCGCAAGCTGGCACCGCCTGGGTGACTGCCAGCCCGCTCGGTTCAGGGGAGACGGGTAACCCCCCCTCCCAGGAGCAGCGGCGGCACCAGCAGTGCGCCCCGGGGGTGCCGTCCCCTCCCGGGGGTAAGGGCTCCTCCAGCACCAGGCCCAGGCCCAGGCCAGCAACTCAGCTTCTGCCGGGGTCCCACCGGGCACCCTCCTCTGCCCTCCCTCGGGATTTATGCCGTGCTTTAAAGAAAAGTCTGGAAGCTCTTCCCTTCCCCACAGGCACACATGGCACGGAGCGTGTACCAAGGCTAAACCCAGCCAGCCGCAGGCACCACCGGGCGAAAGCCTGGGGCTTCCTCCTGGCAACGCCATCAGGCGAAGCAGGCTCTCCATGGCCTGAACAAAACAGAGTGGGCAGGGGGCGAATTACTGATATTTGGGGGTCTCAAGGGAGACCTCCAGAGCCTCAGCTCCCTTCCCGGGCAGACCGACTGCCGCCACGACTGCTGATGGGGAAAGGGAGAGCAAGGATGCTCTCCTTAGGGTGAGCAAGGGCCAGGGAGACAGACGGACAGAAGGAAAAACATATTTCTAATACCTCACAGGCTTCTGGCTTGGAGAAACCTGTTAGCCCAGCCTTTCCTTCTCCCCCCCCCCCCCCCTTTTTTTTTTTTTGTTATTTTATCGACACGATTAAGATTCTTATCTCAGTAAGCTATTTTCTTTAAGTTAAAAATCAATGTTACGCTACGGAAGACGGGGAGGCAAGATGGACTGAAAAGCCTGTGGCTGCCCACTCGCCCCGGCTGCCGTGCCCACCGGGACCGCAGCCCCCTGCACCCACAATTACCCCATCTGATCAAGTCATTTAGGAAAAAAAATAATAATTTAAACTACTCCACCCAAATCCAATTTTCTCCACTCAAAATGCAAGTTTTGTAGGGCAGAAAGACCAAAACGGAGGAAAAATGAAACAGTTTAGGGTCCTTAGGAAAAAAAACCTACCTACTGTGTATCTAATTTAATAGTGCTTTCAGATTAAGACCATGGTATTTCAAAGGCTTTTGAGTGTTCCTGGAAACCTTCTGACTTCAAACTGCACAGCCCTGATTTCTCTACCTGTAGGCATTAGAGTGAAGGTGGAGACAAATAATTCCAGGAAAATAACTGCTGTTCTCAGATGCAGAGATACATCTCCCTAGTCCTGGAGCTGCACTTCCAATATCACTTGCTCAACAGACGCAAAATTTCTTCAAGCTAGAGAGGACTGAATGGAGATAATTTCATCTTTTCAGAGTCCCCTCTTCTCCCTATTTCATTTGTGGTGTGTCTCAGTCTGGCTCCTTACCCCGGGGTCCTGAGAAAGCAGGTGGTGCAGACCGTGGCTACGCAGGGCACACCGCTCACTGGGGCGCTCTCCTTGCTCACGAGAAACGGTTCAGCAGGACTCTGGCAAGCTTAACGTCCTTACAGAACCAATTACAAGCTCTCATCTTCAACAGAGATGTGAATCAGTCTCACCAAACTCAAACGCACAAAATGCCACAAACCACTTTCAATATATTGATCTACTGAAGAGTTCAGATGTCATTAATAAACAGCCTGTCATTTTCAAATTCATTTTAAAGCAGGGGGGAGGAGGGGGAGGAGCCTGTAAAAATGCTGAACATGTGCTACTTTTTTTTTTTCTAAATGCAACGTAGAACGGTATTCCTTAGCTGCATCCTTTACTATCATTGTTATGACGCCTGTTTTCTTTCATCAGCTACTTGGAGGCAGCTATGCTTCAACAATGATTTACAAAATGCAACTATTACAACTAAATCTCTGCTCATTTGAATAGGCGTCTTCTAAAGTCTGTTGCTAAGTCGAGAAGAAAGAAGTGTGAAAATGTAGGCTACTTCATCCTTTCAAGAGGTTTTTCCACTACGTGCAGCAGCGCTTCGGAAATGCATTGTATCGAAAAGAGAACAAGCAAGCAAGCACGACGCAGCTGTCACACTCTAAAGGGCTTGTCACAGGCAACAAGTCTGTCCGTGTGCTCAACTAACACCTTCAACTGAGCACTTACCTTAACTCAGATTCTGCTTACGTTACGCTAACTGTTAAGGCCAGAATATGATATTCCTGGGACTACACAGGTCCTGTTTCATTAATGAAGAAGAAATATTTACAGTCTCACCAAAGGCATGAGAGGTAAGAGACAGATGGGAACAGCCTTGCCCTGCTGCCATGCACCCTTCCTGCCAAAGCACTTGGGACACCAGTTTCCAGCCCACTTGGTTTTCTTTTTTATTACAAAGTCTTCTGAGTGTTTGGGTAGCAAGGGTATGAGAGTGTGTGTGAGGCTGGTAGGCAAGATTTAACTAATGGTCAGGATAGAAAGTGTATGCACGTCTTAGTATCATAATGCTTTCTTCCCCCCCTCCCATATTACAGGTGTGGAACCAATTCTTTTGGTTTGTTTTGTGCAGTTTTTAACATACCACTACTTTTCTATGGTTTTCCCCTCAGAGCTGTCTTGACTTGACAGCAAAAGTAACACTACTATTTAAAAAAAAAAAAATAATTCAGTCTCCTGTACTCTTTCTCTGACCCAGTGAACCTCTTCTGTAACTTTACACCAGAGAACAGCCCTGCTCTGTGTTTCAATCTTATTAAATGCTTTTAAGATTTTAATCATTCATTCATT
Organism: Falco naumanni; assembly: GCF_017639655.2. Classification (NCBI taxonomy): domain Eukaryota; kingdom Metazoa; phylum Chordata; class Aves; order Falconiformes; family Falconidae; genus Falco; species Falco naumanni. The sequence continues at coordinate 5,600,641 of NC_054054.1, read as the reverse complement.
GGCTGCTAAGTGAATATTATATCCCTTTCCTGTAGGCAATCAGATACCATAATGCTTTAATGTTAAAACTTGTTACTGCTGCATAGAAAAAAGTAACAAATAGTTTCTTATTTAGCGCTGGATTGGTATCCTGAACACCTCCTAACTAGCTGCAAATATCCTGGAGGCACCTTTATTAGTGGAGCTGATCCAACAATATTTGAAAACAAAATTGTAAAAGACAATGCTTACAAAGGAAAAATAGGCATAATTGTAAAACAGTAAGTAGTAGTTGTGACTTTGCATTTTTATGGGCAAACGCTAAAATTTTATCAGTGCTGTCCAATGATACTTTAAACAGTTTTAGTGGAAAGCTCTACTGCCACTGGGTTTTTTGTTTTGCAGTTCTCTCAGTAAATATACCATTTGGTTGCATATATTGTGGCAATTACTCTAATACATGAGAGAGAAAAAAACCCCGTAGATTATATTCCTGATAAACATGCTGGTGCTCTGTACATGCAAGGAGGAGCAAATTGGGAATGTAAGTAATTCTTGTATTCTTTCTTATACACCTATTCTTTGGCAACTACTAGAGCCCAGAAATGGGACTAGACGAATCCTTAGCCTAGTTACTTTTAATGCTCCCAAGATTTTAAAATAACCTGATAAATCAGCAGAGCTGTTGTGCACCACACACAGTGTGACGGGTACCCTACCAGCTGCAGCGCCAGCTCAGGAAACTGCTGCTGCTGCTGCTCCCCTCCTGACCAGGCATTCTCACCACCACATCCCCCCAGCCCTCTGCTGTCATAAGCACCTGTGTGTACCAAAACCAGGGAAATGGAAGTTACGTTTATTTTTGCTAAGCTCTTTTTTTTAGCTGAATTCCTCATTGCATGTTACTACCACACAGAGCAGGGGGCAGCAACAAACTGCTAGCAAACATGCAATCATAGCCTCAAGTATTAATGCATGCTCAGTTTCTTTCAAATGAATACCTTAAAATACAAAATTGCCATCAGCGTAAGACTGTATTTTAAGTCTTGAAATACAAAACTTTTTGTATCATGATTACTCAATAAATCCTTCATTTATGAAAAAATGTCAAAATTATTTCTCTTTACTCAGGGTTAAAACACTTTGAATTAAGCTATAATTTCACACACTAATCAAACAAGTAACAGAAAGCTGTTCTTTTTCAAACTCTTGGATTTTTTCATACTCCAAGGATCTGACCTCAAGCACAATAAATGAAAATCTTTCCACTATGTTCATCAGATTTTGGGTCGTGACCAAAGCTGGCTTCCCCCACCTGCTCCCCTCCATAATAGTTATAGGCAAAATAGACAGAATAACAACCTGTTGGCAGGTAATACTAGTTTACACTCAAATGAGAGGTAGAAGCATCACATAGAGATATGCTGTAAACTGAGCTCAATACTATTTGCAACTTATATAACTTCATGTCTCAGGTTTCTTTACAATCATAACAACAACTTTTTTTTTTTTTAAAGACCAGTTTTCCTCCAAATTATTATACCCTTTAAAACACTGGGTACCTCCTAGTCTGTCATCAAATAATAAAGAACACAATACATGAATAAAAAGTCAGATGGGAATCCTTTAAGGTACTTTTACCAAGATGGTTTTGTCAGTTTTGCAGCTCAGATCATGCACTACAGGTTAATGAGACAAAGAGGCACATGACAACTTTTGAATTATGAACTCTTAAAAAATACTGTTTTAAAAACCTCCTTGCTACAAAGACACTGAGTTAAAAGAAGGGGACATGGAGGGTGGCTGGGGGAAAGGCAACAATTCTTGCCCTACCAGCAATTCGAGTGAAGATTTTTCTTTCAACACATCCCCAAGCATGTTAATTCCTGCTCTATTCAATAATTCCATGAAGACAAACAAAATAATGCATTAGCTGATTTTAAATTTTGAATATATATATATATTTGTGCATAAAGTATTTCTTTGCTGTATTACATACCTACAAATACCATTTCTAAATTTCAGGATGCACTACTGAATTATATAGAAGGTATTTGTATATATCATTTTATACTAAATAATAACATCCTTCATACCAGATAAACCTTGATTCTGGCAATGGAGTCCCTTTATCTTTCAATAAGCTATTAAACCATAACAACCAGAAAGGCAAACATAACTTGTGGGGAAGCTCACAGCATCATTTACAAATATAAACAAACACCACCAGGCTTCTTCCTAACACCTTTATATTACTTGACTTGAGTGTGTGCGCATATATACAAGTAGGTACATAGTTCTGATGCTTAAAATGATGCTTCACAGCCACTAAGAGCCCTCCATTTAACAGCAAAAGTTGACAGGGAGGGGAAGGAAGAAAAGCTGGCATGAACCTGTGCTTTTGCTGGACTGCTGGACATGTCCATCCAATAATATAAATCAGTTCAGCTGCAGTGGAGTTGTTCCTCTGAGCTTCACACCAAGCACACACTGCTTTTTACATAAGTGAATGAGGGTATCATTAAGCCACCACACTAACCTAATAAAGAACATTCTTGGGAATGGGAAAGAAAAGTTATGTCTTCTTTTATTCTATTTAAAATAAACAGGAAATATGTGAATTAGGATAGAAACATCATGCTTCAAAGTCCAAAATTAATTGTAGCGTAACCTAGCTACTACCTTGCAACCAGAAAGGACTTTTCATCATTGCTACTGCCAGGAGCTAAAGCTGGCAATAAATTCAATGTTAAGACATTTTGGAGGTCACTGTCACCTTGACAATCTACCAGTAAGCTGTTATCAGAAAGCTGAAATAGCTGTAAACTCAGATGTAAACAACTTATATATCACTGAGAGTCACTAGGCTTTTCTTTTTCACCAGTTCAAGAAGTTGAATGGTGAAATCAATGTATACAAATCAATATATTAATCTGCATTGATGATCAAAGCATCTTGAACAGGTTCACACGCAAAACAGTTCAAAAAAAGCTATTGGAATCACATACTGAAAAACCCAAAGTCAAAAGGCCAGCAACATGGAACTAAATGTAACCTTTCAAGCAAAACAGAGAAAAAGACACGTTTGCAAGGCCAGGCACCGCTGAAATATTCTCATTTGCTTTCACTGCAAAAGTTTGAATAAACATTCTCAGCATAGTATTTGCCTTTCTGAAATCACCAACTGTAATATTTTGAACTTAAGCATCCATATATAAATATATTTGGGGTAATCAGGAATCATATAAAATCAAAATGAAAATAAATTTGGCAAGATAACAAAATGGGAGTTCTTGCCAACAACTACACCTAGCCTGCAAGATATACCAGTGCAGACTTCCAGACAGGTTTACTGTTTATAACTGAAACTCACCTTGAAACAATGCAAAGTAAAGATGCAAACTTAACCTAAAAAACACACAGATTTTTAATGAACCACACACTCAACTTTCTTCTCTTCAAGTTGTTTTGCAGCACATCCTTTCGTGAAGATACGTACACTGAACAATCGCAACAAAAGGGGCTCTGAAGAATTTTGTGGCTTAATTTTTCTACCTGTAATTGTCATATTGCCAAAGTAATGGGAAAGGTATGAGCAATTCTTTAAACAGTTGTGTTTTAATTCTGATGCCAAGTCTTTTGGTTATGAAGAATTTTTTTGACTGAGTTGAAAGTCTATCACAAGTACACAGAAAGACCTAGGGCAAGAACAAAGGTGCAGGGCAGAAGCTAGTTTATTCAGGCTTGTCAAGTTAAATCTTGTAAAATATGTACACATTTAATTGTTTTCATCATTTATATATGTTTCAAGCGTGGAGGGGGCCTCCTGAATCATTTAGGCAGAAGGCAAGCGCCAATTCTGGAAGCCCTGTTTGATCAGTGAAGAAGTCACTCATTTCTGGCACAATATGAAGCTTTAAAAGTGGTGAGCTTTTTTTTGTCACAGTAAACACAGACAATTTGGAACCATTTAATTTATTTCAAGCAAGAATATCTCAACAGCAGCTTGAACTTTGCAAGCAACCCTAAAGTGGGTTATACACGTTATAAAGGATTAAACAAAGCAATAAAGTAATGGGAAATAAAATGAGGGGCAATGAGCATGTGGGAGACACTGTAATTGAGAAAGCATTATAAAATGAGGCACCACTCGCAATAACTGCAGTAAAACGGTTAATGAAAGCACAGCACAAGTCTGGTTTCTCTCTCTTGTTGTCACTTATTTTTCTGAATGACTGGATTTGCTGCCTCTTTTCTTCTAAAAAAAAAATAATGAAAGATTACAAAAGGGACACCTGGAAAAACACAGATGTGGTCTTTTCAGCTCCAGCCTACCTCCCTGACCCCCCCCCACGCACACTCATCACTGCCCAGGCTCCTCCCCATCGTCTTTCTTTCCTCAAAAGCAGTTCCTCTCAGCCACAGGAATGCCAAGCCATTCTTTCAGGTAGCTCAGCCTCACCACTTCTCCTTTCACATGTCAGGATGTGCCACTCAACAGAGCTTTGTAGGTACATGCTGGGAGGGTTTTTTTCAGGTCGGTACCAGGAGTGCACACAAGTGGTTTAAGAACAAAACAGGGAGCTCTCTGTACCAGCCTACCAGGTCCCCAGAAATATCTTATTGCTTTTACACCAAAAATTTTCTCTTATGCTCACCTCTTATCGTTATTCTGGCAAATGTTAACTACAAGAGGTCTGGGAGGGGGTAGAAGTTGCACGTATTCTTCCACCAGCAATACTACTTTAAAAAGAAGAACAACCACCTCAGAGGAATCTTTCTTTTACAAGTTACTTGAGTTTTGAGTCTACCAATTTTAACACTGTAAAAGGCAGGTGGAAAAAAACAGAGCACATCCAGTATGTCCCCGCAGTCCTCATGCTGATGAGAAAAGAAACACAACAGCACATGCGGCGCTTTTTGGACGCTGAGCCGTTAACGGTGTTCATGAAAAATATCTTTTTCTTCCAACACCCTAAAGTGAGGCCCTTGGGCAGGTCTCCCATCAGCTTCTCCACACCCAAAAGGGAGTAAGGACTTAGCCTGCTTGGTAATCTGGCTTGCACTGTACAGCTAAAGAAGCAAGCACGTACAGAGTTCAGTGAGAAGAGTAGTAGCCAAGGATAAATACAGCAGTATTACTACCCACTTAAGATGCTACTGGGAAAACTGTAGTTTAAGCAGTTTGTTCCCAAGTACATATTTCATGTAGCCTCTCACACCTGGAAGTGAGTATTCAGAAAAATAGCAGGATTGATACACGAGTCCTTGGTTATACAGAATTCCATCCTTGATGTGTGACTAAGCCAAATTGCATTCAAGAAGTAGGATACGTAATTGAAATCATTATTTATGTCCTCAAAATTGACTAAACTGTTAAAAAGGTGACTCTTGGAACAAATGCAAAATAAAAAAAATATATCTCAGTATTTACAGTACTGGAAAATATTGAACAATTTTTTCCATGGTATAAAGGACTGACATTTTTTACATAACCAAAAGTTCTGCAACACCCACATTGACAACAGAATGCAGTTTAGGTATGACATCTCCTAGTCCGGGATGGGAAGGATGGCCTAACTGAGACAAGACTATTCTGGGACAAGAGAAGCTTCTGTACAACCTTCTGCTCTAATTAAAAAAATTGCAGATATTTTGGGAGGTCTGAATTGGTGATGTTTGTGAAATAGCAATTAGGAAAGCAACAAAACTTTGCAGGATATTCTCAGAAATCATATGTACGCTGGGAGTCATAACAACTCACTAAAGGTACTCCTGGGACAGGCGTTTACAAGACAGCAAAAGACATTGTTTACTTTTAAGAATACCAAGGAAAAGTGAGGGTCTCTGAGAACTTTTCCCGAAAATGCAACTAACAAGATTATCAGCACGCAGTGCAATACAATGGCAAAACAAGTACCGAAACAATTAGAAAAAGTGCTCTTCCCATCCTGTCTGCTGCCTGCAAAGCAAACGCTAAGCAAGCTTTAAGCCTCTTCTGCAATAATAATCAGGGCAGAGCCATAGTCTCATGTGTTCCTCACGTTCTTCCACAACAATCCTGAAGAATTAGGTGGGTGATTTCTTCCCACAGTGTTACCCAAGAATCAGTATCACATGGCAGGCGTCAACAGCCGTACCACTCCCATGTTAATTGCTTACCTTGCAAAGAAAAAGAAATTACTATTTGATTTTTCCATATTAACAGAAGAATACTACAAGGGGATCCTTGTATCATGTCCCTCTTCCAAATTTCAAAATAGTTGCCAAAAATATAAGGTGTATATTGTTAATGGGGAAAAAAAATCCTGGGGGAAAGGTAGTGTGCATGTAGTTTCCGCTGTCTACCACATGGAATATTTAGGAAGCAAACATTCTTTCCCCTATAATGGCAAAACAAGTTATGCGATCAAGATGAAATGAATCACAAGTTTGGGCTTTATTCCAAACACCCTACATATTAAACCCAACCATCAGGTGGATCACCATGTCTGTTTTCTAAAGAATATAATAGATGGAAATCTGCTTCTTAAACTGTTTTTCATATAACAGGAAACAGACAAAATAGCATCACAACCGTAACATTCACACAGGCAAAAGAAAGTACTGATCTTGAAATCAGAACTCTCCTGCTGAATGCTTTTTTCTGTAACAAAAAATGAGTGTATCACTTTCAGCAACAATGCACAGCTCGGTTTGCTTCTATATCATGTGTTATATATATTTTTAAGGTATTTATAAAGAGCAAAACTGTCTGTTACAACGCTATACACAAGGCTTTTGTACATTCATGTCACACCAGTCATGTCACACACACAATATACACAGGCAAATATGTGCAGGAGCACCAACACAAAAACATGCACAAACGCACACACACAAATGAGGCTTAAAGTTTTAGAATGCTTTAAGGTATGTTTTTAGAACAAGTACCTTCTGACATTTATAGTGGAGAAACAAACCATTTCTGAAATGCTTCCTCCCTTCTCTGCCATGTAAAAATAGTTTAAGAAAAGTTAGAACTTCACATACTTTAGTATGCAACATTAAAAATAAAAATGGTTTTCCCCTGAAATTTTGTTATAATGGAATTAGGTGATCAAAATATGTATCTCACTGAAAAACAGAGATTCGCTTGCCCCAAAATAAAAACTGTTCAGTGGACAAAAATCAATGAACTTATCAGATACAATCTGGTAACTTCCTAGCCTCAACATTCAAGCTACCAGCACTATTACCCTCTTGAATAAACACAGCTTTTGGAAAGGTTAAACCTGTGAGGTCCTCATCGGAAAGTCCCTGAGTAAATTATAACATGTGATGATGACATTCCTGTGTCTTTTGGAACCAGCAAGGGGAAGTAAGGGTAGGTCATTATAAGCCACTTGCCTTTACAACCGGCTGTAAAAGACAATGAGGACAGGAAGCTTCCCACCGAGATCAAGGTGCACAATCCCCAGCTAAAAATAAACAAGCCCTGATAGTCACATCTGCTGGAAAATATCATTGGAGCCTGAATTCCCAGGTGCTGAAGCAACGGGAAGAGAATGCCTCGGTACAGCAGGCTCCCAAAGGATCACAAAATAATAATTACAGGGATTGGCAATGATCACTGTTCATGTTATTGCTGTAGATAAAAATATCAGAGCGCGTTAACTTGTTTAACCAGGGGAAAAAAGGGGAAATTAAAATAAAAAATCAGATTAAAAGAATTTAAATTTTCTTTAAATTTATCCTTGTCATCCTTTAGCTCCCAGACACAAGTCTTAGAGTCACTCTGTTGCAAAACCTTCCTATCAAAGGTAATCAGAGCAGGAGAAAAAGCAAACATTTCTCTATGACTTCTCACCAGGTGTTTCAACTCTTCCCACTACTAACATTCCCAGAGCAAAGTAGATGCTAACAGTGTGGCCCCAGCTAAAGTGTTCCTGCTATGTATGACATACCCTGCTTTAGTTACCAGCAGGTTTAGGACCACAGACGGCATGCTGCGGGACACTCCGGCAGGCTGCACTTTTCCTCTCCGAACAGACGGTGATCCCTTTCCTCACTTAAGTTCCCTTATCCTTAGCTAGTTAAGTCATCGAATTGGCCAGCGCTGAGTTAACATCAGCACACGTGCCCCCACGCAGCCTCCAACCCGTGCTGACACAGTGGAGGACCAGCTGAAGCAGGAGAGGTGCCTCTTCGCACAGAGCACGCCCGCGTCCAGCGCTTACAATAAACTCCGCTGCCACCAGGGCAGGGCATCACTTCCACGGGGTCTGAAGCTAACACAAACCAACATGAGCAGCCTGTGAGTGGCCTCCAGACCCACACGGGGCTTAAAAATTATCTTAACTTAGCTTATGTGATGTTTTTCATCTGTAGGACTCAACAGGTTTTATGACAAATTTGGGGTTTCATTTTATATGTCTATTCCAGAGAGCAGTGCCTTGCTCATCAGACAAGACTGCCTCCCGTGTATGCTGCCTGCCCCCAGGCACTCCCAGGCTAATCCCAGTCGCTTTGGGGATCAACAGCCACATGTCCGTGCCAAAAGATATGTACTCTTTGCGGAGAGAACAGAGTTGCCATAGCTGCTGAGGTCTCCAACCAAACTAGCTCTGCGGGCAGGCCTGGCACAGCTGATCAGCAGCGGACAAAAAGATGTATAACCTCATTTCTTAAAACCAGGGAAGTTCTTGCTGGCACAGCCATGTTTTGGTTGAGAAACGGAGGAGTTTTGTGCCTTAAGCATTTTTTTTTTATTATTTTCACAGGGAGCAGAGATATTTCAGAAGGTAGGAAAAAAAAAAAAAGGCAACTCTTGGGGAAGCAGCAATCCTGCAGTTTTCCAGCTACGGTGAGGCTGGTGGACAGCAAGCTCTTAACGTGCTCCAGCTCCTCAGGCAGAGAGGAGATACACGCCTGGTGGCCAGTTTTGTTTTGTTTGTTCGGGATTTTTATTTATTTTGCTTGAACTTTGTGAAAAAAGTCAACCTTAAACATAGCTTTGAAAAAGGAAAAGGCAAAGGCTTAGATAAAAGGTGAGCTGCAGCCCCTCGCCTGCCAATCCGTGCTTTGAACTGGAGGACCATCCCTGAGGACTGGCGTGCCATTAGCAGGTTGGCTTCAGCAATGTGCCTACAAACAATGTGACTACAACTTGAGTCATATAATTCTTTCCTATTCTGATTTTTTGGCACTTCTTTCTGCACAGAAAGGCCTAGTGACAGGCTACAGTCTAGAGACTACAGTGGGAATAACGCAAGTTCAGAATGTTCCAAAAACTAATTCTGATGCCATTAATGAATAAATTTATTGGACCTGAGGCTGTTTCATTTAATTCATAGATACCCTTGAAAATTTTTAAAAACGATCGATTGGAAACCATTTCTGGCTGTCAGTACTAGGGAGAACTATGCATAGGAACATACCCTGAAACCTGATATAAAGATTACTTAAACAAAAACAAGACCTGGGACTAAAACACAGAATGAAAATATTCCAGTTGTGGAAGGGCAGGAGGAGCATTGTGTTTCAAACCTTTATAATGTTTTAATTACTTACATTTAACAGTGTACTGCTTGAAGCCTTCTGCTCTAAAGAAAAGCTTTTCACACTCCCAGTACTCCTCCTCTGTACGCTTGGTGGGTTCACTATTTCTTCTGCTTCTTCAAACGGCTTTTAAAAACCTCTGTCTCATTCAGTGCCACTCAAGAACAACTACAATCGATGTGGAAGAGCTACTTCTACTGACTGGTGGTAACCATACACTCACTATATAATAATAGAATTGCATAATCATACAGGGAAGCTCTTTTTAAAATAGAATACCCGCATTCTAAGAACCAGCGAGAAGGGATGAAAAATAGAACTAGCGATGAAAAAAACTAGTTAGCCTTCTTTTTTTAAGTCTTCTTTCTACTTGATAACTATTTTTGCAGGTCTAACTTCTGCAAAGTGTTACTAGCTCATATATGTCACTATCCTACAGATTCTGCTGCACACTGTAACCCGAGAGCTATCACACACTCATCCTCTTGGACACACTTTCCATGTTATTTGAATATATCCTACCCTTAAAACTATTCTGGCATGACATTAAGGAAGTTGTGGCTCAGGTGGTAAATCCAGGACCATCTTGAAAGGCAAGCTGGTAAATTAAGTTATATTCAAATTAAATGGGAAACCACGGGTTGTTAAGATTTTACAAAACTACCCCTAAGAACAAAAGGCATTTAAAATTTTTGTTGACTGCCTAATAGCAGGAGCTATACTCTGGTTCCAAAGCGTTCATGCTACACTATAAACAGCTCTTAGATATCCCCCTGTGAGTACAGCTCAAGGTGTAGCAGCTCTAAGGCCCTGTTCTGACCCAGAGCTGGGTTCCCTCTCAGTAAGCAGCATCCTCAGACACGGAAGCCGTGCACTTGATGCAGTAGCGTTCTGTGTGTATCACCCTTTGGGTATTCGGCTCAAGCTGCAAGCAGCGTATGCATTTCTCATGCAGGTGAGGTACAGCTCTACCGTTCTTTTGCATCTCCTCCCACCAGAGTCGCAAAAGCAATGAAGCAAAAAGCAAGGTTCAGTTTGCCCTTCAGCTACTCCTGCAGAGCAGCAGATGTTTCTAAATGACGTTCAATACAGCATTCAAACCATCTCAATCCTGTCCACTAATACCCAAACATTTCAGGTATCAACACAAAATGAAGTTCATTAGCTGAATTCTGTCATGGGTTTTGCTTTTTCCCCCCTCAGTAGCTTTACTTTTACAGGATTCAAATCTGCTGCATATAAAACATTCACAGCACCACTTCATCACTTCCAACGGCGTTCAGCATGGCCCGGGGTGTCAGACTCCTGGTGAGGGAAACCAGGGGGCAATTTCAGGGCCTCCCCTGGATCAAGATGATCACCCAGCAGGGAAAGTAAAGCTTACACAGAAGAGAGGTAAGTTACCCAAGTATTTTGCCAAATGATGTTGGTTTAAAAAACATTATTTCTTTTTTATATCTAACTTACCAAGACCCATAGTACTTTGGCTGTCTATCATATAAATATGCAAGCACAGACAAACAGGTCAAGTTCATTTTCTAAGACTTAAGATTTTTGCAGCAAAAATCCCTGCAAAATAACTTTGTGCATGAAAACTCCCATCCTGAGGGTTTTACAGAAAAACCGTCAGAGCTTATTAAAAAAGTAATTCATTTCAGTACTCTTGTGTAAATCAGCTTGGTTGCCTTCACAGCTCAGTTATCTTCTCAGCTGCTTTTTTTCTCAATACCACCGTGCCCCCCCCCCCTTGTTTTTTAAAAAACAGATTAATATTACAAAGCATGGACCAGATGCAGCAAGAAACTTCCCTAAGCCAGACAGATTTGGAGGACAGGCCCTTTAGTTGGATTGCTGCAGTGATGGAGATCAGAAATACAGCTTTGGGGGAAACATCTAATTTCACGTTTTAAACACCTGCATAAAAATAAAAAAAAAAATCTCACTGATCAGAGGAATCAGGGGACTGGGATTTATGAGTAAGACTGTCAAGAGTATAAGAAACAGAATACAGTATTTCCAGCTCCCTTGCCAAATATGTATTATGACTTCAATTCATTTTACACAGATTCAAGCAAGCAACAAAAAAAAAAAAAAAGAAAAGAAAAAGAAATAAAGAAAAAAACCCTGGTCTTACAGTCTACAGAAACATCAGGGATTAAATGTCAATAGCAAATCTCTCAGTACTTCCTGCTGCCACACCAAATAAAGCCTGCTTCCAAGCCAAACATCTGCTTTGTCTGTCCCAAACAGGAACTCATGAGAAGGAAATGTAGCACCCTTTACCACTGTGGTCAAAAGACAACATTTTTAAAATTCCACTCCATTCAACAATCTACCTGCAAAATCTCTGAAAAAGTAAGTATTTAAAAAAAAATATTATTCTCCTATTTGTACTCTGTTCCTCAAGAGCTTGCATGACCAAGACATCATTCATCAATCATGCAAATGTTGCATTGGCAAGAATATTCACCCAGGCTAATGCTTTTTACAGAAGTTCCAGTTCCACATACATTAATTCTGAAAGAATAAACCAGACTGACATTTATTATGTGCACATGTATATAGAACCCTCTCTCTCTTTTGCTCTCTAAAATACAAGATTATACAAATATCAGGTGTTTCAATGACATTAACACTACTCTGGGAGTACAGTTTTCTCCCTAATGCTATCAAACCTCCACAATAATTAGAGAGGATTCCATAGCATTCCTGTTTTCCTCCTCTTGGCTCCAACGAACAAATAATATCACTGTAAGCTAAAGTATGTACTGAAAATTGATGTGGCAAATTAAAATATACAAACACTTTTCTAAGCCAGGATTTCCAGTGGACTGCATGAACGCTTTTGTAGCAGAGCGTTTGGATATCCCAGGCAGTGGAGGCCTCTTGGGAATCGCATTTGAAATTCCCTGCTGTCATTTATGAAGGCTGATGAAACATCTTCCTGATACACCATAAAACACCAATCTCTATGACAAGTTGAATAGATTTTTACAATTTCAGGTAACAGGCTGCACTCCTCCCTTTTAGAAAGAAAATCCTAGTTGGATGCCAAAACAAGTGAAAGCAAACTTTGAAACCTGGTATGTATCTTGACAGTGAAATACTAGTGAAATTGCTCCCGTGCATTTTACAGGGCTAAAACATTGTCAGTTTTATTTCCCTTAAACAATTACATGTTCCTTGTAACAAAACGCAAATTTTTATCAGGTTGTACCAAACAGTTCTAAACAAATGGTGTTGAACTATAACAACATCTCTTCCACTCATGTTTGAGCTTCTGTTTTGTTCAGCTGAACTGTACCAATTTACACCATCTGAACATCTCGCCGAAACGTTCCTAGCATCCATACAACAATCTGTGTATGCAGTTAATTAATCATCACTCCACTTTGCTGAGATACTCGGGTCAGCTTTTTTCTTTCACAGGCAGAAGATACATTGACTAACCTAAAATACAAAGCCAGGAAGGGGCAAAACCCAGATTATACCATGTCTTGTTCCTTAATCTTGTGAGGAGTTTTACAGATCCCAGTGCACTTAAAAGCCATGGAGTTGAAGGACACAGAAACTATACTGCTGTTCAGAAAAGAATTAACATTTAGAATAGTGTTACTTGGCTATGAACTTCAAACAGAGTTCAAAACTGCGGTGAAAACACTGCCATGGCATGAACATTAGAATAAGGGAGGGAAATGAGGAGGAAAAGAGAGACAAAACTGAGATAATTCATAAATGCACACAAGTGCACACACTGAAAACCCTCAGCAATAGCACTATCAACAAATGAACAAAAAAGCTCAATAAATTTAGCACCTATTATGACCATGACATCTCTTTTAAAGCAAGATAGTGAGCTCTCAACAATGGAGGTAAGGAACCAGACATTTGGGTCAAGTTATTTATTAGTTACGAATATGTGTGTTGTTCAGTTTGGAGAAATCAGCAATGAAGAAAGAAATCCTAATTTTTTTTCAGGAATATAAAAGTCACATTTTCTTTGTTTTCTCCTACTAAATATACTGGCATTGTTATTCAGATCCTACAGAAGTAAATGGTAAAACCAGACTCTAATAGTGAAAGGCTTTTCAATAAACAATAATATTTACTTAGTGTGCATTATTTAAAGACAGTATTTTGTTAGGACTTGTTGGAGTTTTCAGTTGTTTTATCTTGTAAATCTCTTGTATCAGTTTCAAGCCAAAGTCATGTTTCCACATGAAATACTAATATTCTCATTTTACACTAGTGGGCATACTGCATTTCAACAAGCTGCAACTTGCTGTCAAATGTAGTTTGCATTGCTGGGAAATGTTACATTTTTAGGTCAACATTTGAAAAGAAAACAGCCATCAAGCATCTCTGTGCATACAGGATCAGCGGATGGACACCTTCCCTTTGCTTCCCTTAAAACATACAGCATACTTATTAATCCTTGCACATATTGAGAATTCAAGGATTACTAGGATATATTCCTTCTTAATAAGGAACCACTCAAGAGTGAATCTATACGCTGTCAGAGCAAGTTCTTTGCTCTTGATGTAGGTAGTAGAGAAACAGATAGGAAACAGAAACTGAGATTCACAGAACTGTTAAGTGATGAAACACATTTTAAGAAAAATAAATTAAATCCTTCAGGCCTTCGGTCCTGTTTCCTCAAATTTGCTCCTACCATGGACATCAGAACATGAGGGACTTAGCTCCAAGTCAGACCACCTGGTAGGCTGCTGAAAAGCCAGGAAAGGCCTGGGAACCTTTGTATCTCAGTGAAATGAAAGACCTTTTCCCATCCAGCCACCCTTAATTGCTCAGTGTATTTCCTGGCAATTGCAAAGGAAATGAGTTGCTGCTCAATTCACTAGAGCCCTGTTCTATAGCTGACTTAAAAAAAAAAAAAATCAATGGGGAGGGGGAAAAAGCATAAAAGAGTAGTTAAGCAAAATGGGTTACTGGACTTAAAGAAAGTTGGATCTAATTCTGAACTCACTTCTAGTTTCCCAAGCAGTTTTGAGCATATGCATTTAACCCGTGCTACCACGGCTGGACTGTTTCACCTGTTTCTTAGATGTATAAACACCATTAACAGCTGTGACCTTCTCAGATATTCTGGTAGAGTGTACCATCTATACCTTTACAGTACCACCCTACATCCACTCACATGCTTTCCACTAGTGGTTTGTATCTTTTCTGCTACTCAGATTTATTTTTTCATAATGGTATATTCCAGAATACAGTCACACAGCAGCTTCCTAACAGTTAAGACTGCAAGTCCTTTTCCATAAGAACACCTGCAATCTCTTTAAAACTTGCAGAAGTACACAACGCTAAGTTGGCATGTGCTCAAATTAGATTAGGGGTGTATTTGGTTTTAGAACCCTAATAAAGTTTCCCAGGCACAAGAGAAAGCCCGTAGACTCCAGAAAAGTCAAATAGTTAGTAATATACTTTCTATTGTAGGACCAATTTTTATCAACTTATTTTCCCATCAATCAGTTCCCATCTTTTATGGGAACCTTACCATCACAGCTCATGTGTTTTTGCAGTATTTCCCACATGTGGTCCTTTGTAACTTAAAAAAGAAAACAAAAAAAAACCCAACCACCCAACCCCAAAACCTTGAACAAAATTGTAAATTAATGACACCATTTCTCAGTTCTCTGCAAGGAAGAGCTAAGTTTGCAAATGTGAATACTTGGGAAATTTGGACATCTAAAATGGAATTAATTTCTGTGCATCTTTCAACATGGAATATATTGAAAGACTTCATTTTAGATGTGCTGTTGCTACACTTATCGAGGGCTCCTTCACTACTATAAACCAAATAAAGAATTTTAAATGGTACATGGCTACTCTTTTGAAGTATCTTCACATCATGGCAGGTAGGAAGAGACCATTATTTTCTAATTAATGTAGTTATAATCTATTTTATTGAATCTGGGTTTAGGAGACAAAAAACTTCCAAGAAGCAATACTTTCCATAGTACCTGGCACCATTCACTTGACAATTCCTCAGGTGTTTGAGTAAAGCATGAAACACAAAACTCTGTTAAACTGAAATCTGCCCTATTGTCACACTAATTATTAGGGACTTGTAAGGGGAGTAATGACAGGGAAA
This sequence comes from Falco naumanni, assembly GCF_017639655.2. NCBI lineage: Eukaryota > Metazoa > Chordata > Aves > Falconiformes > Falconidae > Falco > Falco naumanni. Next base: position 5,585,007 of record NC_054054.1, on the reverse strand, counting down.
AAAAGGGGAAAAGGGAGATAATGGAAGAACACTGGGGAATGAGAAAACATAGTGGTAACTGAGAAAATATTAATTGTAAAATTGTTCACAAAAGTGAAAACAAACATTAGAAAATTTGGATGTGTTCAGTCAAATCTATCAAGTGACTTAAACCATGTCCTTGGAGGCTCCAATCACGTCCCATCCTTGTCAGGAACAGCTTGGTTTCAATGGTAGATTCTGGTGTTTATTTCTGGAGGAAGGGTTTTCTCCAACTGCTATAAAAAAAACTTCCAACAAATTTAATTTCAGGAATTCTGCAGCTGGAGTATCAAGAATATCAGTCACAAAGAACTGATTTCATATACAAGGAAACTGGCACAGTGGAGCATGGGTGACATTAAAGTGCAATAAATAGTTAAAAATAGGTTAGCTTCCTTTCTCTCCCGGTGAGTGGACAATTTCACTCTCACTTAACTATACAGGGCTGAGTAAATGGGCAGCTCTACACCCTGCGTTGTTTAATGACATGTAACATACATGCAAGCTAGAGCCCCAACATGAAGAACAGACACTGTTGCATGGGTTCCTGTAAGTTTTGGATCTGTCTCATTGTCTACAGGAGGAAGGTGATAGGAACAGTTTTACTTGATTTGCATCTGTTATTTTTCAGTTGACTAATTGATAAAATCAGATTTCAATTTCTTACAAATGCCTCTCAATTGGTTGGAAAGATTTCCAGTAGAAAATTCTGACTTTTTAAGACTGAACAGAGCTCTGTTCATCTGGGCTGCTTCTGTGGGCTGTGTACTGCTGTCAGGAATAAAGGAGTCTTCCAAACCACTACACAGCTAAGAACAGACCCATCCTGTTCGGTTCCCCTAGTTATAGTAACTTCTGAAATACAAATACAGCTGATCCAGCAAAACATTAAGAGCTGCTTCCTTGTTTTCCTTCTCTCATGCAGAGTTAGAACTAATTCAATTAGTTTAAGTATTTTTGCTACACATAGAATATTTTAGATTTACTTTATTCATCTAATATTGAATATTAATCTAAAGGTACCACTACCAAATTCAATCACAGCTCCAGTTTGCCTGTCTCATAAATGAGAAGTCACAATGCAAAAAACTGGTGGCATGAAGTTACCCATTCTCTCCCACTCCCCTGCTTTTTTACAAGCTCTAGGAATTTACAGGACAACCAGAGAAAAAAAAAACAACCAAAAAAACCCCCAAAACCAAAAAACCACACCCCCAAAAGTACAGCATTTGGAGCAGAAAAGGAGGAATGGTTATTTTACACTTCAACAACTTTCTAGTCTTCAGTTTCTTACAGATAAGCCTGCCATAGCTCAACAAGCACCCTTCCCTTAAGAACCACCAAAGCATATACATGTATATATATATACAAAGTATACATTACTACGCCTGCCTACTCACAGTATTACCATAAGGGCAGTTCAATCCTACCCCACCTGTTTCTCAGTATTAATTTTGTCACACCAAAATGAGAGGACAGTGATTTTCTTGGGGCAAGAAGCTTGCCTGTACTTGTACTGATAAGAATTTGTTCAAGTTTCAGCCTTTAACAAAACGAGGAAAATACAATGACACTAAAATACACATTGAAAACCTAAATTCCACTGTTTTAGAATAATTGAAGAGTGTGTTTGTCTCCCCCCGCCCCCCCCCCATATGGTAGCAGATAGACAACAATAAGGAAAGAGACATACTTTGGAAAGATTTAGTTAGTATTTCATAATAATTGAGATTAATGGAAGGCTTCCAAACTAGCTTGCTAATGTATCATGCACAGCCTATTAAGCCTGACATAGTAAGCTTTTTCTCATGGCCTTGACTGCAATGACTATTTAATGTATCTGCTGTGTGCTGTCCCCTAGGACCACAAAATAGACTTTATAAACTGTTAGGACAAACACTGACATGCATCTAACTTTGTTTATTGCTGAAGCCAGGCCAAACAGTGCTAATTGGAGTTCTTCTGCTAAACAATGTTTACGCACTAATTAGTCCACTTCCTAAACTAAATGTTCCAAGAAAAACTAAGAATATATGGCAAGCTGCCACTAAGTTGCAGTCTCATCAAGTATGTTGCTTCACAGACAAACACAAACAGGTAACAAATGGTAAATTCAAAAGGATGAACCGATGTATGTCACTAAACAACGTAAAGGAAGTCTCCACTACCTGAGAAAGAAAAGCAGTTCGACAGTTTTAATTCAGATGGAACCAAAACACTCAGCTCTTAATGGTGGAGAAAACTACACTATTGCATACAAAGAGACAGAATGGCAAGGGTGAGAGTGTCTCCAAGAAAATAATATGCTGTGTTTTGATTGTAAATGCACTATAGTACTATTTACAGTTTGAACTACTAACAAAAAACCTAAAGAGAGTATTTTGGCCAAATGGTTTAGAAAGCTAAGTCATTCAGATCTTTGAAGACAGCAGATTGAAACATTCAAGAGGCAAACAAAATCTGGTTGTGTAGTACAGATCAACAACAAGTCTGTTTTGCAGAGGAGGGAGGAAAAGAGGCTAAAAAAAAGAGGACTGAAACTCCATTATGGGCAAATTCCCATGTATCCGTATACAGGGAGCTCCTGGGCAAGGAGAGGACAGGAGCATGAGGTGAAGAAGAGAAGTCACTGACAGGGAGACAAGGCTACAAGACCACAGTAAGGAAGAAGGGGGAGAACGGTCTCACGGGGAACATCCTTCCCCTCCTGTCCAGGACGGCTTCAATTACGAGACAGCAGGCTCTGGAACATACATATTTTAGTTCACCCTGCATATGATCAAGTCTGTTTTATTATGTATAATGTAACAATTTAAGAAGAGTCAAAACATTCAGATACGAAGGTTTCCAGTGTTTTTTTAAGATAAATCACAGGTTACTTTGCACAAAAAACCTGCTAGTGTGTTTTCATACATCAGTCTCAATTCCAAGAAAGTTCTTCAGAGCACAGGCGGCCAACGCAAGGCTGAGTACAAAAGGATCTGAATCTCTAGACGCTACTGCGTTATCAGTATCGCTGGTAATCAGAAATGCCTTTCGCTCTGTTTAATGAAAGGAGATAAAACTCTTGACCTGGAATTTCAAGCTAACTTTGCAATTTTTGTCTTCTGACCCCATAGTCTCTGACCTGCGTTTCATTTCACTCCAATGCTGAAAGACTTCCTCCCGCAGTTACAGCTGAGTGCCAGACATGCAGTCTGATCTGGTCCGGATCTCCAGAAACCTTATCTCCAGCCAGCAACTTCCTCTGGAACTACAAAGGAGACCTGGACCATGGCTGACTCCCTGCTGTACCTCCAAACAGGACCAAAAGAAGCAAAATCCATGAGCGTGCCTAATTGGTCCCAGACCTCAGGAGTCGCATGCCCTCCTCTCCTTGCCCTGCAAAGTGGCCTCTTGCTCACACACCTGGGGCTAAAAGGGGCTCCCTCCCACCATCCATGGCTTTGGAGCCTGTGAGCATGAAACGCATACTGAAATCTCACGAGGGTCCTTTCTCCGTCCTATACACAACCTCAAATGCTTCCCCCTCTATTGCCAGGTACCGTGTGAACTTCTGATAAGAGCAGCTGGCTCTGAACTGTCCTTCTCTTAAGGAGGGAGATGTAGGGAAGAGGAAGGGGAAAAGGCTGGGAGGGGTAAGTGCTCATGCAACAGGAGATAAAGCACCTTGCGGCGAGATAAAATACCCTTCAGGATACAAAAAAGTGCAAGGTGACACAGGACAAGCACAGTAGACAGGAGAGAGACAGAAATAAAGTACATCAATCAACCAACACCCGATCATTTCTAGGATGCATGTGGGAGCTGTGCTTGGTTTCCCTATTTAAACTTTCATATGGCTATAGACCTAACTTGGCTAAAGAGCTTCACTCAGCAGTAAGATATGGCTGCAAAACATCCCGCCTGCTGTGAATCCTTTTATGCCACTAGAAAAATTGGTGGTTTCTCCTCCCCACCACTTGATCTTTTCTAAACCACAGGATCTTCATATGATCTTTTCTAACTCACACGCTCCCACTTCTGCAGCTGCCGTCTTTTGTAGTTCACTGGTGTCTCAGTTATGAAAAACCAAGGGCACAGTATTCCTTAGAGGTTATAATCATAAGAAAACAATCACTCCCAACAGTTCAGCACTGTCAAAAGAAAGCAAACAGCTCATAAGCTATTAAAACTATTCCTTCAAACCTTCCACTGAAAAGACCAGTAATTTCACTTTATTTATTAACAAGTTCTTATATGAACCCACATTTTCTCTTTAATTCAATTCTTAATCTCCAGTCTCATTAAAGGAATAAATTGCCTTTCCAGTGATGGGGAAACCCATACAGTACCCAAGGCCACTTAGTTAATTCACAAACACATCATGCTGCTGGTAGAGGAAAATACAGTGTCTGCAGCTTTGTTTATGCTTGTGGATGCCAAAGGATATACTCAAAAGGTATATGTAATCAGCAATCTGCAGAGTATAATTAAGAATAAAGGACAATGTTCCATACATGGTATATATTACAAATGTAAATGGCTTCAGAAGTACTTCATTCTTAAAACATGAAAACCTTGAAAAAAAATTCATGCCCTGAGTATAACTGAATTTGCCACACAACTTTTAAGAATGCTCCCATGAGTGACAATTATGATTTATTATGCCATGTCTTCATAAAGCAAGAACATTGTTTTGCCTGTACATGATTTGGAAAAATACTTTAAAATTTGAGCGATTACTGTTGAGGTTCCAATATTCCTAAAGAACTAGTAGTTATGCACAAATCAGAATGTCAATGTGGAGTGGGGACTATTGCAGGGCTCTATATGCTCAAAATAAGTGAACAGTACGGTCTACATTAGCATAATTTTGGGAAAAAAAATTAGGATAGATTTACCACCTTTTAAACACTCGGTGTGATTTTCAGAATCCCACTGCTCACAGAAATACTTTTGGCAGAGCAACGTTGCCAGCAGAGAATAACACCAATTAGAAGAACAGTAAAACTGTCAGCAGCTTCTTTCTTATTCAGGCCAATGTGATCTCTATCCTTAAGAACACATCTTCACTGATGAGAGAAACAAAAAAAGAACGACATGCTAAATAACTCCAAGCTCTGGAAGCTCGGCAGCACATATCTCGTCTTACTTCACCTCACGGCAAACACTCCCGGACCACCAAAGTCTGTGATCATTACAAGTGAACAGCCTGCTGCAAATTTTGCACGTGATACATGTCAGAAGAAGGCTCTGACGGCCTTTCCACCAGGCTCCATGGGTCCTGCCCTTCTCCCCTACTGGTGCTTCTGGAGCTCCAAGCAGCTTCTCAACACCACTTCATAGCAAAGGCAGAGTTTCAGTAGATGGCATCTCACCTCTCTTGATACGCATGAACCTCTTTGGGATACCCAAAGGGATGATGGCAGGTATGGAAAAACGATCATGATGAAGTATCCCTCAACACTGAACTTTGCCTCAGGCATAGTAATGTGTGTTTTGAACTTTTAAAAGAAAAATAAGAGAATATGGACTGCTTTAACTCACTCTCAGGCTTGTCTACAGAGACATTAATGTCTGCTGGGACACCTATATTCCAAGATTAATGCTTCTTACCATCTTCTGCTTTTATTTTGCACACAGCAAAACCAGAAAAAAAAAAAAAAGGAATTTTATCCTGGCACAGAGGTGTCCTTGTGAGGAGTTACACTGGGATAGCCACCACAAGATCAAAGAACTTCCTTGGAGGACAAAGCCTTTATCTCCACCGCTCGTTTGTTCCCTTCCCGTTAACCTGAAATGCAAAGGAAAGCCAACACCAGCAGTTCTGACTGCTAGCTTGCGAACTGCTGGACAGCTAAGGGACTGCTACATCTCTCGGGAAAATCTTCTCTCTTATAAGATAATACAACTTCCTATGGCTAAGTCATGGAGTTTCTGGGCCAAATTCACCCACGTTTTTCAGTGTACACCTAGTAAATCCAAAACATCTGGGTGCATGAAACAAAGACTAGAAATTAGCCTTCTGAGTCTAAGAAACATTGATGTTTATCTCCTTGTGCTTCTGGATCCAAACACTACGATAAATTTCTTTAAAACTACAACTTATTTTACAAATTCAGACTGGGGGAGAGACACACTTTTCCCCCCCACTAAATTAAGAAAAGAAGAAGAAAAAAAAAAGCCCCAAACTAACCAACCCAAAATGTATCTGTTCCTTGTGGTAGGGAACAGATACTGTTTAGTTCCACTAAAAGAGAGGTCTGATCCTACCATAAGCTGACAAGATACAGATTATTTCTCATCGTTGCAGCTCTAACGTTGTAGATGTCATAACCATCAGATTCCTTCTGCAACATCTGTCAAGAACTAAGACATTTATTAACACAGAACAGGATTTGCTTAGCTGGGCCTTAAGCTAATAGAAGTACTCAATTGTAAACAGGGACTTCGCTTTAGGACAGAACATGTCAAAAAAGCAGAATTTAAACAATGACGTGTAAGGAAAAAGGAAAAAAACCCCCAATCACCTGCAATTAGACTCAAAACACGTTTAGTCTTCATGGCCCCTTGCCGACAGATACAATAAATGCAAGGCATAAAAGCATCTCTTTAGCAACTGTAAAAAGTAACATTTAAGAGAGGGGAAGCCTTATTTGGTGCAATGGGTACAAACAAAGTAAAGGAGAAAAACATTTCGTGAGCTAAATAACAGGCAATTTCCTCAAATGCTAATGGAATTTAGAAGTGTCTAAACAGTAGTTATTTCCATAGGAAGCATTCTCATGGTTTCAAGCTGCCTGTAATTTCAAAGCAGCTGAGAGCCCTATTTAGGTAGCTCTGGGTTTACATGAAAAATCTGTGTTGGTGTTCCCTGACATTCACTGGTGCAGGCTGATGCTAAGGAACAAGTAACGTGCTCCAGCTAACCTCATACTTTCTTCAACCATTTAGCCTGAGTTTTAACTTTTTCCTTTCTGCTAGCCACAAGCAAGAGTAGCAGTTACAATCCAATTTTCTCTTTTTTTAACTAAGTACAGCAAATGCTGTACATTCAAGCAGAAAAAACCCCAGGGCTTTAAATAAAAAATAGTTACATTTAATACTTTAATTTGTAAACACAGAAGTAAAATGAAAAAAGTATTCACAAAGTGAAAATGCTCCTTCCATTCACATCACTTACTGAGTGGATTAGATTAGAAAAAAAAATACTTAATATTATTATGTTGTGATTATATCCAGAATTGTTTCTTAAGGTTCCCTCTGTTGGCAAAAATAATGGGATTCAGAAATACAAATAAATTAAATACAGTTAAATACCTATATAAGTAACACTGCCACGAAAAGCAGAAAAATCGTATTCTGAAATATGATTTTATATATCCTCAGGTAAACCTGCAAACAGGCCCAAATGTTCAAATCAACAACAACAAAAAAATATTGTATTTCAGAAGTTGGCCTAACAATTTCATGCCATCATCTCTGCCATGAAACACATTCCTCATTTATTCCATCCAAGTTCTTAAATAGCTGAGTATCTCAAGGCTGAGAAACTGGAAAAGCTACAGTAGCAGTAAGTAAGAAGTAATGCAGTCAATAAGAAATGGGATGCTTTACAAGGTATCATACAAAGTGATTTCCATGCGATGATTTATTTTTGGTGCAAGACTTTAGCTATCATTTAAAAGTAACAATGCAAAATTAAAAGTGTCATTTTATTCTTCACCAAGTGTACATATATCTTGTAGAGCAGGAGGGAATCAATGTAACTAACAATGTTCTTTTCCCAAGACATACATTTTCAAATTGCCTTTTTCTCCATCCAGTCCAAGTCACTGTGCTTGCTTTCTGCACAGGGGTAGCTGTGTTTTCCCCTCTTGACAAATACGCTAGTTCCATTAACACTTGCAGAGCAAGTACAACAGTCTTCTGTGTACATTTATAACATGCATTGTCCATAAGCACTTGTGGAATTAAACAGTGAACTTTACCCTCGGGGCTGTGGCCGATTGGAAGGCAGAATGTTTTTGCAAACAGGTCAATCAGGAAGGTTAAGAGAGCAGACAAAAAAACAGATAGCTGAGAATAACCCTTAGACTCTGTTGCCACCTTGCAGGAAACCCGCCATGTGTTTTAATAGATGTCGTTACTTAATTCTCTTCATACTCACATGCTCCGTGCCAAAACGGGCAACTTCACTTCTATGGCAACCAAAGCAATGCTGCTACTCACTTCTGCCATCACAAGTTCTTTTCCATGTCTGCCTTTGTCATCACTTTAATTCATGGGTATTGCAGGGAGGCAGAAGGAGAAGCAGGGTAGCATTACAGCTTTTGTTACCAAAGAAATCGCTTATCCATTTCAGAAAAGGATCTGAAGAGCAAAAAGACAGTGATAATGTGAACTTTGAACATAATGATTTCACTTTAATAGACAGTAGGGAGAAACAAGGAAGAAGTCACAAAGAGTAGAAATTAAAAGATAAGAAAAAAAACTCACTAAAAATTTCAGAAAAAAACCCCAGAAAGATTCAATCTGTAACACAGAAACTGTCAGTTCAAAACAAGAAATACCAGGAAAGGGAAATCTGGGAAGGAAATGCAGAGGTGGGGGAGGGACAGCAGTCAGCAAAAAAAGAAATGGAACTGAAGAAAATTTTGGGAGTGGATAAAAGGAATCAGAGGAAAACAGAACTTGGAAAAAACCCCAAAGCCTTGAAATTTGGAACAAGATACTTTCAGAAAAGTCCAAGCAACCAACAAAAAAACCACCCCAACATACATCAGTCTTCAGCTTCCTGAACTGTATTTGCAAAGCTGTAAGACCATTGACGTATTTTGGTCTGGTTTCACCAGGAAATTGGGTCTACATCATCCCACCATGTCCAAGGATAACCGAGCCGGCATCAGCCCCACCGCTGGCTCACATTACCCATATAAGCATCAGAAGGGCAGAAAGGCTTTTCCAATACTAAGAGCACGAAGGTGATCAGAGTTCTCCTTCTAACTAGATACCCTTGCATCTGCTCCACAGTCACCATTTCTCTACCATGTCAACTACCTAGTGTCTAGACTGGCACTGCCACCAGTTAAGGTTTTTTCCCCTGCTGATGGGGCATAATGTTTCTTTCCTGCAGTGGGTTCTGTGGTGTTTAATACACCATAAGTTCAGCTACAGTCTTACTAAAATTCAGAAGTCAGTCAACCAGGAGACAAACAAATCCATCAAATTTTTCATTAGTTTTTGCAGCTTCATGGAACCGCTTGTTTTAGCTCTGGGAGGAAAAGATGCTGATGTGGAAAAGCTGACTCTGTTGCCATGAATTACTTTAAAGATTTTTTTTTTCAATTTATCATTGATTTTCATTTTTTTACAACTATTTTGACTCTGTACCTCTCTCATCACTAACCAGTTTGTAAAATCTCAGATAGTAAATGATTACTGGAAACAGGGCAGAACCAGAGAAACCATACAAAGCAAAAAACTGAAAAGGAAAAGAAAATATAACACAATTGGAAATTTCCTTACAGAGGTGTTTAATTTTGCCAGAAGTGACAAAATGAGATGTAGCCAACATGAACAGGAAGGGTGGGACACAATAAGATGGAGACATACAGTGCCAGAGAAAAGACAAGAGAAGTAGTACAAAAAGAGAGGGAGGGAAAACAGGTGAAAATTTGAAAGCATGAAGTCAACAGAATGAAGAAAGGTCAAGCTGGGAGCAATGAGAAATTCAGCCACTGAATAGGCCAGTGTTCACAAAAGGAGCAAGTCAGAAGGAAAAGCATCATTAGCGGTGGAAAAGGGCAAGCTGTGGTTCAGAGAAAAACAATTGAGAAAGATTTGGATGGGTGGAGGGGGGAAACCCACAGAAAATTTGGTAAAGACTTACTCAAGTGAATGAATTGAAAGACCGAACAGGAGATGCCATCTAGAGAACAGCAAGATGTCTCAAAAAGAAAAAAGGATTCCAGAGACACTGTGATCTAGTTGATTTTGACCTTGGAAATGAAGAATTTGTTTGGCATATTTGAGAAAAGCCTCAGATAACTTTAGGCATTAAAATACAACTTGGCCTCCTTTTACAGGACATCATGGTTTTGTCCAAATTTTTTTTGAACTTTCAAAAGACAAAGTTTAAAGACAGACTGTAAAAGAAATTATTCTGGAAATGAAAAAACTTATGAATTTTGTGTCATCACCATAATTCTTGGCACCTCTGTTTCTGAAAGAATTCTGCCACTCCGCTGCTTTCTGCTTTGCAAGCAAACCTACCAATACAGACCACAAGCAAGAAAACAAATAGATTTTGCGTATGTGGTGGAAAAGTGAGCACAATGACAATTATACAACGTAATTACATTTATACTAACATAAAAATGCACCTCAGAATTACAGCACACATTGAAATTCAACTGCTACTGGCTGAGAAATGAAAGAATGTATTTCCACCAGTAAACTAAACATCTGAGATGATGATTCTGAAAGGACAATGCAACACAAACATAAGTCTTCACTACCTAGTGCTAAGATAGCTACAGCCATCAAAAGTGCAGTTTGCAACTCTCTCTTCAACAGGATACAGGAAAAGCACTACCTTTTATGAAACAGCTGACAATGGAAAAAAGATGGTTCCTGGCAAACATGCCACTCTCTAGATAAGAGAACACGCGCCTGAAAGTTCTTCTGTTTCTTTAATGTATTTCTCTACAAGCTCTGCCTTTCTTACAGACCCAGACCACGATGACCATAATGATACAATTACAACACAGGACATAACAGTAATTAATCTGCTCCTGTAAATTGCCCCAGTCTTCTATTCTGCATTTGGGATTATAACAATTCTTTGGCTTATCACTAGAAACTGGTATTTTCTGGAAGAAGAAGAAAAAAAAAAAAAAAGTAAAAAGTTCATAACTGTCCTTACATCATGAATAACATTTTAAGAAGTGAAATTGCTCTTAAAAACTACTGAATCTTTTGAGTGTGTCACCTTACTCCGGTTTCAGAGAAATCTGATGAACTATATAGAGAAACAGGCTTTGGAGGCAAGAGAGTAAGACTGAGAAAACATGTGTGACTCCCTAGAACAAAATGTTTATTAGTTACAAAAGAGGTAACTGTAAAATTCTAAGCCAATTAGTTCAGATACATCTTTTATGCTACTCCACAAGTACTTCCTGATACTAATGTATTGAATACATGCCTTCAAGAAAATCAAAAGGAAAAAAAAGGTAGTAAAATAAGTAACTAAATAAAAGTAGAAGGTGCAGTAGCTGAGGAGATTCTTATGAAAGAGCTGTAATACAAAGTTTGCAGCTAAGGCCTAATCGATACTTCAATTTTTTCCTTGTGAACTTCAACATGGCACCAAACCATGTTTGAATTACAACCTGCTGCCATTTAGGTGGGCTTTCATCCTGGTAAGCTGTACGGCTGACACAAAGCCCTTGAGAGGATTTCGCTTCGCTATGAATTAGTGTCTAACATTGAGAATGCCTTTCATCATCGGCTTGTATTGCCTTCAGGTGCCTATAAATTCCTCTCAGTCTTTATGTAGCACTTGTCTATCAGACCATGTCATCAATTTTACTGCAGGCAAGACGCAGACACACCTCTTCCTGAGACACAGACAACACAACAATTACCACAGCCACTCTTGCATTATCATTTCATATCAGCTCATTGCCAACTGCTAATCACCCACGACTCACTATGGAAAACACACTGCGCTTTCCAAGCTCTCTCAACATCGCTGGCACCGAGAGCTGTAAGGCTATGATGGTCTCCCCACCACCAAGTGTACCAGTCCCTCTGATGCCACCCACCACACACAATCATGCCACTTCCTCTCTCTCCTGCCACTAATGTACAATGATAAACAACTCTATTCCAGGATTTTTCACTTTTACTATGACTTCATTTTTCATGTATATCCTTTTTATTGAATATGCCAAACCTACATGGGGGAAAAAAAACAACCCAGGCATTACAATGCTATCTGAATAGAAACGAATAGCTAATAAATACTTTAAAAATAACAACAAGGACTTCCAACTTTTTCAGCCAAGTCTGTGCTGCACTCGCTTGTAAAAAGTTATTTTGTTAAGGAAGAGCAGACTGAAATTACATCTTCTCTTTTGAACATTACGAATATAATACATGAACACACCCATCCCTCCAGGGACAAGGCAACTCAAGAGATGGGATAGGGAGTGCTCAGTGTTGAGGGTCACCAACTTATTATTGCCTACAGTCAAGAGAAATCTAAAGCTGTAACCATCACCTCATAGCTGTTTGGTTAAATGTCTGGTGCTCAGGTCACCAGCTAGCATAAATAGTTGTTCATTCATATCACCCCTACCATCAACCAACCAAGAGATTCTTCACTTGGACACAACAATCAAAGAGGGACCAACCAAAGTGTTATCTGCCTGAAGATACCATCCTTCACCTGAATTCACATTTCAGGACGTAATTCTGATCCCAGTTACAATCTGCACTTTCACTGATAAACCATCACTCAGGTCCTAGACTTGAATGTTAAATTTAACACTGTGCACACAGACGTATTCCAGTTCAAGATGAGTATTTTTCAATTTAACTTCCACTACCGGTGAAGGCAATTGAGGTACATCAAAGCATAGATAAAAATTAAACTAGTAGCCCTATGCCAGAATGAGAGCCTAAATACAGAGGACTACAAAGACAAACCTTCCCCATATACTTGAAACCTAAAAATGTATCCTGTACAATGCAGGAAGCAGTCTCCTCAAATTGATTTTAAGACTCATTAGTAGAGTTGAACGAGTAAGGCAGAGACCTGAAAAAAAGGCTTAATTTCTCAGGGTTGTTACTTTACATTTTTCAGAATTCAAATTGAGTATGTCTAAAGAATTTTTCCCCACAAAAGGGACGATAAGAAAAACAGCAGAGCCCAGAATCACTTCTCACAGGCTGCAAGACTCACACCTCAGGTGCCAGCAGCAGGTCCAGGTCTTAACTACTTGATAAAAGTACAGACAAACAGTGAAAAGCCATTGGAGTTCCTGAGTCTCAGCAAAGTTGCTCCCCTTCCTCTGAAGCACAGTGACTGACCTCATCAGTCCTAACCCACAGCAATTAACCCCAAGTAAAATCAGTTCAGCTAAACCACCTTCACGGCTCAAGCTCTGATGCTTACTTTGGCACAGGAGAACAACTCACACACAATTCAACTACCTCATCTCAGCAGCAACTCCTAGCTCAGGAGTAGGAAAGTCACACGACCTGACCTCCACGGCTTCTGACTGCCAATCCATACTTTTAGTGCATATAGTATCATATTGCTGTAGTCATAGGATGCAGCTAACCAGTTCTGCCATAGGATGCAGCTAACCAGTTCTGCCAAGCACCTTTTTTCTCTATCATGTAGAAGTATTTCAAGGAACCCAGTTCAATGCAGCCTACTTCACTCTCACATTTTAGAGAGTATGTCCCCTGCATAGATGGAGCATCCCACTGCTTTTTCACCTCCTGAAGTGCATGCCCCAGCAGCTATTCCTCTCCAGGTCCTCATTGCATGAGGGTATAAACACACACCATCAAATTATTCTTACAAAACAATTTGGTCTTCAAACTGTTAAATCTCATCCAAATATATATTTTGCTTGTCACTCCTTTTACTCTTTTTTCATAGGAAGGAAGTAATGATAAACAAATTACTGCACAAAAGCATGTGAGCTCTGGCAGGCAGTTTCAAAGCTATTGACAAAACCCAGTCTATTCACTGCAAGCGTCCTACTTGTACAATCTCTCTGATCAGGATGCAGAGAACTAACTCAATAGTTCCCGATGGAAAAATACCTAGTGGGTGTGCTTGATTTCCAGAGACAATGGCTTGCCATGTGGAGCTTTTCTTTACCTCCATCCCTCTATTCCTCCCAGGTTTTTTTTTTCTTCTTTTTTTTTTTTTCTTTTTTCAAAAAAAAAATCTGAACAATTTGCTCTGAAATACCATAGTAATACTTCACTTGACAAAATCTACTTAAAAAAAAGAAGAGAAAAGAGAAAGAAAAAAATTTGGGGAAGGGGGAGAAGCTTTTCAGTAAGGCTGGGACCTTACTAAGTACTACTTAATCAGGGGAGGCTGCTTCCCACAGACATTATGTGTACTACATATGGTAGCAAATGTCAAAAAATATCCTGTCTTGTTTTTTGTTAAGTCAAAGATAATTAGGTCTAATGCAGAAGTCCAAATTGGAGCATTTCAAAACTCTGTCTACAGTAACAGGCTAAATACATCAGCCCATGCAATAAATGCTGCTGAGTTCACAGTAATTCATATGCTACCTAAAGACTGAGTTTCTGGCACTAGCAAGTTAACTTGCTCCCTGCTCTTCAAAGTATGACAAGGCTTTTCATACGTGAGCCACCAGGCACATAAAAAGAACATGGGAAAACTCATAGTAAAGATCCTATCTTCCAGTGTTTTCATCTCACAACAGCACTGACCACATTTACAGTTTCAGTACCATTCCAAAACCTTCAGCAAAGCTAAACTCCATGTTTTACACAAAGCTATTCTAGTCACGGGTTAGAATCTCATCGAAACAGCACCTTCATTGCCTTTTTTAACAATATTGTTTGTTAGGAATGGAAGAACTACCTCATGTAGTTTGTTCGTTTATCGATATTTCCCTCTGGCTTCCAAAGGCGTGTGCCTAGTCTCTTTTGTAACTGAACTTAACTGAGGCAGTAGCCTGAGGTTTAAGACCTATTACAGGTCCGAGCCCAAATCAGAATGCCTCTCGTTTCTGAAAGCTACTTACTTCATTTGTTTTTTCTTTTTTTTCCCCTTCTCTTCCTTCTCCCCCTCTCTTCTATGGCACCTTGATGTTCTTCCAAGGAAAGTATGTTTCTAGCCACAGCCTGTCCTTTTCTTGGTTCTCCAGGACTGAAAGGTGCTCCTGAGCCCTTTCAGAGTGACAAGTGTTCTGCACCAAGTGAGCCTCACCTCTCCAGAGAGATTGCTGCCACAGAGACTACAGGTTCGAGGATGGAGATGGACAGGCAGAAAAGGGTGAATAGGTGAGTGGATACAATTGAAAACAAAGAATTCTAGCCGTACAAAGGCCATTGCATTCCCACCAACCTGGCAGTCTTCCTAGCATGCCAGAGTTATAAACACCGAAGATGTAAGAAGAAATTTTCTAAACTGTCATGCTAAAAGGCAGAATTTTTGGAGGGGGAATAATTTAGAAGGTGTCTTCCTTCCCATAATCATCACAGATCACCTGTGAGATTCTAAGACTTGGAAAGGAGTGGGTGTATTCTTTCTTTGCTCCTTTTTGACCAGTAATGAAAACTGATTTGAATTTGGGGGTTCACATAACCTACCAACTCTTACAACAGAAGTGCTCCTTTAAAAAATCAAATCATTGCCTGCAGATTTTCTACCCAAAGCACAGTAGCTTAATGCTTCTTACTAAATCGATACAAATGATGTCAACATCCGAGTACCAACCATTAGGCTTTACAGCTCTGGTAAACACAAAACATGAACTAAGCAGTTAAAGCCTTTCATATTCTAAGCATAAAGACTGAAAACTTTATACTTTGAGATTTAGATCATGCTCCCAAATCTAAGATGATATGGCACATTCAGAGGAGTGGTGGCTATGCAGGCATTTCCACAGCACTACTTGTGGGATTTTAGATAATTTTATGTCAACAGAAGTCTGCTTTGGCTATATATAGTCTTTGTCAGTGCAGACATGGGAACAGACCAGCATATCACCCTGAAAAATGACCTTTATTCAACTATGATTCAACTATAGATTCTAAAGAGGGAAGAACATCCCCTTTCTTTTAATATCAACAGTTTTATACACGTGGTTGAATTGCAATACTATAATCTCACATTTCAAAGCACAGAACAACCTGCACAATTTAGGAATGATTTTCTTTCCACAGGTATCATCACATGAGTATTCAGGTTTGTATTGGAAGAGTATGGATGATTAGAACTCAGTAACCACAACAGAGAATATGAGCAACTCCACTGGAAAAAGATATGATTGGAAATAATTACCATTGACAAGGAAATTTCTGTCTTCTTGATTTCTTTTCTTTTTTTTTTTTTTTTTTTTTTTAAATAGACAACATACAATAACCTCTCAAAAATCCCTGAATCCTGAAAATCCTACATATAAAATAAAGATGCACATCCCCATGAGCAAATATTTTGCAGGTTTCCTTGAAATCTCTCTCACACAATACTGGCTATTCCTTATTTTATCCAGTACATTTTAAACTGAAATCTTGTAAAGACATTTCACTGTACTGTCAGCATCTGCTGCCCCTGTGACCAATAAGCAAAGAATATAGCTATTAAGTCGTAATTCAGACATAACATTATGTTTTAGACCAATTCTGCAAGACAGCTGAAGCTGACAACAACTTGGGGTTTATCACCTCTTATGCCACAGGAGCTTTAACTTGCAATTGCATCAATCAGATCGCTTTCCAGTTCAGCACACGGTTCACTTAGATTTCTCTCCTCCAAATCCCCCTGCACCACAAATCCAGACAATCAATCCGGATTTATTCTTCTATAAAACAGCACAAACCAGTGTTATGGTACAAATCCAAAACTGACCAGGATGAAGAGTTTTCTTTCCATTATCTCCAGACACTGCTGAGAACACAGCAGTTAAAATTTTTCTTCCCATCTAGGACTGCCACAAGTGGGAAGACTGGAAGCATAATGTAAGACCAGAAAGAATACTCAGGTTAGCCCCATCATTTTATGCTCTGATCAACAGAAGATGGCCAGCTATTATGAGTGCTGCAATTGGGATGAATGATGCCCTTCTGAAATTTAAAAGAGGGTATCAGTAATACCTCATAAAAAATGTGGAGGACACATGGACAGAATGGTTGAGACAGTACTAGGCACGCTAGGGACTTCTTGGGTTATATATAAGATTGTCTTTGTGCTCTAAATTATATGTATATATACTATTATTTTTTTAAGATTATAATAATTGCTTCTAGCAAAATATTGATTTATATTAATAATGAACTGTGACAGAGGAAAAAACATGGCACATGGCAAAATTATATTACTATCAGTGGAGATACCAGCATAAGGTGTGATACAGAATAAGCTACCTGCCATTTTGAACTTTTCTCTTTCCCTCAATTTTGAAACCTATGTTGACAGCAGAGGTGGAGATACTCTCCAAGGTATCGCACAACTACCTATCACTGGATTCATGGGAGCACAAGGCCAGCAGGTCCTCAGGATTGCTGTCTCTTTGATCTTAAAGTCACACATTTTCTGAGAAATGGTTTCAGTTGATATTGGTCTCTCTCTTCACATTAGCTAAACCAGACCTGTGACTTCAATACCAGAAGAAAAAGTGTTTCTTCATGCCACACACTATTTTCAAATTAATTTTTACATTCACTTTGCCAAAAAACTCAAAAGTTCAGAGCTCTCACTTTGCCAAAACCTCAAAAGTTCAGAGCTCTCACAATCCCCGTTGTCTTTGCTCTCCAAACACACACATACATACACACCATTAGAGGACTTCTTGCACATTGGCAGCTTTTCTTTGTTTCAGCGACAGTCTGGATGGAGAAAAAACAAAGCCCTCTCCTTCCCCACTCCTCCCCCCACAAATGATCTGCTTTTAATCACAACTAACATTTAAAACAGACATTAGAAAGGATAGGCTACCCCTTTATAATTACTAAGCTTGATAATTACCTGGTGACTTGTAACAGACCCCATTCTCAATGCATCTTCCTTCCTCTCTCCTTGATAATGTAATCTAATCTCTTGGCTGTGCTTTCATCTGGCACCCAATGCTGCACATTGTTTATCAAACAACAATCCTTTCTTAGGTAATGACAGAACAAAGGCAAGGAAGAGTAACTGTGGTAATACTACAGCACTTACCACTTCAAAAGTAACTACATCAGTACAATTTACATTGCCTGTGTGCTTTTTTTCCCTTCTTTTAAATCCAGTATTATCTCCTCTATGCGAGACCGTGACCTACCTTCACCCTTTTACTGGACTCTGTATATTTACATATTACAGAAGCTATTGTGCAAAACGTCAACAGTGGAAGTCAAAACTAAAAACATGGATCACAAATACAGAAAGCTGAACTATTCAAGATATGTCTTCATATTTGAAAGCGCAGGCATTTTCTATGACAAGAAAATCATGTGCTTTATGTTACCGGACTACCACAAAGTCTTAGCAATAACGCATAATGACCGGTTGCTTGGTTTTTTTTAAACACTCTCTCAATAGCACGTTTAGAAATTCTGAGAAGACTCTAAACACAGGTTAAATTTCTCAAAGCTTCTCATACCTCAAAATGGAAGAGAGGTCAGGTTGCAGAAGTTTCTCCTTTGGATTTTCTGGGGCCAATGATACTGTTTCCTAAAGATGCTTCTACTTCATATTCCCTATGTGCCATAACTTTCAGTAGTTGCCCACCTCCACAAATCAGAGTAGGATGATCCTCTGCAACATACTACCTGTGCCACGTTCAAAACTCAATTCTGATGTAGCAAAGAACCAGGGCCCCAATTCCCTAATATTTTGACAGTTTACAACTACAGGGACTATAAATGGTAGCACACAGCAGTGAAAATAAACCTGCCATCAGCAATTAGCAGCTTGATATCAAATCAGACAGAAACCACTGCATTCATCTGTATAAACGATATCTGCAGATCCAGGATATTACTAATCACTGAATTCCAAGCTTGGTCACTCTTATCAGGTATCTGTCACCATGAAATATATAAAACAATTACAAAATGGATCGGGGTGAAGGAAAAGATAGATGAGGATGAGGTATACGGTACATACCTACACTATGAGGTATATAGTACCATGTCAATCTGAGCTTTAAGATCTTTGTACGAGAGGAAACTGAATGCATGCATTATTACAAAAGAAAGCCCTCGAGTACCACTCTCAGAGTCACATCAGCATAAGCCTTTCACAAAGGTGAAGTGTAATACGCCCTGGCTGTGCTTGTATATATGACTGATTACCAAAGCACAATAGCCCTATGGCGGGTAACACAGACCCAAACTAATACTATTACTAAGATTATGATAACAGACTGCCCCTGCTCACTTTTCATGTGATTTGAACAGGTTTGGGGAGGAATTCCATCTTCCCTAACCATAAGTTGAAGCACAGAGCTCTGATGATGCTCTCCGAAGATACAGCATAACCACCTACTTAAATAGGAATGAACCAATGAAGGACTGAGATAAGTCAAAAACCACAGAAAAATGTGGTTGCTGTGAGTGTGAGGATGCTGCCAAGTTGTGATGTTTTCTCAGTCTCTGATTAAAAACACTGTCCTGGGACAGGCAAATCAGGTCAGCTCCAGAACTAAAGGTAGGGGAAAGGGGTACCAGCAGTGCAAGTGTGGGATTGGTATATTCTTCCATAATTCATGCAGTAAGACATCCATCCCTGAAGCACCGAGTTACCTAATGACACTAAGTTAACCAGCAGGCTGGGGGAAGAGAGGGAGAGAGAGAGAGAGAGAGAGAGAGAGAGAGAGAGAGAGAGAGAGGAAGAAGGCTCACAATTTTTTCCTGAGAACTCTTTGCTTACATAGTGAAGTCAAAAGAAAATAAATTAAAAAGTTGTGTCAAAAGTAATTACTACTCTCCATCACAATACGATTTCAGAGGCCTTTATAATAATGGTCTTTGCAGACATGCACATAGTTACAAGGAAGCTCATGAGGACAAGCCAAAGAGTTATGTCAAAACTTTGCTAGCAGAACAGAAAACTGTTCTGATTTTCCAGAAAGAAAAAAGGCCTCAGGACCGAGTTATCCAACCAATAAATAAATAAATAATTCACAGAATATATTTTTCAGTGACAGTAGTTTTTGCAAAACCCCAAAGCACTTCAGATAAGAACGCATAGTAAAACGTTTTTTTTAAAAAAGCCACTTCTGTGATAAAACAGCAGTTATGAAGCCGTATCTCGAGCTTGTAAGGAGTGAGCTTTATAAAAAAATAAACAACTACCAGCCGATTTCTTTAAGGCCAGTGCTTAACCCAAGAGCTTTTACTGACTCAAAGATATTATGCCTCCGGCTATCTTGTGAGAAAAGTAGGGCACTTCGTTTCCCCTCCGCTGCTCCCCCCATGCGCAAAGGAAGTTGTTATGACACAGAACAGGTGTGGAGCTTTCACTCAACAGCCACGCATGACTTCCCATTATATACCTATCACTTATGGGACCACTTATACTGTCTTCTGCCATGAGGTTAGGCTGGAGGTGAAAGAAGCCATGCCACATCCTATCAATCTAGCAGCGTGCACACCAAACCTGTCTCTTTGCATTTGTTACATGAAGAGACCCTATACGTGCTGTCCCTCCCCATGCGTTCCTGCTCTGGCCTCTTCTGCTTTGGGCAGGGGGGAGGAAGAAAGAAAAAAGGGCACTCTGAGAAGCTTTTAAATAAACAGAATAGGTCTTAACCAAAGGAAAAGTTTCATCAGCATGCCAGCCATTTAATTTCCTCCCAACCACTTGCAAAACAGCAGTAACTACATGGATTTAGGCTGTTTCTAATGGGATTTATTTTTAAGCAGCTACACTACCCAACCACAATGGTAACAACAGTGCTGTAATTGGGCCTTAGCATCTTCTGCACCTGAACCGTTCAATAAAATCCTCTCACAGCAATTTCACTTATATCCCCCCCTGGCAAAATACTGGGTCATGAGAAGATACCCAGGATAATTCAAAACAAGTTAATTCGGCTACCAGTCATACAGTTCAATTAATGCAACCATCAGAATAAATACAGACCCATTTCTCCACACCACGTGAAGAGCAACACTACTGTTGTCACCCTACTGTTCCCTGACAACTGGCCTGGCTCACTCAGCTCTAGTTTATCTCTGTGCAGCCCATTGCGAGGTCAGACAAACACATTGATTGTCCTGCTTTTTAAGTCATCTGGTTCTCCAGTTGAAAAGTGCTTCTCACACTAGCACAGATAACAAAACAGTTTATACAAGAAGCGCTGCCAACACTCTGCCAACAACTGTCTCTCAAAAATGGCACAATTATTAAATAAGTATCTACCTGTTCAGTGCATGCTGGTTGCTACCCATAAAAAGCTACGTTTTGGAGCAGTTGCAAGCGTTAAAATACTTTTGCACCCGGTTTTGCATCTAAAAGTCTGCCATTTTAGCAGCTCCGGCTTCAGTTCAGTCTTGGACAGAGCTGCTGAGGGTGGGGAAGGCAGTATGTGCTCTCCAAGGGCCCTGCAGCTGCAGAGTCAGAGGAGGGAGGAGAGGAACCCGGAGCACAACTTCAGCTCCCTTTTGTACCTCTGTAACTAAAAAAAAAACAACAACAAAAAAAGCATCTCTTCATGATGAAACAATTTCCATGACTGTCACCTATCCAGCAAACTACCCCTATTCCTCACAACCCACACCACTGCCAATAATTCTTGGTAAGCACAAAGGTTAACAAACCTGCAATACTTATTGAATAGCTCTTGTAAAAATGACAAATGGTGAGTGATACATAGCTTTATTAGCCATTGATTACCCCGGTCTATAAGAAAACTGCCATAATTAACCTTCTCATTGCTGTTTCCCACCTTTCTTACCTTTTGTAATAAAATCTTAGCACGGTTACTACCTCTATTTTACTATAAGAGAGTCATGCTATGATTTCACTACAAGAAAACATCTATCAGTTAAAGGATGTGTTTTAAAAAAATAAAATCAGGGTTATTTTCTCAGTTTTCTAAGAAAATACCGTAACAGCTGAATGAGGAAAGGTTATTTTAACATCCAAAGGCTATTGTTCCTTTTTTTCTCCCAAAAATTGTCTGGAGCCAGACAACACAAGGCTGCTGTGCCCTGGGCTAGAATGGAAGGGGGAATGATAGGAGGGGGCTGCCTGTTTACAATTACTCCATTCCTGTTTTTAATGAATCTTTCTGAATGACCACTAAGTGCTGGTTTTGTTCTTCGGAACAAGGGAGCTATTACTGGAGGACTAAAAAAGGAAGGAAAAGGGAAAGCAAACGGAAAGCTGCCAAACTTAAAGGCGTTTCAAATATTTCAGCTGTATGTCCCGGAGGTAATCTGCTCCATAGGCACAAGACTGTCCCTACACATTTACAGTCTCTTTTCTTCCTCTTCCTTGACATGCTAAAATGAAACAGCTGAGATAAGGAGGAACAAGAGAATGTCAGAACTCAAGTAAAAATTCATAGATACCCACTATAATCTTAAGAACTATGTTATTTAAATGTAGGTAACTAGAACTTAATTACTATCTACATTTGGCTACTACTGCCATTCACAAGCAAGTCTTCCAGAACCATATAAGCAGGCAACGTCAAGAGGAAGGGATGGGTCACATTTGCCTTGCACCATCATCTGCCTTCCCTGCACACCATCTGATAGTCATCCTCCTCAAGAACCTTGTCTGCCGACCCAAATAGCTACCGCTAAGACACAAAAAAATTGTAAAACCTCCATTCTGCCTCCCTGCTACACATACACACTTCACCTCCTCCTTGCAGGGGTCAGACCTTCAGAAACTGTGCTGCTAAAACACTGGGCCAGGGATATAAATTAAAGGACCAACAACCTGCAAACCACCACAGGCAACCTCAAGAGCCTTCACTGGGGATCCCAAGTATTTCACTGAGCAACCTGGCTTTCTGGGTTTTTTCCTAGGCTGGTAAGGTTTCAACACATCAGACCTTCTTAGTCCAGCCACTAGATAAACAGAAAAGGTATGCAAGATTTAGTTCTTACCATATCTTAGTTAAATACTGTCCTTGCTTAGAAGCGCAGAAGTATATTTCATTATATATTTCATAATCAAAAAGTCACGTAACGACAACTAATACATTTTTCTTCAACAAAGTTGTTTCAAAAAATTATATGGTACAGACATAGAAAAGTGGCACTACATAGTTTATTTTGTGTGGTGTGGTTTAAACACCCTATTGACACACAATTACAGAAACCTCCTTACAGCCACAGACTTTGAGTAACATAGCCATGTAAAATTTATGCCAGCAAAACCATCGTGTACCTCAGAAAATTACCAAGTTTTCCTATATGCATAACTGAACATGTCATCAACCTCTTATATTGAAAATGAAAACTTAGAATAGCCTTTCTCTAATTCTCAGAAAAAACGTGCCACGCTGTATGACTTGCTATATGGCATTCCATTTATAAAGCTGACTAGGGGTGGTCAGTTTCAATTAGTTACCTGTTCATCATTCAAGACATTTGTTTATTTACAAAAGATACCGGTCCTCTACTGTGTATGAAATATCAAAGTTGCACAGGGATGTGAAATCATCATGGCTGTGACCTCACATGTCTGCAGTACTGCTCCTTATTGCACTATTTCCAATAACTTCAAAAGCATCAAATAGATCTGGGCTCATATAAATCGAAGTTGTACATGCCTATACTGTATAGAGATATTTGCATCTAAAACAACCACATTAATATTCACCTGCTGCACACAGGGCAAAGAGGGCAATAGCTCTGCATTGCTCTTCTTGCCTGTCCATACTGTACAGAAGTTCTTATTTTTGCCCCTGTTAACTGCCAGCATGGTATTGCAGAACAGGCAGCTCCAAAGCACGAAAAGCAGGAAAGGACAGAACAACATTCATTAAAACCACAATATTTCAAAGCATGGGGGGAAAGAAAAGAGGGAGGAGAAGGAAACAAAGCAGGAGAGAGTAGTTTGCTTTTTGCAGTTTTTGACATTTACAGAAGCAACACATCAACAAAATTGTTTCGGTTTACCTTCACAGTGTCGGACACAATAAAAAGAATTAAGGAAAAGATTTTTAAAAATGCAATTATAGTATTATTTCTACTTCTGTGAGAAGTAGCAGTGCTAACGAAAGTTTTCCTTGAACACAATTAACTGGCATGCACACATGGGACTCCTGCCCGATAAAAGTGAATTAATATATATTACTTAAAATATTGATTAATCCTGTGTGGTTTTGCTACAGCTCACCATGAAGGATTTGGCAATATTTCTGCATCCAACATGATAAAAGCAGTAATAAAAATAAAATAATAATATAAAAGCCTGCAACAACATACTCTCTCATAAAGTATTGTACAAAGCAAGAAACCGCTCTAAACAAACAAAAAAAATTAACAGGATTATTATATAAAACTAGTACCTGTCTATTTTAACATCACATTTCACACAGTATCTTTGACAGACGGTGTCATCAGCTAAGAAATATTACCTGCATACTTTCCATCCTTCAAGCTGAGATTGTACTTACGGGCTTGGAACCACCATGACTCACTTGGTGACAAGAAGTTGCATTACCTTTACACTTCATATGTGGCAACCACGTTTTGCCTTTCAAATTCCCTCCAATGGTGGCTAGAACACACATTTTCCCCATAAGGCAGCTTATGACTTAAATCAAGACAGTTAAGTTACCACATACCTACCACAGCAAATAAAGAAGGATGTGCCATGCAAAGGAAGAGTTGCCACAACAGAGATGAGCACCTTTGCTGCTGTTTCTGTATCAAAACCTTCATTGTCCATTTGGTGAGGATCCACCAAGCTCCAGGAAGCAGAGGGTGACTAATATCATAAATTATAAGGACTTGCATTCATTTAAAAGTATAGACATGACAAAACACATTAATATAATATTTCTTCCTAAAATGTGGGCAGTTTTAGTACTTGACTAAACAGAAAATCCATCGTGTAACCTGGCTAAGATGCTCACCTCAGTGACACCATATGGCAGCGATCACTACGAGCTATTGCTCTCTTCTCTGATACTTTTTAAAATTCAGTTCTTTCACTAGCCACTTGCTTAGCCACCAGGTCTCCACTTTTACACTCAACATAGTCATCTCCTTCAAGTTACAAGGAATACAAATAGATATTCTCATTCCATCTTCTTTCCCATTCACTGTTGCGTTCACTTTTGCCTTCTTTGTACGTTCAGCCAAGATTAAAATTGTAACAATAAGAGACACGTTCCCTTATCTGGAAGTTGTTGTACTCCCTGAACAACTGAGACTGCTGATCTCTGAGCCTCCTCCACAGTACCATATCAGCACTGGCCACATTGTTCCATTTGAGAGCATAGCACCAAACTATTTTTATATCATCCCTATACTGCTCAGCATATATCTTAACGCTTTGTTTGTTTTTTGATTGTTGCCACGCTCAGAGCAGATATTTTCACTGGCATTGAGCCATCCATAAGTAATCCCTCAAACAAATACTTCGAGCTCGTGAAATCTCTGGCAGAACCCTATAACATACACACTAAGAGGAACAAAATAAAGTTGCAGCTGCCTGTGCAGGTCTGGTAAACTCCCAGCATCTGGATTTACAACCTTAAAGTGTCTTTTATCAGATTCTCTCCATGGGTTTTTTTTTTGGGGGGGGGGGTTTGTTGTTTTTTTTTTTTTTTGAAGCCTAAGAGAAAAGCTATCTGCAAGGAAAACCAGAGTGTCTACCACGCAGCACGCTGCTGACAAAATGGAAGTTTGGAGTCCTCACCTCTTGTGGTGGACAGGGACGGTTTTTTTTCTGTACAGTGCCAGACGCAATACGGTCCTGGTCTCTCACCAGGGTTCCCAGTAGCCTTCCTGCATATACTCTCACGAATAGCCAATCCACAGACCGGGCACTTTCCATCTGGATGAAGACAACAATTTGTGGTAGCAGGAGGATGTTATTCTATACGTGGACCAGCCACTCGAAAGCCCTACCACA
Organism: Falco naumanni; assembly: GCF_017639655.2. Lineage (NCBI taxonomy): Eukaryota > Metazoa > Chordata > Aves > Falconiformes > Falconidae > Falco > Falco naumanni. The sequence continues at coordinate 5,559,185 of NC_054054.1, read as the reverse complement.
GATACGTAGCCTGTGGATTATACTACTATTTGCAAGGCAGCAGAGAAATTATTTCTTTTAAGACTTGGCTTCTTTTTCTGGCCCCTGAGGAAGAATGTGGTCCAGTGGTTACCAGCATCACGACCAAACACAGACTTCACTGAAAGTCTGGGTGACTAAATGGATGCTGTTTAAGAGCTCTGGTACAGTTACAATTAGACCTCTGCTTCTCCACAAGTATCTAATATGACCACAAGCAACATCTCAATCGTGTCATTTGCAAACGGGGCAAGTGCTCCTTGCTTGCCTTCTGTCTGCAATACCATGCTACAGTGACCATAAAATGCAGAGAATTAACTTTCACTGAAGAGCTTACTATGCGTGATTTTTGGGGACAGTTTTGCCCTTTTCTTTACCACAAAGGACAGAGGAGGGGACTTGTGAATTCCCACCTTTTCCCTCTATCCAAACTCAAAGTCTAGCTTTATGATTTGCAGAAAAAAAGACATCATGGAAGATGAGATTGCAGTTAACACAAAGAAAGCGGTATGTTGTCCAGACTACCCAAAACACAAAAAGATGTTTGCAGAATTTTGTGATAAGCTGATTAAATTTGCTGAGCAAATGTATTTTCCATGGCCAAATTTAGGTGAATCCTCCCAGGGACAGCAATTCTCCTGTTTGGATCATCACCAATACTCCAAAAATGAAGAGCCTGGAGTTCTTCAGAGAATTGATTTAATCTTGACAAATTATTCCCTTTTTTTCTTTTTCTTTCTTTCTTCTGAATTCTCAGAATCAGCTACAACATTGTCATGAAAATGTAAAGAAACAGGTCGGCCCAAAACAAAAAGCAACCCCAGAATATTTCAGGTAGAGCGGTTAATGTCAGAGACTATTTCCTTACTGGTACCTGTAGGTTTTGATAACACAGTAATCAAATGAGAAAGAATTGAGACTTTTTTTGGTTTGGGGTTTGTTTTTTTTCTGGCTTGGCTCACATCATTCAGGGAAAAGGTACAGCTACATCAGCAGAAAATGTCCTCCTGTCAAGAGCATGCTGCCACTCCACCAGAGCCTTCTGCCAGCTTAGCTAGAGAAATACAGCTCTTGGGGACTTTCAGCTGTAGCAAGCAGGGTCACAACTGTACAAACCTTGTGAGCAGACCAGATATGCCCAGGATTTGAGCTAGGCATATTGAAATTAGTGCACTGGGGAGATCCACTGCCAAGTCAATTAAAGTTCCGTTAATTCAAGTTTGTGTGTAATTTGCATTACCTTGCACAAAAGTGTAACAACTGAATTTCTTTTCAGCCCACAGCCCGCACACACAACATTGCCACTGCTAGCCTTCTGCCAGCTGACATTTCTCTAGGAAGCATATCTTTCACAGAGATTAAAGAGAAAGCAGGAAACAAGGGTATCTTAAAAGGAAATTCCCCACATTTTTTTTTCCTCTCAGACTATAAAACACGAGGAAAATTATTTCAAGATTAAACACACAGTATCTTTGGGGTGTCATTTACAGACCAGATGAAAACTGAAGTGAAACTGAGAACATAAAGACAGGAGACTTTTTCACAGTATTTTCATCACACATTCTAACTGACAAATACGTAAAGCTACAGCTAGTAGCTTAAAATTGAAGGAGACAAAACCCCTACTCTCCTGGCTATTGGTTTACTTTTTCTATGCATTTCAGAACACAAAAAAACCCCACTCCACCCATCCTGGAGAGAAGTTGTGTGCCTACATCACACGGTAAAAACTAATTAAAAGGTAAAGAAAACAGAACCAGTGATACAGCCCAGTCTAAACAGCATCATGTCAGACAACAGCGATATTATTGTGCTAGTAACCCTTACACAACTCATTTTCTGGCTCTTCTACCCCATACTTCTCTTTCTTTGCTTTCTCCTGCCACCAACATTTGGATACAACCTACTGCCTCACTGCCTCGTCTGCATAATGCAGTGTTTCTGTAGATGCAAGTGCAGCACTTCAAAACACAGATGTAACAGCAACACCATCTTCCCACTGAAAGAAAAGAAAATAATTTCTATTTTCTTCCAATTGCTCTTTCCCCTTGACTCGCCTTCTCAGTTCTCCTTCTATCTTTTCCCATTGCCACATGACAAGGACTTATTTTTAGAGCATCTCTAGATGGGATACCTGTTGAGATGGGATTCTCCCTGCTGCTGCATGATTGCATGATGCACCAGGCAGCCACTGCACGCTGGCAAAACCCCTACCTGTGCTCCCTTGGCAAGAAGCTGAAAGAGTTGGAAGGGAAGGGTATGGAAGGTATCACTTGCTATAAGGGCAAGTAGCATTTGCAATAGCTGTGGGCAATTTAAAGTGAGATGAGGTGTAACCTTTCCATGTTACACAGTACTGGTCAGAAGTTAGTGCTAGAGAGAGACAGACACGAGTCCTCTTCAAGCCTAGTGCAAGCAGCCATTACGAGCATGGTATTTTGCCTTTCTTCAAGGAAGAAAAACAGCAGGGATTATGCGAAGAGCACCCACAGTCTTGAGTCTTACTTTCAAAAAACATAACAGGCTCGTAACGATGCTTAAGAAGTTTGTTTTCCTCGTCATTCAGGACACAAAAGGTGCACTGCATTTCTCTGACAATCCAGGGTGGCAGAATTCAACTAAAACACATTTGCCTAAGCCAGAAGTAACTTCTAGTCTTTACCACTGGCATAGATTGGGCCACCCTGGAAGAGGCAAAACGTACTTTATCTACCATCACAGAAGACAGTCTTACCAGCCTTTACAGATCATCGCATATTTTTGCTGAAGAGATTTCAAAAAAGAAAAATCAGAAAGTCAGGCCTTTCAGCAGGCTCTTTCAAGTCAAAGAAGCGGGCGTTTCTCACCTGTTTGTAGCACACTGCTACAGCTCAAAGGGTTGGAGGCAGAGAGAGCGGGGCTCAAAACAGGAGGGGACGGAGGGACCAGAGCAGCTGACAGCACCAGAGCATTGTCTCTGCCCAAGAGCCCCAGTTTGCCATTGCCAGGCACGTCATTTAGTCCTAGACCAAGAGTCACCCGGCACAGGGAAAGGTAAATGCCACCGTGTTAGGTCAGACACAGTTTGCACTCCTGTGCCTTCGCTTTGGACAAGGTGCAAAGCGGATTGCAAGCATGGCCCAAACTCACCAGCAGGCATATAGGCTGGCTTTGACCCTCTGAGCTATTCTGAAGGCATGGAGGCTGCCTCACTGCATTTTCCTCCGTATCACAGCAGCTGTACACCACTAACGCCCCTGTAACTTCAGATGGTGCAAACGGTACCTTTAAATAATACCTAGGGGGCATATAAGACTTAGAAGAGGCCATTTTCAAAATTGTTCTTTTAGAGACTTCAGTAAAGATGTCAACGTTGTGCATTCTAAACAAATAAATATAAATGTAACCGTTATCAGACGACTTTCAACCCGTTAACAGAGGCTAAATATTTTCTATTAATTTCAGCGTTAATGTAAAAAAAAGTTCCTGTTACCGTTATCTCTGATCTTTTTCTCCTTCTCTAGAGACTCAAAATAAATTTCAGAGATTACCAGATGGTCAGCAAGCATTAGAAAATGGCTTTTGATAATAAAACCTAATTAGTTCTGACCTGATCTCCATTGTATATTATCAGCTTTGGCCATCGTAAGAACTTTGCACTTCTACAACTGCTACAGACTAAACTTGGACACAAAGTCTGGTGAAAACCCTTACTCCCTGGGTTCCCTATGGCAACCTCATTTTTTGCAAGTGACTTTAAGTGGGAATAATAGATACACAAGGAAATTAGTACTTGCATTAATAGTTTTAAGTTTATCCTGAAGATTTCACTTCCTTTTAATACTAATACACTCTGCAGATTTGCTTTTCCAGGACGGTATTTCAGGTTTACTGGCAAAGCACTACAGTCACAGAGAAGATTCCTTGCTGAGAAACTACAGTTCTCTCTTTATGGCTTATAAGAGCAAATTCAAGCCAGCATAACAAAAAGTAAAGAAACAAAACAAATGCATAGCTGTCATTTAAAAACATATATTCTTAAAAGGCTTTAGGGGTATCACTTATGAAACAAAGAGATTTCCTTCTTTAGCGGTGTTCCAACACATTACTCTTTCGTGCTTACTCCAAGACATGAATATACTTGCCTAAAATGTCAGTGAGGTATTTATACAAAGGCAACTCTTCAGAAACCTGTTATTGTGAATACAAAACAGGAAGTACAGTAATACCACCAGTATATGTTAAATAATGCTTACTATAAACTGTGCTCTTCAATTAATAAGCGGTGTTAACCCCTTTAGGGGAAAGGAAGAGGTGAAGTGTTAACTGAAAATACTGACTCATGATAAAACCTTTGAGTATTTTTCCCACAAGGTTTTTTGTTTCGTTGGCTTGTTTTGGTTTTCAGTTTTTTTCCCCTCCCCTCCCAACAGCAGACAGGACACAACAGAAGACAGAATTTGCAACATAAATTACAGGGAAAAATACAGAGAAAGCAAGGGTTGAAGTTTGATGATGTATTGTAAAGTGAAAAAAAGAAACACGAAAATAATAGTACAATAATGCTTAATGATAATTTGCACTCTGCAACTCCTTCCAGTTCTCATGCTTTCACTAAGCCTTGTAACAACTATGTCATACGGAAGGTGCATCTTTAGGAAACTACTCCATCAGCTATTGAAATACATCTGTACTGGTGCACAAGTGTCAAAACTATTTGGAACAGGATGTAAATAAAAATACATACAAGATTGAATAGTCTGCAGCCACTTAGCTGGTATTCTACAAAACAGCACGATTAAAGTAAAAGTTTAGAATTCACACACAAAAAAATCTTTTATAAGCATTAACCACCATGAATTAAAGGAATGTATGGGGTTTTTTTATAAAAAAAAAACCAAACTGATTAATAAAAAACACATTACCCCATAGTGAGACAGACACTCCAGGCATAAAAGCAAAGCTCTTTCCTCACACATGTTAAATAAGAAAATATTTTTAAATAGACAGATTTCTAGAACACAAGCGAGACAACCTAATCACCAGTTTGTTCTTTTCAAAACATCTGCAGCTGCAGTCAAAAAAATTCAAGAGCTTCCCAAGTACAAAGACCTGAAACAAAACCCACATGCAAATCCCAGATGGGCAGAAATCAGAGCTACTCTTTCCTAAGGTCTGATAAACCTATATCTATTTACAAATGTGTAAGAACATCTCTTCCGACAGAACTCAGTCACACAGTCTCTGTCTCTCTCTCTCTCTCCACTTTCTCCTACAGGCAACAGTATTTTGAAATCTCCATGCAAGCTAACAGATTGAACTTTGGTTTGACTGCCATCTGCTGATCCCATGTTTTGGGAACCTGGTGAGTCATTTAAAAACATGTACACAAAGCTCTCAAAATGCTTAGAGTTACTTCTTCCGGTTCTTGGTAACAATAAAAATTAAAGAATTTGAGCTAACAGATATTTACACTTGAAGACATCAAACTAGAGCAAATGTCCTGATATTTAGCATCCTTTAGCTATTTTTCAGATAAACAAACAGAAAATGTAATAATTAGTGTGCGTGAATGAGTATTGAAACAAAAGCATGTAACACACAGGACCATTGTGACAGCAAAAACGAGAATCACGCACAGAAGCTACTCCTTAAAGAAAAGAGAACCATAGCTGAAGCAACTATTGAAAAACCAACGAAAATATAAATAATATAAGGAAAGTAATCAACTTCCTTGGCATTCCTCTGCAAGAGAGAACATTACAATGATCCATTTTGCCACAAAATATTCACTATTATTTGTTTCGTTTTATCCCAATGAAGAATACACACACACAGAGGAAACCAAATTCACTTTCAGGACACCCTCACATTTTGCCATTTCCTTTCCTTCAAGATAGCATATACTTTGTGAAGGGCTGAATGGGTTGCTGATGCTGAAATGATGGAATCAAGATGTGAATACAATTACACCTACCAGTCTGTTTGGAAAAGACCTGTGGATGAGGATAGGACTTAAAGCATTTATTTTTTTCCTAACCAAGAATGTTTTTATGAGTACAACCCACCACTTAGATGTGTACAACTAAAGCTCAAAGCTGAAATTGAAAATTTATTCTCTTGTTCCATGTAAGAATAGCTGTCCTAGTAAAAACAGACTTGTGTGTCTGCAATAGGCAACTAAGCAGCCTGTGCATGTGCAGCAAGTTATCATCTCAGGTCACCAGGACCATCTCGCTGAGAAAACACCCAACTTATTTTCACACCCTTCCTCATCTTTGATGAGGAGAGACAGCTCTTATACCCCACTTCTCAATTTGTTCCTTCAGCAAATCTGTAGTTCTTTCATTCCTTTATTATACAAGAAAAGTAGAAAAATCAAGTTGTTACAGTCCTATAATTATTTTTTAAATATATTATAGAAATATATTACATTTATATAAGCAGACAACATTAAAACCTAAAGGGCTCAGAATTGCCAAAACAATAACTGTTTCAGCTGAGCTTGAATCCATGGTATATTTCTGCCTAATCAGATACTAACTTTAGTCAACCTAAACTTCCAGTTCTGCAAACATTCAAATCTAAGCTTAGCTTTAAAGTAAAGCTTATGCATAAACGATTCCGGTGTTGGAAACAAATGCAAACTTTGCCTTATGGAAAAATTAAACAGTTATAAATGCTTGAGTGTGCACTGAAGGAGTTCCAGGTTAACATCTTTTGTATCAGTATTTTTATGAGAATAAGACCCACATGAATATAAAGTACACCCATGGAAATCTTACCACAAAAAAAAAAAAAAAAAAAAAACAACAAACCAACAAAACAGGCTGCCATTTGAAAAGTGAGTTTGGATTTTTCTGCGAGCCCAGAACTTCAGGTGGCATGCCAGGTACACAAATTCTGGCAATTCTGAACCAAACCGCAACTTTTATTCTCTTAGAACAGTACTAATTAAAATAATTTCTTTTAAAATATATTCACTGTCTCAGAAGCTTAATGGTTCCAGTTAATGTTTTGCCTTTTCCAAAATCCTACATTATTTTTGTTCTGTCACAGCATTGCTGGCAGATCACATCAAAATATGCCTTTGTTGTGGATATGTGTCTGCTTAAACAGTTTATTTGTGATGTGGCATCTTCTGTGAAACATACTCTGTTTTCACATGTAAAACAGGCAAAACAGATTCACATTCTCTACAAAACCTGTACATGATCTTGTAGAAATCCTGCAAATGATCTAGGGCCTTCAGTGGTGGCTTCTTCCCTTTTCTTGCTCTGTTTGCCAGAAATAAAAGTAACTCAAAAATAAAAGTAATCGAAAAAGAGGAGACACAAGACTTCCCCTTCAGTCATAACTATGAAGTCTCTTCAGATGCAGTGGGGTTGCACAGTCATAGAATAGGGAAGAACTTTGTCCTTTGTGAATCAGTGATTTTCTTGAGAAGCAATGATGGAACAGCACCTAATGCCTCAATTACAGTGCCTACAGCAATTACAGCTATTTTACTTTGTTTCCATCACTATTATAAGCACTTTTGTTCATGATGCACAAAGGATACAGAGGTCTTCAATAAGAAGGTGTCATTCTTCTATAGGCACTATACTAGCCACAACTGCAGCAAGGGGCACAAGCTATTTCCACTTCACACAGATTTCTTTGCACTGTTCCATCCCTTGACAACACGTTTTCTGGACAGCAGAAGGACAGTTGAAGCAGTATCATATATCTCCCTGTTGGTGTGGCAAGTCTACATCCCGATAGCGAAAGGCACACATGAGCAAAACACCGCCCCCCCCCCTCCCAAAAAAAAACCACAAACACAAACCAACCCACCCAAACCAGTAGTCATTTCCCAAGCAACGAAAGCACATTATTTAGCACATGCCAGTACTGCTGAATCTAGCAAAGACGTACCTTTCATTCAAGAAATGAACCATCTAGCTTGATTTCTGTTGCATGGAACCAAACCATTATTTAAGGGTAATATCCTCTGTAGCCAATGCTTCTGGGTGAAGAATAAGGTTCGCACTCTAGCTCCCCCAGGCAATGCATTGTTTCTAAGTGAAGGCAAGGAAGCTCAGAGGAGCACAAGCAATAGAAATAAATGGTGAAATCTAGGATGAAGCCAGTTAAATTTCTTCACACCCACTCAAGTGGCATCACCAGTGTATGAAGACAACAGAGAAGCCCCGATATCAAACCAAAATGGTACTTAAGCACTAAAACAGGTATATAAAGACTTTAACACACTTCAGTATTAAACGCATGAAGAATAGTGTTCCAATTTTATTTAAGAAAAAGATAATTTTGTAAGCTAGCACAGAGTATTTACATTCCTTACTAAAACTAAAATAAATGACCATTTTATAGGTGCAGTAACGTGTTCCAAGGTGTGTGTTTGCCAATTACACACACCTCATCTGTTGACTGATGAACACACACACCTTGGCGTGTGTTCTTGCTTACATATCTCACGTGCCTCCCTGTTAAGTAATGGAATAAGGCTTGCCTTGCAAACTGGCTAATGCTGCCTCTTCTCACTCAGTGACTTCTGCAGAAAATATTCACTGCTAAGAAAAACAACTTCTGAAACACAGTTAAGCTATTTGCAATCTTAAATACTCTCTCTCTGTCTGCAAGACCCAGCTCTGTGGTAACCTCCATTTTCTGTATCGCTGTCAGGCATGTGCTTTCCCCCAGACTGGGTAGGTGTTCAGCATTTTTCTGCGTGCATTGTTGCTTACTGTAAAGGCATGGTCCTTCTTACAGATTGTTTTTTCCATACCAGCTAGCTACTCTCAATGACTACCCATTTCGCCATTTTCCTCTTTATAAAACAATAAGCACACTCGTGCTCTCCAGACAATGACAAGGCATAGTGTGGTATGGAGACAGCCTTCTTTTAGAATGATTTCTCTCTTCAAAAATTTTTTTGGTCAATTTTGTTTTGCTTCTACTTATTTTGCATAAATGCTGACTAGTGTACAATAGCTCTAACAGAAATGTCATGCTTTGTACAAAACAATAAATTTCTCAGCCTGCTGGAAGCCAATCTGTGATTTATTCCCTCTCCCCCACTCCCAGTCACAGGACTTAATTCCACAGAGATGTCAACACCAGGACCTGTAGCTCACCTATCATGGTCATTTCTGATAAGACAGAGCAAAAACAATGCCATGCTTATTGTTCTTCTCCCTTTCCTTTTCAGAACCAAAGGAATTAAACCACTCTTAAGCTCATTATATTGTGTGATGCTTTATCACTCATTCCTCCGTTTTCAATAAGAGTCCAACTGTGCTTGTCAGGATCCGTCTATAGATAACAGCATGTACTGGCAGAGTATAGGCCTTTCCTATGTTACCTCTCTGTTGCGACACAATACAGACCCCTTCATCTCATCTGTTTTTCCTGTATAGAATTTGCATCTCCTTTATGAGGTCTAATACCAAAGAAATGATGTAATACAGGAGCCATCATTTCTGATGAGATAGTTAGTGAAAGCAACAAGGATGAAGACTGAGGGCAAAGAACTGTCCAAGACTCTCGGGAGACTTAGCAATTGGATAATATTCAACATAAGTAAATGGAAAGCGATGAACATGGGAAATTCAATCTTTCCTTCATACATAAATGGATGGGCTGTGTGATGAATCATTACCACTTCTAGTTTTAATAGACAGTGACGAAAACTTTAGCTCAGTTCTTGGCAGCAGTCAAAAAAGTAAATCAAGTGTTAAAAATTCAGAACCACTAGTAAAAAAAGACCAAAACAGAAAGCATCATTATGCACCCATATAAACCCATGTAGCATCCACACCTTGGATGCTGTATGCAGTCCTGGTCCCTTTCTCTCAGAAAGGACATAATAGATCTGGAAAAGGTTCAGAGAAAGGCAGCAAGGATTATCAAAAACATTAAACAGTTCTTGTTTAAGGAAAAGCTCGCTCTTCTTTCATTCTGCATAGGACCACCTTGTTCACCCACTCCACTCAATCAGTGATTATGTTTTGGTGGTTTTCTGTTAAGAAAAGATTACAGATTCATAGCAAGGTAAAAGGGTGTGCATCAAGTAAAGGTAAAGCTTCAGGTTTGCACATCAGTTATTTTGAGAACCAGCTGCTTTTCCAGAAGACATGTGAATGGCGGCACAAAAGCACGATTTGGCATGAAAAGCATAATTCTTACTGATTTCCTAAGAGAATGTGAAAAATTACCATCAGCTGTGTCCAGAAACAGGTTCTAAAATGCCCACAATGTTGTTTTGGTTTGTCTTGTGCGTGAAATATGAATGAGAAAGCCACAGTGATGCTTCACTTCATCCTCTTCCATCTGTGAAGCGATGGCTACTTTATTTGCCTTCCCTTCTCTTTAGCAGTGTTTTAGAAGGTACTACTGCAGGTGACACAGAATTGTATTCATACACAAGCCATAATGCACACGGCAGCAACAGCTGCAGCCCTCTGCATAAATAGCCCAGTGTTCCAATAAATCCAGAGGTTTATTTACCTCTGTTTATTTACCTTCATATTCCATTAGTTCTTTGTCTCTGTGTCTTCACCTGAGAAAGTCTAGTGGCACCGACACAAGTTCTGACAACCTATTCTATCACCCTGACAACTCAGTTCCGAAACAGAGTTTTCAAAGCACAACTCCCTGTACAGGAAAAAACAAAGTGGATTGCAGGCAGGGGAGGGAATTATAGGGGGACAGGGATGGAAAAAATCTGTTATACAGAGGTCCAGCTATTGATGTGAGGTTACAGGGAAAAGATACCAGCAGCAGCACTGTAACTTTAACATAAATAATTTCATAATAGATTTTTTCCATTTTCTAACATATATTTTCATAACAATTTTTTAGGTTGGAATTTTAACTTTGAGTTAGGCTATTAATGGGAGAATGGAATACATATCCTATCTGAAGTAGTGGCTAGTAAAACCAAAGAAGCTAATTTTTAGGTTTAAAAGAGGTGAGTAAACAAAGCAAGAACTGTAATAGGCATTAAGCCCCAAAAGGAACAGTCACTTCAGATTTCCAGAACAACTGCTGAGTCCTACCAGCTACTGCCTGGCACCACTCAATGAAAATACTCATTTGACTTTCAGACCCTTACCTCTCAATTAGCTTGAAATACCTTGTAGTCTACATGTTTTTCTAGGTTATCCCCAAAATCTAGCAAACCGTTGTGATTCTGAGCCAACCTTAACAGTTGTATATACATCAAATCATACAGAGCTTCAAACAAGCTTTTGTTATTAAATTACATTGGCATATGCAACCCTGAGGTAACTCCAGTGACCTAAATAGTCATCCACCAAGTTTCCACTGTTCGTAAGACATGTTAATGTCTCATTTAGGCATGAAGAGAACCCTAGCTTTCTGCTCCTGCATGTATGCATAACAATCCTTCCACATACCTTATGAAAATGATATATTATGAATCAATGACCCCCAGACTGTTCCCTTTTATCTTATGCTACATTATTATAGTACTGCCTTCATTTAGATTGATGTTAAGAACTATTTTTTTTAATAACTAAGATCTTACAGAAAGAACCTGTTTTTCCTGAACAAACCTACTATCTTTCATTGTTATATGTACTGCACATTAATGGTATTTCTACTTATCCCTAAGTGGTATATATGTCATATGTGCAAGACATCCAGCTTTCATCACTGATGGAGCAAATAAAAACGTAAAACTGGATCTCCTTCAACACAAAGAAAAATATAAAAAATCATCAACTAGTAGAAATTCTGCCTATGATGTCCTATTTTTTCTCTTTCCCACAGAGATTTCACAAACAAGAAAATGTTCCTAATTAACTGAATGGACTAATGATAGCATCTAATATCCATAAAGAACTTTAAGCAAAAGTTTACTAATATGCTTACTGAGAAACAAGTGCATGACAGCTAATCCCTAAATTCAACAGCTCTTTAGAGTCCTTTACTAATGTAGAGAGCTTGATCGTATTCCAACTTGGTCATTATAAAGCTCCAAGGTTCAGAGGTTTTCTAAACTTAAAACAAAAACTGAAAAGGTCACCACCTTAAAATGTACAACCACACAATGGGACTGTACACTGGCCACCTCATCCTCCCAAGCTGCACTCTTATGATCGATACTAAACCAGTGGTGTGCACAATGCTGGGCTTTCTGTTTCACCATGACTTCCATTTTTACTGAAACAGCTTCCACCCTATTAGGAGAGAGATAAGTATCAACACTTAATACAGAAGTCACTCAACATTTCACATTATAAGATCATGCATTTAGTAGTTTATGCTGTTCTGAGTTTTGACCTTCTTGTCCTTTCCAAGCTGGCTGGCTGCCTTCAACTGATTTGTTTTGTAATGTTCCAGTCAAAACACTTCAGCTGTTGCATGTGAAGGAGACCAGGAAAAATGTTGCTTCGTTTACAATTTTTAAAAATTAATAAAAATAAAATTATTTCACCCTAACTTTTGGAAAGAGGTCTTGGAGACCTGACCACATTAGAAGGACTTGAAATATCTCAGTTTGAAAAAGCTTTGTGAGGTTTTTTGGCATTTTGCAGACACATTTTCCAGGTTTTGACCACTCAAAGACTGATCCTACCAGAGCTCAAGGAGTCTGCAGGCCATGCTGGATCCAGGCTCTCAAAACGACAGCAGGAAAATGACCTTTCCTCTTGTTGGGGTCACGTGGATCTAGTCAAGCAGGAAGAGGAGAAAAAGGACACCAGAACTGACTCCACAAGGAAGATAAGCTTGACATGAGGAGTGAACACATTGAAATCCAAGAGTCTGAATACCAGGACAAAACTCATACTTGTTAAGAAAGGACTCTAGATGTGGAAGCCTGGCTGGAAAAAGAGGATTGGGGAATCCTGGCTTGGCAGGAACGCATCCAGTGAGAAGCACAAGCACTGGGAAAAAAGTTGACATCAATTAAGTAAAAAGACTAGAAGCAAGAATCATACTGAGATTAGATTAATAGTTTGCTGAAGATCATGAAGTCCGTAAACATAGGAAATACAGACCAAGAGGATACTGCATGAAGAAAGAGCAGGCAAATTGAATAGGGAGAAACACCACGTAAAGAATATAAGGAAAGAGTTATGCTTATGGAAAGTTGGAAGAAGCGTTACCACTGAAAAAGTAATTAATCTACCCATCCTCACGTTGTCAGAAAATACCTTGGATAACAGGTAAAAGTCCCATTCTTGCACAGAAGACCCCGCAAAGAACAGCAAAGGAGTTTAATATTGCTGTCAATCTGCCACCTGTTTTAAGCAAACAACTTTTCTATGGAAGATCTAGAGGGTCCTGTACTGCCGATAACCACAAAGATCTCAAAACAACACTACACGATGGAACCTGAATACTCCCCCAAAAAACCAGAAGTTGTTCATCTGATTTTAAACAGTGTAAAACAAAGCCCTCAAAAGGAAATGTGAGTATTAAAGTAATTAGAGGCAATCATAACGACTTGTAAAAATATTCTAAATTAACTCAACTTAATGAATCATGCACAGCACAATGAATACCACTTTAATTAGTGTAAATACAAATTGCATTATGATGCGCATGCACAAAGGAGAACGAATTAAGATTGTACATGCAATATTACCTATGGCACTTCTTAACACACGGATGCTCGACAAACACAACATTCTCTATAATGCTATTTTAATACAGTATACACAAAAAACTACATACATACTGTGCGTTTTGCATCCACAAAGAAGAAAGCTGGGCAGAAGACCAACTGCAAAGCAAGCCCTAAACGTGTGCGTGGCTACAGCCCAAGTACCATAGTTGCAGCCGTTCCTCTAGCTTCTGTAGCTCACAGGACTACACTAACATCCTTTTCAGTGTTACTTCCATAAATATTTAAAAACCAAGACTTTTTGGAATGTCTCTTCCTTAACTGTTATCACCACCCTAATGAAGCTTATTAAATATAGTAAGAGTCATGCCATCCAACACGCTGATTGTGAAATATGCCTTGATGCGCGTTGCTTATCTGCCATAAAGCCCAGTATCCCCAATTACAAGCCACCAAGGCCCTGACAGCTTCTGAGGATGCTCCCATGGGAACTGAGCCAAGCCGCATGCCTCTGGAGAGCTACTCGGCTCTACCCCTCCCTGCACAACCCGAACACTGACACAAAGCAGGAAGAGTGAATTGAAAGAATTTACAAGGAAGAGGTTATTATCACACAGACTGTTTTCAAGTAATTCAAATAGGAAGTGAAAACCCATACCTTTATAAGCACACATAGAAGTTTTAGCAGTTAAAAGTTGCTGTACAGGCACATAAAACTTAAATCGTACAATCAGTATGACTTCTCTAGTTTCGCTTTGTCACTAAACCCACATGAAGAACGGAGTTGACCTAACCCAAGATTACAAATTTATACCCAGTCTACATGCACTGCTCAAATGCACCTCATTTTTAGAGACATGATTCAATTTAACCCCATATGTTCCCTGTTACCTTACAAATACATTATCATTTCCGTGGTCCTGTTAAAACAAACCCAAACCAAACAAAAATCCCCACCTGGTATCACAGCTAGACTCATGGAACTGAGGGATGGTGTTTACACAACAAACTTGAATCGGACAGCCTTTCGAATTTCCCACTTTGCTGATAATCTGGAGGCTTTCTAACAGGCTGTGTTCCCCATCCAGACTTTGTGAGTCTTGGAGGTATGAATAAGAACAAACTTTGGCCCTTGGCTTTTACCTCCCCATCTTTGTACTTTTTCAAATGCAATAAATACCCTTTGATACCTTCAGTAGACAAGTTTATGAAAGTATTAGTGATGCTAAAATACATGAGTGAGTCGATGTAAGGAATGCTTTCCATTATAAAGAATAAGAGCAAGCATATTTACTTTTCTGTTCTATTTGAAGTAAAACTATTATATTTTTGCATGCATTGTTTAGATGTATGTTTTCACAGGCAAAACAAAGCCAAGTTATCCCAGCCCTACAGTATATCAGTTAAAGGAGAAAATATGCAGCCCAGCAAGTTTTCCCTCCAACCCTTCTTTTCAGGCAAGTAATAAATCTTGAGTGAAAAAGTCACTGTGCTCTTCAGCTGTCACCACTAAGATTTTGTTTTTTAAAACCATAGCAGCCTTAAGGCTGATTTACTACTCAGCCCTCCACACTCTGACAATCGAATAGTTGGAAACAAAAATCACTTTTGCGCACCTGGAAATATTTTATTTGCTGCACTCATGAGAAAAAGTTCTCATCAGTGAGGAAGGAGGTGGGGGAAGGGGGAGAGAGAAATTCAGGTGAATCTTAAAACCTAGTTCTTGACTTAAAGAGAAACTTCATACATATGTAGATCAGCACAGAAATTACCTCTTCATTCAGAGTGGCCAGGCTTTTCAGGGACCATGGGTTCACTATGCTGTCCAGCCCTACATCATCAACTTGGAAGTCTTGGCCAGTAAACAGCAGTGCTTATCAACTGTGTCTATTTAGTCATTTCAGTTTGGGGGCTGAAAAGAATGTGACAACTCCTACATCATTTAATTCACTCTTTTGCTCTTCATTTTTTAAAATAAACTTAGTAAGCTCTCAATCACCCTGAAGTGTAAACATCTGATATTAATAAAGGCAAAATTAGACCTTTAAGAAACACCTACTTTCCAGAGCACCTCTTTGCCCTAGTCAGAGTTGCAAGTTTAATAAGATGAAGGGTAAAAACCCAAACACATACCAGAGAAAACCAATTGATGGAAAATGTGATGGTGCCAAGATTGCAAAACTATTTTAGAATATCAGATCCTGCATGTAGTTTGATACCATTTTTCCCTAAAGCTTCATTTTCTGAAAATGTATTATATGCTCCAGAACAATCCTGTCTTCAAAAGAAATCCCACATCTTCTGTTATTTCAAAGAACCATAGTTGCACCTGGGCAAAACGATCTAAGTACTCTAGGTGCTGGCTGACTGAAAAGGAGACCCACAAAATCTCACCCTCTATTTTTAATCTCAGGGTTTTACAGGAATATGAGGAGTGCCCTTTGACAAACACCAAGGCATTTCAGCATTTAAGGTAAAAAAATAATAATTAATAGTTCAGCAGTGTAAAGACATATGGCAATTGCATTTACATACTTTGATACGTACTCTGAAATACTTTCCCACCTGTTCTATTCTTGTGATGCCTACAAAGCCCATCTACAAACAAAGGCTGATTTCAGTAATGTGATACCAGGCAGGGAAAGCAGTGTAGCAACTTAGTTATCTCTACCAGTCCTAAGGCTGGACTTCAGTAACTTAGCAGTGCCAAATTAAGTATGTAAAAAGCGTCCACTCTAACGAGTGTTTACTTAGTACTTACTTAATCAACTGTCATAAAAGCAGTTAAGTGTCCCAGCACCATCTCTTCTAGAAAGCACCCAGTCTTGTGTCCCTTGTCTTCCAAATGTGAATGGAATCTGCACAGAAGCAATGCTGTGAAATGACAGCTGGAGACATATCCCCCCTTCCCTACCCTAGGACTCTGCTCATATTGTACCACTGCAAGGCTAAGGGACACTTGAATGCTCATCCTTGAGCCAAACCCAACGCAGAGCAGAATGAAAAGCAAGTTATTTAATTTTATTCCTCCAGGGTCATAAAGCAGTTTAGCATAGGTAGGGCCTTCTTCCATGCACAGCTTCATTAGGAGGTTTCCCACCTGATTACTAGGGACAGAAATAATAATAATAATAATAATAATAATAGTTCTCCTTCACCATTCTTTGTACAACTTTATCTCTGCACATGTACCTGAAGCAGTAGCAGGGAGTGGTGGGATGGTTCGCTGAGAAGTCGGAGCCAGACACCTCAGAGGTACACACTTGCAGCAAGCACAAGTTATCAAGCTAGACTGTTAGATACAAGGAAAAAAGCCTTCCTGGTGGAGGCGGTCAAACAGCACAGCAGGAACCCAGAAGCTATAAAACCTCCATCCTTGGAAAAACTCAAAATTCTCCTGGACCAGCCTTGAGCAAGCTCACCTAACACTGAAGCTGGTCCTGCACAGGCAGCAGGCTGGACCAAAGACCCCCAGAGGCCCCTTCCAACCTAGTGTATTTCATGATCCTTGATCAAACGGGAGGGTGGAGGGGTGTCACAGAGGGAAACACAGCACACGACTGCTGGGTTATGTGGCTCATAACTTTACAGTCCTACACTGTACCTGGGAAAACTGAAACCCTACCAGGTCAAAGCTGTAAGAGAGGAAGAACCTTTAGTAAGATATATCTGACCAAAATGGAAATGACAAATAGGCAAGTATGTAAATAGGAAAATATAATAAATGGTAGTAAGTTAAGTTTTCACTACTGCACACGACTACTAAAGATGCCTGTAGCATCACCTGCTTTATAACAGCACATAGATTCATAGAATCATTTCAGCTGGAAAGAGCTTTAACACCATCACATCCAGCCATTAACCCAGCACTACCAAGTCCACCGCCCAACCATGTCACTAAGTGCCACATCTATGCACCTCTTAAATACCTCCAGGGACAGTGACCCAAACACTTCCCTGGGTAGCCCACTCCAATGCTTGACAAACCTTTCAGTGAAGAATTTTTTCCTAATATCAGTAAGTTCCTATACATATTTCCAGACAATATTGAATAAATATGCAAGATTCTTTCCTATTCCTTTTAACTTGTAAAACTGCAAACTTAAATTTTTGAATGTCTTCCATAAGCCTTCAGAAAGGCAAAACTTTTGATGTTTTTAAAGAGGAAAGATTATTTACTTCTGCTGCAGGCAAGAAATTATAATTTCTTTACTGACTCTGCCAAATGGCTCTATCATGCATTTTTTATTTCCATCAAAACAAGCCACTTTAAATTATGGTTGTCCATAACAACACAGTAATCACCATTTTGAGGGTCAGATCAACTTGACGAACCTCTGTTTGACTTCTCCACCCAAAAGACTCCTCCAAATCCAAATTAACCAGGGGGAAGAGAGCTTTATTCCCTTTCTTCCTGCTTGGCAATTGCTAGAGAGTACATGGGCTACAGTTTTTACTTTGTTAACATAAGCAGAACAGACAACTCAGTAGTATCCATGTTGTTCTTAAACTAAGTAGGCTGAATTCAAACCCAGTGGTTAACACGCTGAAGCCAACAGAGAGTATTCTAAGGAACAGCAAAACTTTCAGATGAAGGAAGAGAAGGTGGAAGAAGAAGAAAGTGAGGCTTTCTTATACATAAAAAGAATATATAAAGGCTAGAGAGCAGGAGTTTTTAAAACTCAAAATAAACATGTACAAGAGGCTGCAAAAATCCTCTGCACTGATACAATATGCAGAACACAAGTTTTTATACCAACACATAACATGCTTTGAAATAGAAAGCCAAGACCTCCTGTACTAATAAAGCATTCGTAAAGATTCAGTTCTTCAGTATTCAATGTACCAGGATAGTTTCTGGTTTAAACTACATTGGAGTCCGTGAACACAGACAAAATCCAGACCCCCATCAATCTAGAGACAATGGGCAACGCTGACAGCACAGCATCTCATTAATCTTCATTTGTCCTATCACATCCTGTCATTCTTATGCAAATAGCATATTTGAGGATATATCTTTTCTGCACTCCACGATAAGGAGAAGTGAAGCTGTCAGGAGCACCAGGATGTCATCCTATACCACAGGCCATCACTTCACTCAGCGCCTCGTGTTTTACATCACAGTTAATGTGTCTGACATTCAAATTTGACCCAGCAGGAGGTAGAACTATCTAATGCCACAGGAACATGCGTCTTGCTTCCTGTGCTAAAATATTCACCAAGGTCCCTGGGGATCTGACAGTCTCTCCTCTCCCTTCGCTGTACCCTTGCTATTCAAGATTGAAACACTGCTTAAGAGTAAAAAAAAGATATCTGCAGGGACAGGTAATGATAGCAATTCACCCTTCTCACCCAACGCATAAGCCCAGTACTAGGAAAAAACTTCCTATACTAGGAAAATAGGTTCCACTGAAAAAGAAAAAAAAAAAGGACATGCAAACCCTGGTGAGTTAGTCTAGGTTTTCTTCCACAGAAATCTGTCAGACTACACCTGAAAACTTGTCCATACATATGTCTGAATACAACATTTAATTTCCAGCTAAGCAAATTATACAGTGTTATAAAATATTTTATCTGAGGTTTGTGGGGATCTCTCTTGTTAGGCCAACTCATACATGGGAAAATACAGACAAGCTTTGAATCGTAAGCTACTCTATAAAATATTTTGGGTATGAAAAATCACTCCTGAGTGGGTAGAGTCACCAAAACCAAAAAGCATTTTTCCAATTATTGCTCATCAATTCTACTTACAGAACGAAAAATTAAAGGGAAGATTTTACTATTATTACTGACTCAGAGTGTTTTGTTTCTGTATCACTTTCAAAGAATGTTCAGAACATCTTGTTCCAGAGTATTTCCCTTCCAAGAGAAATCACTTTCTGTATCATACATGGCTGAAAACAGTACGTGCTGGCTTTGTTTTCTTATGAAAAATAGAAGCTATCCCAAAGTATTTCCAGAATCGCATGAATAGGATGCAAAGTAGCTAAGTGCTAAAAACATGGGACACAACTTAAGGCTGGAATAATATTTCAATAGAATCATGACATCTTAAAGAAATTACCTCATTAATAGACATTTCTAACATGTCAAAACAAGTTTACCATTAAGCATAATTTTTTATATCACTACCCGAAAGCAATATACTGTAGCGTTTGCAGGGATGATGAAGTCTATCTACACTAGGCTCAGGGGAATACCCTTAACATTTGATATTGCCATGTGCTGTTTTCAAATTACGAAAGATTAATCATCACTTACTTGTCAGTTAAGAAGCAGACACATAAATGAAGATGCTGAATTTTTTAAGTATACAATACAAAACTCGGAAAGTGTGCATTTCTTGGCTTGAAAATCTAAAAGATAGTCACAAAGGTATACCAGACATCTTCCCACTGCCTGGAAGTAGAGAACATGGACTGCCTTGTGCCTTTATACCATATGCAAAGTTCGTGCATTAAAAATTACTGTATGGCCATCATACACCAATGAAAACAGGACACTCATTTATGGTAAGATGTAACTGAACTGATATTTCCATATAAAATGTTAAGTTGATTTAAGAAAATTTTACCTTTTCATAGGTATCACTGATCACAAAATAAACTACAAGCCTCTACTGAAAGGTTTCCCATTAAGTGAAGTTCTCGGTACAAATGCTTTCTGGTGTCAGTCTTCTTTCTTCCAGGGGAAGAGGGGTGGGGGGGAAGAAAAAAGTGCAACTTGTGCAATGGGAATATTGCATATACCCAGGAGTAGATGGTGGCCTGGTATAGACTGTCAGATCCAGATGAAGCACCATGTGAGCAACACCAACTCAAATGTGATTCTCCAGCCCTTTTAAACCACAGTTGAAAAACCCCCTTCCTCCAGATTGATGACATTTTGCTCTGCTATTCTGTGAGTGCTTTCTACAAAGTTATTGAGTTACTTCCCCTCCCTACCCCCCCCCCCCGCCCCCCGCTATCTATCTTGGTAAACCCAATTTTTAATAAAAATCTAAAATATCCATTTGTGGTTTCTTCCTAATAAAATTGCTATAATCATATGGCTTGCTACTGCAGAGGGCACTGTCTTATGCAACTTTTCCCTTTTCTTTACATTTAGCGTCATCACGATTATCAGCTTTACTTGGAGAAAGAATATATAAGATATGTTGTCACCTGAACACAACTGTGCTGCTAGAAGTTCATCATACCCATAAAATTCAGATGCACAAAAGATATCAAATTTTTACCCACCATATTAAAATGAAAATTTTCAGTCCCAGGCTAAGAGGTCTGGATTTGCATCAGCAATGTAGGTACAGTTGGCATATATCTAGTAACTTCGGTTCTATCTAAAAGTTCTCAGTATTGCAAGGTGGCACCCTTAACACATGGTAGTACTGTCCCAATATTGCCAACATTTCAAATAAATACTGTCCCAGTATGCTAATATTTCAAATAAAATAATTTCAAATAAGAAAACAGCACTCACTGTGGGTCCAAGAGAACTCCAGCAAAAGAGAGAATGGCAGAGAACTGCATTACCAGGTGGAAATGGAGATAACACAGTATAGTGTTGAACCGACTCAGAAATTTCCCTTCTGTTCAACACACAACTTTTTTCAAACTCAGCTAAGTCTGACCTCAAAGAATAGTCACCACAGAAAACTGAAATCAATCTGACAAAAGCAGAATCTTTAAAATTTTAACTTTGCACAAGTGTATTTTTCACTCATGAGTTTTATCACCTTTTACAGAAAACCCTTTGCTCGTTCTACTTTGCCATGACAGGCACACAAGCGGTGTGTATGTAAGCCTTTGTCTGGAGACCATCAGCTGTGTCTTCCTTCAGTTCAGAAGGGAAGAGGCTGTGTTCTGGAGCCAAAATACAAGGGTTTTTTTTTCTCAAGACTTTATGTGTATATGAACCTTATTTTAAAAGTGTGTGCTTCATATGTATTTTATGCCTGAATGCTCCAAGACAAACAAAAAACTATTCCAGAAACAGCTTAAAATGGAAGACTTTGTTAACATTAAAAATACTCAAGAAACTCAAAAGAAATCCTAGAAAAGATCAGGAAAAATAAATTTAATTAACTTGTCATCAAATTCATGAATGTTGTGAAGGTGGAAAGTTGTGGAATAAAGAACCTTACAACACTACAAAACATATCTTAAAGGAAATCACTTCAGACTGGTCCATCTACTGAACTTAGCTGTGAGAAGACACAGAAGTGCAGTGGATGGTTTTAAAGTGCATCGCCTAGAGGGCTGCTGGGCTGCTTTTGTGTTCAGAGGTTTTCTGCAGTAAGCGTTGCAACCTGCCCAATTTTTACAAACTTGAAATAGTCTTGGTTGCTCCAGCAGAGCTGCTGCAGGATCTAAGGAGAAATTCCACTGTTTACAGTTGGAAACCATATTGCTGGCAGAAGGCTAATGGCATCAAGCAGATATTTAATCTTTTGAAAGGAAGTAACTA
The DNA here is from genome assembly GCF_017639655.2 of Falco naumanni. Taxonomy (NCBI): domain Eukaryota; kingdom Metazoa; phylum Chordata; class Aves; order Falconiformes; family Falconidae; genus Falco; species Falco naumanni. The sequence goes on along the minus strand of NC_054054.1, from coordinate 5,537,125 downwards.
ATGAAACCAACAAACTCCAGCAAACTCCTGCATAAACAAACATAACAGAAGCAAAAACCACAGGAGGAGTTTGACAGAAACATTGTTGCATAGGTTCAATGAGCTTAATTTAAGGAAAATTTCTTCTAAGAAACAGATACTTAAGGTTATCACAAAACATTTTGTTACTGTTAAAAAAAATCTGTAGAAGGGGGGAAAAAAGCAAGGGACAATCCTTTGCCTTGTCTTCAAACTCCCACTTTTAATCATTTAATTGATTAGACAACAGTCCAGAAAGCAAAAGAGAATGGAATTATACCAAAATCTGGTCGTCTCAAGAGAACAGAATATACAGCAGTGCACCCATTTGTACCTTGTCTATCATGTCTGGTCTGTTTGTAGCTGCCAAGATTGTCACGTCCTTCAGCTGTTCTATCCCATCCATTTCCGTTAACAACTGAGCCAAGACACGGTCTGCAACATTTCCAGCACCTGAAGAGCTGATTTAACCGGGGTGGGGGAGAAAAGAAAAGCACCATTAGCCTTTCCTTCCTAGAAAATTGGAGAAAGGAAAGAGTATATTTTTCTTTTTAATTTACAGGGATCCATCGTTTTATCTTAATTCTTTCTGATTTTTATTTTCACCCTCAACCCCTGAAGCAGTTATGTGTCATATGAAGTGAGTAAAAGCAAATTGGAGAATCAGTCCTTCAAAGGATTTCTTGGTATTCAATAAAGCAACTAAGGGGTTTTTAACTTACTACCCTGCTACTTCGGTTGAAAACAATTTAACACACTGTGGATGTCTGGAATAAACATTTTTAAGGTAACTGAATTCATGCAGCTTTTTTACTAGTCAGACAAACTTTCATTTCCAGCACCATCCAAGTGAGTGCTTTCACCACCCCATGCAGCATAAAAAATTAGGTAGGTAGTTATTTTGCAGTGTTGCTCTACATTTTTATGTTCTCCCCATCACATGAGAATAAATTGTGTTGACCAACTGCCTCACAGTAGCACTGTCAGTCCTTTAACTCAGCTGATTTTCCAGAAACCAGGAAAAAACAAGATTGAAAAACTGAACACTCCAGTCTTGAAATCATAAACATGTGAAAAAAACTAAACAGACAAGGCATAAAATATAAATGCCTAGAATAGTTTTAGTCTGGAATTAACTCTGGTAACCTTGAGGTTTATGGAAAATTTGCTCAAATTGCTTAACTATATGTAACAAAAGCATTACAGAAATAAACTCTTATTTCCATTAAAGCTTCTAATATTTCAAAAAGATTAACCAAGTGATGTACCCCCTTCTTCCTTGGCAATTTTTTAACACAAATATTTGTGCATGCACATATTCACACATATAACAAAGAACGCAGAAGAGGAAGATATAGCAGAAATTTTAAATCAAAAGACCAAGCACTGACATTGTAATACATAACACATTTCATGAATGGTTGTGTTCTTTTAACATCTCCTTTTAATTCTGCATAGAGTCCTTATTTCTGAAACACGATAAAAACAAATAGGTGATTGCACGCTGTATGATTTTTTTTTAATTTTTGAAAGGACACTAGACCTAAGAGATACTAGGGCCATACACAGATGACCGTAGACATTCATACATTAGCAGATGTGCTACACAAATTATGTTTATCTGTTCTTTGTAGCACCCAGCTCTATATAAACATGGGGAGGCCAGGTACAGCATAGCCAGTAGCTCATCCCAAAAGTTCCCTTTGCTGAGCAAGGGCAGGGAAGCTGAAGCAGGCTAGGGAAAGCAGCTGAGGATTGCCAGATAGCACCAAAAATGTGGGGTTCATCCACCTTTGCCAGAAACCAGGAGCCCTGCTCTTGGCACATGCCAAAAGCCTCGCTGTTTTCAACACAATCGTTCCTTGCAGACAAGCATGCACACACCTACATCTTCCTTCACCAATGTGACTGCTCTTCCACGGCTATTGGGACTATACGAGACTGCTATTCCACAGCTCCTCTGCTGCGCAAGGGAGGGCTTCATTTCTCTACCCTTAAACAGGCCCTTAAAAAAAAACAACCAACTAATCTCTGAATTTCTTCTGGATCCCTTTAACTCCATACTAAGAAGCAAAAAATAGTTTGATACTAAAAATGAGGCCAGGTTTCTTCCTGCAATGTACATTTTTCTACTGTCACCCCAAACCTACATAGGATGAAGATGATTTTTTAATCTCAATTTCTTTTTTTAAGTCCTTTTCCAAAAGTACGCCTAAACATTTATATAGATACACAAGTACCCTCATACACCAACACACTACATTTATCCTGCTGCACACTTGTTTCCAAAATGAAATATTAGATTTTAAAATGCAAGCATTCCGAGTATTTCCAACAGATAGAGAATACACACATCCAGTTGCAGAGTTCCTACACATGTATTTTGCTGCAGCACTGCCATCTACCACCAGCACGCCGGCAACCGAAGTGCTTCCCAAATGTCCCAAAGCCAAAGCAACAATAACGACTCCATCACTGCTGTAACAATCTCCCCCAAATAAATCCTCTAACTTTCCTGTCCTACAACTGGTTCTGTAATTTTCCAGTGCAAAACGGTTAACTTATCAGACGTAGTCTGGAAAATATCTTTGAGGAGCTGTAATAAATTTTGGCTAACAGAACATTTAGGTTGCTAAGAAATATTAGAGAAGGGACTTGGGTTAGCTAGTTGCCAGCTTTTCGAGTTGCTGCAGCCATGTTAGAAATTCCCAAGCGATATTAGAGCATTTCTTACATACCCATAGGTCACGGTCCCGTTGACTTACAGAGGGCTGAACATGATAAAACACCTCAGGTGTCGGACAAGGATAGTAAATGCTTTTCAAAGGACACAGAACTTAAAGGAAATTAAAATCAACTTTGTAACATAAGCTAGTGTCAGTAGGGATTCAGGCCTCCCATCTTGCATAAGTTTCACATTTACTCAACTTTATACCCAGGAGATTGCACACAAGAAAAACCTAAGCAAAGGGGAAAAAAAATAAATTATAAGACTGGGACCAAAACATTAATATTATATGAGATGATCTGAAGCTAGAAGACTTTGGGGGAGATGCTAAACATTTTTTTTTATTATTTTTTTTTTACACTATTAAGGAAACAAAGAAAAAATACTTGGTTTTAAGGAGAGGTGGCTAGAACAGATATTACACCTTTCCCCAATATAAACATTTCTCTTACAAGCATCAGACTGAAAGAAAACCTAAAAAATTAAAGATGCATTTATTCTAAAGAAAACTCCCACTGTTACAAGGGAATGTACATTGCAAAGACTTCCATGCAATTGAAGCATAATCAGAAAATTGCAGTTAAGCAATCACTGATGGCATGATCTACTCAAACAATGAAGAGTGATATTTACCAGTACATTACTGAGGGCTTTCTTAAAAGTGCAGTTAAAAACATTTTAAAACCACAGATGTGAAAAGTATAAATAGTAAAAACAGTATCAAATGAAGAGGTGTCTGGGACCTATGACATCAGGAATTTCAATTTCAGTGCTTTTGTTTACATAGTTCACTAGGCTGTCATATGATGCACCATTTTTAGCACAGAGTCTCCAGCAAATTAGCTTTTGGCTTCAGAGAATACCCTATAAAAATCACAGGCCGGCACAGGTTTGCAGCGAGAGATCTCTTTACCAGCTGCTCAGAGCTGCATCAGAGCCACACCATGTACTCCGAGAGCTCTAGTGCTGCCCAAGCTGCTAATCTGAAGGGTGACACACAAGTATGCGTTTTTCCATTTTCCCATGATTTCCCAGCAAAGGTTTCAAATTAACACAGGCAGTGTTCATTAAGGCTGCCCTGGCTTTTGACGCAAACGGCAGCCAGAGAAACAAATTATGATTAACCCTCCAGTCCCACAGAGGCACTGCCAAAACCAACTTCCAGCCAAGAGGGTATCTTTGCCCCCCCCACCATGACCTCCGCACGTTGATGTCATCATCACAACTGCATGGAAATAGTCCTCAAAAGGCACGTCCTGGTACAAACTAATTTCCTGTCAACACGCCGCCTGCAAATCCAGGCAGTCAGAATTAAGCTCCTCACATAATCCATGCAGGGCCATGTGTGCATGGGTGCGTGTATGCAAGAGCCGTGCCCTAACCAGAAATACCTTTAACTTCAAAATAAAAATGTGTGAGCAAAGAGGAGTCTGGCTGCTCCATAAAAGGGCCTGAGAATTTCAAGTAATCTCTTGTGTTGCCCTAAATTAAACACATCAGTCTGTAGGCTATGTGTTATTTTAATCTTTTTTGCCAAACCCTCTTTCTTTAAAATCCTCAGTGAAGGAGTTTTAAAGGCAAAAAATGTCTTTGCTTACTAGTTTATCAGTTAGAGCCAGATATCCAGCCCTACATGATATTTCAGCTAATCCTGTCAGTGTCCCACCTCCCACTGGCATCAGACCAAGCCCACATGCACAAGCTCTTGACCAACACAGAAGTTTCCTGAATGGCAAAAGACTCTCAAGATAAGACTACCTGTGGATTATAGCAGACTACTGAAAGTGAATATGAAAAACAAAACCTGGGTTTGGTATTTTATTTTAGCTAAAGGCACTTCCAGTATACGTTTTGACAGAATAAAACACGTATTCTACAGTGTACCACTCACAATTAATCTGAATTAACTCTGGCCTTGCATGATGGAACTGAGAGATTGTGACAGCTCCGAATTCAACACAGCAGGTGAGGGCTCTCCATAGCATCTTTTTTTTTCTTATCTCCTTTGGCCTTACCCAACAACCATTCTAACCAGCTGGACTCAGATCTCAGTGGGTATTCGACATTTCCCCTTGAACAACTTAAGCCACTCTCACGCTTCTTCCTGGGGATACAAAAGCAACGCAGCCTGATTCTATCACTGCATCAAGGAGTACATACAGTTCACTAGCATACATAGTTCTTCAAGCCAAGAATATTTTGTTTCTGGACATAACGAGACGTATGAAATCATCTGATTTAAATCTGTTACCCTTCATGCTATAGGCATTTTTTTTTTTGACAGCAGCTTACTTTTTGTTTTGCACATTTTTACTTATTTAACTTCCTTTACTTCTCTCAGCCCCCTCCCTTTATCTATCAGATTTTTTTTAATATTTAAAACTAAAAACAGTTTGAGAACGCAGTCGTTACAGTTTCACCTCATGATGAAATTTGGTAAGCGTCACCACTGCGAGCTAACGCAAACGTACACTTGCATCATTTGACAGTCTACAACATTTCCAAAACCAATGGGATGAATGTTTTTTCAGAACACCAGATGTCATTTTCATCAGAAAATGTATGTAAGTCTCAATTATAATTTAAATCCTGTAAAGGAGAACCAATGACTCTCCATCCCACCACTGACTTCAGCGGCATTGAAGCCTATCTGAACATCTTCAGAATCAGGACCTTAATTTAGTTATGCTGTTAAAACTGTAGACGTGGAAACGCAGGAAATAGTCACACAGTAACATTTTGAGCACTCTTAAATTCACAGCAACTGTGAAGCTACAAAACCAGAAGGAAGTCTGGGAGGGCCCCTCTCCTGAAAAGCCCCATTTCTGCACAGATGACCCTACCTCTGGCAGATCCATGAGGTCAAAAAGGCAGACCTCAGGAGAAGTATCCAGGATAAATTACTGCAGAGGGATTAATCTCCATGCAGCTGAAATCTATAACACAGGTTTTGTGAGAAGGGAGTACAGCCTACCTTCTTTTCCAAAACATCTTATCAGGCAAGATTTACAAACAGATAAAAGCTGTCTTTATTATTCTTCACCTCCCCCCCACCCCCAACAAAAGAATTGCAATCATAATCAAAATTTAAAAGTTTTAAAAATACTTCTTCTGGATGTGATATCATCTCAAATAATTCTTTCACTGGAATGTCTGGAAATAATTTCATATCAAAACAAATGTAAAAGTCATTGACATGACAAAATGGTTGGTATCAAAAAATTAATATAGGATGAAATAGAACTCTCTGGCAGGACTCTCCACTTCTCCACAAACTACTGAGGTAAAAGGTTCTTGAAATACCAAAGCCCCCTGCCAGCACACTCCCATGCAAGAGTCGCCTCACTCACACAGTCTGAAGGATTTTTATTGAGTCTGACATTTCTGTCAGGGCTTTGCAGGAGTAACCTGTCAGCAAGGAGCACCTGCCAAGTCTGTCTTTTCAGTCCAACTGCCGTGATCGTAATTAACTGTCACACTGTTTTATTTCCTTCCCTCACAAACTGGTGAAATATGGCTTTGGCAGTTCAAGGTTCTCCACAGCATTAAGGGGGAAAAAAACCCAAAACCCCAAAAAACAAACCCAAAAAACTACTCCAATAGCATTTACCAGAAAAATAATAATTGCAGCATCTTCCCAGTTACCGAATCCCACTCAAAAATTCTGTCAGTGGGGCATTTTTTCCAGCAGAATGGACACTGCCATGCCAGTTAGAAAAAGCAGGCTCTTCCACACAGATACAGCCTGCTAAAATATTAATTCAGTCAGAATATTCTTAATCTAAAGATAGCAGAGCAAGCCCTTATGTTAACTTCGAACTTTGTTTCTCTTGAATGCTACTGGGGCTTCAAAACTCAAACTTTACTAAATATACCAGGTTTACAGAGACATGCATGTTTAGTGACACTGTGCTGCTTATGTATTTTTTCCCTACAGCACTTTTCCTTCTCCCTCAAAAATCACAACACCTTTTACATCACCTACTTATTTCTGCTCAAACAATTCCTGGTTTGAGCTAAAACTGTTATCCACAATTACTGATGTCTCTATGTACGTGCACTCACAACAAAAGAGGTATTTCATAAAACAAAAGGTGCAGCAAGCATACCTAGGCCTAAGCGATCATTATTAAACCGCTGGGCTAAATTCACCTCTGGCACACGTATGGTACAGCTTCAGTGCATATTGATAATAAAGACCACTGCAGATATTACAGGCTTTGATGTTATTTTAAAAGTCTAGGAGAGGTACACAGCATACAAATCTTCTATGTTATTAGTTAAATATTTCAGCTATTCATTAAAAAAAAAAAAAAAACACAAAACCACACAACACCAAACATCTCTTCAGTGCTAAGAAATATTCCCCATACCAGGGAATTTTCCTGTCTGTGTCATCAGAAGAAACTCTGAAAGAAGACAATCCTCAAGCCTTCCCTCCATCAGCACCCTACAATTAGATGCTGTCATATTCTCTACGCACCTGTATCAGCTGTTACCCACTATATCGTTTCACATATTCCCTATTTCCTCAAGAGCAAAATTCAGGTACTTCAGAAGGGAAATCTCCAGAGGAAACCTGAGGAAGTCTGGGAAACTTAGAGACTGGGTAGAACATTTAGCTTTACGGTCACCTCCAGGCCAAAAAGGTGTTTTGCCAACTGTCAGTTCGCCAAAAAAACTGCGGTTTTTAAGACATTACAAAAGCACAGAAAAATAAAAGAACTCCTAGTACTCCTTGAGCGGCCTCCCACTTGTAAGCAGGTTTCCTAAAAAGAGACGAGCTTTGTGGAAACAGGAAACTGCGCTCAGCTGTCAGCAGGTGACTTTGAAACAAATGGCCTACAGGCAGCTGCAGAAACATCCCAGATTTTCCCCCATGTTCATGCAACCAGCCTCTTCCATTTGCCCAAATTCATTATTACGGCAGCTTCCAGAAATGAGCGAAGTAGGCCCAGAAAAATGAAACACAATGAAATGAGAGAAAAGGAGGCAAGGAGCCAGTCTGAGATGGGTTTGGAATCAACAGGCTTTCTTCCAGAGGGCTTTCCCCAAGCACATCTCCAAATCCTTAAGCACCAAGGTGGTGATCCATCAGTCATTTCCATCTGCCTGAAACTAATTGCAGATGCAGGTCCACAGAAGGCAGACATGAGACCTCACTTTCACCTGGCCCTGGCACCATCGAGCTGAAACAAGAAGGATGCTAACAGAGTTCTCCTATTCTATTACCATTGCCTTTAAAAAAAAAAAAAAAAAAAAAAAAAAGCCCCAAACACACACCTGATGCACAGTAAATTTTCCATTTCCTTTCTTTCTGTTTTCCTCAGCATTTCTCCTCTGCGCATTCCTGGAAGTTAATCAAGTTGAACACTGTAATCAATCATATCTACCAGCGAAGCAAGTACAGTTTAAGTTGGAAGTATAACAGACCTAGAAGTAACTAGCTAGACTGGATTTTGTTTTCATTATAACAATATTTAAGTATAAGAGGTTCCATTTCATCTGGAATAAGTTTCATTTAGAAGTTTTAACTACAGTCATGTTCCCCTTGTATTTCATTTAAAGTAAAGTTTAAAAAAGGCCGTCAATCATTCTAGTCCTCGCCCCACAGGCAACTGTAGCCTGCTTGGGCCCATTTAGTGTGGGTAAGCTGACCTTTCTCCATAGCCAACACCACATCGGGACCCGAAGCGATCACCACATATGCCCACTTCTGATCCCTCTAATCCTGGTATTCATTTCAACTGGGCCTCTGGCAGGAATCCAGAGAGAAGCTCAAATTCACGTCCTTGGCTGAAGCATCTTGCTGCAGGTTAACTTTGCCACAGCACTGCAGAGCAGGCTTACCAACGTTAACAGCCTTGATTAGTCCCTCTAAACCCTCTACATTTATCCATGCATTTGAATGACTTCAGGAAAATGGTTTACAGATCCAGTCCTGCTTCCGCTGATGCCAATGATCAAATCTCCGAGTTGTAATACAGGCTGGCAAAGTTACAAAATATTGGGTTTTTTAAACAAAAAGGAAGAACCACAGATTTTTAAACACATTGTGATAAAGGATTCTTGCTAGACAAGAAACATTGATGAGTTTGTTTTAAAGTTAAAGGTATTGCAAACATCTAGCATAAACACAAACAATCTATAGGTAATGCTATTTATTTAAATCGCTATTCCAAAGCGAATTACAAGCTTTATTGTACAATTAAATTGGTTCAAAACTTTTAACTTTTTCAGCACTCCTTGCTAGGCCTAAAATAGAAAACTGGCACTGGACATGCAGCTTTTTCCCCAGACAATACTGGATACCAAATTCAAACACTTTAAAGAATTCAGACAGTAGTCACAAAAGTTTTGAATGCCTCAACTCTCTATCATATCCAAACACAGCTCAGATACTGAAGGGAACCGGCTGACATCCCCCAATTCAGGGACAAGCAGTGCTAATGAAGCCAGAAACGCAAAGCTCTGCCTAAATGAGCCTGCTGCTAGAATTGGGTCCCTCACAACACAAGCATGGCACAGGGAAACTCCCATTTCTTTAATGTATTCTTCACTTTCTTTTGCCTTCACACAAGTAATATTAGGGTGACAGTACTTTCTCCAGCTCTGCTACTGGTAACCTACCCTGTGCAAGGGTGGCTTTCTGGCTGAGAGCCTCTGTCCTACCTAATGTCCCTGCAGGGTCCAGGCTCTAGCTTTCGTTGCTAGGATGCAATACACCGACCTTCTTCATGACAGAGGCTGTCAATTACACCAGGGAATTTGCACAGATAAAAAAATGCAAAGGTATGTTCAAGCGTACAGTGTAATATGTACTGAATTGTACATAATATGTGCTAAGCTGTACAGTATAAATATGTACTAAAATATTCCAAAGAGACAGCTTGGTTTAAAAACAGAGGATTTATCACAGTTCCCATTTAAAGCACAGGTGACTCAGTACAGAAGAGAAGATGTTGTTCTTCCCAGCTTCATTATAGAAGCCTGAGGGCCTCAAAAGTTAAGACTGCAAATATTTCAATACCTAAAGTGAAAACAGTATGTCTTTCAGAGGTTCTGAACATTTTAAATTGTGGCTTAGGAATGTATCTATCCTGCTCCCCTTGCCACCCAGTATACAGGGTAACGTAACTCACTGGAAAAGCATCATCATATTGTAGTTTCAAGGGATTGGTATCAAAGTCCCTTCACTTTGTCACTTCTATCGTCACTCCGAAAAGGTTATTCATCTACCAACTTGTTCTGGCCTATACAAGTCAATTGCAAGGTACTGATTTTGTCTCGTCTTTCTTTTTTTTGTCCTTTGAAAATGCAATTTATCAGTGTCTTTCACATCAGTCTACAATATTTCCCATCTTACGTTACAAAATGCTTTGCTTCTGAAAACCAAGAATAGGAACAAATATATCTCTTGCCCCAAAATCCTAAAAATCCTGCTTGTATAAACAATGTCCCATTTCCAAAGCAGAGACTTCTTAAGTACAGCAAACAGACAGTCTGTGCTGCATTTACACAGAGCCACGTTCATTCATCAATTTCAAGTCTAATGACCAAGACATTTCCCTCTTGGTAACCTCTAATGGCCAGAAGAATTAGGTTTTATATGGTCAGGATACCAAGGGATAACAAATACCCATAACTCTTTGCAGCTGTGCAATTTGTAAAGCCTCTCAAGCTTTGTCCAGGCAAGGGATTACTGCGAGGCAAACCTTTCTCCTCATGCAGTGCTGCATCTGGACCAGTCCTGAGGGTCTCGCTTCAGTGCAGTCTCTCCTATGAAAAGTTGTAACATCTTTCAAAAGCAAGGAGAAAGAAAAAGTGGTAGTCTGCTCATGAAAGTAAATACTAATTAGAACCACAGAGTGATGGAAAAGGCTCCATGCACCACGTAGTGCATCTCTCCCAGTGCATGACTGTTTCTCGCTGCACGTTAATCTGTGAAACGTCAGGTTTGTTTTAAAGATGTCAAGTAGTAGGTTGCTGAAGCTTCTCCCATATGACTAACTGACAGCAAAGGATAATTCTCTACCAAAAGCCTTTCTGATCTGCGTAAGTTTTTCCTATCTCAATCATTTTTCCTACTCAAAACTCACTGTGACACCTCTAACTTTCTAGCATCTTTTCTTCCACGGGTTTATCGTCTATTCTTTAGAACCAGTTATAGTGAATGCCTCCCTCTTTCCTTATAGTCAGTCCATTCAGCCCCAAATTTTTTTATTTTCAATTCTCTCTAACAAGCATAGCCTAAGAGAACAAAATCCAGAAACGAATACAGCTCAAACTATCTTTACCTGTTTTCACAGATAAAGATACATTGGAAACTCAAATCCATTCAGAATCACTCTCTCATCTTCTTGCATCAAGGATCTCCAGATTTCTCCATCAAGCAACTGCTCCTTACATTGAACTATTCTCCTCAGAGGTGCAGGATTATATCGTAAATCCTCTTTGAGTCTCTTATGTATCCAGCCCACATTTTTAATTCTTTGATTAATATGTATTAGCTTGTCGCCAACATGCAAATTTGGGAGGTGGGTGTGGACAGACATGAAGGAAAACCCAGGAGCTTATTTCATACAGATAAAACATATGGAACTGCTAAGCAGGCTGTGCAAGAAACAATCTTTTCAGAAATAATACATTTTGACACGGAACAATGTCAATTAACATAATTTTTGCTGACTTCAAAGTATTATTTCTTGTAACTAATAAACACACACAAATACTGTATATATATACAATATACAAATAAATACAATAATATACAAATACTGTAAAACTACTACACAAGACAGTTACATTATGTAGAGTGTTAAGATGTATTACAATTCTGAGTAATGGCTTGGAAATGTATAATAAATAAAACACCGTGGCATATCTGAATGCAGCTACAGTGTCTGCCATGGCGTAATTGATTATGCAGTGACAGACTCCACTATATGATGCAAAAGAGACATTATATTGAATGGTACAAACAAGAAAACTCCTTAGCTCTCTTCGTCTACCTGCATTACAACTAATTACAAAGTCTGTTAGTCTGTATGTGCCTGTTGATGAGAAGGGATTGTTTAGTGATCTCTGTTTAGGGAGTAAAACATCTGTGCTTTTGACTAAAGCTTGTGGGTTTAATCTAAACAAGTATTAATGAGTTAATGAATATTTGGCAAAGTGCTTTGTAGAGCAAAAGCATTAAGCAATTACTCAATGTTATTTCACATCTGTTATTTCAGATCTGAACTATGCATAAAACTACTCTCACAACTTAACAGTTCAGGCTTCTCTGCATCTCTGGATGTCCCGTTAAGATTGAGGAGAGGTTACCTACCCAGGAGGATTTGTGATGCAGCATATTCTGCGCAAAGTCCACAGAATCCTAACAAAGATTTAAACGGAAAGGAAAAACGTTTACAAAGCTGTATCACAGAGTGTTTTCCACTGCCAAGGCAGAGAAAACTAATTCAACCAACAGAGGGAATAGGGAGACAATATAAACAGGTGTTTCCTTGAAAACTTCAGTATGGTTAGAAATAGTACAGGAAATGGATCTCCAGAGGCCACAAATCGTTAGCATCTCTAATGCATTTGCAAATTCCTACTGTGCAAAGTCAGCCTGTAAAAAAAGGCCATTTCTAATAAGTGCCTTGTCTGGTTTCCTACACCATTTAATTTCAGATGAATTTTACGAGAACTCTGCTACATATTTTACCTCCCATCTGGTTCAGATTTGACAATGAAATATTTGTGTGTCCCACCCTGTTCTTTTTAAAGCTCCAAAACCAGATGTCTCCAGCACAACACAACTGCAGCAGGTCATACCACATTCTTCAGCAAGCTGTGCCAGGCCTACTACCCCCCACAGACAGTTCCAGGTAAGGTAAAATTGGGTTGTTTACTCCCTAAAAGAAGAAAGCAAACAAACAAACGCACTCAACACCTCTAGGGCACTGTGTGAAAAGGCTGATTAAAACGCACTATAGCCTATTCTTCCAAAAGGTTTTATCTTGATGAAGTGGTGTTTCTGAAAGCTAAACACATTAAGAATTGCAGCATGGGGAAGTATTTCCCCCCCCCTCTATTGGCTTGATTCCAGCACATTTCTGCAACTTTCCTATTGTGATAAGCAGACAGGTGTTTCAGTGGGTACCACAGAGCGGCTAACTGTTTCTAGGAAGTTTACAAGTGTCACAGTTGCAGACATTGCTAAGAAAAGGATGATGTTGAAGACATCTTCTACCAGGTTTTGCATTTCAAGCAGAAAATGTATTCATTTCTTAAGTTTCACAGGGCAGCTCTATGCTGCAAGCAATGCCACCTCCTGTAACATAAACAATTTATTCATGTCACTGAAATATTAGTATGACACCTTTTATCCTTTGCTGCAGATACAAATGGCTTTTTTGCAACACAAATGAATCTGAATGGATGCTGAGGTAGCTTCTCTTCCCGACAAATGATGAAGTTGTGAAGCACCTTCAAACTGGACAAATACTTTCTACATGCACATATTTGATAGTTTTTCAGGCAAAAAAATAAAACAGAAAAAAAAGTACTTGCTCACAACAAGTAGTAGTATTTTATGAGATGTCCTCCTAGAAAAACCACTTACAAAGCCTGTCTAATTTTAAATGCTATAGTAGCAACTAAAACCTGCTATAATCCTCCTTCAGACAAGAGCTAAACATCTCTTGAAATCATCACGAAGCAAGACACGGGAAAAAACAGTATGAGCTCCTTGCACAATAACCCCTTTTTAATGTCACACATGAAAGGACGTGAGTGTTCTCAAATCTTTTAATGAAGTTTTTCCCAGTCTGGGGAAACATTTAAACATAAGCGTAAATTTAAGCATATGAGTAGACTCCCTGGAATATATGATCTCCTTGTTATATATGATCACATTGTGTTCTTGACGAAGACACTGTATTAGGCCAGTGCAACAACCCTGGGAAAAGAAAGGAGTTAGTTACTGGAAATAAATGCAAGCTAAAACCACAGAAAAGAGCCGAAGGGCATGAGAACCAGTAGAATCATTCCTGCTAATAAGATGAGAAAGAAGGAACTCCACCAGCTTACCTGTTTATGCCAAGTTAAATACACCTGAGGAGTCACAAATGCTATCCTTCTGCATGTGGAATGAATATATTTAATAAAATCATTCTAGAAAGGTAATATACTTGTGATTGCACAATGTAAGACTAATTTATCAGAAAATAACATCTGAGATTTTTTAACAGGATTACTTACTTTCCCCTTTCAACTGCCAAGGCATCTATTTCATCAAAGAAAAGAATTGAAGGAGACACTGCTCTGGCTTTCCTAAAGATCTAGAAAAACAACAATTAAACACTTAGTTTTAAAGGATGGGAAATTTTTACAGAATGCTAACAACCCCTGCACACCTCAAAAGCTATAGAGATGCAAGATACATGTACATATAAACTTTGTTGCTTTCCCCCACCCCCAAAAACAAACCTTTTAGAACTTATTCATGATACTGTGTGATGCAGGCTTACAGTGAACGCTGCTACTGGATCCCAAATTTGACATGTATCACTAGGCCAATGCAGGATGAAATTAAACATAAAATATCATTTCTGCTTGCTTTCCCCCCCCCCCCCCCCCTTTCTTTTTTAAACTTCAACCAGAAGAAGGTTTTTTGGAAAGTTTAAGGTAACCTTATACGCAGAGAAGAATTTGAATGCCAAGAAAGCTTAACACATAACATTATACTACATATAGCTTGCCCTTTCTCACCTCTCTCACTGCTCGTTCAGACTCACCAACATATTTATTCATCAGCTCAGGTCCCTGCAAAATTAATAAAAGTTTAAAATTTACATTACTTTTATATACAAAATGACTGAGCCAATCTGCCAGTGCTACATTACTGATGCTCTGTTACAAAGAATTTTGATAATTTGTCACTTGCAAGTCTTATTTGTGCATTTTCAGACTTACCTTCTACCTGTACGAGGTTTTCCTCCATTTGTTACGGCACTGTGCATGCACGTAACTACACATAGAGGTTAGCCCTCTCATCAACAGGGACTTAAAAACAACATTTAACAGTGCTTCTTTGAACTTGACAGTTTGCAGGTCCAGAAAGAAGCAGCTGACATAGCAGCACACCTGAAATCCATCCATGAGGAGCTGCATCTCCAGTGAGAAAGCTGTTCAGTGTCTTAGCTCATTGACATTCCTTTCTGCCGAGATTGCCAAGCACAATTAATAGTGCCAGCTGCTGTGGTGCCTGTTTATACTCACAGCCCTGTTTACTAGGAACAGACTGGAGACCACAGGGTCAACATTCAGGTCTTGAATAAATACTTATACTTTTTATGATTAAAACAACGGAGAATTCTCAGAGTATTTTCTGTTCTGCTACGTCCCGTACCATAGGCTGCTTAAATAACGGTTTCTAATGGGACTAAGATTCTCATAGGAGGGGTAATGACTCATTGACTTCGGCCTGGTTTGCATCAACATTGACCTGCAGCCACAACCAACGATTATTATCATCTGCCCTAAAACAAAAAGAGCCGGTAGCCTCAATCTATTTTCCAGGGAACAGGTGTCCTCATAATTTTACCTGCAGAAACAAATCCTTCTTCACAGTGAGAAAACTGAAGAACCTTCCCATGCTTCACAGCTGCAAGTACCTTCAGGTAGCACTCAGCTGAGATCAGTAAGGCAGCTTTAAACAGGGGGTATGCTAGAATTAAGCATGTGTGGCAGATGCACATTTATACATTGGCAGTGACAGAGCAACCCCTTTTTGAATAGGACCATCTGGACTTTGTACTCAGATGGGTAGAACACAGATTCATTACTCTAAAAACACAGCACACTTTTTTGCAGTCTACCCCTCCACACTCATTTGCACTCTCGCAATAGCAATTAATGCACTGACTTTTATCTTGACACTGGCACCACTGGAAAGTATCTGTGCCTATATATGTATGGGGAAAAAACATATATTCTAAAAACAAAAGCACAAGCTATCTGATATCAGCAAAGCACCCAAGCTATACCACTGTTCTTACTTATTTCTTTTCAAAGAGTTGTCCATTATCCAAAGGACCAGGTGAGATACTGCAGTACCCAGACCCAGCATTCCACACAAGTAAAAGCAATTGTGTAAGGGTTGGAGGAAACTTCAATGATAGAATTAGCATTGCTTCCTTCCATCAACATATACCCTTAAAGCAACTGTTGCAGTAGCTAAAGTGTCACCTGCAGGCTTTCAACAACTTCAAAATTTGAGTCAGTTGGACACTTACATGGAAACAGAATTATTCAGATACATAAGTGAAGAATGCAGAAAAGAAAGAGAGAAGGAAAAAACAAGGTAAGACAGAAACAAAGCCTTTTCCTACTATTCACTGTGGACACCGAACATGAGGAGTGTGCAGCAGTTTGTGCAGAGCAGGCTTGCAGCTCAAAAAGACAGCACTCAGCTGCTCCGGGTCCTTGCCATTCATCATGTTCAGTGCAGATGAGGAATCTGATAGCACGGGCCTAACAAATCCCTAAGGAACCAGAGTGCAGTCTTCTCTTTCTGTCTAACTTTCTGTTAAAGTGAGCTGATACACTGAGAGCAATTTCTACCCACAATTATATTTTACTAACTTTTTCTTGGAAGCTGTGGACCTTCTCCTTCATGCCCTTATTCTCATAAGTAATCTTCATCCACATCAGTATTCTCATGGAAACCAACATCATTTACATCAGTGCCAATAGTGTACTCCTCTAGTATGACACAACATCAAATAGTCTGACATTTTCGTTTCTTTTGTCTGAGTAAAAAAATATGTAAAACCAAAACTACTCTCTTTGAGCTCTAAGGTACAATATAATTTCAGATGCTTGGAGTTTTATTTTTAATTAAGCATTAAAATATGATCAAGGCAACATCAAAGCAATAAACACTGTTTAAAATGTTTCCAAAGAGAATTATTTTGAATACATGGTTTTGCTGTAAGCTTTGACATGAAGGTTTTTCTCTATTTTTCTTTTCATTAAGTAGCAACTCCAGGTGAAAGATCACTATGTATTAATGATCCGTGCCCCTCATGGAAAACTTTGATGAAAATTGATTTGAAGGTCTCCTAGTTTACCACTCATGAATAATAACAAAAATGCCATTGAGGACCATAGTTTCTATTGCTAGCAACTTGAAACTCTTATTATACCTGGCAATAAAGGAAAAGACTCCAAAGTAAGAGAAAGCACACACAGAAGAGGAAGAATTGGTACATTTCATCTCATGCAACCACTGAAAACCACAGCACAAAACCTAGAAATGTTCAAAGCAGCTGGATGTAGAAACTGAACTGGGTTAGCTCTGGTCCCACCTGAGCTCAGCCTCTGCCTTACCCTCTCTGCAAATGGGCTGTCCTTTAGCTAAGATTGAAGACAGTTCTTTCAAAAGATTGATCTGTTTGACAAGCAGTCTATAGGCCATCAGAGTCACCTGCTGACAGGTGACACCATTTCTAGTTTTCACAAAACTCACCTTCTCTTTTTAGGAAAGAGGCCACTCAAGAAATACCAGGAGTTTGGGTGTTGGTTGTTTTTTTTTTTTAATTTTTCAATGCTTTTCTAATGCTTTAAAAAAATCAAATGACATAAGCCTGACTTAGTAAGCAAGTCAACATTTGTTGAAATATTTTTTGCCCAGAGGCGAGCATAATGATACCTTTAAAAGCTGTTTATAACTGTTGATATACTGACCAAGAGGTGCTAGTAACAAATGGTCCCGTTTAGAAATACATATAGCTCTGCTCTGTTCTGCAACAAGCCATCTTCCATACAAAGGGACACAAAGAAATAAAGCCTGTTCCTTCTGGTCATTTGCACTGCAACTCCAAAACAGCAAAAGATTTGCAGCAGGAAATTGGCAGAAGTATTTGTAGCTAGTCCATGCGTATAAGCATACCAATTGCGAGCTACAATCCAGACTAATAGTATAAAATCTGCCACTTCAGGCCCACTGTATACTGCTGAGTTTTGTTTCTTCAGCCTCAAAAGAGGAGACATTTCCAGAAGCACTATCCCATCCTCATTTACAAGATACACTCCCCTTGTATCATGAAACTTTCCAGTTGTTTACAGTTTGGATTGGGTGTTGATTTTTATTTTTTTTAATAAAAAAGCAAGGAAAAAGTATAAATTTTTTTACTTTTAAAACGCTATCAGAATAAGCTCCTAAAAGATTAACTCCACAAAAGATAAACCCCCTGTATACAGGCTGCAACATGAGATAAGTTTGTGTATACATGGTTATGATGTATAGAAGTTCTCAAAGTGTTTTTAAATTGCAAGAGGAATGTTTGGTATCCCTGAAGTTAAAAAGTATCAGTAATTTTTCTAAGCAATGCTTAAAACCACTTGTAGACTTTTTCACCTGAAAACACTGGGGTAGCAACTTTCAATTGATAGGAAATTTAGTCAGTGACTTCCCTCTATAAATAATTTTTTTTTACTACGTTGACAATCAGGTAAGTTGTGCACTTGTTGAGCCAGATGGACACAGCCCCAGATTTCACCAGCATACGGCTCTTTATTCTCTTAAAAAATATTGCCATAACCTCACATGCAGGTTCCGGGCTCTAACATAGACACACTAAACTGTTAGCCATAGAGAACGATCCACATTTTTTTAAAAGTCCAATTAATTAAAGAATTTATATAACATCCTACAGATTATTACTCTACAATAGATAACGCACAATTCCTTCTTTGCCACGTTCAAAGTAGAAAAGATCATAGAAGTATCAGTCATAATTCATTTAATTTCAGATGAAGTATCTAAAAACACAGCTCTGTGCTGTGAATCTCAAACAAAAAGGAAAAAAAAAAAAGACAAGCTGTGCCAAAATTAGTTTTCAACTGTTCACCATGTGTACCTAGAGCAATGTTCATTGCCCACACTCAGACATCTACACCTGAGTTAGAAATTCACACTGATTTGGACAGACAGATGCCTACCTTGCAGATGCAAGGCAACTCACTCTAAATGTGCTAATTTCTCATCAGACTGCAGAAGGAGCATAGACAGCCAGCTCAGAGGAGCTAAGCAAAGCTTGATCCCACTCCTACCAGTACATCTCTCATGGAGTTAAACTCTGCATTTTGGCCTCCCCCCTCTTTTTTTTTTCTCCTATTCTTTCCAGTTCCATGAAAATGCAGGTGAGATTATCCACTGCAACAACAGTAACTGATTTGGAAGAGACTCAGAAATTAGTTAAGTCTTTTCACACTGTAATCTTAGTGGCAAAATGCTATCCCATCCCTACCACAGTCAAACCAAAGCAATACATATGACTCAGGACGGCTGCAGGAAAGAGAGTTAACAAGATAAACAGTGAGACTTCCTTTATTTTAACAGTAAGGCTATTTCTAATGCAAAGGTTATACACGTGTGATTTGGTAATTGGTTACACTACAAAGAAAAATATTTGCTCAGAAAACACATTATATTTGCTTGTTAAGAATAAAGCCTACTTCTCTTTCAGTGCTGTTTAATGATTTAATCTGCATCACTCCCAGCTTCTCAGCAGAACTAAACTCCAGGCTGAGTGCTGTGCACCATTTTAATCACTTCCTCTCCCTCTGCCCTGCATTCCAGGACCTTAAAAACTTGTTGACACCTGTCTGGTGTTTTAAAAACATCAAGTTCAACAGGTGCTTGTGGGATCCAAAGTATTTAAGGGAGCAGGCTGGCAAAAAACTGTCATCCTCAAACCTAAGTCAAGTGAAGTTGCTAAAAGCAGCGTAATCAAACTGCAAAGGCAAACGTAACATCCGTTTTTCTTTATTTGCATGCCTCAGAATTCACTTTTTTGCCATTTGCCTTGACTGGCAAACTTTAATGCCAATCTTTTGAGGTTTCTTTACACAATACAGAAGCCAGTATTTGTAGCATGGAGTGAACTGACTGGAAATATTGAATTAAATTCACTGCATGCACCAGTGCCTCCAGAGAAGGCCCTCTTCAGCGCTTGGGCATAGCTGCCCAGGACTTTGCAAGCTTACGATGTGCTGTACCATGCACAGCACTGTGACGTTGGAGGTGAAAGTCATGACAGAGTTGAAGCAGATCCAAAAGTAACCCTTCCTGCACACCTGCCCCATCTACAGAGAAATCCCTTTGCAAGTCATTCCTGTTCTTCACAGATTTTCAGCACCTGTTCCTATTTGCTACCACTTTTAGCTCCAGGCTAAACAGATGCCGTCCACTACTCTGTCTAGGACCAGGCTTGGGCATCATTCAGGGCAGTATCTGCATGGGACCAAAGACAACACAAAATTAGCCATCCACGCTGCAAAACATATTCAGCTGCTGATGCTTCACCCATACAGCAACACCCCGTCCTACAATTGCTATTTTGACCTGATTGCTGACAAATCCTTGGTGACCTGGGGGTGGGGGGCTGGCAGGAAGAGACTTAGTGCTAATAAAAAATAATCTTGCAAAGTAATTGAGAAGGGACAAGGAAACAGAGACAAGGGATTATCTTTGAAACATTTTCTGCCTGCACATTCACTTTGGGGAAGTTTATGGTAAGAATGGATGAATGAATTTCTTGTTTTAGTCTTAGTTAAGTAAAACATGCAGATATTTTCAGGATTAAGAAAGCTCATTAAAGTATCTCAAATTTTTATCCCTTAAAAAAAGGCTATTTTTTTCAAATACAGTTAGTTTCACTATCTGCTAATTAACAAGTTATTGCAAATGTGTTACTATGGATCTCTTTGGAAATTTTATTAAGCGTTTGCCACAGTTTCTCATAAAATCACAATGATTCTTCATTTTTCATCCTAAGTGTTCTGCTTAGCTAGTTACAGGCACCAAGCTTCCTTATTTCATGCTTCTGCACCCTGAAATACCCATCAAAAGGCTAAAGTATCTATCTCCCCAAAACTCAGTGACAGCTCTTCACAAAGCAAAGCAGTCGGCCTTTCCAAGCCTCATTAATCTGTTTGAGCTGCCACAGCCAAGAGCTAAAGGGAAAAGCAGAGGAAACTTCAATTGGAAAATATTTTGACATAATTGACCCAAATGACAAACTAAGCTTAAGCACATGTCAACCACAGGGAGCGGTACAAAAGCATCGGCAGGGTGATACAGGAAGTGAAATCAAGCCAAGGTGAAGTCAGAGCTCTGAGAACAGTGTATATTTTTGTAATTACTGTTAATTGAAAAAAAAAGTAAAGATTCCTTCAGCCCAAGCTCTTATGTAACATCAAATAAAACATCAGGAATATTTCCAACTCCCCCCCCCCCCCCCCATATTTGGAGCACCAACCACTGTAAAAAGAGTATTTTAGAGCAGTATAGTACACATCATGTGTGCTGATGGTTTGCTTGGTGTTCACATTCTTCAACAGCACTTACTGTCACGGGTGGGTTTGAGTTGTTCCATTTTGGTGGGGTTTTTTTTAAGTATTGCTTCATCATGTTTACAACAATTAGCGTGTCTCAGCTGCATTCCAAGGGGTTTAACTTTTGGAGGTCTAAATTTTCTGAAAATTTAAGCTGGGTTTTGTCACTATCACTAAGTGAGTTTTTGCCTTAGTTTTTATTTTAAACAGACAAATATTAAAAAGCACAAAGCACCAAAAGGAAAAATGATGCTTCCGAAACCATTACAAGCATATAGAAGTTACATAATTTTTCTTGTTACTTATTGTGTAAACTCAGGTAATCTCCTTGTTGGACAGAAAACAGAACTTAAAATCCCCTGTTGTTATAATCCTGAGCAAAACCCTCCAGAAATTAGCAGAAAGTCTCTGTCTGGTTTTAGCAGGCTGACTAAGTAGAAAGTAATGCAGTGGAGGAATACCATCAACATACATCCCCTCTAGTACACAGCATCCTAGGCTTATGGGCAATTCAAGGGCCAAAAGGATTTTCCAATCCTCATGACCCTTATGGGACCATCAGCTAAGGAACGCATTATAACTGGGTGATGGAGCTGATCTGGGTAGGTACTGTAATGGTGCCTCCCAGCCTAACAGCATAACAGCAAACTTCACTGTTTATTTTGAAATAGGTTACAAATAAAAAAGCACAATGGTTTTCTTATTTAGTAGTAAAGCTAATTACCTACATACCACAATACTAAGAGAGAAAAAAACAACCCACAGAAATTCTCTGTAAGTTGCTTCCCAGAAAAGCAACAGAAAATCCGTGAAGTAATATTCATTAGATTCTTAGTGCAACACAATGATACAGGATTTCCTAAATATAAAATTTAAAAAGGAAAAAAAAATATGCAAGAGGACAGTCATAACAAGCTACAAGACCAATGCAGATATAATTATCTATGCCATGCAGCAAGACACGGACATTTCTTCCCAAAATATTCTTACATCATCACCACAAAATCTTAGTGGTCTAATCAACATACACCTCGAAAAAAGCAGCCAGTCAAAGCCGACCCTAAGTGCAGAAACTGTCAAAACAGTTCAGGGATACCACCACATAAACAACCAAAAGAAGGAAAAAAACCCACGGAAATAACACAGTGACAAAGGATTTCATTTTCTTCATGTTCAATTTCAGAAAGCTAGATGACATCTAAAGCAAAAATGCCACAGAGACAGTTGTATATAACAGAGGTGTCATCAGCCTGGCAGAAGCTGAAAATTATATACCCTGTTCTATTAATATTGATAGGTCCAGTACGTGTATATAATTTTCTTTTCCTATTAGTAAAGGAAATGCATAAAACACATTTCAGAACAAAATTATAAACTTTGGGGAGAGCATAAAAGGAGTGTGAAGAAGTACAAAAGTGCACAGAAGGCTGACTGAAATAAGAATTCAACCAGATGAAAAACTATTGACAAGTCAAGACTGATGTTCAATCCTGAAGAATGAAAAAAAATCCTAATTCATTCCTTCGCACAGTCTTATATTCGCTTGTGTCTGTGACTGCAAAACACTCAAAACCCTCCAAGAAGTTGAAAACAATTCAGTTGTCTTTTATTAACCGAGGTTTGTGAAGAAGCAAATAATCAAGATAACCACTA
This sequence comes from Falco naumanni, assembly GCF_017639655.2. Taxonomy (NCBI): domain Eukaryota; kingdom Metazoa; phylum Chordata; class Aves; order Falconiformes; family Falconidae; genus Falco; species Falco naumanni. The sequence continues at coordinate 5,514,333 of NC_054054.1, read as the reverse complement.
AAACCCTGAAAAGCCTCAATGCTCAAGAGATTTAGAAAGAGGGGTGGCGGGAGGAAGCAGGAAGAGCCATCCCCTGGAAAGCACTTGACAATGTCCTCCCCAGTAAATTTAGCAGATATATTGTATTAGAGACAAAGAAAGTCAAATGAAGGAATAAAAATAACTAATTCCCCTTAGGAATCCTACGAATCCAAGATTGCTTTGTAAAATAAACCAACCAACTGCTTTTCTCTGGAAAAGCAAAAGGTCACCAATCTCAGTGAAAATATAGCTATAAAAAGTTTTGGCCAAATATCAAAGAGCATGTGTACAAAAGGGCCACATTCACTGTTAACACTAACCATTCAAACTTCACAATAGATTTCAGGAGAGAACAGGATGCAACGTCAAACATCTGTTACCACATTATTTTGTTCAGCTCCTCTGCCCAGAAATTACATCTAGACTTTGCCCATCTTCCAAATCTTAATTAGAGGTAAATCAGACACGGGGCTGGAGGCTGTGCCATTTTGACCATGCTTCATACAGCACCATAACAACCAGCCATGCCCAAAACACATGGAAATGTCACGTTTTAACAGGTTACATATAACCCAGCTGAAGTATCTCATTTAACGAAGTCAGCAGTCCAAACTACACAGACATTGCATAGACATGTCTGGAAAATAGTGCAAAGCCTTCCTGGAGCCAGGCTGGGGCAAGGGTGATACCTGTTACACCCACGCAGGACAGCCAACTTAAGACAAGTGGAGTACATTCAGCACTTAAGAGAGTTGGAGCCCGTGAATCTTAAATGTAATGTGCAGACATAATAGGTCCATCTTCCAAAAATCACTGGACCAAGTAAGCACTGCATGTAATGTACTCAATTTCCTCTCCGTTTTCAGGCACAGGGAGAGACAGCATCCAGCAGCAGGCTCCCCATAGCTACAGCTATGTGTCCTGTCTGCAGTCTGTTCTCAACAAGGACCCAGGAACCTGAGCCACCTGAACTATCCTGAAATAGTACACGTTGTTCAGGCTGTACAGCAGACACTTTTCATCAAAGTTACTTATTTGGTGCAGGAAAGACTGGAATGAAAATGCAAGTCTGAAAAGTAAATTATCAAGAAACACACTTCTATTTCAAAAAGCCTGATATCAGTTCCAGGGACAGATATTTGAGACAATGTAGAGAACAGGAAAATTAATAGGACTATAAGCAAGAAAAGAAAAATCCCCTCTCTCAAAAAAAAAAAACAACCCAACAAACAACCACCACCAAAAAAATCACATATTGATATACTTTGGAATTATTGCAGGAACACATGCAATGGAAATTAATTCATGCCTGTTGTGCTTTAAGTGCTACAGACAATGATGTTTAACACATTTAGTACATGATGGATGTTGCCTTTTCTGTCCAGGAAGCAAATGTGAAGTCAGAGAAAGTGGGCTATGTTCCTTTCCTGGAGTCAACATATCCAAGGCTGGACATGCTCCAGAGATGTGCTTCTTGAAACATCTGTACATTGAATATTTGACCAGTTCCAGGCAAAGGGATTTAAACCGACAGGGGAAAAAAAGGCCGTTTTCCTAAGCCAGCCTCTTCTGCTACAGCTTGTCAGTAACAAGGAGGTTTGCACTACCAGAACTCCACCCTGAAGAAACGCTGCATTACTGTACAAAAGCATTTCATATCAGCGCACCTTCAGCTAGATACCTCCTATTCAGCATGAGCCATCTTTTACTTCCAGACAATTAATTGCATTAGTAAAAATGTCTGATATAGCTAAGCAGCCAGCAACTTAGCTTAATTTTTAAAGTTTTAACTTTGTTTTCAGACTGTTACCTTTTTCCTCCACCCTCTCAGGCATCAGTGCTTTGGGCAAAACAAAGAAGAAATGTTTTCTTTGAAGCAGTGTAGGAGGAAAAGGTTAACTTGTTTACCAGTAATTCTGGAGTACAAAGAACTACTTTGTCTTTATGGAAGAGGCAGTAAAGGTGGTGTTTCTTAAGGGCTGAGCTTTCCAAGGCTGCTTTTGTTGATGTGACCATGACCCAGAGGCCTGTCTGCAATACCGGATAGCAAGGGCAATAAAGGGTTCTGGCTTCAAGGTCAGTGCAACTGCCTCTGCTCCCAGAGAGGCCAGGATCCAGAGCTACAGTTACAGTGTGTCTGAAAGGACAGGCAGAGGAAGAAGCTGTGTAGAAACTAACACAGAAGGCTTTGTGAGTAAGGAGATGGTCAACAGACAAGAGTAGGTGATCTTACTGCTGAGAAGGAGATACTTCTAAAATACTTAAACAAATGTTTTTTCTTGCACTTCATTAACATTCTGACACAGCTGCAAGACTACCCCATGTGGAATCACTCTGCTATCTTTTTTTTCTTCCTATGCACTGAAGCTCAGCATTATTATTAAATAACTTCCATTCATGTATTTTCCATACAAGCCACAGTAATCAATTACATTGATTCATAGACAATGAAATCCAAAATTCTTCTATACTTGAAGTGTTTCTTAATGCTGATAGAATATTCCACTTATCCAGGAGTACTCCAGATATAACTGATTTTGCAAACTTTCTAAAAACTGATGAAGTAGAACTCTTTCCCCTGGAAAAAGGCAATTAAGGCAAGAAAAATCTGTAATGAAATGTGAACAGTAAGACAAAGGAAGTGACTTTCCTGAGGAATGAAAAGGCATGTTAAGAGATGAGATAATACTTCCATGAAAGCAATTACTACAGTAAGACAAGCTACCCACTATGCAGAGTTGTATTTTATTTATACCGCTTTAAGAATTTCATTGTTTCCATTTTAAAATATTTTAAATAATGCCAATAATTAAGATGCCACTATACAGCTTACCTACCCATCCAACATATACTTTCAGTGCTGTGATGAAATACATAGTATTTTTTTAAAAAACATATATAAGAAAGAACTAGTCCTTTTCATAAGAAAACACAAACCTGACTTGGTATTTACAAGGTGTTTGCTGTAGTATATGTAACAGTCAGAAACACTAAGAGACACTGGATTCTAACATTGGAAATAAGTAAATCATCAATTGTTATGCAGGAGTTAACAAAAGGTAAGACTAAATGGCCTACCTTCACTGCCAAGAAGTTGAGACCACTTTCATGAGCCAAAGCTTTTGCTATCATTGTTTTTGAGCACCCAGGAGGTCCGTAAAGCAGCACACCTTTTGGAGGCTGAATCCCCATTCGGATAAAGGAGTCAGGATGTTTGCGAGGCCATTCAACTGCCTGCTTCAATTTCAGCTTGACATCTTCTAGTCCTCCTATGTCTGACCAGGATACCTGCAAAGCGGACCATTTTGCTGAATTCAGACAACGGACAAAAGTACTAAAACAGAAAAAAAGAAAAAGAAAACAACAAAACTGCTCTGTAGGATGAATGTGTATGCATTGTAATGCATTAATGTATTTAAGTTGGTTTTGATGAGTCACTTCAATAAGCCTATTAATAATTGCTTCTTGTTTAGAAAAAAGTCACACAAAATAAAAAGGGATTAGACTTGCTTATATGCTGGAGAATGTAGGTAAAATATTTTGTATCTGCTTCAAAAGTAGATCACTAGCAAAGTCACAATTCAATTCCCTTGGTTTTATTAATGCGATGCTGATACAGAATTTGTAAATTACTTTGATTTCTTCCCTGAAGGAAAGCACTGTATGAGCTCAAGCTGTATCACTCCCATATAGGACTTGGGCACTGGAAATCTGACTAGAAGCTTGAGAACAAACAATCCTCCAAACAGGGAAATATCTACAGAAAAGAAAAAGCACACCAAAAAAAAAAAAGTGACACTCAAACCCAGCTGCAGTTAAAAAACAACTGCAGTTAAATTTGCTCTGGTGAAGAAGACCCAAGACAGCTTGTCAGGCATACGTCGGGACAGAACTAACATGTCCTATCCAAAAGAGCAGATGGGTCTAAAACCTGCTACACTTCTCCCTACACCACTGTCAACAACCCTGATACTTTTCCCCACATCCCCTAGCCTGTTCCTCATACTGTCACCATCCACTTCAAGTATTAAAAATGACAAGAGGCACCTAAATCAAATGGTCTGCTACCTATAAAACACTCTTCCAAAAATTTACTAGTCATAAATCACCCTTTAGCTCTGGAAAGTCAGCTACACTTGAGAGTCAAGCAGAATATTACTACGAGGCAACGTATCGCCTTTCTCCTGACTTGAAAACTGGCGTCACTCCTGACTTGTCCGTATTGCTGTTTTCCTGATACCCATACACAGAGCAGAAACTAAAAGTAGATAATCCCTGAAAGAGGCAATTTGGTCTACTATTGAAGTGGAAGAAAAGAGCATTTGGATGTGGTGCAAGCACTTTCACGTAAGTCCAAGATAACTGCAAACCAAATAAAACTTCCCCTTGATTGTCAGTCTTGGACATAGAAGAAAATCACAAAGACAGCAGAGAGCAAACAGCAAAGATCAATATGCATGGGGCAACACCTCAGAAATACTCTGAGTTTAAAGGCTAACTGGCAGGTAAGGAGCTGCCAGTCTGCTGTCTATAGAACATTATCTCTCTCACACCAGGAATATGTTACAGGAACTCCAGAAAAAAAACACCCCGACTCTTTCTTTTTCTTAGTGACCAACAGCTTTCAGTTCTTTAATAATAACTTTATAGGCCTGGAGAAGCATGAAATATGTAGAGCTGATCACTACTGCCTACTAAGAAGGATCTGAGAGAGCAGGGGGATCTGCCAAAGGCAGGATTCCCTTATTGGAAAAAAAAACACAAAAAAACAGAAAAAAGAAACGCAAGTTCAGTAAAGGTTAGAGCAAAGTGAAGACTGAATCAGACACAGCAGAGTATCCCAGTGGCATGGCGGGGAAAGGATTTTAGCAGGGGCATTACCGAAGCAGCATGCCACTTCTGGTAACGTGTAAGCCAACGTCTGCAGCCTGCCAATATTCCCTTCTGAAGTGCTGCTTCATGCCACAAGCAAGACGAACTGCACAAACCGGATCAGAAGAAAATGAAAGTCTATGAGTTCAACAAAAACAGTAAAGGGAGAAACTCCACAACACTGTGGAAAGGAAGAGGGAAACAAGAGCATGAATTCCTAGCACCCGACTGAGCTGGGTATCTTGGGCTACCACCACAGTCAAAAGAGGGAGAAAGACTTCACAGAGAAATTCAGCTATAGTGCAAACTCTCCTTCAGAAGTCAGACAGGAGGTCTCACACCCAGTTTCTCTCTCTTCCCTTTAGAGGGAATAATTGGATATCTCCTTGCCGGATAAGCGCTTAAAGATAGGAAGAATTCTCCCTTCCTGAATTTTCACAATAAAACACAGAAATCCACATGCAGATTTTTAATTACAATGAAGCAAATATACAAGTTCATAAAAAGTGAAGGTGTGTCAGATACCTCACTTGCATCTTGCCACATGCATGCAAACCACCCCTTTTCATTCACATTTCATGCCTGAGTAACATAATTAAACTCAGGACCATTAGTCCCAGTCTTCCCTTATTCTAAAAGCTGATGTTTCTGAGACAAACCCGAAACAGTGTCAGTGTTTTACATCTGCTTTTAAAATCATGCATTAGCTATCCCTACAACCTTTAATTCTACCTAGCAGCTCTGTAAACTGCACAGAACTGAAACGTGGCACATTGAACTTTTTCTTAGGGAAGAAGACATATAACATAAGCTTATTCTAATTTCTCAGTATCAGTTCTTAGTCATATGTGGTAAAGCATGGACTAGTCATTCCTTTCATCACGTCTTTCTATATAGACAATGATTTTGACAAATGTGAACAAGAACTTCTTAATTAAGCCATCAGGAATTCCCTATAACTTTCAGCAAGAGAAGACACAATCCGTTAGTGGTACTTTGCACACATACAATAAGGCAAGGAAAAACCACCTCAGCGTTACTTTTACCTTCCTGCAAATATTCAGACTCTTCTGCAAATATGCACAACTCTTCTGAGGCATTATTCAAATGATTTTTCAGACCCACTACATGTCATTTAACATCAACACAAGTGATGCAATTATACAGAGAAGCTGAAGGAGGGCCACCTTACATGAAGGGTTTTTTTAGTAATCTGTAGATTTATTCTGATTTTGCTTACATTTAAAATCAGGAAAGGGAAGAAAGGGAGACAACTAGGTCACGACATTCCAACAGGGCTACTAAATGTGAATCTGCCTGTTAGGAGTTTAAAAAGAAAACAATTAGCCAGTCAAAAATTCAGTTAACTTTTTTAAGATTTCTATAATACAAGGTGTGGAATTCAAGCAACAATGTTATTAAAGGCAAAAATAGCTAATAAAACACTATCTTCACATTCTGGTCAAGTCTTAAACAAAACACGGCAGTGGGGTTCCTCATTTCAAATGGATATAGAGGGGGTGGGGGTGGGGGTGGGGGTCGGTCACCAAAAATAAAACACTCAAAAAGTAAGAACTCTTCTAGATTCATATAAGCTTGGAAGAACTAGGTGGATTGTTTTTGCACACAAATCCTCGGTAACTTCCCCACTGCAAAGAACACAAATTTTACTGTGCACATTCGGACAGCTAGCTCCATCTTTCACCTGCACACGAACTCAAAGGAAAGGTCTTGCCACATAAGTGATGGAGTGTGATACCCTGTCACTGTGGAAATGGTTTTAAAGGCTAGCCTTGGGGCTAAGCCTACACATACAAAGACAGTGCTCTGCTACAGTGTGTAAGACACCAAGATTTTATTACTGCTGTAATCTTTAGCTCTCCCCAGGTCAACAGAGCTTAGAATGCGATGCAGAGCAGCAACTCCCCAGAGATTGTTAAGCAGCAGCAATAAAGAAATAAAGCAGACATGCAAAGGATGTCTCATCCAGAACCTTTTGGCTGCAAAGACACAAATCTGAGTGTTGAATTACAGTAAAGGGAGTGAAACAGGCAAGCAAAACCCATAACACTCTACAAAAATTTCAGAAAGACCCATAGGAGAGGGAGGAACAGCAACTACAGTGCAACTCTCAAAAGAACTGAAATATTAACTTCCTGATTTATAACGTGCATCCCCTCTTCCCTAAATCCCTGCTGCAAAAAAAGCAGCCTTCTAAAAAGGTTGTAACACATAGCAAAGTTTAAGAAAGGTTCTGTAAAAGCCGAAACCAAGATGCTATGTGGAACCAGGCAGCAAGTATTTTGCGTTTGCCTTGGTCACAAACAACACTCACTGCAATCTAGGCACAAGTGGAAGGACAAAAGAATGCAGAAAGTAGGAACACAAAAAAAGCATATGGTGGCACCTCTGCCTCCAATGGCTCCTCCTGCACACCACCTCTCCTTCAGTCTACCACCCCAAACTCACTTCATTTTGGCTGTTTTCCCCACCAGTAATTTTGAATATCCTTGGAACAGAAAGAGCTCAAGTTATGTCAACAACAAAAAAACCCAACAGCTAGCTTGTCACACTGCACTTTTCACAAGCAGACTACAAAGCATCTATCAAGGTTACCAAATATCCTCAGACACCAACAAGTGACTTGCTTGAGGCCACCTGAACAAGTCACTTCTAATACCTGTTCTTTAGCTACTACCCCAAATACACATGTAACGAGTTTTTCCCAGGTTTTAAATATGACAAAAGCCTGCAACAGAGCAGTTTAGCCTAGTGCTTTTCTGAACAGCCAAGTAACTAGCATTCAATTCTGGGACCTAAAAAGCAAAGACTGATTTGAAAACTAAGCTTTCTTTATAGCCTACTCAAAGTTCCACAGATTTCAGAGAACAAGCTCTGTGTTGATGAAACAATTTGGACTTCATGGTAAAACAAGTATTTATTTTCATTAAGTATCAGAAGTGATACCATCTTCAAAAAAGCCACAGCGCATAAATGGCAAAGGTGTCATGACTATAAGGGAAGAAGCCCTTTAACAAAATTAATTTACTTGTGGCTTTATTTAGAATTCTTCTCATTCAGTTGACACATAGCTACTGCAAAGCAATGAAATATGAAAAAAATAATCTGAAAATCAGAAAGTTAAAAATCAGAAAAGTCTCCGTTTAATTCACTATGTACATCAATGGTTTTACTTGTAACTAACTGCATAGCTCAAAAGCTCCGTCCATACTAAGGGGGCTGCCAAGTGAGTAATATACCTGCAATAAAGAGCAAAAAAAGCTGATATTATTAAGGTAGCTCAGACTTCTGACTTCTCCGTGGAAAAAATCTCATAGCTGACCATTTAGTGTTAGAAGTTATTTTTAGCAAGGATTTTTTAGATGACAAACAATGTTAAGGTCAGACTTCAAAACATGAAGGAATGTAACCCCTGATTCTCTAACAAAGTTATACACAATTAACTATCTATCTGGATAGCTTCTGGGGCAAGGAGAGCAGGGGAAGGAAAGCCTATCCTTACAGACCGAAAGGATCTGGAGAGGAATTAATACAGGATGATTGCAAAAAGATACATTAGCCAGGAAAAACAAAACCCAAACAAAACACAACACAACAAGTTTTAGGTTTCTTCAAGAAGGCTGGACTCCTATCTGGTTCAGGCTTTCTGTTTCTTTTTTTGTTTCCTGCACAACCAGCTATAATTTTTACATTTTGATAAGAATACAACAAAAGCTGTCAGAGTAAGGCAGTTTCTGTTGGTATAAATTACTGCAGAGCCCATAAGTAACAGTACACCATGACCAACAGCCAATTAAGTAAAATGCTGAATGGGTAAGCGGCCCAAGTCCATGGACTGAAAGCGCTGGAGTGAAATGAAGGATAAATTAGTAAAGAGGAAGAATTTATAGAAATTACTACTATTAGCATCAGTTCTACGACAAGCAAGTAACTTTATGGTTTCCCACAGCAGTAAACATTCAAGCATAACAATATTAAACAGCAAAGCATTCTAGGACACAGCATCGTCAACATAAGATGATGCAGCTAATTAATGGTTCTGCAGTTGTAGTCATTTAGCTTCCTGGATACCTGTTTTCTACTGAAAACAAGTACTTCAGCATCCAATTAATTGCAAACGTTAGCACAAACACACAACTTCAAACACAGCAGTTAAAAACACAACTTCAATCAGAGAAGCAAAAATAAGTCTGTAAAATTAATTAACATATCAAGAAATCATTACCAGAAGCACGCAACACAAAACGTTGCATACTCCTCTTAAAAAAAAGCTATCCAAGGAATTAGAATCTGCATTACATTTTCTGCTACAATCTGTGTTCCAAACAACAAATCAACCATGTAAACTGTCTGGGTAACAGCAGATTAAGTGCTAAGTGACTGGCACTCAAGACACTAACAATCAGGTGAGAATAAGATATACTTATTTGACAATAAAGAGCAAATTACACTAACCTGAGTTTAATAACAACAGATATTTTTTTTTTATTTCTTTTTGCAGTGGTAATGCAGTGGTAATTACAGTGGTAAATGTTTTTAAAATAGCTACACCACACTGAAGTATAGGAATGAGTTTCAGATGTTTGTAAGTGTTCCTGCATCACATCCCAAGCCCCCAGCAAGCAACCTTAACCAGGGAGCTTCAGTCTGGATTCCCATGGATTGCTTCCCCTGCACTGCCATCCTGGCCACCTAGCCACAGCATAACCAAGCTCCTTCAACTAACCCATGGACTTGAGCTGACTTACAGCACTTCCCCAACATAAATACAAATGGTAATGGAGTAATTAGCCTTGAGGGGTATGGTAGTGGTACAACAGTGCTGGATTTACACTACTGTGACTTTCATGGACAGCTGTTCAGTACCTCCAGCTATTCAGACTGCTTCTGAGTATGCACAGGTACCTTCATTTTGTAAGCTAGTAGCTCTGCACCCTAAAATAAGGGTTAAACTAAATGCCAGCACCTCCTTTGGTAGATGATGTGCACGGACACAAAATCTGTTGCATCCAGTACTTTAGATTCCACTCAGCCCAGGCACATAAACTGAAATTCACCCTATAACTTCACAGAATATGCATTATTTAGGTCCAAAGGAATCTGCACTGTGTCATTATCTTCCCTTCAATAAAGGAATGAATTTCAGCAGTATGCCAGTGACCCAGCTATTGTTTAACTAATAAAAACAAGTAACAATCAAGGAAGAATTGTGTCCAGTTCTGGGTTCCCCAGTTCAAGAGAGACAGGGAACTACTGGAAAGGGTCCAGCGGAGGGCTACAAAGACGATGAGGGGACTGCAGCATCTCCCTTATGAGGAAAGGCTGAGACAACTGGGCCTGCTTCACCTGGAGAGGATCTTAACGATGTCTACAAATATCTTAAAGGGCGAGTGTCAGGAGGACAGGGCCAGGCTCTTTTCAGTGGTGCCCAGCAACAGGACAAGGAGAATGGGCACAAACTGCTGTTCAGGAAGTTCCAACTGCATATGAGGAAGATCTTCTTCACCATGAGGGTGACAGAGCACTGGAAGAGGCTGCCCAGAGAGGTTGTGGAGTCTCCTTTTCTGGAGACATTCAAAATCTTCCTGGACACAATTCTGTGCAACCTCATTTAGGAGACCCTGCTTTAGCAGGGGTTGGACTAGGTGATCTCCAGAGGTCCCTTCCAACCCTGACCATTCTGTGAAGCCACTGGCAGGATGGTTTAGCAGACAACAGATGCCCAAGTAGTAGGTTGACTTGGATTCAGAACAGATCTCCTGCACTACCTGAAACCTTGCTTCTATCAGTCTTTATTGTGCTGTTTAGCAGCATTCCACCTGGCTCCAGATGGGCTGGTGTGTCTGAAAGGCACAGCATAGTCACAGTGATGTGAGCCCAAGAGCCAGTAGCACAATAAACAACAAAAGAATTAGTAACTCTAGTTCTCAGTGGAACTACTTAGCCCTTGCGGATATTGATGCAACTACACCATTTCTAGGAAAAGCTGTCTGGGGCCAGCAAAGGCATTTCCACCCACCACTTCACTGCACAGCATGGACTCTTAACAAGCCAAGTGTGATATCCGAACTGGCTGTGTGCAGCATCCTGTTCGCAGATTTTATTTCCCATTCCTATAGTTTGGGAATAAGGGTCTACAGTTGTGCAATCTAACTCCCAGATGACTCATCTTCATGCAATGAGACATAAATGTTTTCTTCTAGGGCTTGGGGAGCTGCTGAGAAACACCAGCACAACTGCTCGCAGAGTCAAGATTTAGTAAGATTAAATACATTTTCTTTTGCTGAATCTTCTTAAGCCGGATCAGCATTTTCTTAAACCAAACCAGTTCCCCAGTCCAATTTATGTTGTGTCTGCCACTGAATGACTATGAATACATAACTGAGAGGGCAGTGAGCAGTGTAAAGATGACCCTGGCACTGTCAGAACTGTTCATATAATGACAGTCCCTGGCAGGTAATGGCTTGGCAGTAATAACCTACCTACGGTATCTAATTCTACACTAAGATAAAACCACGTAATGCCACTGAAGACATTCAGGTCACAGCAGTATGAACTGCATGTAGAATTAGTCAACTGCTCTACATAAAACCACAGCAATCAATCTCTTCACAGCTTTGTTTCAATGTACTTTGGTTACAAATGCTAACAGTTGGTTTCTACTTAGGTCTGTCTGCTTACAAAAGGCACCAGCTTTCACAGCTGTTCAGGGGCTGCTTTGAGCAGACACCTTAAGATTTTTATTCCACTAACCCACTCAAAAAATAAAACTACAGATCAGGAGATATGCTCCTGCACTACCAACTCTTCCTAAAGCATCAGGAACTTAAGCTTCTGTAAATGGCTCTTCAAAATTATAATTAAACAAATACGCCAATAAAAAGATGATGCACAACATTTATTAGTAACTTAAGGCTTCCACTTCACAAAATTCCTCTCTTGGTAGGGCACTTCAATGCCTAACTGCAACTCTTAACATAGCTCTAACAATGTTGTTAGTTTATTGTAAAAAATAACTTACTTTTGGCACATCAACTGCCACCTCCCTCATGGCACTGGGCCTGACATCATTCATCCCTTGCAGGAAGTCATTGAAAGCAATCATCACTGACCCAGCCACCTCGTTGTCTATTAGGTTAGGTCTTTTCCCCACTGCTCTCCGCAATGCATACAAACCTATTAAAAACAAAAAAAAAACAACCCATGAAAATGTGTAGATTTCCTCATGGTTCTCACAAACATAAATTGTACAACACACACAGCAGCACCAGAAAGGAAACGATGTTCAGAAGACTGTCTCAGCGCTGGGCCTTCACTAGGTCAAAGAACATGCAAGACACTTCTGATGAGAGAGCGAGAGAAAGGGGATTTAATGACCACAGAAATAATATAAACTAAATCTGTTCCACAAGACAGAATCAAACAGCCTTGCCCGTGTTCCTGGAGATGAAGCCAAGACAGCAAAACCTTCAAATGTCCATACATCGATCCACACACGTTTTGAAACCACAGAGGAAGAGGGATAACTCATATTAGATATTAAATCAGCTCACATAAGAAATCCACAACCTTCTCCATTCCCCTATTATTAGGGCTGTGTTTTCCAAGCTGCTCTTAAAAACAAACTGATGAGATTTCTTTTTCTTTCATTGGAATCCTATTTTGCTACCTAGTAAGATGCCAGATAAAGAAAAAAACATGTTATTTGCAACAAACATTCCCTGGAACACTCAATAGCTCTTCACTCCCTTCAGCTATCACACTTTTCAAATGCAAGCATAGCTTTTACCTTCTCCTTTGTTTGGCCAAATCACTCACATACAATACCTATAAATCTTGACACTAATTCCTAGCTTCACCCTATAATTCAATCCCTCAAGAGCCACACAAGTCCCACCCACTCACACATCAATATATCAATACTCCTCAGGCAGGACCAAGTAACTCTGCGGCTCCCAGGCGTTCCCCAGAGAGAACAACTATGGTCCCCGTTGTGTAAGATGCCCAGAAGTATCACTCTGTTTTCCCACTCCATAATTATGCTTTTTAATGTCTAATATTGAGTTCTACTGCTTCCATTTCCAATCCTGTTCTGTGAACTGAAACTGTTAAATATGTCATTTAATATATTATTACTGACTATGAGTATAATCTTATATACAGGTATACACATATGCAGATATGTAGTATCTGCTGTCGTGTTGTTACAAAGAAAATAAGGCAGTATGACACCAGTTCACCTTGCATGATCATGAAAAGACAAGTATTTGTTAAATCTTTTCTATATTTAAACAAACAAAACATCAATTAGTGCTACATGAAAGGACAATAAAAGGGATAAGCCATTTCTGAAAATAGACATAGTTTTAACTTTCAGCGGATTGTTGTCTTTTTTTCTACAGAGGTACTGGTAGATGCAGACATGCAAAGTTTCTGACAATGACAGGAGTTCTGTATTTCCTACAATATATACAACGTGTGAAGAGATATTATATCTCCCCTGTGAAGCAGTACAGCTGGTGTCTCTCCATAAACTGCCAATTATGGCAGAGTTTGAGCACCTGCATTCAATACCCAGGCTCTTAATATAATAATGGAGAGAAAAAAAAAAGGAAGAAAAAAAAGTTTGTAATTCAGGTTTCCCCTTGCACAGAACATCCAGAACTAATAAGATATATAAATAAAAACATTCCATGAGGCCAAGGAGAAAATGAAAATCTGGTCACCAGAGGACAGGTATAAAATATAAGTGACTCATTTTAACAACGCAGACAATTTTCACGTTATTCCTCCCCCACTTCTTCCTTCCTCTGAAACAGTTCATTTTAAGCAAACAAAAAACTTAAGCAAGACAACATAGATTCACACACACACACACAGAGACAGAGATTAAAAATTTACATCCAAGCAAATAACAAACTCAACAACTTATTCTAGTGTCATTGCAGTTAACATTTTGGGGGGGTGGGAGCAGGTATGGGGGTTGAGTCCTACATTTTCTTTTTTGTAATGTCAATTCACACGGCACACTCACTTTAAAAAAATACATGACAGAATAAATAACTTGGCATGAAATTAAGTCATAGAGACAGCAAGTAACTGATAAAGAACTGTTCATTTCTACACTTATCTACTACATCAGGTACCAGTTTAGCCCAGTGCTCATTTCATTTATTTTAACCATGTCGTGGTTATCTTTTTTTCATGACATGAGGAATTTTTAAAAACAGACTTATTTTAACAATTGAGAGAGAACAGCACATAAAAATGCCCAAGGAGAATACCACTCTTAAGGATCATTACTGCCAGCATTACTAGGAGTTTTCAGTCCTCAGCAGTGGGTTTGAAACGCAACAGCCTTGATCCAGAACAGGAATAAAGAGGTCACAGCTTTCCAAACAAAGCCTGAATTCATTTCAGTATGTGCACGCACACACCACTGCACAGGTCAGCATTTAATTGAAACAATGTTTTACATTAAAACAATAATAAAAAACAGATTGAAAAAGAAAGCATGATTCTTCCTGTTTCCTCCTGTTATCACAATCATTCTTTCCTGCACTTCAGATTGACCTCTAACCGGGGGTGGGGTGGGGGTGGGGGAAGTCTTATTAACAGGAGAAGGATACAGCCAGTGGCTTGCCAGAGGCAGAAAAACACATCCTTGTCTCAAGACACTGAAAGATGTATTTAAGGTAAGGAAACGCAAAGTAGGGTACAAAACACGCTGCTAGAAGCATAGGGAAAGGAGGTGAAACACTGTGGCAAACCCAAGTTTATCACTACAGATAATGTTATAATGCAGATAAACTGAAGATTCAGACATAGTACCTCAGAAAACATCCAGCACCTCATCTTAGCTATTGGGTATCTTTCACATGGGAATGTTTTGGCCTCAGTATATGTCACTGCTGTAAACTGACTGAGCACTGCATTTGGTTCAGCTTTGCTTGCTCTTTTTCAGGTGCCACTTCATTCTTAAGGATTAATGAGTATCAATAGCGTTTTGGCCATGAATGACAAGGCTCAGAAGTGGGCAAGTAGGTTTTTACTGTTTTATTCCAGAACGACTCCCACGTGAGGGGAGGAAGAACACCAACATATGGTCAGTGGGACTGTTTGCACAGACATGTGCTACCTATTTCTGGTAAAGGGATACACAACTGGTCCCTGGGACTACCTTATGCAGAGCAGAAACTTAACTTGGAAGGCAGCCTTTGCAATAGTGAGCAACACTGATTCTCAGTGGAGTATAAATGGAAAATCCCAGTTAAAAAAAAAATATTAAAAGAAACAAGCATAGTAAGTCATCCATGATTACAAACAATGGAAAATAAACAATTTGTTCCAGTCCAGCAACTGTGTGCTCTACCTCACCAATTCATCCTGTCTGTCTAGAACATAGGAAACTAAGTGGACAGAGGGGAAGAAAACAGCAGAACGCCCTGTCCTGGTACAGATGATCCTTCTTTGGTACCAAGCTATGCATGAGGTTGATAGCATTGTTTCCCTCTAAGATTTTCTTGCTCATAGCTTGGCTAAGTGTTGGCACATTAGATCATAATCACAAACAGCCTAAAAATAGACTCCTTGACACTTCTATATTTTTCAGAGTCTGTGTATAATTATACACTACTGTAAATAATAGAAAGCATCCACTCAAAACAAGGAATGTATACACCGTAGGTTTCAAAAACAGAATACACACAACACTTGAGGAAATGAACTGAACAAAACAAAATTGTTATCATGCATCTTTCACTACCCATCAGCTGTTTATTCTGCAAATCCATCTTGCCTGGACTTTCTCTACCAGAATTGTAAAACAAGAATTTTTAAGTAGCTTCAAAGAAATTGTAATCTTCTTGTAAGACTGTTTGCAAAAGGAAATGTTTCTTCTTTCCCTACTAATCTGACATACACCCCCCCCCCCCCCCCCAAATTATTATGGCCAAACCTAGAAGACACATACCATTTCTTCTTGCAACAGCTGTCAGATCCAACATACTCTCCTGCCTGCATGGCTTGCAGTGGAATTCTCAACAGCTTGTGGAAAGATGTCAGCTTCCTAATGGCACTGGATGGGGCACTCTACTTCTAGATCTTTACATACTTTAATTCAAAATTTAACAGTTTTAAGCATAAAAAGTATTTCATGTAACTTAAAAACAATTTTGAACTTTAGAAATCATAAGAGGAGCATACCTGACTTCACAGGCAATGGATACAAGTTATTCCAGTGTAAAATATTTCTGAGATTAGGAGCTCTTCTGCTTTCTATCTAGCAATTTTTAATCAGCATGGCTTTCTGCACTCATGCATGACAATAATCTCACAATTATAGTAGGAAATCTTTTACTGAACTTCAAGGATCATATACTACAAATCACATGTATTCTTGAATATGAGTTTATAGCATTTCATTACAGCAAGATACTGGACAGTCAAATCCAAAAGAAAAAATAATAGAGAACATTTATGTATGCATGCTGTTTGCAGTTATACGTAAATACACAATAATACAGACAAAGCCTGTTTGCCCAGTGGATGGAAGCCTGACCATTACCTGGTAAGGACCACTGCTGCACTGAGAATGTCCCACAAACTCTTCCTCACCTCTTCAGTCAACCTTTCACCCTATGCAGACCCTGCAAACCAGCTCTCCTACCCACCCATCATGGTCAGACAGCAATAGGTAATAACAAGAGCAGGGGCCACAGCCAGCGAGGGACAGTGGGGATGTGTTTAGGCAAAGGTTCTTTTTCCCTTTACTCCCCACGTAACGGAAGAGCAGCACCAGGCAAGCACCTGATGTTTGTGGGGCTCTAGGCAAGCTTTCCTCTGACCTGGGCAGGAACCAGCACACACAACAGCTGAAAAACTCAGATGCGTTCTTCTATTTGCATCCCAAGAAAATTATACGGTTTGGAAGGGTGAGTGGTTTGTTTGGGATTTGTTTTGGTTTTTTTTGGGGGGGGGGGGGTTGACTGGTTTATTTTGTTTTGTCTTTTTTTTTTCCCCTCCCCAATGTAAGTAAGTATGTAATCAAACATACCAATAAATTTACCAAGGAATAAAATTAAAAAAAATATCCATGGACCAGACTCCTATAAATATATTTTTAAACTTACTTAATTTTTATTTACTCTGTACATAAAATGCATGCCTATTTAGAAAAAAATTCACAAACCAGAAACTCTTACTTTTGCTCTGGAAATGGTATTCTGCAATATGTCTTTAGCAACCAGCACTATACGGGAAAATCCCTGAAGAACTTTCATATGCTGTTTGCACAGGAAAGATAATGCCCTTAAATCCCTTGTAACCATAACGTTGCAAATTCACTCAGCTAACCTGAGCACTAATCTACTGTAGGGATTACGTGCACGATTTATAGTCCTTCGTGCAGAGCTCTGGCATTTGCTGGAACATGTCTATGGACCTGACTAAAAGTTGCTGAGAGGTATGACAGGGGAGGGAAAGGAAGGAAGGAAGGAGGAACTGTATTTTCAAAACTTCTTTCATACAGGAAACAGTTTATTCACAGATCAGGTACACACACACCATTTATCCTAAGACAATGACAACAGCGGGAAAGAAGGAATATAAGACTGCCTGTTTCTAGCCTGCTTTCATACATAAATGTTCTTAAGCTATGGTTAGTCATATGCGTGTTAGAAGAAAAATAAGGACTGCCAGGCTACCAGTTTAGCAAGGGCAGAAAGACAAGAAGCAACAGTTAGTGGCTAAATGCCAGTCTAATTGTAATTAGGAACATTGACAAGTCAGAATACAGCTAAAGTCAGGAGACCTACAAAAACCTGGCCTGAAAATATTTAAGCTTTGTCCCCCAATAGTGTCTATTCATTTACATACAAAAGCCTACTGCTAACTGATTTCACTCCCGCAGAACTAACACAGACATACCAATTAAGCTAGATTTCACCAGAGGACCTTTTATGAGTTTTTATCAAATAAACAAAAAAAAACTAAGACTACTTGCAGATTCTGTTTACTATTATATATTCCAGGAAAACATTTTACCTGAGGCCTGAGAGTGAGTCAGAAGACACTGACCTTTTCTCCTATAGTATCATTTCTACACAAATAGCTTGTCTGAAGTATAGCTGATGCTAGCTTATTCAGAAAAATAGCACAGCTATGGAAAACATCATTTTTTATTCAGATACTGAAAAAGCTTGCAACTTTGCAACCTAAAGATGAATATCTACTCTAATTGGGTTAGTTTAGATCTTTCTAAAGCCAACAGAGCAAGACGGAGTGACACGAATCACAACATGATCAGTCCTTCCCTATGCACTATGAGGGGAACAAAACTCCTACAGATTTTTAGTACAGGAAGAACTGCACTTCAAATGTATTTGAAACTGAGTCTGTTACCATTGCTGTTCAAGTTACGTTTGAAACCAGACTCCACAGAAAAACTGGAAAAAAATAAATGCATACCAATTGTTACACAGAGATGACACTGTACTTGAGCTCTAGATGTTCCCATATTACAGTCACTCAAAGAATGTAGAAGCACGCCAACTGATCAAACAAAATTTGAACAGAACTAAGGCAAGAAGTGTTAACTAATATTCAGAAGATATCCAAAACCAGAAACACAACTGTGTCAGATGAAATTCTGCCTAAAGCAAGACAAAGTGGCATAAATAAGTATCAGATACATCATAAAAAAACCCAAAGAGAACAATGAAAAATTATTGCTTTCCAAAGCCAAAAAAAGTTACTAAAGGCTTCTTAAAATGTAATACACCTTTCAAATGAGTAACTTCCCAAAAATTATCCCTATATCTTGGAGAAAAAAAAATAGGTTTAGTCCAAACATATAATTCCAATTCATAACTAGAGCCTGCTCCAGAACCAGGAAACAGAATAACTTTCTGAATCATCTGCGGTAATTTAATGCTAGGCTAGGAGGGCAGCAGTGAACATGAATTCTGTTAGTACAAGAAAAACACTGCAGTGCTTGCATGATGACCAGCATGTGAACATGTGTGTGGACAGCATGTCAACAGTGAGCATGGTTAGCCTACTTCAGCTAGCAGGAGGTGGAAAATGAGAAAAGACGTGATGCGAGAAGAAGAAGGAAGTGTGTAAGTCTGCACAATGTCTTTCAGTTAGCAAAATGCCAGTTAAGATGAATGACTGCGTAAAGCATGTTGTATCACCAAGAAGTCCACAGATTAGCCAAACCTTTCTCAGAGATTAAAGGTCAGGAAGTTGTCTTCAGTTCTCTGATGTGCAAAACCTTTAAAGTTAACACAGGGAAGCAAGCAGCTCGGATCATTGTAGAAAAAAACCAAACCTATAGGATAATTTAAAGATAGTGGACTACAGTGTCTTCAAAAATCAGTTTAGTCTTGGTTAAACCCCTTTCACTCATTCAAAGGTACTATACAGAGAGGTGAGGATTTCTCCTGTTGCTAGAGGAATAACACTGCCTGGCACAAAACTCTCATCCAGCTTCACATGCAGGGAGCTGAAGCACCTCACTAGCAGCACACCACTCCTGTCAACGTGACTTAGAGCTGGGTTACCAACATTGTGTTGATTCCCAGGTCTAGAAAATAAACAGGGACCACACAGAACTGTCTGCTCGCACCGCAGCTCAGCCAACGACCCAGCCTAAGACATTACCTGTCCTATATTTATTCTGTTCTTAAGTAAAATGACATAATGCTAAATTTTCAGGATCCGCAAGCTGAGGAATGACATTCTGATTGCCGTTTCACTGGTGTGCACAGGTAGGGCTGCACCAACACAGGCTACTCTGGTGTCCCTCACACTTCAAAACCAAACAACTTGTTTTGGGGCTGACCCTCCAACCCATTCAAGCAGAAGCTTCTATGTGCATTGCCACACATGAACATTATTTCTTCTGTACCACTCAAGCTGCAGAAGCAAGACCACAGAGTCTATCTGCCATGAAAGTTAATTTAAAATATTAGTGACCGTTACTGATCAACCCTTCTGAAAATATTCCTTATTTCCTGTTTTTATAAACATCAGCAGACAGAATGGGATGTGCTTTAAACAGATTAAGTACTCAACCAACAAATGTGTATATGAAGTCAGCAACCCCATCATCCAATTAACTTCAAGCCAGTTTCAGATAAAAGCACACTTAAAATTAGTTACGATGAAAACCAAAAGTTCACACGCCCTGACTGCAGTAAGTACAACTCTCCATGCAAAAACAAAACTCAAGTACCATTACAAAACAAACAGAAAAACCCCAAAAATTTTATGTAAGAAAAACAACTACAGAAATAACTATGGAAAAAATATAACTACAACTACAACTAAGAACAACTGTAACGTGCACCAGCGTCTCTTCAAAGAGGCAAACAGAGCAAGACGTTTTCTCTCTGGATACAAAGACAACTTGCAGTAAAGAAACATCTGCGCACTCAGCATATGTAGAGACACAGGGTTAAAAAAAAACAGATTTAAAAATTTTGCAATCACATCAGAATGACACTGAACCCAAGTAGAAAGCTGAGAATCTAATGCTATGCAGCTAAAATAACACAATTTTTGTGGAATCTGAGGAAAGTAATTGAACTATTTTAAATGTTTAAGACAGAAGTTCTAAGACCAATTCTGACTTTGTCTTTGCCTTAGAAGATATTGGGGGGAGGAAATCCTAAGGAAGAGGGCAAGGATCCCACGGACAAGAATAAGGTCAACACACTCCACCCAGTCTCAAGCATGTTCAGTCAAGCCACTCAGCAGCATCCAGATGTAGCCACTTCTGCATGAAAGCCACCATTCTGAGTTAGTGCTCTAAGAAACAATCAAAAAACATGTTGCAGTCTAAGTCCAAAAAAAGCCACATCGCTTTGTTATGTATACATGCAAGCAAGGACTCATTTATTCATAACCTGTTAAGACAGCAAACTAGGTCAATTGCTTTGGTTTAAAAACAGCTTCTATGCTAAGGATCCAACTTTAAAATCACAGAACACAGCATTAACATAAATCTTGGTCTTCTTGCACCATAAATTAGTATGATGGAACACAGTGTCAGAAAACTCAATTGCTCCAATCCAAAAATTAACTTGTAGCTTTACTTCTGTATTACATCTGGACTTTTCAGTGCACTTCAAAATCCAGTGTTCTGCCATCTCTGCAAAAATCCCTCAACTTCATAAGAATACATTTTTTGGCATTGACCATCTGACCATACATATTCTTAATATTCCCCACAAAACCCATATTTTCTACACAACCTTTTCATAAAAAGGCACACAGCCTTTCCCACCTCATTTTGCATGTCCCATGGGAATCAGTATTCAGTTAGAGAATGCAATAGCAGATCGTTTGCAACAGCACAGTTTCAATCTTTTTCTGTGCTACACAAAACAACATAGACATGGTATCTTCAGTCGCTTTCCATAAAGGAATAAATAACTACAGCACATCAAGCAGTGTTTTCTCTTTAAAACCTTTAACTGCAACCAGTTAATTTGAAAACAAATCAAAAAGCACCTTGCAGAACAAATGATCCCATTGCCTTGGTCACCAACAGCCTTTGTCAAAATCTACACTTTCAATAGTGTCTCAGCCCATGTTCCCAAACTTGGCATTATAACCCAAGTAAAATATTTCCATTTATTGTACACCCCAGCAGAACTCAGGTCCAAATCATGTTGGGAAAGGTTCAGACTGAACCTTTATGACTTGACTTAAAGAAAGGACAGATATTCTTGATGCTCAGACACTAGACTGTTTCATCAAGACTGTGTCTGAGCTGAAACGAAGAGCTCAGATTTGAGATGCAAGGCTGAGAAGCCACGTATTGAACGCAGCATTTGTCTAAGTGAAATACCAGTCAGAGGCAGGTCCTCAGGGTGCACAGAGATCCACTGTTAATCACATTAGCCCAAACGGCTCACGTTTCCTGCAGGTGGCCAGGCTACCAAAACTGCAGAAGCTGGGGGGGGGGGGGGGGGGGGGGGAGGGGTGGGGCAGAATTCACATAGGTCTAACAGAAACATTCCTGGGTTTTAGGAGAATTTCTTTCCCCATCAATTACAGGGGAAAACAAAAACCCTTCAACTGCCTATTTTTTATTATTATTTTTCTTTTTAATGCAAGTGAATTGATGAAATTATTTTTTGAGTAGTAAAAGATACAGCAGGAAATTTCTCGGCTCCAACAAAAGCCAAGTACAGTATCCCCCTAAATAACTTATACTTTTACAGATCTAATATCTATATATAATCAATACAAAGAATCATCATATATAAAATCCAATAAAGAACATCCTAGCTGTATTATTCATCAGAACACAGGGGTAATAGAAGGGCTGAATGAATACCACAGACAGTAAGATCTTGAAACAAGACCCTTAAAATTATGAAAGAAAGATGACAGACCGTATCATATGTCTATGCAAGTAGCTTCACAGATTCAGTAGAGTAATGCTGATTCACACTGGTCAAAGATGTAGCTCAATTTCTTATTTCTGCAACATTTTTTGTAACAGCCAGCTCAAGCCACTGAACAGTTACAACCCTGAAGACTAAGTAAGGTGATACCTTAAACTATTACAATCAGGTAATTAAAAAAAAAAAAAACAACAAACCACCCCAAAAAAAATCCGAACTGATGCAAAACAAAGCAATTAGTGCTTCTTTCACAGAAGTCTCAAAGCTTCAGTGGTTGCAATGCAACATCATCACTGGAACCAAATAGATGTTATTACAAGACAGACCACTATTTAAACACAGACATTTGTTCTTCCTCTCCTCATGATGCTATCTTATCACAGTCCAAGTGTTTTATATCAGCACACTGAAATTATGTGTAATGAACACGGATGTTGAAGATAAATTCTAAGAGTTACAAAGCAAATACTTCCTTTCTCTGTAAACAATATGACTGAACCCACTTCTTGAAGAAATCAAGCTATATTTATATTCACCCTCTTGAAATGCTACAGGCAGCCATAGAAGGATAAGTTTATAATAAATTGCTATATTTGGAAACCTTTGTTGCTAAGCATCTTCTAACATTCAGTACAGTTTATACCATTCATGTCTCTGCTACATAATTAACATTTCGTATGTTTTAAAAAAATAAAAAGTGCAGTGCTTATCTTTGTTGTTAAATTAAAACCATTATAATGTTTTAGGGAATTAATAAAACTCTGTGTGGCCAATTAATTAAAGCAGAAGCAATACAATTGCAGGGGCATACAAGCACTGGCATTATATGCAAGGATATAGCAGTGCCTATCTTCTAGACATTGCCTCCGCTTGAGACAAAACAATTCAGAAGGCAGCTGTTCACACTAAAAGGTAGTCCACTAAATGATTTAGGACATAGTAGACCTCTCCCAGTCTTAAGAATATGACTATGACTTTCTCAGCTGCACACATAACTAAGCCCTTTTCTTGTCAAGAATTCTGTGCATGTGAAACCCTCCGAAGGCACTCAAGTCCTCAAGAATCTACCACGAGGAGCCCATTGCAAGCTGATGCCCACAGGATATGGTCCATTGCCCATCAAGGTATTTGCAGGTTTGCCATACTATGTTGTTAACCTGTATGGAAGTATGCAGTTAATTGTGGAAAACAGAAACATGTTGCTAGGCCATAGAGAAATCCCAACTTCTCCAATGTCATCACTACAGCTATATGTAACCTTGAACAGAGATGACGTACACTAATTCTGAAAGCACTGCATCTAAGCTACTGATACTTGCCATGTTAGAATATTTTACTTACTTTAAGTTTGCTGGAATGACCACATTTCTTTGTAAAACAGATGAATAATACTTGCTCAACATGTGAGGGGGGGATACAAGTACTCTGGTACAAGTCCAGAGCACACTGCACAGATTCTCTTGTCCACTTTTCCTCTCCTTGCCCATTCCAGCCACAAAACACACCACAATTCTGTACACACCATATACACAGAAGCCTAGAAACATTCAGCACAAAACATGAAAGGTTCCTAAAACTTCGTCATGACTTCCATGAAAATGCACAGAGTTGCTGAACAGAACAGAAAACTTGCCTGTCTGACCCCAGAAGTACCACTGAGCAATTCTTGTACTGGAGAACAAACAACTTCTGCCAAGAAAACAGTTGGAATATATTTAACTAAAAACCAGCTATTTACTTTTCATTAACACATGCTCTTCAGAACTATATAGGAGACAAAACATCAAAGCTTTATAATGGAGTATCTTAGGAAGCATAACTATAGATGCAAAAGCGAACCATAGCCCTACAATTACTACATTAACTGTGGTACATTAATTACCACACCCTTAGTTTATCTAAGCAGTATATACACAGTACTATACATGTGTTAAAAAATCAGAGTTGATGTATAAAGATAAGGGAGGATGAGTCCTTTGGAAATGATCTAAACTTTGTGTTAAGAATAAAACTATATTTAGCTTGTAAACTTTCAGGCTTTCCAGGCACAAATGAAGTACCTAAAGATAAAAATGGTGTAAGCAGGACTCAAGATTCTCCCAAAGACCACTACTGCAGTAATAATAGCAAATTACAATAATCTTGTACCAAAAACTGAACATGTATTTCTGAGTTTAGAATTCCTGCTTCTAAATAGTCTCCACATTTCAGCTGTTCCTACACACACATTATGTGTGAAAGGGGCACAAGAAACCTTAAAATTTATGAAGCAACTCTTTTACATATATATATATATATACATACACACACACACACTCACATATATATAAAAAAAACACTCAGCCATTGCCTGAATGTTAAGCATTTTGGCTATTTAGAAATGCACACCAGCAGTCTTAGCTATAAGTTTATACCATGTTTTATGTCGTAATATATACGAAATATTATGTTCAATTCTGAGCCCTACATTACCAAAAGGTTATTGACAAACTGGAGGGAGTTCAGAGAAAATCAGCATAAGTTCTCAGAAGGCAGGAAGGACTTATTTATGTGGAAAGATTAAAAGAGCTAAATATTTATAGTTTGGCTCAGTAATGAATGAGGAGGTAGGGGACATGAGAACAGCCTAGAGATATCTGAAGGGTGTAAACACTAAGGAGGGAGAGTGAATGTGTTATACAAGGATGTAAATAGAAATAATGGGATAAAACTAAACAAGGAAAACTTAGGCTGAATATCAGAGAGCATTCCTGGACAGCAAGCTATCTTGGCCCACAGCAAAATTTCTTAAATGAAGCAATAGAAGCCCATTACTCGGAACAACAAACAAGACTAGACAAAACACTGGAAAATTTGCCATATGGAATAACCTTGCTCTGCTGAGGAGAAATATAACTTCATAAAAGCTAGTCTTTTCTAAGTTTAACTCCAGTTAAAGCAATAATATCTTACAAGGTGTTGAAAATTTAGTATTAAAAAATAGATATTGAGAGCTTGATCAGAAAAAAAAAAGAATCCAACTAAAAATGCTCCTTATTCAAAGTAACTTAAATCCAGCTTATGTAGTACTACAACGAAATGATGCTTCTGCAGTTCTTTGAAGGAGAAAAATACATGAGGGCTGCAAAGAGTTAACGGCGCTGGACTGTATTCTCCCCAGCAGAGGTCACTCCAAGTTAACAAATAGCAAAGAAGTCTTAACAGCATGGATTCAAACTTCAGGGATGATCAATACAAAGGAGACATCCTCCTTCCCTCATCCTCAGCACTGGCTTTGGAAGCAAAGCTCCCAGATAACAGCATGTCCTGCAATCAGTCACAGATGGATGCCAGAAGTTTTGGAACTACATAGCATGTAGTGTTCCATTTTTGTAACACTGGAAATTAATTTTCTAAAAGGCTTTCATGCAGTGGGTAAATATCATCTCATTGCAGTTGGATTATGGAGTGTCCAGAATTGATGCGTGCATGCACAATTAAATCTAGGCTTGGTCATGTTTGGAATTGAAACCACAACACTTCTTACTGAAAATTTTACATTACATTAGTGAAGTATTTACTATGTGAGGACTGTGACACAGGCAGACTGACTGGCTTCCAAAAACACAAAGGAAGGAAAATAAAAAGGGAGTTTATCTTTTTGTTGTTGTTGTTTGTATATATTTGTTTTTAAAAGAATGTTTGCTAACTTAAAACAGAGCTTAACACACAAGCAAAGCCAACAGATGAGCACTATAATGAGCAGTCTGTGTCCGTACATATTTTTTTTCTTCTTGATCCACACAAAAGTCCACAAATTCATAATTGAGAACTATCCCTTAGAAAGTCTGGAAACTGGCAAGTAAAAACCTTGCTGTTCCACATGCCAACACCCCCAGTAAGACTTCTGTCATCTTCATAGTTAATTCTGATGCAAGTTAACCATGCACTGTGCCACCGCCAGAGGAAGCTGTCCCAGTGCCAAAGGAAATAAAAGTAACCAGCACATACAGCAAACGTTACTTGCAAACTACAAGGGAGCAAATAGGCATAAGCAGAGCTAAAGAGTCATATTTTGACTAGACTGTTTTAAACAGCTGCTCATGAGTAGACTTTAGGTCCAACACTTAAACCACATAGACGCATTCTAGCAAAACGTAAGAATTGATAGAGCATACTTCTAATATTCCAGCCAATGAAAACAGAAGTGAAGTCGTGTTGAAGTATTCCCTGGAACATACTGAACCCTGGCTGCATGATGCATGGCTAATTCTGCAGGGCTATGCCTGTACCAGAGGCCAAGGGACACCTTCCAACCCCCAGCTCAGGATGTGCTCTCCAGCTCTACCGCACCAGGTGCGTACAGACCCCTAGCCTCTGCCACCCGCTCCTCATCTGCGGGCAAATGAAATATGGGCACAAAATATGGGAAGGAGCTACAGCAAACTCCACCCAGGCCCACAGGCTCAATACCCTGGGTACAACGACATGCAGGACAAGCTGTCTACCTTGAGTGACTTGGGATTTTTGTGCAGAGAGGTAGGCTCTAGAGCAAAAAGACTCTTAGGGATATTTCAGTTAACTCACTAAACCATTGGTTTACTGAGAGACGGCTAGCTAGCTAATTTGCTAGAAAAAACACTGGGGAATCCCCTGTGCCATTAACCTTATTATTAGATTTTAAGATCTAGTAATAGTCAACAAGTTTTTCTGTCTCCCTAGGAGCAGACTGATATTCATCATATTTCATGCCTGGTTAGTTTTTTTGACACAGAAATTAATTAAATGTCATTGTTTTAAAAGCTATTAGTACAGACTGTGGATTTTTATTTTTTTTTAAACAAAATAAAGGGACTAACAACAAAGTAAGTTCCTAAACAAGATACACAAAGTCTTACCTGCTTCCTTGCACAAGGCTGCTAAGTCTGCACCCACATAACCATGTGCACTATCAGCCAGTTGCACCAACTCCACTGCTGTGAGCGAATGTGGAACTTTCTTGAGAAGCTTTTGGAGTATGTCCAGACGGTCTTGGGCATTAGGAATTCCAATTTCTATCTCTTTATCAAAACGCCCAGGTCTGCGCAGTGCTGCATCCAGTGCATGAGGACGATTAGTGGCCCCAAGTACCAAGAGCTGCCCTTCACTGCTTTCCTGAAGGCATCAAAAAATGCAAAATATTAAAATACAGTTACACGTAACACATCTTATAAACATACTTCTCACTTACTTTTCCCAAATATTACACACACTAAACTCCTGATGCTAGCCCTAAGAACACACCAATTTTTCAGAATATATACGCCACAAGCGATCCCATCCAACCTATTCCTAATTGCAATTTAGCAATACTATAGGCTGCAGGCACATACAGATAACACAAGAGAAACTACTCCAGATGCCCTCATCCCAGTGTCTTCAAAGCAAGCATCAAGCAAAGGAAAAGAAGAGTTTAAACTAAATGCCAGCACCGGCACAAGAATAAAAAGGTATCAGCAGGCCTTGAAAAAACAAGGCTGGGAAACAAAAATGTAAGGTATCAAAACTAGCAGAGACAGGAGGTTATAAAGCTTCCTGTAGATTCAGTAGGGAAAGCAAGGTCAAAAATCCAAATCAACTTCCTCAAGCTCCGCTTTTACACTTCTGAAGCGAGGCAAAATTCTGCTATGAAGTCTCTTGCAGTGCCATTCTCTTTTCGTGAATGAAGCACCTTCTCCAGAAAGAATACCCATCAGCTTTTGCCGTCAGAAAATATGTCCTGCCTGTGAACAACTCCAGACTGGGCAACTCAAACTATAGTGCAAAAAAAGTGAGAAACTTGTAGATTACATAAACAGCAGAAACTCATTTTCATACTGTGGACAGACTTCTTCCATCCTCCCTGCTAATAATCATAAATAAAGTAGATGAGAGATTGGCAAACTTTATGGGCATAATCTATAATGTACTGTTTCTTCAGTATGCTTTTATTTATGTCTTCAATATTACTATGGCGATCTTGAAATAACTGTTGTTGCCTTTAATCGTGTACCCTATACATCACCGGAAGTATTTTGATGACTGATTTCAGAGCAATTAAAAATACCTGGCTTAGGTCAGTGATGGGGGTAGGTCTCTTCTCCCAGATAACAAGTGACGGGATGAGGAAATGGCCTCAAGTTGCACCAGGGGAGGTTTAGGTTGGATATCAGGAAAAATTTCTTCACTGAAAGGGTGCTCAAGCACTGGACCAGGCTGCCCAGGGATGTGGTAGAATCACCATCCCTGAAGTGTTTAAAAACCACATAGATGTGGTGCTTAGGGTCACGGTGTAGTGGTGGGCTTGGCAGTGCTGGGTTAACGGTTGGACTTGATGACCTTACAGATCCTTCCAACCTAAAGGAGTCTATGATGGTCTATCACTAAGATTTCAGTTTTATCTCCAAAACTACAAGAGTGGGAAAAGGCAAAGGAAAGACAATGAAAGGAGAAAAACTTTTTTCATTGCGCATTATCAGGAGATATTCCCCTCCTAAGTCTTCTGCTTAGCATCCAAGAAGGCATGAAATAATTACATAAAGTCTCACCTAAGACTGTTTTCTTTCCCCCCAAACAACACATCTAAAATTGGCTGCATTACAGAAGCAAAATTATTTTGTTCACCTGGTCCCCATACACATTGTCTCAATACAGTCTACTTACTGAGCCAATGCCATCCATTAATGTCAGCAACGAAGCAACAACTCTCTTTTCAACTTCATTCTGAGCCCCTTCTCTCTTTGGACAGAGTGCATCCAACTCATCTATAAATATAATGGAGGGCTGACTGGGGGGGCGGGGAAAGGTAAAAAAAAACATTTAGGTGCTCAGGAAGATTTAAAACACCTAGGCAGAAAAGTGCAAAGCTGTACACAGAAAATGTCCAGTACCTACAAAAATTGACAAGCATCCTGCTCCTTTAGGCAACCAAAAGTTTCAACCTTGAATATGGTGTTATGCAACAAGGTAACTAAAATGACTAATATACTAGATAGCTAATACCTTCAAGATGACCTACCAATCTACTTCTCTATGACTCTCTCCCAAAGACTCAACATTTAATATACCAAATTCACCAGTGAAAAGACAGCATTTTATTTGCCACTTCTACAAATAAAGTATGCGGTAGTGTTTTGCTAATGTATTATGAACACCAATCACCTGGCAGTCTAAAGTCTGCCCTAAACCAGGTTCAATATATTTCAGCAGAATGTTACCCTAACCCAGAGGCATGCTATAGCCAGTACCAACACTAGCCCGTTTAGAGCTAGCTTCCATGTCTCAGCACAGTACCACACATTGGTCTCCAAAGATAAAACTAGACAGAAAAATTTGGATCCAGGTGAAACTCTGGCTCATCTTTTGAGATAAGCCTACAATACGCTGGCGATACAGACAGAGCGGTTTGGCACCATCTGTAACAGTCATCTAATAAGGGCAGTGTCCAAAAGCATTTAATAGGCATACTAGATTTGACTGCTTTCCTTCTAGCTAAGCTCTACATAGACAAATCTATTTCCTTTTAAAAACCACTGCAGGAAAAAATTTCAATTCAAAAATTCCTGCAAGTGTTTTTCTTTTAAGAACATTAACGCTGTTAATAAGTTAGCATGAATAAAATTATCTGGAAGAACGTACCACAGAGAAGCTTCAGCAAATATCTGACGTAATCTTGATTCAGACTCCCCATAAAACCTATAATAATTAAAATACTTTAATAAAAAACATTTTTGGTCTTTTCCACGCAACTTGGAAAACTACTACTCATGTGTTCCAAAAAGCCATATATGGTGCCCTTTCAAAGTCCCAAAGAATTTGCAAATCTACAATAAGCTTTATTTCCACAAGGACAAGAAATTAAGGTAAAAGGGGGCACAGACAAAGACATAATCATCTTGTAACTACAAAAAAGATCAAAGGGAAAAGTTTGTCTCTTCTGTGTTAGAAAATTTTATCTATATTTTTTAGAAAACAAAATATAGTTCCCTGGACACATTAATCTGTGCAGTGTTATCTTCATTTCAAATATGCTTTAACAAATCGTTCACCTTGTTGCAGAACTAACAAACACGTAATTGCAGATGCAGTTTCAGTGCCCTCTTTAATTTAGTCCATGCCTTACACAAATTTCTTAGCCAAATCCAATAACCCTCTTTTATTGCAAGAAGAAATATAAGCCCTACTTGAGAGAACCCTTTCCCGTTTGTTTTTGATTCTCTTGGGCAGGTTGCCCACAGCCAATTCTCCATCTACACCTATCCACAATGGATAGATGCCAGGGCAGATTCGGGGCTAATATATTTATAGAATTCATGAAAATAAATTGGGTGGACTTACTTGCTTATTATTTCAGGACCATTAATAACAGTAACATGAGCGCCAACCTCATTTGCAATGGCTTTGGCAATCATAGTCTTCCCGGTACCCGGAGGGCCATATAATAGCACTCCTCTAGGAGGAGGGATTCCTTTAAACAAGCACATGCACACAAAGTTATTTGTAATAAATGCTCGAGTGAACAACCTGCACTTGCACATTTCACTGTCCCAGTTATTACCAACTATAACCTGACCTCAGCATTAATTTCTTTAACAGATACATCATTTTGATGAAATTGTAGGCTTTCATGGGGAAGAGCACCCTTCTATGGGACATACAGCTACATTTTTTTTCTTCTAAAGTCCAAATGATACTGTTTAAAAAGCAACTACTCAAACAGTTCTATTTCTCACTAGTTCAACATAATAATTCTCCCTATGTGTTGTAGTGTTTGTTTGGGGTTTTTTTTCCAAAAAATTACTGGACTGAGTACCTAACATCCATGAGCATACTTTATTAAGTTACTCATGATTCTTACAGTGTCATTACTGCAAATTCCCAACATCAGAAAACACCTTCTCCTCAACACTCAAAAAAATTTCAGAAATACTGTGAAGCTTGCTTCAAGAATACTTACAAAAAGATAAAAAATACACATCAAAAGGATAAATTTGCCTCTTTAATGGCAAATGTTAAGAGTTGCAACAGACAGAAAAGAAACATTCAAACACAGAATGTAAGGGACACTAGAAGAACAAGGTACTACTGGATACAGTTAAAACGGTAACATTACGCTCCCAGGTAAAGAGCCCCCAAAAAATTTCAGACCAGCAAAACTAAATTAAATGGGCACAAAGCTGAAAACAGAAGGTGAAAATTAAAAAGCAAGAAGAAGAAACAAATGTTTGACAAAGGATTGACCCTGGTACAAAAGACATTGCTGAAACACAGCCGAAGAAGAAACATCAATTGGGTACTGCAATCAGACAGGGAATGATGCTTGAACAGCAGGTCACATCATGGTGACAGAGAATAACACAACTGGTATGGGCAGAAGGCCCAAACCTTAGGAACTAATATACTCAAAAAGAAAAAAAACTTATCTGCTAACTGACAAGGGGATAGAAATGAAAGTGTCTTTACAGACAGGTTACTTCACAACAGTCCATTAAGGCACGTGCTGCTCCCTCATGTGGTGTTTCTGGTACTGGCAAGAAACAGAATTGCTAAAGCGAACGCTCTCATTACAGCTGACAGCCTCTCTCCCTACAAGCAGACAAGGACTCTCAACATTTGGATGGTTACTAAAGGTTTGTAACTGGTGAGTAAACATCTCTCATGTAATTAGTAGACAGTCTGATCAAGCACTTTTGAGACTAAGTATGAAGAATGCTGATGCTGAAGCAAACTTTCTACTAGCACAAAACCATGCAGTGATGCTGTGGTTGGAAGTCAGCAAATTGGGCCAGACCACACACAGATGAAGACGTCTCACAACACCCCACTGACATGTGCTGATCACGCCCAAGCAACACACTCCAAAAGAGCCACCACGGTGTCTTACAGCAATTGTCCCAGGGATCACTGAAATCACCTCATCTCTAAAGCATATATGTGGGAAGAGGTAAGGCAGAGAAATAAAAAGCCTCAAAGACATGATATTAAAGAAATATAGGCGAGAGCCCTGTTTCGCAATGATGCACATCTAGACGAGTACAGCGAACAGACATGCCTGCTTTATGTACATATCCATCTGCAATAAATACACAGTCCAGAGTTTTATCTTTGTCACAAAAACCGTCCAAGTTCATATATGTCAGATATAACTTTATATAAGGCAACAGTAATAGTGTTAGTTTTTCCACCCTGTAATTCCATACTAAACACACTGAGCAGTTTGAGTAAACAGCCTCAAAGACTTCCCTAAAATTCTGCTGGAACCCTACAACACATGGGGATAAAAACAGTGGAAAAATTAATCTGAGTTCTTCTCAACTTAAAAAAAATAATGAAAATTAGTTGGCTCTACTAAAGCAAATTAAAATCTGATGACACAAACATCTGCATCTTTCAAATGCTCAAGTATAGAAGTCTTTCCTATTTGCTCTAAATTCTGTTTATGCATACCTGAATTTTCTTAGAGACACATATTTCTTTCCTACTCAATTCTTTTTCACACAAGCTAATCAAAACATCTTCATAGTATCTGTACAGTGTAATTATAGAACAGTTTTACATTTTTTGGACACACAAGTATACCAGATCAGTGTTACATAAAATTTAGTGCATACTCCTGGAATAACTTGGGTTTAAAAAAAAAAAAAGTCACATTAAAGAAAAAAAACTAATATCAAATTAAGAAAGCCAACTCTTAGGCATCATACCGTAACTCTTGAACAGTTCAGCTTGCTTCAAGGGCAGTTCAACCATTTCTCTAATAGTTTTGAGCTGGCTGCTTAAACCTCCTATCATATCGTAAGTGACTCGGGATTCACAATCACCATCTTCTGCTACATTGGTTCTTGTTTCAATAAAATTGATTCTAGTTCTTGAAGAAATGAAATAAAAAGCATCTGTATTGCATACTGCTCCAGTTTTGCCAGTTGGTGGGAGTCCCTCACTGCCTC
Source organism: Falco naumanni (assembly GCF_017639655.2). Taxonomy (NCBI): domain Eukaryota; kingdom Metazoa; phylum Chordata; class Aves; order Falconiformes; family Falconidae; genus Falco; species Falco naumanni. Next base: position 5,481,056 of record NC_054054.1, on the reverse strand, counting down.
CTTTCCCAGCCAACTCCAGATCATCAGCAAGGTCTGCAACATCTCCGTTGCTGTAGGTTTTATCTCCCTGACCAGAGTCTTGACCACGGACTGCCACAGCAGAGGTGGGTGTAACTGCTGAACCCGGATCCATCGGTTTCCTTGGTGTGCTCATAGCTGCAACCTCTGGGCTATCGTCAATGTCCATCTTGCCAAGCTGTAAGGACAAATCTAACGTACTTGTCTCCAAACCAGATCTTTCAAGGTCTGGCTCATGCATATCACTGGAAATGGCACTGCTTTGGGCAGTCAGCTCTGCGCCATCAGTTCCTTTCACTTTTGTCACCATGAAGTTACAAAGTTTGCCATAGAAAGTGAAAGCCAAGAGGTTTCCTGGTAAAACTATTTTCCCATCTATGAGAAGATTCAAAAAAGAAAAGAAAAAAAGACAAAGAAGACATTTCAATCTACTTTGGCAGCAATAACATTCAGAAACTCTTGTAACAGAATAATTCTTTATCAGGACGTCTAGAGTGTGCTATAAACTAGTTTGGTAATTTCAAGTACTTTAAATGATCCTTTTGTACACGAGCACACTGTACTGGATAAACATTCATCAGCATCACATATTAAACTCATCATCAATTTGAGCATTTTAAACTTCATACAACGTACAAAGGAAAATTATGGAATTAGTATTGTAAATAATGTTTATTTCCTGTGTGCCTTACAGGTTCACAATATTTCATGTTTAGCCCACCTTTGAGTCTCGGCCTAAAAAAATTTAAGGTTTTAGCCTTTGCATTGACAGAGAAAGATTAGGAAATCTGATCTGAATGCATCCTACAGGCACAAAACACAAAGGCAAAAATGTAAATAAGATTTATTATTTCCAGCCAAACTCATGAATTTGGAATGCAGTTGATGTTTCCTGCTTCTCAGAATAGCAATATTGTTATTAATTCCTAAACCAAAAGATTCCCTTTGAGTAGAACAATTTGTAATGAATGCTTTGCGTAGCACTGCCTTGAATAACTTACCTTACTTTTATTTTCGTTACTTGTACATCTCTACCACCCAATGAAGAATGATTTTGCTTATTTACCACCACCGTTAACAAAAAAAAAAAATAATAATTCAGACTATGGGATTTCATGTCAATATTGATCCCTTACCTTGTTGTTAACGTGCAGTATTGCACTCTCAAATATATCACAGTATCAGCCAGAAGGCCAGCAATGATTGCTAAACAACAGTAACTTGAACCAGCAATATATATAATGGACAGAAGGAAAGGAATGGAATCATGATTAATGCAAATTAGATATTTACAGCACGGCAAAATTATTTATCCCAAAGAAGACAGATCCCTAGAAGATGTGTGAGTAGAATAGCATTCTCTATTTTGCCTTAAGCCCTTGATTAAGAATGTAAAATGAAACTGTTTGCTTTGTTATCCAAAAGTTTACAATCTACTACAAAAATTAAACAGTCAAAAGAGAAGCAAAAAAAACCTTATACCTAGATTTCTCAGTAGGCAGACAGACATTTCCTCAGCATTAACAGTGGCATCTTTGTCCCTGTGACAGGAAGAAAAAAAGTTATTTTTCCAAGCAGTAACTACTTCAAAACCAAAACAGAGTCCACACCACTAAAGGACCAGGATGATGAAAACCACCTGGTTTACAGTATATGATTCATCCCCACAAAGAGAAAAGATGGATGAGCACTTTACAGTCTTCAGAGTACTATATCTGAAGATATTAGACACATAGTAACAAAAGCAGCATACATATTCAATTTTGTGTTAGTTTTTCCATACAATATGCTGTAATAAACAATATCATGAGTTATATTTATCATTTCTTAAGATTACAAGCGCGGAATGCACGTTTCACATCTCATCAAGCAGAAATCACTACATTTACCGAACAGAAAAAATTACTGACAAGGTAGGTCTCTTTCAGCCCTGCAAGCACACATAAAGCCAACGCCTTAAGCACTTGCAAAAACTGTGCATGTCTTAAAACAATGCACATCTACTATTGAAACAGTACAAGTTTCCTCCATGATATGTTTTCTAGTCTCTTATTTAATTGAGTTTAAGCAACTCGAGAGATAAGCCTTAAGCCACCTACCTCACCAGCCCTGGCCAGGCCTACAGCCTTTTCTCAAACACCCTCTCATCACTGGAATTTAACACATGACTAAACACGTGCGCTCTTGGCTCAAAGCAAAGGAAAGGTAGAAGGTGTTTACGTGAATGTCTTCCTCTAGTGTTCATATAAAAACATTTTATATCATATTTACAACTCACTGAGAGCACAGACATAGTTAACTCTCCCTGTTCCTCAGATACACTGCAACGCGTAAGGTTGTGGTGATTCAATCATTTTTCAGTAGTGGCTTATCCACGCAATCTTTTTTCTGTTTTATTTGCTCCTTTGCCTGCTATTAAAGCCCATTAAACCATTTTTTTAAAACTCCTTAGGATTTACCCTCCTCACCCAATCCATATGAGCCTCAGACATTAGCCCTTCTGTTTTCACAGCAAAATAAATGTTTCACTACATCCGTTCTTCAGAAATGTCCACAACTTTTGTAAATACTTATACCTGTATGATTTAAAGCATTACACCAACAGCTGAACAGCAGCAGCACCAAATGCATTTAAAGCAGATACAACTGCTGCAAATAAAAGTACAATCAACGGGGGGAGCTCTAAACCCAGAAATAAAAATTCATTTCTCAATTGTACTGATTAAGAAAGCAACTTGAGGGAAAGAGGGGCATTATGCTATTATAGAGGAGAACTCTCAAAATACCACAGCTGTATCTGACAAGTAAACACATACTCAATTATGCTGTTGGGGTCCAAGGTTGGGAATTGGTTTTTTTAACTGGAAGAAAAAGCTAAATTATGCATGCAAGCAACTCCCCAGAGGTATTAATTTGCAGAAAATTAACTCCACCTGTAAAGTGTCTAGAAGCTCGGGCAGCATTTGAATAATGGCGTTTCCACTTATTCTTTTAATAATTTACATTCTTACATGATAGAAAGGCACTCTGGTTTGTAGGAAATTAACAGGCTTAAAACAGACCAATCACAGTTTTCACATTTTCTCTCCTAGAGTCATTCTAGCAAAACAGCCATTTACATGACTTTTTACCTGGTGGTACATATGTGTAACAATCCTGAGAGCCTGACTCAACTGGCTGAGAAGGAAAACTGTCTGTGGAACAGTTTCCAAAAAAATTACAGTAATCATGAATATTTCAAAAGTTACATGCAATTCCTCTGACTTCATCCTTAGCTTGTATTTCAGTAAAAGTCACAGCTTTAAAGAAAGAATGCGTTGAGTATTAACAAAGGAAAATATAAATAGATTGGGTTTAATTCTGAATTTAATGTCGGGTTGGTTTTTAATAAAATCAGTGTTTTCAACTACCTCTATAACCAAATACTATGTAATAATAAAATTTCCTGTAGGATTAAATTAATTACAGAAAGATGTAAAGATATAATTTTTTTCATTTTCTGCTGAGAAGGAAGGCATGGAGGTCAAAGCAAGCTGACGCGCAGCCAGGTAAACCTGTAAAACTGTAATTAAAGCCATACTGGTTATATTACTGACAAAAAGCAAGATTGTCTCACCAACATTTCTGACATTCAGCATGCTGGAAAACAGCATCTCCCCCATAAAACAGACCATGCCAATGCCATGTTTGAAAACAGAGGTTTGGCAGGGAAGTGAATTTAATTTATAGAAATTAAAATGTTGGGACACTTTCAAAAGTAACTGTAAAATAAATTTATTTAGGAAATAACTATAATCGTATTCTGCATCAACCCAAATGCTGACTCTGTGGAACGTTTCAAGAATGGCAAATACAGGAAGTCATTTAGCAGATCACTAAACTGCTAATTTCTCAAAGCATTCACGATTTCAAGGCTACTGTGATTTGTACCTTTTGTCCCTTTTTTGGGTGAACTTCAATTAAAAAACAGAAACATACCTCTGAGAGTTTTAAATCCTAAAAAATACTCCAACAAATAAAAGCAAAGCACAAACCCACTCACATACAAAGGTGGTGTTTTGAAGGGAAGTGGTTAAAAAAAATAAATCACTTCACTCCCTGCAACTTGTCAGCCAGTAGTTCTCTTAACCGCAACAGGACTTTTTTCAACAAGAGCTTTTCAGATGGCAGTTTGCGTTATACTTCCTAATGACAGCAGCAGCAACATGGGCTCCTTCCAACTTGACATGAACTGTACACGCTGAGCCTGTCCTCATCCTTTACAAGACACTTAAAATTTTAAACAATCTGCCTCGATCGTGCAGTTATATACCCTTGCTTAATGCAAATGCAATGCGGGTAGCTTGACCTCTGCTTCAGGAGGTACTGAGCTATCATTACTTTTCATCAATTTAGCATAAAACGAAGAATCTACACTAATAAACTAATAAATAAATAAACTAATGAGCTTAGTCTAATTATATTCTTCACAACAGCACCACTCCTTAGTTGAGATTTTGTGCAACAGCTGAGCCAATCCACTGCCCACAGAGGAGGCACCAGTTAGCAGCAGTTAGCCAACAGTTACTAAACATTTGACTTCGTGTGGGTACTAATTCCATCAAAGCAAGAGAGAAAAATAGCATCTTCCAAGAGGTAAGAGTCTGCAGTGCAAAGCAGACACCTCACGGCACGGCATGGCACTACATTACAGCAAGTTCCATACCTCAACTTTACATCGACTTCCTCTGCCTGGATGACTGCACCAGTCACGGGCTGCACAGTGACAGCATCACCTGGATTTACTCTCAAGTTCTTCTGCGTGGTTTCACTCAGCCCAACTTTCCCACCTGGAAAGCCTGCAGTGGGCCACGCAGTACAAACCTAGGAAGAGTTTCAAAGCAAACAACTGTCAGTTGAGATTCTCCCCCATCATTTCCAGTACTCCAGTTAAGGTAAGCAATGTTTTATTATGAAAAACATGAGCTGAGGAGGAAGAAGGATTAGGTTAAAACCTGGTGCCACAGAGTAAGACGCAAGTAGCACTGAGTTTTTAAGATATTGTAAGACACTTTTCAAGAAGGAAGAGGTTATATTTTGCCTACAAAGGAGATAAAAAAATTCCACCAGGACACAACACATTCTGCAGATGACACAGATGCACACACTGTGCTGACTAGGAAATGCTACAAATCAATGAAGAGTAAAGGGCTATACTCTCTTTGCAAGTAGAAGATATGCGTGCATTTATAATATACCATATATAATATATATATTCACACAGGACTTATAAATTTCTTGGGGGCAAAAGAAAACATCAGCAGCATGGTTTTTTCCCACTACTGAGAATAAAGATGTACCTACAGTGCATAAAACACGGAAAAAGCATATTCACTATCTCAATGCATGCTCTATTTTGGTCCCCATTTAATGCAACAGGAACACACTGAAAGCAGAAGAAAAGCCCTTGTAGGAACAAGAAAGTCTCACCTCCTGTCGCCCATCAGCAGAGGTGAGCAAGACCGGGCGACCTATGCATATGTTTGCAGACTTCATGCTACTCAGCGACAGCTGGGCGAGGAGTCTTTGTAACATTTTTGGAACTTTGTCATCTCCTAACATTTTCAGGAGAGAAAATACATCGGTTTTTGCTACCTATCAGATGAATTCAGCGTTCCCCAACCCGTACAAACAACAAAGCCCTTCCAAGCCCTCAGGGGAGGCAGCGCCCAGCCGTGGGGGAGGCGCAGGGACCCTCTGGCGGGAAACCGCGCTGCAGCGGGACAGCTCTTCCAACACCCCTGGGCGCCGGCTGCTGCTTGCGGGATCTGTAACCCCGTCCCAGCGGGACCCTTCTGCGGCGGTCATCACTCCGCGGCACCGCAACAAAACGCGAATTTCACGGGTACTCAGCCGACCTCGCCTGAGAGACACGCCACGCCACGCCACCCCCCACCCCGGATCCCCGTCTCCGTGAGGGATGGGGCAGCCCCTCGGGCCCGCTCTGGCGACCGCGGAGCGCGGAAGGACGGCGTGGAGCGGGAGCCCGGTGTTGCAGGGACCCATTTTTAAACGAGCCGCCCTCAGCTCGCCGGGCCGCGGCAGGCGCCAGCCCGTCCCCGCCGCCCATACCCCCGTACCTGCCTCTACGGCGTCGGCGACGCCCAGCGCCAGCGGCCCGCCCTCGGCAGCGCCGGGAGGGGCAGCCCGTGGGGAGCCGCCGGCGCCCGGGACCGGCCGCCCCTTGCTCTTCCTTCTGGAGGAGGCGGACATGCTGCCGCGCCGGCTGCCGCCGAGCGGTTCCGGGAGCAGAGGCCGGCACCGCCCCGGGGGCGGCCACTTCCCGCCCTGCGCAGCGCTATGGCGAGGCTGGGGCCGGCGCTACGGCGGGCGCGGGGCTGGGGCGCCCTGGCGGGGCTGCGGGCGCGGCCGGACAGGTTCGGGGGGGTGAGCGTGGACTTGGCCGAGCTGCGCCGTCCCCTCCGCCTGGAGCCGGCCGCCTTCGGGCGGTGGCTGCGGGGCAAGTGCCGGGCCGGGCCCCTGGGGCAGCGGGGGGTGGCGGCGGGTCTCCCCTTGGCCGCCTGGCAGCGCTGGGCGGGCGGGCGATGGCCGCCTCCGCACACCACGAAGCCGTGCGGTGGAGGCCGCTGGCAGAGGTGTTGGAAGCGAGCAGAGGTCCATTTCCCTGTGCCTTACGGTAACGCTGCCATAAAAGCCAGCGTTTTATGCACTAACACAGGGACAGTGCTGAGCTGGCAGTGCCTGCACGCATCGTGTCGCCACTGATGTGTTTCTCGTTGGGCTCTGTGGTAAATGAGGTGAAAATACAGATTTTCACATGTAAATCCCAGCTGTTGTGCAGGGACAAGGTTTAAAATGAGAAAGAGCAAGGGCAAGGGGGGTCTCTGAGCAGTGGCAGTGGCCTTGCTCTCTCTTACCCTCCTTACCTTGCTCTCTCACAGGCGCGGTGGCCCGGTGGCAGGAGGAAGGCCGTGTCGCCGTCTGGTTGCACGTCCCCATCTTCCAGAGCAGATTTGTGGCGGCCGCCGCTTCGCAAGGCTTTGCCTTCCACCATGCTGAGCAAGGCTCGTCCACCCTGACGCTGTGGCTGGGAGAAGGGCCCAGCAGGCTGCCAGGGTATGCCACCCACCAGCTGGGAGTCGCAGGTTAGTTACAAAAGTGGTCACACCCATGAAAAGCCTTTTGAACGAGCCCTTAGAATTAGGTTCAGTAGGAAATCAGCTGTGCCTCTGCACAGCCAGCACGTGGATGCCAGCCACTTACCAATCCGGTAACTTTACAAAGCGAAGCATGTCATTCGTGACTGTGCCTGTAGCTAAAAACAGGCCCAGAAAGAGGTTTCTCAAAACAATTCCACTTTGAGAAAATTTTCAACAGCTCAGGGAGAAGAAAATGTCCTGAAGCTTTAAAATTTTAACTCACAGTTTTTAAATGCTGTTTTGAGAAACTTGTTGGCTTTCAGCTTTCACCTTGCAGGTGAGAAGAGAGGTAGGATTTCAAGGTTCAAGCAGTTTTTTTAAAAGTGAAGAAGTAACTACAGTCTTCTTAGGGGAAAAAAATCACTTCTCTGCTCCCTCTCCTTACTGTAGGTGCTTATTATATGCATCTGCCTAAGCTATGCTCAAGTTAAGGTCTGTAAATAGGGCAAACTTGACCCAACAGGGATTGTTCAGGAGCTAGCGCAACTGTTGGCCTAAATTACAAGAGTCTAAAAGCTCCTCTAACAGGGATTGTTCAGGAGCTAGCGCAACTGTTGGCCTAAATTACAAGAGTCTAAAAGCTCCTCTAAGCTGTGCCTAGAAATCCATAACCCAAACAAGTACATTTTACAAACAGACGGGCATCTCTTTACAAACAGACACCATACTCTTACCCATCTAGACGTCACACAACCATGGTAGGAAAGGAGTTGCTCTAAAAACTGAGGAAATTCCCAAGGAACTTGGTACAACAGTTCCCCTTTTTTTTTCATACAGTGCAGGACAAGGAACTGATGGGAGAAAAATACAGTCAACTTGAGCTCAGTGGCACTAAATTTGAATGGTTTTGTCCCCTCTCACAGCAGTCTTCCACAGATACGCAATTAGCTGTCTCATCACTCAGTCATCTCCTGTAATCCGGAGGCTGGTTTGGACCCCTAGCGTCCTGGTAAAGACTGTGGAACACCCCGCAGTTACAGCAGAGGGACAGCAAATACCTGCCGTTAAAAGCTTGACTCGTTTGTCCTTGGTCTGCAGGGGCTGTATTGGACATTAATTCTTCACCAAGTGGTGTTAAGACCCGTAAATAGCCATTTGAAATATCTAGTTAGGAAGGACTCTGAAAAGTTGCATTATTCTCTGCAGCAGCAGGTCAGGTGAAAGTAAGTTTTAGAGAAACCGCCTCTGATTACCAAACAGGGCTACTACTGTCAGTACTGGGAGTTCTGCGTTACAAAGCCAGCAGAGGGCAGGGTATAAACTGAAGACAAACTTGGATTTTTTCAATCGACATGTCAGAGCATGTTTTCCTGAGGTATGAAAACCTCACCATTAAAATATGTGGTATTAAACTCGAGTAAGGCAATGCATTCTCCCAGCAAAAGCACCGTGTTGCTCCTTACATTTATAACTTGCATGTTTGGGGAAATATGACTAACTGAAAGGGGAATTTTCTGAAGTAGGTTTTGCATAGCTGAAAGTGCTATTTAAAAGAAAATCATGTGATAGATGTGTCGTGACCCCGATGGTCATCAGGAAGGACTTAATACAAGAAAAATTGGAACTCTGAGAAGCACTTTCAGTGCATAATTTGCTTTTGTACTTTGAAACAATTTGCACTCTGCTAGTAGGAAAAAACTGTGAGGAAAGAAAAAAGTATCATAAATGCAGGTATATGGATTTCATAATCTACTGCACAGATTTTAAAATTGCACAACATACAATGTATGTATTCTTTGCTATCGCTTTTCAAACCACGTTTCAAAAATATATTTTTATTCATTATTGGGGGTTTCTTTAAAAGAGGTAAAGACTTAAGGAAGACATTTGGGCAGGTGAACAGACAGATTTCTGTGTGTGAAATGATGACTGCAGCGTTTGGGGTTTTTTCCCTCCTCATTCCACTCATTCTCAGCGGATCTGCAACACATCCCAAGAATACACTAAGCATTGTGGATACTACCTGGCATATGTTATTCCATTGTCTTTCTACTTCAGCAGCAACAGCCTGGCTAGTGAAAGGGCTTCCGTCTATTTCAAATTAATTTTATTGAAATATTAAATTATTTAAAAATGTGCATTTCTATTGCGTGTATGTGCCAAACCCTAGGCATTTTCACTGCTGCCGAGCCTTCATGTCAAAGCTGTAGCCAGTCAGTTAAATACAGAACTTAGTCCCTTGAGCATCCCGAAAAAGAAAAGCAGAGATGTTGCAAGTGATCTGCTGGCCTGCGGGAAGCCAGCACAGCAAGTGGATAGTAGGTAGCAAGCCTGCATTGCCAAGTAGACCGGCAGCTGGTTTTCATCCTGTCTGGAGTTTCTCACACAGCAAAGGCTGCACAGCCAGTGCTAGTGCCGCAGCATCATCCAGCCAAGTGATGACAAAGGTGTGAATAAGCAAGGTCAGGTCATACTTTGCCAGACTAGATCAGAGTCGCCAAGCAGAGAGTAGCAAATGTTACTCATTGGGCTTGGCCATTATTGTTTAGAAATAGTGGAACATGTGATGTGTCTTCCAACTCACTTAACTGCATCCGTTTGTAGGCGGCAGGATGTTCCAAATATGTTAAGGTACAAAAAAGCTAATGGTTTATGTAATGATTAAGATGTTTTTGAAAAGCGTTTCCAAAATTCTCTGCCTCCTCAGAGGAAGAGGTCTGTGATCCAGAAAGTGACATGTTTGTAAATATGCCACATAACAATGGCAAGAGGAAGACAAGTTGAGGAAAGAAAGTAAAAGGAGAGGAAGAAAAGTAGAAGTAATTCTTTTCTGCCTCACCTACCTTAATCTAGTTGAAACAAAAGTCGAGTTGGAAAGAGAGAAGGGTCTCCACACACAATCATCGGCCTTGGCCAGTCCTGTTACTTAAGGAAGATGTGTAAAATGAGCAGCTGCATAAATGTCAAACTCACAGGAAGACGGTTACATGGTCCAAGGAATCAAAAGTGATTTAAAAGCAGTTTCCAAAGTGTTTGTTACAAAGTAATACCTGTTCCTGTCTGCGGATCTTTACAATGCAAGCAGTCGTGTGCACTCATTACCTGAATGACAAGTACTTTTCAATGCTGAACATCTTTTCACATGTTTACATCAGTCATAAATGAAACCGGTAGAAGGTATTTTTTCCTCTCCATAACTTGTTGTCTTGCGTTGTCAAAGGGAATTTTTAAAAAAATATTTTTCTTACCTATTTCCCAAAAGAGAACATTCAAAATAAAGCAGTGTTCAAGTAGTGATTACTTTATTAGGTTACAAGTGTAAACCTTTCCAGCAAGTCATCCCGGCATGGGATGATTTAAAGCTCCAGGTACCACCACATTTGTAGCAAGAGGGAGAGTTTTTAAAACCACAGTTCAGCACCCGCAGCCAACCTTTGCAACCAAGTGAGGTTCAGCAGAGGGACTCCTGAGTTACACTTGAGAAAATGAGACCAGACAGCAAATCCCGTTAGTGTTTTTCCTTTCTTCTTGTTTTGGACTTGGGTATCATCTAGTAGAGATTCTGGACATCTCACAGAGAATTTCACTGCCAAAAATTACATTCACAGGCATCGATTTCTGTGGAACAGAGGAGAGAGAAAAACGTTCTTGCTGTTTGATTCAAACTGCAGTTTCCTGTCTTAAGCAGTCGTCCTTGCTCTCAGCAAACCACTTGGCCGAAGAATGGCTTTTGTAGAAAATAAGCCCTGTAATCACAGCATGCATCAAAGTTGCCCCTGTTTTTATTTTGTTCCCTCTTTTAATCAGTACAGTACTTGAACGTGGACACTACTAAATATTTACAGGAGGAATGAAATCATAAAGTCACAAGCCACAGGCAGGCAGATATGTGACTACCCTCTTAAAGCACGTCCTTTGACATATCTTGAAAGAAGATTGGTATTTCATCTTTTAAATATTCCTCCTACACATAAGTCTGCCATGTATTATTAAAATACAGAGGATATTTTGAGCTGGACACTCATTCCTTAATAATTCCCTTCTGTGGAAATACTTCCCTGTAGCATTTTAAATGCATTTATCATCACAATTCTGTCCATATACTCTTCCTCCTGCTGTAAAATGACATCACTTTTAAAATCATTAACTACTAATTTGAAACCCATGCATGACAGATGTGGAAAAGAGCCTGGTAAGCTACACCACAGTACTCATTCTGCTCACCACAGTGCACTTTACAATCTGAGAAAAATCCTTGTTTTAAAGGGAAGACATTTTTTAAATATGACTAGTGAGCGTGACATGATGATGAAACATGAAAGCACTTGGATTTTATAAAGTAGGAAAACATGTAATCTATGGGAGAAAGTCATGGACACAAGGAAAAGCTGAACTTTTCAGTCATATGTCCTGATTTATTTTTTTAATCAAGTAAAAGTGTCACTTTTTGGAAGCAATGCTGTTTGATTAACAATTTGACTCAGTCTACTGTGCAGTACCTGTCATGAGCACTTAGCTGGGTACTACAGTGACTGACTAGTCAGTCAGCCAGTTGAACATGATTAGTACAGTCAGCGCACTAGTACTACGCTTTGTGTGTTATTAACCAGAAAATGCTCACATCTTCACTACAGCAGGCAGTTTTGTCAGTTTCACTGAAGTTCTTACCCATTGTGGCTATTCAGCCAGAGCCACTGGAAAAACTTCTGTTATTTGAGCAAGCTTACACGCACGTCTCTGCTGAAGCAAGCAGCCTTGCTAGATTATGTGGATGATGTCTTGATCTTGCATTCTTTAGTTCTGGTAATATTAACACAAGTGAATTATTCTTTACATTTCTTGCCTAATCTGGAACTTTAAATGTGGAAAGTATTTATCTTGATACTGCTAGCTTTGAATTTTTATACAGGATACTTAACCTCTTTTCATATTTTATTGTGTATCAGGTTTCCAACAACAAACCACTTTCTGCAATTCATCCCTACAAATCTTACTAACTGTAAACTGAGTGTCATTAGGGGTTTGTTCTGCTTTATCAAAACATGTTAAATTATGGTTGTTAAGACTGAACATAGTTCTCTTAACACTTCATCTTTTTCAATATTATCTGTCTACTAGGTGCTGTTCTAGATGAAAGCACTGGAAAGGTGTTGGTTGTACAAGACAGAAATAGGGTAAGTTTGTTACAGAATTATAAAATAGAGAAGTTCATTTAGGTAAGCTTACTCTAGTACCAAACAAAGGTATTTTCACAGTCTAAAACTGTGACAAGTTAAAAGTTACTTCCTTTTACAAGTGTCTTGGAATACGTCTATCAACAGATTGAAATAAGACTTTGAAAATCAACAGCTTTGTTGGTAATTATAACTGATGATTGAATCAGCAGAATTAAGTATTCTTTCTGCTTTGAGCTTTCTGTTTCCTCCTGTAACTGACGGAAGAGTCCCTGATCTTGTATTTGGATCCATGCAGACCTCTGTCTCAAAGCAGATTTTGGGAGAAGGATTCTGAATTTGTTTGGTTTGAAAATTCCAGGCATATCTGTGGCTTTAAATAAGCAGTAACATGGTTGGCCATGACCTGGAGACCACCTTAGTACAGCAGGTGTAAAGATCATTAATTTCTCACAAACGGAAGTGCTTGACCTCACTACTGAAAATGCCAAACCAGAGAGTATTAGTGTGGTGGTGGTGGGTGGTGTGATGTGGCTTGAGGTAACCAAGCATCCATCACTGGTAATGGCTTAGCCTCTGTGTTAGCCTCTATCAGGCTAACCTACGTTTTAATACAGCAAGCGCAGAAAGCTCAATAGCTCAGTAGTTGGCTGTGCTACTCCATTTAAAGTATACTTAGATTCCATTATGCTTTCATTTGTAAATTACAGGAAAATGTCTCTGATACAGTGAGATTAACTGCAATTTTAAGGTGGAAACAATCAAATCTTACATACATAGACTGAAATATACTTGGATGCATAATTTTCATTTTATGTAGTAAAAACTAGATCAAAATCTCCCTTGGTGCATTTTTCTGTTTTTCCTGAAACAGTTACTAAGACATTCCTTCTCAGGACCCAAAACGTCAGTTCACTGGCAACTACAACACAGCTAGTGAACGGCAATGAAAGGATGTCTTCATTGGCAGGTTCAATCATATAACATGCTGAATTTGTAACACAAGAGTGCAGAGGAAGAGAAACACCTTTTTCTTGTTTCCTGTAAACTATTGATCTTATAATTTTACTTTCCATAAAGTAAAATTTCCACAACTTTATAGCAGGACCCTCAGGCTTACATTCAGTTAATTACCAATTAAAGCATAAATCCAGCAGGTAGGCTGTAAGCTCCCCAAGTGGTTCCAGTTCTAGAGAGTCTCCAGGAACAGAACAGCAAATTGTACACTGCAAAAATGCTACATTTATTTTGCCTTTCATGTGCACAAAAATTATAAAGCTGCATGCTTACCTTTTAGTATCTTAAACAGTTCTCAGACTAAAAATGGCAACTGCATGTTATGCATATTCAGAAGGAAATAGTAGTTTCCTAAGCCCAGGAGGCTTAAGGTTTAACTTCCTCACACTGTGGTTTTGTTAAAGCTCACCCACCACCATTTTAAGTGCAGACAGCTCTATCCAGTTTTACAATGACACATCAGATGCTCTAATTCAGGTTCTAGGTCCACTGCATACTCACCGGGTGTTACCTCCTTAGCCTCTGGCCCCAAAAAGGAAGAGGACCAGCCTGGCACCACTCTTCCCTCCAGCTCGTTCTGAGAAGTGGGATGGGTATATTCCAGGTCAACTATTTCAACTTACTTTTCCAGAACAAAGCTGACAGCGCAGTGAGTGAGGAATGAGAAAGAAAAAAGTGATTGTTTCCAACTCACCTCTTTATACCTCTCTTTCATTGGCTAGATAAAATTAAGTATACATTTCTTGTGCAGTAAGCACATAAAATATCTCTAGTGCAAGCAAATCAGCTCAGAGAGTTGTTTCCCACTGTCAGTTTCACCACTCCTCTTCCCTTCCCCTTCCCCACAAAATGAACAATTTCCCCAGAATGGTGACTTTTAATACAAAAGCGTAAACAAAAATATTTAAGCAGCTAGTGGAATTTTAAGAGCAGTTTGGGTTTAATCATGAAAGGACAATTCCACAGCACACAAAGACTTCCAGGAACTGAAAGCAAATCTGAAAGCCAATAAACAAATGTATGTATTTTCCATCTGTGCTATTTTTAATCTATTACTTTAAACTCTGATCCAAGCCCTTTAAGACTGCCCAGAAAAAAAAAAACCCAACACATTTCCAACTAGTCAGTGGGGTTTCCAATCACTGGAAAGCACACAACTTCCCTCTCTGCTGGACGTACAAGAAAAGCTACCTTTTTTTTCCTGACAATGTATCTTTTTACTGCATTAATTTCTAGTTGAAGGTTAGCTTCTCCATACATAAACTTTCAATACTGGAAGAAATAAAAATAGTTACACATAGACGTAACAGTAAAGCCTACAATCCTTGTGCATTTGCAAGGTATGTAGGAACTCCTTTACCAATATCAGTAACAGCACCAAGTCTGCACCTCACATTCTCTTTTTAGTACTGAACTTTATTGCAATTCAATAAACGCTTCTATATATAAATCACACACAAAGCCTCAGGTTTTGTATTCCATGAAAACAAATGACAAGTTACACTAAATGGTTATTACAGACACACAAGGTCATCGTAAAGCCAGTGCAGTATTGAACAGTACTACAATGATAATACCGGTTTGTAAGATTAAATATATAGACATTTTTTAAAAGCCAAAACCATGGAAGTGAAATACATTAGTGATTAAATATAAGATTATATTGTCAATAGCAGCTTTTTTTAATATTCAACTACTCTAATTATCTAGCAGCAACATTGTCCAATGACTGATAGACAGTTTGTGTTTTCAGTCAGTAGATGTTTGTTCTGATAATTCATACAGACTGTAGATACCTCTGATCATCACATTAGCAAGAACAAAGCAGTTCCTACTTAAAACCTTACTGATGTTCGTAAAAGTAATTGCAACACTACAACTTCAATGCAAAAAAAAAAAAAGTCACATGTTAATTGTCTCCTTCATATTAAAAAGTACAGCACAGGCTGCATACTTCATTAATATTTTTTTCCTCCAATACAGACTATCAATGCATGGAAATTTCCAGGAGGACTATCTAATCCAGGCGAAGACATTGGTAAGTCCTAGGATAATGGGTCAGACGTCAACAGAATTATAAAGACATTAACAGCACTGAAATACATCGTGACCCACAGCACTCCTATGACTAATCGCTTCTTCGAATTAATGGTGAATAGATGAAGTGACGTGATCCTATGACCTTAATGGTAATGGGGTAACACTATGTTCAGGGCATAGAAGTTTTTTATTTGTAACATTTACCCTTTTCCACAATTTCTCTGAAGTAAGTGCTTGACGCCAGCTTATTTTTTGTACAATTGTTGGATATGCTGTAATATGAGCCAGAAGTGCAGGGGATTAAGGTAATTGGTATATAACCCAAATAAAACTGCAAGTGAGCTCTCAGCTCACAATGGAATCCAAGGCAGTGAGCTCAATGATGGACTGAGCAAAAGTTTCCAACTCTCCATTTTTATATCTAAAACAGAACTAAATGCTTCCTTCTACCCTTATTCATTTGATTTGTTTAGACTAAGAGCTCGTTGACACAGGACCAGTGTGAAGGGCAGTGCCTCAGTCTTACGGGCACCTACTTTGAACTAGAGACCCAAGGTACTCGTTTTAAAAAGCCATGCTGCTTTGAGGAAACCTATTGTTTGCACCCAGCATAGCACAGGTGATGATGAACACTTGTGCAGTTAGGTTCAGAGCTGGATGAACAAGGGTGTTTATGAAGAGACAGAAAATTAGGCTTTTTCCCCTTGTACCACAACCCTTAAAATTATATGATCCATAAACTGGGTAATTATTAGGTATCATTAGGTATTATTTTTAAAATATAGGCCTTATTTTCAAAAGTTACATTTGCTCACATTAATTTAGCCCCACATCAGTATTCAAATCTGAGTATACTGTTCCAGTAACTCAAAAACGCAGAACTCAAAACTGTCACTCGGAACAATACAACAGCTCTGGCAAATTTGGCATCAAGCCCAGGTTTACTGACCAATTCATACCTTAGAAATATCTACTGGTTTAGCAGACTTCCTACAACAATGTGTGGGGAGGTCTTGTACTCCAGTTCATTATTTCAATATGTGGAGAAAGTTTCTGCTTTGCAGGATGTGGCCAAGGTGTATTTTTCATAACTCATGACTCATGCTTTAAGTCTTTTTGTCAGATGGGGTGATAGAAGTCAAAATTACTTGCCTGACAGTGTAAATCTATTTAACATAGTGAAATGGATTCACGTTTTCAGAAGAAACCTAAATGCCATGTCTGTTGTCTAGCCAGGCTCCGTTTCACTTCTTGTGACAGAGAGCAGCTGTAGGCCAGGGGATACCAGAGGGATTTTTGTACTGAGGAAAAAGAATCAGCAGCACTGGCAACAGCTTCCCCAGAGGAACACTCTTAGTAAGCCAGTGGCCATCCCTTAAGCAACAGGTGAGATTATGGCTGGAACTTAGATGTAGGTACTGAGAAACACCTGGGAGGAAACAAATCTCTTACAGCTCCCCTCCTGCTACTACTAAACTATATAATAATAAAAGTTACAATTCTCTGCATCACATCTTAATATTACAAGAAGATATAAATTAGTGAAGCATAATATATAATAGAGCTTAATTTTCCTTTCCTAATCCTTACATCAAACCTTATAAACTCACAGTCATTCAAGAGACTAAATTTCAAATTAAAATTAAAGTCACAATTACAATGCTTGAAGATCCTGTGATTATATGACGTGACAGAATATATGGCTGCCTACTTTAATGAGTACAAACTGACTCACACAAGTAATCTGAAGTGTCATAATGCAGATTAAGCAAAGTGCACACTTTTTTGTATTTGAATATTTCTGAAACTCAAGCCCTAGTGTTTCTTCTAGTTTAACGGTCATTATATGTTTATATGTATTTATACATAGACACACATTTAAATAAAGGGGAAACAGAAAAAGGCACTTCATCTAAAAGCAAAGTTCAAAGCTTAAATTAAATCCTTAATTATTTCCCTTTCCTTAAACATAGGCTGCCTCAGCATTCCTCGTGATCTCAGTTTACCTTCTTTGACCACTTTTGTGTAACACAGCCCCTTGCCTATTACTACAACCACTTGCCACAGGGAGTTTGCTTCACAACCACTATTTTAAATCAGAGGACCACAGAGGCCTTCCTGGGAAATAAATGCAATCTCTCCGAGGGTCAGTAATGGTAAAGGAGTATCTTTCCCCATATGCAGTAGCCTTTTAACTAATTAATACTGTAATAAACTCACAAACATAAATGTTCTGCAGGCACCACGTATTAATGGGTCTCCAAACCCACTACACAGCTAATTCCATTGCAGGATGGAAGTTGAGCCGAGGCAGAATCAGGGCCGTTAACACAGCTGTTTGGCCTCTGCTGGATAAATCATTTTGTTTATATGTTGCTAGCCATTGTGTGTCCAAATTATTTACAATACTTGGAACTACCCCTAAAACGTCTGGGTTTTTTCACCTCTGACGTGTCAAGATGCAAGCTTCCCTAAGAATGCAAATCTCTACAAGTTTTTTTAAAATGTATTTTGCTTTTGGAAGTAAGCCAATACACTCATTTCTTACTGAAAATGAACTAACAGAAGCAGGTAACATTGCAAAACAGCTCTATGCGTTTACCACAAGACACAACTATGAGTTTACACAGATTTGGAAAAAGCTAGTATTTTACATACCAGTAGCTACCCCAGGCAAACAGGATTTGACTTGACTACAATGAAACTGCAGACTTTGGGGAAATAAGTGGAGTATCAAAAATCTCATTTGGGCTCTTCAATTTAAGTTATTATTCAAGAGAAAAATCTTCTGTTTTGAAGAATAATGGATAGATGGGTAATTCTCCGGCTGTAAATGCAGTACACAGACCCTCTAGACCCTTGTAGTTAACGGCTGCTTTTTTGCTTTGAGGAATGTTAACCCCTACATCACTTTGGTTGACATACACAAAATGTACACGTGCGGCACAGATGCAGCATGTCTTCTGCAAGAAAGGGCTATGTGCTATACTGGTATTATGGCATATGTGAAATATCATTAGACATTTAAGATGCATCTTGAAAAGGACTTAGCGCCAACTTTCACTTTCTTCAAACAACAGTTGTACCCATTTTGTTACACCTTGTGGCAAAGTGCGATAAAACGGATTTGATCAAGTGATCTGACACACGCATAGGTGTTTAGCTGCACAGGGTCTGAATCTGAAACTAGACAGAGGCCAGGAAAGAGACGATTCAAAGGACTGAAAAGAGGGTGCAGTGCTACCTTGGATTAAGAGATCAGTGGAGCCAGCAACCGCCAGAACATCCATTTCAAAACCACACCCCGTACAGTATTATTGGAAGTTTCTTACTTTCATCATTTCGTAAGGGCATACACAAGAAAGGCATGAAGCAATTAGTTTTGTTTGGGGACCAGAAAATTAGCTTATGCTTATGTTCAAGCAAACAGGCTTACACTTTGAAAAGCTTACAAAGCAGAACAGAAC
The DNA here is from genome assembly GCF_017639655.2 of Falco naumanni. Lineage (NCBI taxonomy): Eukaryota > Metazoa > Chordata > Aves > Falconiformes > Falconidae > Falco > Falco naumanni. The sequence goes on along the minus strand of NC_054054.1, from coordinate 5,462,201 downwards.
GCTTTGAGTTTGAGATTTTCTATGATCAGAAGGTTTAAAGAATGCTAAGCTGTTCTCAGATGTATTGTAAGGAGTGCTGTTTTCACCTAGGAGACACAGCAGTTCGAGAGGTTTTTGAAGAGACTGGCATCAAGTCAGAGTTCAAGTCCATCCTAAGCATAAGACAGCAACACAAACACCCCGGAGCCTTTGGGAAGTCGGATATGTACATCATCTGTCGCCTGCAGCCCTCCTCCTTCAGCATCAGCTTCTGCCAGCAGGAATGCCTGAGGTGTGAGTGGATGGACCTCGGTGAGCTTGTGAGGACGAAACACACAACTCCCATCACCAGCAACGTAGCTAAACTCTTACTTTACGGATACCGAGAAGGGTTTGATAAGATTGACATAACCATGAAAGAGTTCCCAGCTATCTACACAGGCATGTTCTACAAACTATACCACAGGGAGCTGCCTGAGTCCTATAGAAACATTACATGATAGCAATATGTTTCACATTTCATTATGTTAATAATTTAGAATTACTACTGTAGTGTTACATAGACCATATTAAAGTTGTTCATGTTCTCTTTAGGTAATTATTATAAAGTAATTATTTATTCCCTAATAAGCTACAGAAATATAAATAATTTCTAAAGGTAAATATTGCTGTAAGTGTGCATCAGATTTGTTTTCCTTTACTCTGTAAATCAAACATAATGTAAATAAAATAGCTCTACATAGATACCTAGTAGAAAACAGAAGTGTTATTGATCCTGAAAAGGTCTCAACATTGCAAGTAATATTACCTACACACACACCGGCACAACAGGTTTAAAGAGCAATATAAAGACAGTATGAAACATTCGTGTTTTAATCTGGTATCTGCAAAAGTAGTTAATATCAGCAAATAATTGCTTATATTTTTGCTACTTAGGAGAGGAGTAAGAAACTCAGCGTCTTTAGTGTAGTGTGGCGTATGTGCTCAGAACCTGCCATGGAAATCAGCTTTTAGCAGACATGGGAAGAAAAAGGATAGCTTTCTGTCCAGGTCCAGTTTTTGGTCCAGGTTTGTACTGTCCAGTTCTTTTCAGTGCTACGTACCAATCAGAGTATTTCCGGGATCGGTAAGTGTTATAGTTATTAGATTCCAAACGCTCAAAAAAGAAACATTCTTCTGTTGCACATTTCTAAAAGAGAAAAATAAAAGGATTATTGATATTCCATAACAAATCAATTCTTCAGATTCATGGGCCTCACTTAATAAGAATGTAAGTTAGCAGTACATTTGGGTTTAAGAAATTCACATTAAATGTTTCATGTCTGAAGAAAAGATACAGTTCTTTTACATCTTTTTAACAGTATTTTCACAGTAAGAAGCGTTTTTATTATCTTGCTTGTCTGTAACACACCCCAAGCAGATTCTAATGTGTTTTCACCATGTAATTCTTTGTTCTGATGTGAAATTCAAACAATTAAATAAGGAACCCCATCCCTTGGCACTGACTGACTTCCAAACTCAGTGGTTTTGCCATCTCATCCTAGGTTGTGATTTAACCAGAAGCAAAGTAGGAGGTTAAAAGACAAGACAGTATTTCCCTTGCCTTCCTCAAACCGACCTTTTTATCAATTAGAAAAATCGTATGGCATGAAGTTTCAGCCTTTGTCTATTCTCTTCTAATTTTGAGGTTTAACTTTCCTAAAGCTAAGTCAAGTCTGTGTTTGTAGCACTCTGAAACAGTGCGAGCCTGAATCTGTTCAAGATTTTTTTTAATTAAAAAATTTTAAAATTATTTTAAGAAAAGATCAGACCTGGCAAAGAGGTATATTCCACCTAGAGATCAAGCATACTCTGCTAGTGTTCGAAAGTATATCTGTAGAATTACTCTACTTCTGGAAGTACGTTTTCAAAAACAGCTCCAACTACATGGAATTAACGTGCCTTCACAACTACAAATAAAATTAGGGTTTTGTTCACACAAAGGGTCAAAGGTGAGCCATGGAGCTCCTTACTGTAGGAAACTCTGGGTTAGGTGAATTGAAGGCACTTTTGGACAAGTTGATGGAAAAGAAATTAACTGAAATGTACTAATGAACAGGTAAGAGCCAATCTTGCTGAGAAGGCCACAAAGGTGAGACTGCTTGGAGCCCAGGAGACAACACCAGGAATTACTAAGTATGTCTTTTCTTACATGCAGCATTCAATCACCATCAGGTAGAAGATACTAAACTGCCTACAAAGCCCTCAAAAGATAAGCCTGCTGTCAATAAATACAGCGCGATGTACTCCTGCACACGGCAGAAAGCACTGCTCCCTCGAGGTGACCACACTGAAGAGAAAGCCTTCATTTTCAGATGATCCCATTCCTACTGGTGAGATCACATCAGGTAGGTGTTACCTACTGCAAGACTTTGAACCCACAGATTTTCCTGGATGGTTGTTACTGGCTGGGGGCCTTAGAACCCAGCTAATTTAACTACAGCTAGTATTTATAGCTGTTCATAGAAAACTCCGAACAGTAAAGTTTATTTATTTTCTGAAATCTACCACATGGATCCTCTGTATCAAAAACTTCAGAGGACATACAAACAGCTTCAAGTAAGATGTCGTTCTATAGGAAGAGGATCACTACGGCATTAGCTGCATCCGTCCCAAGGCACATTCACACCAGCAGAACCCCTGTCAGTGGACAGCACTGGTCATGTAGCAGCCACAGCGGAACCTGCCTGCAAAAATGGTGCTTTCAGCAGGTCAAATTATTTTCTCAAATACAAAGATGGCAGAAGTTGAACATCACAGGAATTTGGGGGGGGGGGGGGGGGGGAAGTGGGGCCGGCACTTTCTTTTCATACATACCCGCTGTCAGTCCATCAATTCAGATTTATCCAGAAAATTTTGGGGAACACCGGAGGAGAACAATAGGTGATCATTAAAAAAAAGGCATGTAAAATCTTGGAGAGGAGACAGGGCATGTGAAGCAATTCCCCAAATGAGCAGGCTACTCTGTTACAATCTTCTGTTAATATTCATGAATATATAAAGTAAGCTTGGAACAATTAGGCTTCACACAGTATGCACGAAAACATGCAAGAGAAGAATAACTATGACTCGTATGTGCCAAGCTTCTGTAGCTACAAGCAATTAAGTCATTCAAATGCAGTCTGGAATAAAGCGGTCTGTCCCCAAACATATGTCTTCAAGTAGAAGGTTTTTTTCTCTGTTTCAACCATTTTCAGCCATGAATTTTGGTTTCTAAGGAAAAGAACTTGTAAGAGAAAATCCATATGCAATTTCTCATTTCTATAACTCACCAATATTTTTACAGTTCAACTAGCAGAAATCAAATCAACAATTTCCATATGGCTTCTATTTTAAATAATCTCTCTCAAGATAAATCATGTTCAATGCCTTTCGTTCTAGCAGTGTGAAAACAGATGTATTAATCATCTCAAGCCTGAAATGGATTACGGCAGCCGTTAAGAGGCCACAGAAACTGTATGAAGAAGCATTTAAGAACAAAGTTTAGGCAAGTTCAGTACAATTGCACAAGCTGGAAATTCTGGCAAAGAGACCATCGCTGGCAGCTCACAGCTCGCCTTTGCCTCCTACCCGAAGCAGCGGCACTTCTGGGAGCACCGAGACAGCGGGTGCCACAGGCACTGGGGAGGTACTGGACAGAGCAGGGACCCCAAATGCTGCAGCACCTGCTTCCTCTACACACGCTTCCCAGGAGATCCCCATCGGGGACGGCTGCGGAGCTGGGAAGGTAGATCAGATGCCTGACACCAGCGGGAACTAAGCCTTTACAACCTCCACTAGGAAGGAAACGGCTTCCAGTGTGCCTGTGGTGAATTGAAGTGGCCACCACAAGACCCCATGTACAGATGAAAGACAAATTCACACGACCTCCTCTCCTTCGCAGTAAATCCGAAGTAAACAGAATTGCAACTCAAAGAAATGCATCATTTTTGTTTAGCCTTCCTCCTATCTCTCAGGTTTAAAAAGTTACATAGATTAAGTGCCTCAAACAGATTTTGAGGCAATTTATATGATTTAAAAAAAATATCAAAAAAGGGGTGATGAAAGAAAAAGATAAAAAGATAAGAGCTTTTGGGTTTTGTTTGAGCTTTTGGTTTTTTCTAACACTCATAAACGTATTTTGAAAGGTGCCACGCAATTCACTCTGGACACTCGGGTCCTTATTTCTTCACAAAGCGTACATGATACCAGTGCTTTCCTACAGTACATTGCCAGCGTAAACATTCTGACATAAAAGCCAACATTTAGGTGACAAACGACAGTTCAGGCTTCATGAACTACGTATTCCTTAACAACTGCCAAAGGCAACATTTCGGAAGCTGGACTGCTGTCCAGCGGGACTGGGATGCCACCCACCGTGTCATGAACCTGAGCCCCTGGAAAAACCCTGGAAATCCATGGTTACATTTAAAAAAAAAATGTAAAATACGTTTCAGGCTAGGCTGCATTTGAAGTGGTGGCCTGGCAGTGAAAGCTTTCACAGCACATCATGAAATACCTGAACTCTACAGCCCCTTCACAAAAATGACAAAGGAAGGGAAAACACTGGGGTGGTGGCAGGGACCAAGTGCCACTCGGTGCCTGCCCTGCCACCAGTCAGTTATCTTGCCTGCTGCCAAGCAAGACATCCACCCAGAAATCTGAGCGACTAAATAAAATGCTGAGTGTGGGAGTTTGAACTCAACAATGTCGGTCGTAGCCACGCTTGTACTGTTGTTTGCTGTGTGCCACCGCTTACAGTAGCCAAACTGTAACGACCAACAAAATCCTCAAGGTAATTCACACCCAGGGCAGAGATTAATTGACCAAAAGAGGCAGCAGCTTCCCGCGACACAGTTCTTCCTCCCTTATTTGCACAGCCAAACGCCACCCACCGACTGATTTTTCAGTGCAAACTCCATCTGTCTTAGTATCACATTATGCCAATCTGCTAGTTTTGACATTTTGGACTCAGATTAGGAATTAAAATTCCTCGAGTTCATTCATTCTCAGAACTGAAACCAGAAGGTTAACCCCCAGCAGGTGGAGTATGACCTGAGAAAGGTGGTGATCTAGTTTAGCCTTTTCTAACTACCAAGAATCAAACATACTCTCACAAATATTCTTGTACCACAATTCTATTCCATATCATCAAAAAAGAAGAATTTCCCTTCAAGTCAAGTCCTTCCAAGTCTGGCAAAACCTCTCTGGTCATAGCGAAACCACAGAACAACAACAGACGGAACGAACAGGTCGTATCCTTAAATGACAAATTATTTCTTGTGAAATAGAAAAGGTAGTCAAAAGTGCAATCATGGGAAATTTTGAGGAATTTCTTCATGAAATGAAATAATCAAACACATTTCATTCCATAAAGTGAAAATATTTCATTATTATCATTCAATGAAACTGGAAAGTCAAAATAAGCCATATCAGAAGTGACATGTTTCAATGTCTCCGTTAAAAATCTGATGGAATAGATAAATTTCTGCACAAATATTTTTAGTTAAAACAGCATGTTCCAAGCGGAGGATTTGACTAGCTGCATTAATAACCAGCCATTTCCTCCAGCGACTGAACCAGTAAGGACCACCTCTCCCCCACAACAACTGAGTAAGCAGAGAGCATGAAACTGCTACATTAAAAACGTTATCATCCAGCTTTCCCGACCAGAATGCAATCCACTGCACCACCACACAAATCACTGATATTCTGTCTATTCAATAAATCATTTTGCAAAACCCACCTCAGAACAAAAACACAGACCTACATGTCAACAAAGTAACTAGAAAAACATCCAACTAGATGAAAACCAGGCCTGAATAATAATTTGTGAAAGTATTTTTGAAGAGGTTGATGTAACTGTAGAACAAGGACACTACACAAATTGATCCTTGACACCGAGAAATAATAAAAAAGGAGAAATAAAACAGATGTTGAAAAGGACAGCATGGCACTTGACTGGCTAGTGGATTAGGGACCTAAATAGGTATTTAGAAATTAATGTTTTAAAAGAAATATCCAAAGGTTTCAGCAGATAGGAATTTGTGTGCACTAACGAGATCACTTCACCGCAAAGATTTCCAGCCTATGCTCTTTCAAAGCTCTCACTGAAACACAACACTGCTCAAACTGAAAGAGAAATGCTGGCAATTAGGAACAGTCTCACAAACGTGTTTATAGGCAGAAAAAAAGTAAAGGCACAACTGGCCATAAATTGTTGGAGTTACAGTACAGAAATCCTCACGGAAAAAACATTTGCCTGTGCTGCAGAAAATGATCATGAAATTGCAGAAGCATTCACTAGGCTAGTTGAAGAACAAAATTTTAAGAAGAGCAGAGAATCTTCACCTACGAAGAGCAAAAATTAAGAGCTGTAGAAAGTAGGTTCACAGTAAACATGATTCAAGTAATACCCATGTCTAGAAACAAAGCAAAACAAAAGCAAATGTTTTACAAGCTCGAGTGAGAAGCATGAAGTGACCCAACTGTACCAGCTTTTGAGAGAGCAATTCCAAGCCAACGGCAGATACTTTCCAAGCACATCGCCTTACAAGAGCCGAGCAGATAAAATTGCTGCGTAGGGCTGCAAGGGAACAGAGCTCTACATCCAAAACCCAGCATGCAACAGTAGGTTGGAAACCCCGAATATAAATACACCCAGGTGTTTTTAATTTTACAAACGGCGCTAAACACCCTATTTTCACCACTCACTGTCGCTCAGGCTAAGGAGGGCAATTTGAACGGGAAGCCAAACGCCACCACACCAGCACCACAGGAAATTCCCAATTATCCTTAATTCAAGAATAGCACAGTGGACTACTCCTCACATTTTCTTCAACTGAGCTGTCACACAATACCCGAGTACATAACGCTGTAACTTGAAACAGGTTCTTTAACTGTATTTACAGGCATAAACAAAATGGGTTTCCTGGAGCCAGGGACGTGCGGTACTGAGGAGCACACAGAGGGTCCCTGCTCATGTAAAACTGCTGGAGTGTTTTGTTCATGTTCAGCCTAATTTCACTCAGGCAGAGGCTGAAGCGAGGGGAATCAGAAGTAGTTTCTGCAGCCCCTGGCACAGGTCTTTCGTTAGCTGCAGTTCGGCTGGGATTAGGGACGCGCTTTTATTGCTAACACCTCTTCTGGGTAGGGACGTGCACAGAAGCTGAAGAGGGCTGTGTGCAAGACAGCAAAGCATCGGGGGTTATTTCAAACTGAAATTCTAGTAGGATGCCCTGCAATGGTGCTTCACACGTGCTGGACGTTTGTCTGCAGGACAAGGGATTTACAGCATCTATGTCTCATAAGCAAAATTAATGTAACTGCAGCTCTTAAAGAAAAATTTAGCATCTAACTCTAGGAGACCTTACTAACTTTCAGAGCCTGGCTTTAAAACACGGTTAAAAATTAAGCTGATATCAATAAAACGCACAGTTTAAAACTAGTCTCTTTAGAGACTAGCTTAATTTACATTTATAAGCCTCTTCTTTTTTTATCATCACATTTTCTAAAATGTTTTTCTTGCCAGTTTTCTAGGTTGGAAATACACATGACCAACAAAACATTGCTTCTCTACAAAGAGGAAAGTGAGAAAACAATATATACAGATTCCTATCAAAAAGTCAACATTTAAAAAAACTGGCTTTACTTTCTACTTCAAAAGGGTCTTTACAATCCTTTACATAAACTTAAGTGAAAGCAGAAAAAATTACTGGGGGGGGGGGGGGGGGGGGGTGTAAGGGAAAAATTTCATTTTTCATTTGCTCTTACAGTTTCCTTCTACACATGATCACTGTGATTTTTCTCTCTCAGACAGGCCATTCCAGTTAAATTTTGTGGCTTCTAGGCAAGAGCAGACATGCCCATCTCTTCCTAGTTCATAGTTCAAAACTGACAACAGTTGTGCAGAGCTAATTTCTCCCTGACAGATCACAGACAGAGAAGTTGAGTAAGTCCTGCTGGAGGAGAGATTACTCAATACAGGATGAGGAGAGGACTGACCAATACAGATATACACATAGAGATAAATATTTTTAAAAACGCTGCTTACCAAGGCCAGCAATCTGCCATCCTCCTTCATAGCCAGAAAGCGATTTGCACTTACACCTTTGATTGACACCACTCCTCTTTCTTCTGCTTGAAGTTGCAGTTTGACTGCAAACAAAAAAGACAAAAGTAATTTTTCACAGCCATCAGCACTTGACAGTGAAGCCGCCTAAACCTAAAAGCAAAGAAAGCGTAAGCTTATGATTCTTATCAGAGAAAGATAGTGAACTTTCAACCTCTCACTTTCTGATCCCATTTTTCATCAAAGAAAATGCTTATTACAAAGTAAGTAGCTATTGTCAAATTAGTGACAACAAGCGCAATTTATTCTGTCTTCATTTCACATAAAAGCAACTTAAAACCCCATAAAATTCCTCGAAGGGCTACTTACAGTACAGTCAACTGCTCATAGAAAATGGAAAATTTTCATGGCAATTTTCTTACAGAGATATTTCTTAATGTTTATAGAACCACACCGTACACTGAATGCATGCAACTGTACCCGGCTAGCTTTCCAGTGAGGTATGAGTCTGGACTATGATTAAGACCATTTATGACCATATCACTCAATGTTCTAGCAGTTCCCAACAGAAAAGTATCAGTTAGTTTACATCATACACCCAACAAGTGCTTAGAATAAACAAACAGAACTGCGGCAGTCGATGAGGACAGCAATGACGCAAGAGATGTTACACGAATTAGGAATGTGAAAAGTGGGACTACTTGAATCAATTATTTTTTTTAAATTGTAAAAAATGAACAGCCATCATTTTTTGAAAACCTGTAAAGTCATACACAGCAGCTTTTAGCTGTTACCTGTGAATTAACACAACGCCAAAACGGATTTTTCTAGCCAAATCAAATGCCTTCCCCTTTGTCTGCACCTTGTTTCAAGCTACAATTAGAAGCCAAAAGTGGCCTCCACCTAAATCCCGAGTAGCCGTTTGTTTTTTTCTTTCTTATTTCTTCCCTGATGGTTCACGCCACTGCGTTCAGACCCACCAGTGAGTCAAGCCTTTAAATGGATACAACAGCAGAGCCAGAAGCTGCCTGCAGGCTGCAGCTCAGCCTGAGCCTAACAGGAGCATCCCTGGCACTGCATCCCAGTGGGTTTTCAACCATTAGTGACACAGGATGGGGAACGCTACGATACGAGAAACTACACCACATACCATAGAAAAGTCCACCAGATACCTTCTACGTGATTTAGGTATTTGTGACTCAAAAGAAATCTCAACGCTGCGTTGGAACTGCCATTTTTCCAGAGAAGAGAAGGAAAAGTAAGCGAAGCACGCCTTGTCCTAAGCCTCACAGAAGATCCCTTTCTATTCCAACCATGTTTAGAACATTTCCCTCTGAAAACCTAACTTGGATTATTTGAAACATCACTAAAAAAAGGGGGAAAGGCCAATACAGCAACTCATACGAGCTCTCTGGACTGGCTGCAGCTTGACGTGTGGTCCTTCCTCCTCCCCTTCGCAGGAAACACATCGCATCGAGCCAGCTTGCAGACAGTTCAGTTCAACTCGATTCCTGCTAAACACACACACAACCACTTCAATAACAGTAGAACACAAGAAACCCAAAATTCCTAGGTTTTCCTCTGTTCTGGATGGCCATTATTTCCAGTGAAACCCACGTTTGCGAGCCCTCTCGCTGAAAGAAGAGCAATTAGAGGCAAGCCCAGACGAGTGTTATTTTCCTGTGCAATACTGTGCTTTCATCCTCAGTTCCACTGAACAAGGATTTTTCAGAGCAACTATACTTCCATTAACAGGAAGCAAGATCATTGCAACACGGGCATCGAAACTGACGAAGAGCTGAGAAACAGCTCCTCACCTTCTTGGGATGTATAAAGACATAGACAACTTTTGCCAAAGAATCGCAGCAGCTGAACAAGGAACTGGCAGGACGTTGCAAGCTGGTACTGGTTATGCATCCCACAGGTGTCCAAATGAAGGATGTGACTCATCTGGTACAAAACTATCGGCGTTTCCAAATACAAACCACACTGGAACGTCTCCTTCCTTCTGTTTGCATCCCAGAAATTAGTTTGGGAATTAGAAAGATTTTCTATTTAAACACGCTACACAGAGATGTGGCCACGACAGAAGCCCAGCTAGAAGAACCAAGAGCTGTGCTCCACTCACTCAGCCGAGGACTTGCATCAGTTTGCATTTACTGATTTCTTTCTTTGAAGGGTTCACAAGAAACACATACCTGGTTCTGTACGTAAGACTGGTATTACAGCCGAGCGGCGAGTCCGGTGGGCCACGCTGGTAGGCATCAGCTCAGACACAAGCCTCGTCCACCCACCCACTTCTGTGGAGTAGACAGGTTTTTCTCTGTTTAATGACACAGTTTTAAAAAGCCTGACCTTTTAAGCCACCAGAATAAACACCCGAAGTTGTAAATTTTGGAGCGGGAGCATTTCTTGAGATTCAGTGGGAGGTTGCACCTTATTTGGCTTTTTGTTGGTGGGGGAGAAGAGATTTTTGCAAAACAAATGAAAATTTTCTTGGCTTCTTTCTGCTGCTCCTCAAGACAGGACTTAGGAAACGCCAATGACAAGAATACCAGGAACGTGAAACCCCTAAGATAATTGCTGCAAACCCTTTTTTAAGCATTCAAATAATTTCATTTGATTTGTCCCTAGATACAGACAGATATCAAGAGTTGATCATAAATCCACTAATTTGTATACACAACCGAAGCTGTATTAATACAACTGCTGCACTCTACAGAAGATAAAAGTGGTTTATTATGAATTATGTGTCTGTTTCCATTTTGCACAAAGGAAAAGAAAACAAAACGAACACACAAACTTCTCATAATTGACTAATAACTCCAGACTTCCAAGGAATACAGAAACCTCTGTAGTCCTAAAAAGTTAGACAAAATGCTTAATTTCATCCTGGAATCAAGTATGCAAAATAGAGCCCTCCCAGGTTACCGAGCCAAAATCAGACTTGTGAACCACTTCAAAAACCTTCAGTGCAACTCCCTGCCCTCTGGGGAAGCAAGAATGTGGAGAAGCGCGCTGGGCAGGGACCAAGGGAAATGGACTTTTGAGATGTGCCCAAGCATACAGCTCTCACCGCACGCTTAACAAGAAACAGCTGCGTGAAATATCTGAAAATGAGTATTAATTACTGCAGGATGGACTTATTATGCTTCGTGACTTTCTCTTGACAAAAAAAGCACACCAACTCCTACATCATCATACTGGGCCAGAAGTTCAGATTCTGTAAAAACAAACTTTTAAGAAATGTTTTTACGGCCTGTAAAAATATTCATATAGTTTGGAGAAGCTTGTGAAAAGTGTTACTCTTTTAAAAGAAAAAAAAAAAATAAAATTCCTGCAGTGTTTGGGAAGTGCTGCAATACTGAACGCTCAAAAAGCATGGTAGGCTTCACTGGATTTTTCCCCTCCAACTCAAAAAACACGTGAATAAACAGAGCCAGAATAGTAGTTTAAGTTTTTCAGGTTTCAGCATTATTTTATGGCTTTATTAATGCAAGGTAAGTATTTGCCACAGTGTTCCGTTGATCTGGAGATGCCAAGATACAACACAGCTCTACTAATCAAACATGTTTTGACCACACAATCATCATCAGGAGCACCAATTTTAGGTTTAGCTCAATGCAACTTGGTACAATCGGTCATAAACCTAACACCTGACACCACCGATCCGTACCTTTTGCAGTCTTTAGGTCACCAACAGCAATAGTTCAGACACGGGCCATCATCTCAGATCTATTCTTAATACTTGTTCTCAGCATACTTGATCCTCAAAACCAGACCCATGGAAGTAAGCCAATTAACAAGTTTGTAATCCAAAAGAGCAGCACAGATTGTTGTAAAAGAGCTCATTAACAAACCGAGAGCTAAAGTGGCACATTTTGCCGGTTCCTGCAGCGGTCCTTTGGGAGGGCCCCCCTCCAGCAAGCACGGTAGTAAGTTATTTGCTGTTCACACTCACAGCATGTCCTTTAATTTATCGTGAATGCCAAGTGCAAGGCTATGGTCGATCCTTGTTGGTTTTGTGATGGCAGAGAACTCGGCACGCTGAGCAAACATCTTGAGGACCGAGGCTAAGTTATCACAAATTTACGAAATAAAAAAACCCCACCCTATCCCAATTATAAGCTACATTTTATATTTATGCACAGACAACTAAAAAGGACTCAGTAAATTTAATATTACTACTAAGACTTTCTTTTGTAACTCTTCATAATAAGAGGCAGTACGATCATCTTCCTTTCTCCTGCCCTGTAAGAAGAAATGAAGTGCAAGACATAGAAAATTTAATTTCATGCCAGGGTAGAAACTCTGAGGAAGAAGGATAAAGTTGTATATTTGGGAAGACACAAAACGGCTTGGAAAACATGAATGGAATCAAGCTAAGGCACTGAACTCTTAATTCAGGAGATGGATTTAAAACCTTCCTCCAACACAAACTTCTAATACTGTAAGACAAAATTAGAGAAGCACCCTAAATAAATCTCTCCTTTGAGCCATTTCAGCACAATCCCTAGGCTGTTACCTGAACAAATGGATCAGTTAACAAAATGCAGTTTATGGATGTAACAACACGGTCCGTACTACCGCAGTGAAAATTTTCTCAGAAGAAAAGTACCAAGCTCAGAAGAGGCCACTGCCCCCCCACCTGACAAGCTGTGCCATTAAAAGCACAAAACCAGATGTGCCGTCGTAAGAAGGAAAGAGAGCAAGCCACATAAAGACAAAATTCTCAAACCAAAATTAAATTAATCAATAGGTGTTTATAGGCTGCAAGACAGAAGGCATTAAACAAATTTTTAATCAGGAGGTAACTGAAAGCTACCAGGCTCAAAAGCAAGAAATGCCTAGAGATGTTCCAATTGTAGGGAAAAGATATGCAATATCCTAACAATACCCGATGAGCAAACCTCTCCTTGCTCACCCTGCCTGTCACATCAGGAGATCCCGTCACACTCTTCCCCTTGGAACCACATTTTCCAATTCCTCTGTGCCATAATAAACACGGGAGTAAAGTACCCTGAGCTGTGCCATGGCCCTTCCTCAGTTAACTCACCCACGCAGCAGCACCTCGGGGAGGATCATAACACTTAAACATTCAGCACAGGAAAAACATGCAAATGTACAAATTAGAGAGTTTTAATTATGGTTCCAGAAATACTTTTTTTTTTTTTTTTTTTTAGTCATTCTGTTAGGAGTTTCTCCTTACGTTTTGCAAAAGGATTCCCATACCAAAAATAAAAAAAAAAAATCTCACAAGCTGTTTATCAACCTCTTGAACTACGAAACGCTTTCCACAGGCAGACTGCACCCAAATCCCGTCTCCAGCTGCTGAGGGTGGTGCATACCATTTCCAGAACATGGGAATTCTGCATCTTACAGCAGCCAAGCTGAGCGCTTGCTGAAGGCCAGCTCTTCCACCAGCATCCATGGCAACCTCTGCATCTCAACGCAACAGTCGAAACAGAACGTCAATGGTCTGTCAACGGTTTTCAACAGCAAGGTCAGCAAAACCACAGCAGAGTCAAAATAAAGGAAGACTAAACGCTGCCAAATTTTTGACTATGTTCATTTTTGACATAACATCCAAAAGGAGTCCAAACTCAGCACCCAGCTGTCTAACATTGCTAGAGCCATCATTAAAGACTGTTCATATTATATATATACATATACACATACACACACATCCATGCATATAGAGCCTCCTAAAGCAGTAAGGGTAATCTAACACTCAGAATTTCCAGATTTTATTTTATTTTACAGTTATATGTCTTCTCACTTATAATACTACCTACATCTATATGGCAGATTATCCAAACAGCCACATTTACCTAAGGAGATGATCATTAGCAAGGAGAAAAGTACATCACTTTGGATGTAGTTTGAGTGAACCTACTATGCCTTCCAGTAGTATAAAAAAAAGGAGAGAGGGGACATTTTTTTCTTTACAATATACAGCAGCTGTCAACAACACGTATTCACAAATGTTTTGGCTGAAGAACAATACGAGCTACAGCCCAACATAAATTTCCACTGAAACCAGTAAAGTTTGTGGCATTAAAGGATGCTGAACCACACTGCAACGTGCACCACAATGCCTAGCAGTGAGCTTTCCCCACCTCCCAGTACACACAACCTCTCCCAGTCAAATACAGCTCGTCTGTACATACACACAGATGATCATACAAGTTAAAACTGGGGTGGGGGTGTGTGCCAGCTTCCTTTCCATTAACGCTGGGAACGTGCAGGCACGCTCCTTCCAACAGTGACACTCAAGTTAGACAGATTCCTACCAGCATCTGAAAGGCAAAATGACTTTTAAGTCATTCTCCTTTTTGTTGTAAGGCAATTTATAGAAGATCAAACCTCTTCAAATCCACTCCCTGATATCTACGTTAAACAGGTTCAACAGTTTTGGGGGTTTAGTTTTGGGTTTTTTGTTGTTTGTTTTTTTTTTTTTTTAGATCAGATCCTGATCCTGTGACATGTTAAACGCTGGCAAAACACCGACTGCCCTGACGTGGTCCTCCCCTGCAGCCAGCCTGGCTCTGCAGGCACAGGTTTCTGCATGCGCTCGTGTCAGCGGATTGCCGATGTAACACCAGTGACACACACACACACGTGACTATCCCTCTTTCACAGGGTACAAGGTCAGGACAGATCTACAAGTTGCAGGTTAAACTAGCCAGCAAATCTCAGAGAGTTACAAATGGGCTTTTGTTTCACAATCTGGAGAGACTTTTCTAAGAATATGGAAGCTGAAAAGTGGTGTTTAATAGCATCGTGGTTGGCAAAGTTTCAGACTTCTGTTACGAACTGGATCTTCCCCATCTTTTCTTGAAGAGCTCAAAAAAGTACTTCCAATGTAGTTTTGCATACACTAGTGGAGAAAAGAATTCTGTGGACAAGTAGCACAAGACGGACAGAAAAGATGCTAGGAAACACAGAGAGTACAGAAAACGTGTACATTTTCTGAAAGTTCTTTCATTGCCTTGAGCTCTAGATCTGAAAAATTAGATGTACAATTTACATGTACAGTTCTCCCCACCCAGCAAAGCTTTTTAATAGCCCAGACCAAATAATACTGCACTAACTTAAATGGTCCCAAATGGTATCATTGCCCTGTACCGTAAAAGGTTCAGCCAAAAATCTCCCTCCAAATTGGTTTATTTAGAAGATCTTGGCAAAACCTAGCAATTGAATGCTTCAGAAAAAGAGCGCTGCACATTTTGGAAGTCGCTCCCTGCTGAGCTTGTACTACCTTTCTCACACACCCCTGGTCAGAGATGCGCTGGCAGCTGCCGAGGAGCCGTGTCACCAGCCTCGGGCATCCCAAACCTTTGCCTGGGTGACCAGCGTGGCCACGTGCTGTTGTTTTACTCATAGCAGCTGCGTTGGCTACGATGTTCTGGAGCAGGAGTACGCCACGGTATCACTCGGGAAGAGGGAAAGCAAAGGTCACAGTGGGGAAAGAAAGGGACAGAAACACATTGGGGGGGGGGGGGGGGAGATGGAGATGTAAAGAGCAAGCAGCAGTGAAGTCGGGGCAGGACAAGTGTGCTGCACATGAGGGTGCTGTATTGGAGCATGAGGCAAACTCCCGCACCTTAAATAGGTGGAATTCGAGACGCATTAGCCAAATGTATTCGTAAAATCCCCGTTTTCCTACTCCTCCACAAGAAAATGGGAAACCATGGTACATCAGAGAAACCGTGAAGTAAAAACCAATCATGAGCTGCTGGCTTTGGCTACACTTACACAGCAAATAAAAATGCAATTAAAGCCTAAGCTATACTTCCACTATAATCTACTTAGTAAAGATCCCTACAGACAGACTTGAACACTGACTAAAACCGTGAGTACCCACCCAGTCTCAGACTTGGAGTCACCCAAAATTCAGGGCAGAAGGACCCCATCTAGTCCAGCCTCCTGCCCAAGGGTCTCCATCACTTCACAGTAAAAACCCCACATTTTCGCTACCACCAAATGCACATGCAAGCTAAA
Organism: Falco naumanni; assembly: GCF_017639655.2. NCBI lineage: Eukaryota > Metazoa > Chordata > Aves > Falconiformes > Falconidae > Falco > Falco naumanni. Next base: position 5,446,129 of record NC_054054.1, on the reverse strand, counting down.
TGAGCGCTCACAGGGGTTCAGCGACGTGTCCTGCGGTCACACCCAAGGCAGGACCACACAACCTGGATATCCATTACCTCCGCCTTTCCCTGCAGGACCTTGAATACCCCAAGACGAGATGCCAGCATCATTACCCCCCCCCCCCCCCCCCTTCTTAAAACAGCAGGGAAGAGAAGACCTTTTTCACTTCATCTTGTTGTTTAATGTCAATGATGTTAAACAGTTAACATCACTGTTTAACACTGCAAGAATGTCATGCAAAATACATTTTACCAAGAGGACTCTGTGCCCAAACGTGTTGATCGGCCAGTGCTGCAAGAGATCTTCTGGAGTTTGTGAACTTCTTTACAGCAAACACGTACCTTACCCAGTCACCGCAACTAACAGACCTGGGAACGAGAGGAGGAATCTCATACTATTTCAACCTCCATTTTCACTAACATACAGCCACTCTATTTGAACTAAAAAAAATAATCAGCAAAATACCTCTCACTCTGTTTACAAGAAGGGAGAGTTTATGTACCCCCTGAAAAATCCCAGGCTGCACGTCTCTGGATCAATGACTAGCTTTACTCCGGTCTCTGCTGTGGAAAAGCTAAATCCCAGCCAAAGGCTCAGGGCCCATCTCCAACATATTTGCAGGGGCCCTGTAAGGAAAATCCTTCCGTGAGGCCCCTGAATGACACTGTGGCGAAGCTCTTGCGCCAGCTCCCCATCACTTGTCCTCCCGCACCTCCGTGCCCACAGAAAAGCACACGGTCGCAACTACTTTTGCAGTCTCACTGCCGCAAAGGTGGATCGCCTCTGCAGGGAATAAGCTTCATAAATGCAAAAAAGGTCACCAAAAAAAAAAAGAAGGGGGGGGAAGGGGAGCATAAGATTCAACAATGCTTTGCTAAACTCAACACCCTACGGCCGAATTCCCACTCCTGCATGCTCTGTGGCTGAAGTTGGCAGATTCCTTCATGCTCGGAGGCAACGTCTATTCCCAGCCAGGTGTCCAACCAAGACACAAGAGTTGGGCGTGTTTAATCCACACCTAACATAATAAACCCTCCCAAACCCAAGGGCTGGTTCATCAGATACACACGCATGTACATACACAAGCAGAGACTAAACCCCCCATTCTGGCATTTCCAGAGCCAAAGCTGCCCGCTGGGTCAGATCCAAACCCCTGCCCGTGAGCTGGTGATGCCTACCGTAGCTTATCTCCAGGAATCAGAAATACCTTCTGCTCTCTCCTTCCCCCACATCTAGTGTCTGACACTTTTTGATGTCTCTTTCTCAAAGACTGATTAGGCATATTAACATCTTCCGCTGGTATGCTTTAGGTTGATGTACAAGGCACCCCCAGTCCTGGGGATACAAACACAAACCCAACCCTTTGCCGTCGCCAGAGCTGCTGAAGTACACGCTGCCTGAAACCCGAACACATGTGCAGAGGAGAAAGGAGAAGCAGATACAACACAGAGCAAGTGAACCTTAGCAGAAGAGGTGGTCTTTTAATAAACAAAAACCACCGAACAGCAACAAAAACTATGAAGCAAATGAAGTGTCACGCTGAGAAACAGTGAGTCACACTCCTGTACAAAGGCACATTTCTTTGCTTTTGCATGACAACATTGGAAGTGTATCTTTTTCCTTTTTGCCAGCCAGAGGCATAAAACCACTCACAGACAGACCTAAGGTCTTTCAACTGTAAACATCCACAACAAAAATAATCACTTCTCAAATAGGAACACTTCAGAAAGTTCCGGTTACACTTCAGAGTAAATCCAAGGCTTTAAATGGAATAACAACTTGTGTAACCGTTTAAATACCAACCCGCTAACCTGGTCTACCACATTAACATGGACAGTCACAGATTTTAAGACGTTTCATCTTTTCAAGTAGTACAAATACAATGAAAATTCCCTATTCAGGTTCTCCATCTATTTTCATTTATATCTTAACCTCAATTCCTACAAATATTCAACTCCATCTAACATATACCTATCACACTGGGAATCTTCCCCAGGAAACACCGATTACCAAACACATAGCATCCTCAAATGTTCCCTATAAATTTCATATAAAGGACAAGAAAGTCATCCTGCCGAAGCACAGTTTCAGAATTATGTGACATACGTTTCTGGCAACAGTCTGGTGGCTTCGTGCTCCTTGCTTATGTGTTCACGTGTAAAACACACACAAGTACTTCTCTCCTTTTCACACTATTTGCATGAACTGGTTGATCAAACTTCATCACGTCCTTTAAAAGTTAAAAGCACTAGTGTTTCTGTATTCTGCTTACAAAACACGAGGTGGGTATTTTGTGCTGCCGCATAAAGTAAACAGTGAGTGCTTGGCATTACACAAGGATTTCAAGTGCCAGAAGCTGCAAGTACACCACCATATAAATTTCTCCTATATACCCAGCTGCCACACTGTTTGCAGTTGCCTTGTCACTGCATATGAGCTGACTGTATCATTTAAAGTCAAGGGGGCAAAACCATACAGAAAATAGTAAATTTAGCAGGGCAGCGCTTTGTTCATTACTGGGTACAGGTAAGAAAGCCTAGTCGCCAGGTTAACACCACCTTTATTCCACATTCCTGATTTAGAACAGTGTTCAGGGTTTCCTTATCAGAACAATCAATGCATGTTCACACAGGGGGGGTCGGACTTTTCCCTTTTCTAAACAAAGGTAAGGTAATCCACCACGTTTCTTTCAACCGCTTTCACTTCATATAGTATTCATTAAAGTAAATCACAGAATAACCACTTTCAGTTGTTCACCTTCAGAACAAAGCTGGTGCAACCGTTCAGCCAGCACAACGATGCCGCTGGCTGGTATCAGAAGATGCAGACGGAACTCGCAGAATTTCAGCTCCCTACCTTTACCGTGCGTTCGCTAATCTCTTTGTAGCTACAAGCTGGTTTTCACTTGCAGCAAAATAAACATACATAAAACCAGGGAGAACCTGAGACAACCCCAAGAAGGTCACTTCAGAAGACAGAGAAGGTAAAATGTATCATTTCTAAAAGGTATTTTTAGTGCTCCCTCTTCACGTAAAACTCACACAACTATATAAATATATATATAAGCAGCGCACAGTATTTTAGGGCTGTAACTGGTGTCAGATCAATAACAGATTCACCGAGATGGATAGAAAAGGCTGCCAGAGCAATGGTGAGAAATTGCCAGTCCACAGGCTTAATAAGCTTCGGTGTCACAGCTGGAAAGGAAAAGCTGGATTTGAGAAATGCCAAGAAGAATCAGCAAATTGGATTTCAAGAAAGTTTGAAGCACAGTGATGAAAGAGGAACTGTGTCAGGCACCCAGGGTGCCAAGGAGATGGCGCAGCAGACGGGAGTAGGAAGAAATTACAACCTGATAAGGAAGAGTTCCTGTGAATTACGTTGCCCTTTACAGAGTTATTGCTCTTAACCTGGCCAAAAGGCTAAGACAGTCACCGTGGTGGTTTGCATTTCCCCCACCTCCAATACCGATGAAACTGAATTAATCACTGAGTCTTTAATGAGTATTTTTGCAAAAAGTCAACAGAAGAACCCCAATGAAAATCCCTACATACGCACACACAGTAGTTCTGTCACTGGTGCTTGCTCACCTCGTTTACTACAAAGACAATGCAAAGACAACATTAAGCCCGGAGACTGACTTCATCCTCCACCTATTTTATCCCCTTCCATCAAGCTGTGTAACCACCCCGCGCTGACAGTTCAATAATGCATCCACAGGGGAGCTGCCAGGAAGGACAACAGCTGTCCATCACTGCTGACCCAGAATAGCAGTGAATCAGCCTTCACCACAAAGCTCTGATTTGCTTTGGAAATGCAGCCTGGCTTGAGTATAACGACTTCTTCTTTGTAAGAAACCAAACGCCCCAACACTGAAAAATAAAACACACAGTGCATTTTTAGCCTTTCCTTCAAGTATCTGGGTAACACTCTTCACTTTTACAGCCCACTGATCCCTCTGAGGCAGCAGACACAACACACCACGGGACCCAGCACGTACAGGGGAGTTAAGAGCTTGGGTCTGCGGGACCACAGAGGGAGGGATCGGGCTGTAGGCACTTCCCCAGCTTCCAGCCTTCCCAATAAAACCCCACTCTTGACCCACACTAAGAAAGGGACTCGAGCACTTTCCCGACAACAAAAAACGGACCTCTGAATCTGCAGCTTGGAAGAACAGACTTGGCTCCCTGCTGCTTCAGCCATACCATTACCAGTACTCACTATATGCATTTAAATCTCCTTACTGGTTGCTCCAGACTTAGCTGCAAGAACACGCTCCCAAAGTACACCACGGCAACCAGCACCCATGGCACTGTCTCACCTGATGGAACAAGCACACAGGCCCCACGTCTCTCACTCCTGCCAGCATTTTCCCCTGATGCAGTATCACATAGACAATACTGACCCACATTACTAGAGCCTGATCACTGAAATTCACCCTCATTTTGAGACACCTTGCTGCTCTGCTCTGCCATATCAACCAGTAACACCTTACAATCCCTGGTACCAGCTCAAGCGCAGGCAGTTCAACACTGGGAGACACTGCTTCTTGAAGCAGGAAAAAGCCAGGGGGAAGTTGAGGCTGAAATAAATTAAAACCAGCAAGATGGGACAGTTCTGAAGACCTCTTCGGCTCTGAGGAATTCCTGCATTTCTAAGGACACAAGCATTGCCGGTCTTTTTCCTCAGTTTTCCTGAATGAACTACATTACTGTCAGTAAAACATCCACAGTGACTCTGCAAACATCTGTAAAACCACAAAACAAATCCTTCATATTTACATATTCAGAGGCACGGCCAGAGGCACAGTTGGAGAAACCCAACGAACTGAATCCACGTACTGCTTCCCAGAAACTGCTCAGCCTAACAAGTCCATGCAGCAAGATACCGTAGGTGGCTTCTAAACAGAGATGACAGCCTCCCCCTGCACATCCTCTACACGGTCCTCACCCGCTGCTTCTCCACAGTAAAAAATGCTCCCATTTGTGCACCCATCGCAGGGGTGGCACAGGTGTCAACAGGAGCTAGGGGAGTACTGCACAAAACTACTCTACAGGTGTGGTTCCCCACATCCAGAAACCTCAGTCTCACCATTGGGTCTTCCCAGAGTTGTGGGACTGTATTAACAGTCACTGTAATATCACCCTAAAATTAGCCACCTACGTTACGTTTTGTGTTAGAACAAACCGCATGGACTCCATCTGTTTATCCTCTTCAAGTCACCCATCAAGGAGGACGCTGTATCCTGCCCTGTATCTTCACGGACGAGATGGTTCAACACGTGGTACCACAAGACTGGCAGTGACGACTGAAGCAGTCGCTGCCACTGGGAAGGGGCTGCTCCTGTCCCTCCATCCCACGCTCCCAGCTGCACACTTCCACTACCTCCCTCGCACCAGCTCCGGCACTTTCCTTGATATCTCAGTGAGCTGCTTCAATACATGAAATGGATCAGGAGCTAACACAGTGGAAGGGGAGAGAGAGAGCAAACGCTTTTCTGCCAGTCCAGCCAACCACCTGTCCCTCCGCTGAACTCGGTGCTAGAGCTGGGGCCAACTACAGCCGAGCTGAGAGGAGGAAGGCGGGCGAGAGGAGACGCCACCCCTTTTAGCAGCAAAGACCCGTCAGATCAGCCAAGTGCCTGACTAAAGGATCCCTTGGTCAGCCACCACTGAACAATGTAACAGGTGATGTTCAAACACGACACTGCAGGGGGGGTTGGAGGGGAAGGCAAAAAGGGGGCACATGGACAGCAATGAAACACTTGAGTATTTGTTCCCCAGTACCCAAAAACACCTAGAAAAGACAGTCTGCCAAAAGAAACTGTGCCAGTCCCAAGAGATGCTATAGACACTTCCAAAAAAAAAGGTCCACCAAGCACAGACTGAGATGCTATGATGCTTACACACTCCTAGTATGTCAAGAACATTGTTCATCAGCAAAAATAACCCCCAGAGCTACACCACCACCGAATGGCAACAGAATGTCAAATAAAACACATCGGCACACTAAAAGCTTGCAGATGGACATCAGGCATCATGGGTCAGCCTTGGATAGAAAGAAAAGAGCCAAGAAACAGACTGCAAATACTTTCAAGCTGTATCACAGCTGGTATCTATCCTCGCTTTAACAAAACGCACCACCATGCAGTATTTCATGGCCATAAGCACCAGGATTTTGTGACTTGCACATTCCAGCTGGAACCCTAATGGTTGGTGCTTTATGCAATCTACTGAAGTCTCATTAGAAGGCAAGAGGCACGCTAACAAGCTCCACAATACAAGAACATGATTTCACCACACTGCCACTGAAAACGGCTATGGAGCCCAGTTCCTGCTTTGCCCTTTCCTAGTACCTTTAGTATCTTTCTCCCTTGAATCACCCAAGCAGTGTGGTTTCAAGCTCTAAAAGTCAAACATGAGTGATACGTTCGTACAGGATCACTCAACCAGAAGTGTACCATGACAGTTTGTGCAAGACGACCTCCACCCAGCTCTGTAGACATCATCTCATTTATATTCTCTGACGATCGTATCAGGCTCCAGTCAAAATCTGGCCCTACCCTGAACAAACAAAAAACTACATGGGAATGATCCTGAAATGCCACCAGCACTCCAGAGAGTCACCCTCTAAATATTTTTACTGAAAAGTCAGGAGGCAGCAGACGAGGCAGACGGGAACTAAGTTTACCCATGCATTGCCACAAAACACACTACTGAAAATGACAAACGATGAGAGAGTTGCATCTCACACAGATACTAATAGAAGTAAAGGCTATTAATTCTCCATCAGAACCAAAACTCATCTCATTACCAACTTTTAGGCTTCAAAAGCCACGCCATAAACATTTCAAATACCATCTCGTATAGATATGCAATTCACAAATTTCACACAAGTACGTACTTTTTTCAGTAACAGTGACTTGAACATTCTCAGGATAACCCTTATTTCAAAACTGGATTGCATTATGGTTATACAGTCCATTTTGGTTTTACCAGATAATTGCACTAAACATGCTGCCACCAACAGTCAAGAAGCCTAATTGTTTCTAGGGTCATTAACCAGTTTAGTACAATCAATCACCTCTCAAGTAGTTTGAAGCAACAGAACGGTCAGCGATGCCAGTGCAACGCTCTCAAGAGCACTAAAAAACATAATAATAAAAAAATAAATCAGTCTTCTCTTGTTCACATCAGAAGTTACGGATGGATTAATGGATTTAGTTCAAACTGCTTGAACAAATGAGGAAATATCAGAAAAATACTTTTCCGGGGAATAAAAAGGAAGAAAAGATAAAAAAATATTAAGTTTGGGGAAAAACTCTTGAAGAAACTCGTTACATGTTTCATTTCTGTGTGCTGGCAACTGTAAGTATACAGAAACCACTGAATAATTATTTTTTAAAACTACTTACCATATATGTAATCAAAGGCAGCTGGGAAAAACTTACAGAAACAAAGTGTCACTGAAAAAATTATTTTAAATTCTGGTTGAGACGCTCCTTAATTGAAGGGCAATTAAACAGAATTCTGCCCAAAAAACTGCAGTGGAACAGGTTCCCTTTCTTTCAGAAAATATGACAGATGTATGTATTCTGTGGAAACTGAACATGAGAAGAGGACATTTTTCTGGGGTTTATCTTCAAGCATCTTTTGAACCCCATGACTGTTAATTCAAGTGCTGAAACCAGTGCTACATCTCTTTTTGCCTATTCAATGGTCTGTGCACTTGACACTTCTCTTGCTTTTATTACACAATACAGAACCTGAACCTGCCTGTATGACAGCAGATTCATCTGAACTTTTAAAACTCTTCAGTAATATACATCAAACACTTTTTTTTTCTTTAAAAAAAAGGGGGGGGGGGGGATGTGTGGAGAAAAACCCAAACCCACAGGTTTTAACAACTGCAAATTAGGCTCTTCATCTAGTATGTCAGAAGATACTGTATCTTAAAAAAGTTACTAACACAGTACACCAGAAGTAAAATGCTTATAAATATACCTCCACCACTGGATAAACTTTTTCTTAGAACCAACTGCACACATTTCAAATATTTACTGGTCAAATAAAACCCACCAGCAGCCACTTGGTCTCATTTTCACGATGAGTGATTCAGGAATACGCGGCTTAATCTTATCAAGACGACAAACACCCCCAGTCTTCATTTTGACTTCACTAACTGTCATACATGCAGCACTGCAGTTTTTACCAAAAGTTTTAATCTAACCACTAAGGGGGTCATAAAGACAGCTTTTGCAAGAATCTGCATTTATGTGACTATCCCCTCATTTCACCGTATGCCGTCAAACTGCTGTATGTTATCTGTATTTGCCTTATTCATTCAGCTATGGCTGTGCAATGGCTAAGCAGGAATTGGACTATTTTTTCTGTAAACAAGAATATGTAAGTACCTGTAACACTCCTGATTTCTAAAGCCTGTGAGGACATTTAAGAGCTAAACCCTGCCCTCGAGTGTACCTGTGGATGGTGGTGCCCTGGGAACCTTCCACATCCATCGACAGCCCCCTTACTCCATCTTCTGAGCGTACGTACCCCCTACTCGGTCACGCACCTTCAGGGTGGGTTAGAGGACAAGCAGACGTGACGACAGATGAGAGAGCATCCTCCCCTGAACAGCACCTTCCCTCAGCCTGCCCAGCCAACAGGTGGTCTGTCCCTCGTTTTGTTAATTTACCTTGCAGGGCCACGCAGAAAACAGTATGATGGTGTTTCTGTGACAAAATAAGCAAAAGACACAAAAGGAAGCATATTCTCAACGTTTTTGCATGGGGGCTCTCTTGCTACCTCATTCCCTAAAAGCAGCTACATCTGAGCGCTGGGAGGCATTTCTGTGTTGCCAAGCATTAGTATTTGGCAAACCAATTAAGGTCTGTGCAATAGATCAAAAGTAATGCAAAAAGATTCTGTTTTCAGAAGGATGTGGGTAGAAGCGATATATTCAAATGTTTAGGGCCAGGTTTAAAAAAAACACAGCAACAAACAAAAACCCAAGTCAATTCTCACCTGGCGCTAAGATTTGAAACAGGATGGATGCCCTGTCAACAGCTCCAGCCACGTCCGTGGGACACTGACATGGGAGAGGATACCTTCTGAGTCCCGAGTAACTTACACATGTGCAAAAAACTAAGCAGCAGGTCCTGAACCTTCATACCAAAACACTTCTGGACATGTGCTCAATTTTTTCTTTGAGAATCACAGTTAAGTTTTCTTCCATTCGCGTGAGCAGCCACCAGATTTCTATCTCGACTAAGCTGGTATGCTTTAGAAGTCTGCATGTGCTTCAATACAGTCTTTTAAAAACATTGACAGCATAACTATTTGCATATTGTGTACGATACAAGGAAAAATCACAACATTAACAACCACTCCTGAAAGGAACTTTTCTAAGAAGAAATTTTCCTGGACAACTATTACCCTGTTTTACATTTTCTTCAGGTATTTTTTGGAAGAGTAGCCAGGCACTGAGCAGGAAAGTATTTCAGACATCCACAGGGCTGACCAAAGCTCACACTGCTGAATCCTGAGTGACAGGCTGGACCCTCGTCACCTCATTAACGAGGGGATGAGAATGGCTTGGGATTCCTTGGACACCTTGGTTTACGCTCACCAAGAAATAAAGCTGCTTGAGTAATTATGGAAATATATAAATGCCAACCATTCCTCGGGGAGGGAAACTGTGAAGGGAACCAGCTGTGCTATTCGACATTTTCTGAAGTGTACGGATCAGCGTTCCCTTTCCATTCCCCTTGCTCTTCCCCTTCGCCAGCACTGTAGCCTCCTGGAGGCAAACACCTCCGGAGAGTTTATAAAAGCTTTTCCAAAAAATCTGTGTTCTTTCTACGTTTTCCAAGACATAAATCGGAAGTTGTCGATCAACAACAACAACAACCACCACCTAGCCGTGGTTTTTTGTTTTGCTTTAAACACCACCACTCTAAGAAAGCGCCTTCTGTTCCTTGTTTGTCTGAAATACACCTCTTCAAGGGAAAAAACTCCACAGAAATCCCCAGGGCTTGTCCAAAGGGGCACTTCACTGAAGTCCCTGTACAACACACATCAGATGTGGCAATGCTGACCACGTAAGACTTATCGTCCTGGTTTTCAGCTGCGTGAATCATATGATTCCAATCCTCCAGCACACGAGACCTCAACTTGTTCCCAGTTTCACTAACGACACAATTATGAATAAACCAAGGTGAACGGGGTGAGTGTAAAAAAGTCCAAACTCTCGGGGCCGTGACATAAAACAGACCACACACTTCGAACGAGCCATCCCTCAGGACAAGAGGCAGGGGGGGACAACGGGGTGGATGACAAAAGGACATGAATCACGGAAACTTGTTTACAGTATTACTTTGATCTGAAACATAAGAAGATAGTAATTTGCCTTCTAAAATAAGAACTTCCTTTAAAAGTAAAAATGAGGATGTGCTAATCAAATGTTATTTAGTATAATTAATTCATAAGAATAGCAGCTACCACAAGAATCTCTCTGAATTGTTCTTTCCTTAGGTTTCTAAATCAAATTTTCTGCAGCCATTTTATTTCTTTTCTCAAAAGCATCTTACAAAACCTTTTACTGAAGTCAGAAAAACACCATGAGTTATCTGGAGGTGTGTATTTTCTTTGTTAATTTCTTTTTTAAAGTGTCCTCATGTTGTCCAAGATTTATTGCCATCTGCCATGCCAACGGGACCTGCCAGGCATACCACAAGATTTCACAGGGACTGCCACAGAGCAGCATTCACCCGGTCAGAGTTCAGCATCGTGCGGATTTGTATCAAATGACGCATTTACAACAAAGATGCTAAGGATGAGAACCACGTAATGCCATAGCAACTTGCCTCACCGATGCTTCCAACACTGATTTCTCTACTTCTCAGAACTAGAGTTCTTCCCGGAAAAATAAAAAAAAAGAAAAGAAAAAAAAAAGAAGAAAAAAAAAGGAAAAAAAAAAAACCCAACCAGCACAATAACAAAACCAAACAAAGAGCTGTCGGATAACAAGAGCAGGAGAGCAGGGAACAAGGGAGCAGTGCAGGCGTGGTGGCTGTCCTGTGCCACCTCCAGCTGTCCCACACCTACAAACTGCTCTTTTTAAACATCGGGATTTTCTGCAGATGCCCGGAGAGCGCCAAGCTGACGGGCACCGGAGGAGCGCCCCAGCAGCTGACTTTTGGCAGCAGAGGGCAGAAGCCACGTCAGTCATTTATAACTCAGGTTTTCCTTTACCTGTGGCTACGATTCACTCCAGAGGAAAAAGGGCAGGAAAATAGAGGGGCTCCAGACAGATAAGTGCCAAAGGAAAGGGGAAAGATAGTACTGAAGAGGCAGAGAAGAGAAAGTAGAGACAAAATGGAGAGCCAGAAAGAAATGACAGCAAAAATAAAGCTGTAGCGCAAAACAGAGAAACTTGAAAGGGAAAGAGTAAGACAGTACCACCAACACCAGAAAGATTTGCAAACAGAATTCACTGCTAGGAAAGCAGCACAAGAAGTCAATTCAACAACTTCTAGCATCGATCAGGCTTAAGAGGAAGAGAAAACGCACGTTACATGGACTCAAGAACATAAAACTGGTACCAGTTTTCCCAGCAGAATAATAAAAAAAAATGAGAGGGGTGGAGGGGCTGGGGGTGTGATTCTGGGGGAGCCTGTGATGAAAAAGACAACAGTGGTGAATACCATCGCCACTCAGGGCAGCGTGGCCCAGCCAGGTGAGCACGGAACAACACGCACCCCTACCGGCATTTTTCACCACCCGCAGCAGAGTGCTGAATGAGGCCAGACCCCGACTGCCGTGGGAGCGCCTGGAGACCCAGCTTCAGCCTTGCAACGTCATCGACCGAACATCATCTCCCTTGGCAGCAAATTTCCAGCATATTTTCACGGCTACTTCTAGGGGTGAGATGACGTGTCTGATAGACTAACGAAACTTATTTCTCGTCAGAATTCCCACATTTCCCAAATACAAAAGGCTAGATCAATCTGAATATGTTACTGCATGCTTTCCAGCACAGACTTGACCCTGTGCACCAAGCAACGGGTACGTGTAAAAAACGAACCTATATGGCAAATTAAAGTTTTGCTTTAGGCATCAACATTTGAAAAGCCCACATGTAATAATTTACTGCGTTGTATTGGCAATAAACACATTAATACTCGCACAGCGTCAACTACCCTTCCCTTTAAACCAGTACCTAAGAAAGAGAGAAATGCAAACGTGTAGGGCCAAGTCTGAGAGCTTCCTATAGCTTTTCCGCAGAATGCTAGCTGGCCTAATAAAGAATTATTATAATAATCCTTTATTATATTACTTGTCATATTTACATTAAATAACAAAGTATACTGTGCCACACGTATGTCCAGCCCATTGTACATACACTACTTCTACCACGGAGTCACAAAATAGAACAGCGTCAGACTGAAGCCCAACTTGGCAACACTGTTATTTGGGAACAGTCTGTCACAGTATTTCTTTGGAATTGTTGGAAACACTTTTTTGCAAATGGTGAACGTCCAAAGCAGAAAGTCGTAAGTAATATTAAGAACATTTGGTCTGTCTCCTCGCTTCCTTCTTTTTGTCCTCTGCCTTCAGTCCCATCTGTGCACCTATCACTCCGAGGACAGGTGCAAAAGTGACTAAGAATCACAGTAAGACATTTCACCTGCTCTTCATGCCAAGTGCCTGCAGGCAGACCACTGCCCGGACAAGGCGCACACGCTGTACATAAACAAATTTTCTCAGACCAGGAACCTGTGTTGAGATGATCTATCTGACACACAGCAGCACAGCCACTCCTTGTACCTGTTTGGAAGGAAACAGCTCGCAGGCATTTCAAAAACCTGCCGCTACCTCGGCAAAACCTCCGTACTGAGGTTTTTATACTTACAAAATATTCTGAGGTTTGCAAAAAAGGCATTTTGTTCTTGGGACAAAGAACAGCCTGCGTTTGAACCAGCAGCTTGCCTTGGGCTCCCTGCGAGGCTGCCTGCCGGAGAGCGGGCACCGGGCACCGCTCACGGATGCTCAGGCTGCACCAGCCACCCAACCCACCGGCTGTGCTCCCAGCTCGGGGGGCTCTTCCCCGCTCAGATCAGGCATCAGGGGGCAACCGCTTCTGCCGGAATCCACAGGTTTTGTCTCGTCTGTATTTTATCCGCCCTTAGTCAAGTCACAAAGAAAAGTATTACACCATGCGATGTTTCAAGCCAAACAGGTGTTTTGACAGTACTTTGTTACCAACTCTGCTTCTCAAACAGATTTACACCTCTGTTCCAAAGAGTACTTGTACACTAAGAGTACTCTCTTTATCAGTACTTATCCCCACTGGGAAAAACCCATTTTCTTTCCACCTTTCTGCAACACATTTACCACTGCCCTGTCAAGCAGTCAAGTGCCATTACACCCACGTGAGAGCCGTGCAAACAGCTTCAGGCACCTCGAAGCACCTAAGCAAACCCTGGTGCGTCTGACAAGCTCTTGAGCCGCTGCAGGTTGAACGCGGAGACGCCAACCGCCGCTCGCCCCGGGCCACCGTGCCGGTACCGGTGCGGTCGGCCACCCCCGGCCGCAACACCCGCGGGCAGACGGACAAGCCGGTGTTCAAACATACACCCGCCGGTTTAGGTACCGGCGTCCGCGTGTGTACGTGCGCGACCCGAAGCGGAGCTCCCCGCCGATGCTCCAGCAGGGCGGGACGGCGGCCGGGGGGAGCCCCGCGGCCCCGGGACACTCACTGTGCGGGTCGCTCTTCTCCCGGACGCCGTCCACCCTGCCGTCGGGGTTGATGCGCAGGAAGAAGCCGCCGTTCTTGCAGTAGAGCCGCTTGGGGTCCTTGAAGTGCCCGGGGGGGAAGGCGCCGCTGCCCCCGTCGTCGGGCAGCGCCGGCAGCGTGGTGATGCTCCCCGCCGCCGCCATGCGCCGGGCCCCGGCGGCGGCGCCCCGCCGCCCCGGGCCCCCGCCGCCCCCCGCCGCCAGCCCCGGGCGGCCTCGCCCCCTGCCGCGGCCGTCCAGCCTCGCCTCGCCGCCGCCCGCCCCGAGCCCTGCCCGGCCCCGCTGCCCGGCGCGGCCGAGGGTCCGGTCCCGTCCCGTCCGCGGGAGCTGCGCAACGGCGCTGCCGGCCGGCGGGCGGAGGGCGGGCAGCGAGAGCCGCGCACGCCGGGACGGGCTCCCCCCGGCACCGGGCCGCGGCCGCCCCGCCCCCGCCCGCCCCCGCTCCGCGCCGGGGGCCGCTCCCTGCCGCCGCGGCCGCCGGGGGGGCGGCTCTGGCTTCCCGCCGCGGCCCGGGCGGCGGAGCGGGGCCGGCGGGCAGCGCGGGGCGGCAGCGGGCCCCGGGCCCCAGGGCCGGGCCGGGGCAGCCCGGACGGCGGGGTCCGTTCGCCCGGAGCGCCTGAGCTCCCGCCGCTGGGCGTTCCGGCAGCGCTGGCGGCGCGGGGCGAGCTGCCGGCTTCAGGCTCGCACGTCTCCTCTGGCCTCACCAGTAAAGTAACTGCGGAGTTACTTTAAACCGGAGGAAGTTGGGGGCCGCGGTGTCCCATTGAATTGTTTAAATCGCAACGGAATGAAACGGGTGATGACCTGTTAAAATCCACGCGGCAGCCACTTCACTTCTGCCCGTTTACCGGCGAGAAGCCGGCTCTGCTCCCGGCGAACGGATCAGCTGGTATCCACAAAAGGCAATGCCTGAAAATTCTGGCACCGGCCTTCTAACAACACTACCAGTATTTCCAAAACAAATGCATACATGGTTGATAAAGCGCACTGACCGATCAAATACACCCCGTGCGTGAGGCCGACTACAGAACAGGATGGAGAGGATTGTTTCCAAATCCAGGCTTTGTGCCCCAGATCGCCCCTCTAGCAGCAGGCTGTGCGTGCCTGCACCTCCCATTCTCTGGCTCGAAAGGCAGCACAAGCAGCCCTGGACAATCCCAACTGGGACAGCGAACGCTGGTCTTTCCATTTCACAGAGACAAGGGTACAGCAACCTGCACGAAGAAGTAAATGCCGAAGCAAGACACATTGTCCAGCACATGCAATTTGTAATATTGGTTTTGGTAGTACCCATGTAAAGGAATTTTGTTGCCGATCAACTTCCCTTCCCAACTCTGACCCCTCACAACCCATAAACTGTATTTCTGTACCAGAATTGGTGACAATTACGCTGCTTCCCACACCCTCGCTCCAGAGGTTGAAGCATGATGAATGGAGCAGGCAGAGCCTGGCACAGCCCGGCCCAGGGCAGGCGCAGGTTCACCCCCGTGCCAGCCAGCCACCCCCCCATAGCACCCCGGGCATGGCCAAGCCTCACGCACCTGCCACCATTCTCCATGCATGGGGACTTCAGCCCCACCGCTCATGAGCATCCCCTCCTTCACCTCACATTTTCCAGCTTCTTGCTGCCCGTCTACTTATAACTCTTTCTGCTCTTTCTCCTGGAAATCCCACTGTTCTCATTGTACCTGAGAGTTTTGGACAGTCACAGCCAATGGCAAAGACCTTCCCCATCTTCTCTCGCTCTTCTGCAACAGAAGCTGTGTTCAGGGCTTTTCCTGTCCTTGCACTATAAAGTCTTCCAAAGCCCTTCCCTCTTTCTTGGAAGGTAGATGAAGGAATGACGAAGGTAGATTCAGGTAGATAAAGGCAAGGGATGAAATCATCATTCTTAAACCTGTAAGAAGTTGTGGGGTTTTTAGAAAAACAAAACCCAAAAAATCCCCAAAACTCCCCAAAATTTTCTAAAGACTAAACATCTGTAGTTTCCCTCAACCATTTCTACCTCTGCCTTCCCCTGCACACACAGCAGGCCTTTCATGGCTCTTGCATATCAAACCCTGAGCGCTGCCCTGGGAAATCATGTTTCAGCATCTCACAGGTCAGCCCTCCGTCTTCGGGGATGTACCCCAGGAGCCCCCCACACAAGCACAGCCTTGGCTGGCTGGAAGCCCCGTCACCAAGCTGCCTGCGGCTTAAACCCTTATTTCTTAGGACAGGACCTATCAAGGAGTCTTCTTAGGAGTCTTCTAGGCCCTGGCCCCTATGATGAGGCCCAACTCAGTGGTGGCAGGGTGAGTAAGGTTATCAGTGCAAATTCCTTAGCAAATGATCCTTTTAACAAAATTCAATTTAAATTAGCTACCAGTAAAACTGTGGGGCTTGAGAGCTCCTTAGACACTTGTCATGGGGGCTTGTGTCCCTGGGGCCTAGAAATAAAAGACAACAGAGCTCAAATGGAAGGTCACATTACCTAACGTATCTGCACTCATCTCAAGATCTGCCAACTTTATTTTTTTAAAATATATTTTCCTTCTCTTCTTCAAATGGAAAACATACCAATTTTATTTTCTCCATTCTACTTTCTTCTGCACGCCAACCTTTTAATAGGGTCATTAATATTCCCCTTGACATCGACTAAAGCAATTTTGGCAGCAGCGTTTTCCTTTCTTGTAGCCTTTACCATGTTACCTCTACCACCACCCTTCCTGAACTCAGACCTTGCACACAATTATACCCATACAGCTACTTCCCCTCCACCCAAACCAGTAACTATCCCTGCTTCCAGTAACTATCCCTGCTTCCAACCCCCTTCATAGCCTTCTCTCGGCCTGCGTAAAACACGCTCCATGGTAAAATGCCTTAAACTCTGCATTCCTTCTACTTAAAAAATTAATCTCAGAGACCTATTCTCTAACCTGTTCCATTTATCTAAATTACCTACATTTTTGTGCTCGTCTTGCATTGTTTTGTAACCGGCTACATGTTTTTAATAGAATCATAGAATCATAGAGTATATATTTTTATATATATATATATATAGAGAGAGAGAGAGAGAGAGAGATAGTAATCTCAAGTTGGAAAGGGACTCATGGGGATCACTGAGTCCAACTCCCTGCTCCTTGAAGGAACAGTTTACCTCTTAGGGAGAAAAATGTGCTTTATCCAGTGTTGCTCTCATATTAAGGGGTAATGCTGAACACAAGGCAATTCATAAACAAGGCGAAACACTCCATTACGATGGTAGACAACTGTGGACCATCTGTATATCCAAACATCGCCTTTATTCAATATATAATGCTTAAATTTCTAGAGACTCTCAGTAGCGTTGTTCTCAGAACACGTGGGCAGGGGGTGGACCACCAAAAACCACAACCAAACCTAAATTATATTGTTAGGCTGGTTACAGAAAAACTGTGAAAAACGCCAAGAGCACTTTTTGTGATATTTCAAATGAGGACAACAAACTCCATCAGCTCCATCAGTTTTTAATTTTCACTCCAAAGCGCAAGAATCCAGCCTACAACTTTCCCAGACTTTCCAGCAGTTACTACTACAAATCCTGCCACGTGCCATGTGAAATTAAGAAAATTTCAATCACTTTCCATGAAAGCTGCTTTTAGAGGTGTTTCAGCCATATGACCTCAACAGTTTGCTACAACTATGTCTCCACAGGGTGTTTGGTCACACAGGTATCATGAAGATGGTGTTTGAAAAGTGTGCTACATTAATCTGCAGAACACCTGATTTACTATCAAATTAAAACTAAACAAAACCCCCCAAAAAACTCACTTCTGAGGGCTTTTTTTTGGTTTAATATGTTTGTTTTTTGTTTAATAACTACAGGAAAAGCCAAGACACACGGGCACACCTCAGCTCGTCCATCTGCCCACCATTAAGACCTACTGGTAAGAGGTTTGTATCGATACAGCAGCATCTCCTGCTGCCGTTGGAAATGTAACAACAGCCCCAGGCTTCCAGTCCATCACAGCACTTCTTGATTCCCTGGGTTTCTTGGCTGCCAAATCCTTCTCTCTTTGGTGTATATTCAAGTAACGATTAGCCAAAAAGAGATGGATAAGCTGTGTCTCTTTTGACGTTTTTCCTGTGTTGTCTCGCGCTCAGCTAGCAGTGGAAAAAACATTCCTCTCGCTCCACCAGCACGTATTGATGCTGAATGCCTCCCACCAGAATTCTCAGACGTTCGCCTGTCACAAAGGCAACATCCTCCGCAGAGTTCAACACTCGGGGCCAAATCTTCCATAAGCATCTTTGGCTCCAGCGTTAGGCAAGCCCACAGGCTGGCCCCGGGTTTACAGGAACACAGGAGCTGCCAGACAGCCGGTAACACCCCACCGAGGGAGCGCCAGGTCTCCGCCGGAGCAGGGAACGGCTTCCATCTCAGCTGGCCTTGCACAGTGCCTCCGTTAGGGTAAGCCTCATGCTCTCCCCCAAGCACCAGTAGGTATCACTTCTACCACACGCTCTCTCCTGAATCTCAAGCATGCGGTGATAAGCCTTCTATACAGGCAGGATTTAGCCCCGCTCCTCTGACGGTGGGCTGCCGTTTTCCTAATGCAGTCTTCCTTGGTTAATCCTTAGCGTTAAGGCAGGCTATTTTGTCCTCCAAATAGCCCTGAGGGAAGAGGGGCTTGCAAAGTGAGAGGAAGGTAATTTTGTGAAGAACACAGTTGTACTAGGATCGGAAAGGGGAAAGCGCATTCTCTCTCTCTCTCTCTCTCTCTCTCTGTCTTCTCACTTTCAGGATATTGGAATTCTCTGCTCCAGGTGTCTCCTCCAGCTTAGAAAAATAAATCACAAAATTTGCACGATGTAGATGACTTGAAGAAATTCACCTCAGTGCTCCTTCCAAGTGCAAGATAACCTTGATGTAAGAGAAGAGCTTTTGTGCAGGCAGGCATCTGGATAGATGAAGTACAGTAAGTGTCTTAATCTTTTAGTGAACTATTTCTGTTTGAGATAACACACTTCTGGGAAAAAATTACCGCATAACTTTAAATATATTTCTTTCCTTCAAACTCTGAGCATGAATTTAAAAATTCAGTAGTAATTTATTCCCTGGAATTCTTAGTTTTTTCACCATCAACAGCTGGTATTTATATTCTGGGTCAATATTCATATGCTCACTCAGGAGCTTAAATGTATGCTTCAGCTGCTTTGTACAATGGAGCATACGGACACAAATCCATCTAGAACAGACAGACTTTTTCTTCTATATATTAGTTACTATAGAAAGTGGTCTCATTTTTTGCTTACCTTCTTTTGTAAATGCAGCTTATGAGGAAAAACTTACGTATTTTAAGTATATATGCATATTATTAAGTGCCTGAGAAAGTCTTCCTGTACGGACACTTCTTTAAAAAAAAGATCTGTAACAGAAGTTAAGCTTTCCATTTACCTTTCTGATGACTTTTTGACACTTCATCAAGGCTTCTTTTTTTTTTTTTACCAAAAGCTTATTTCTTCCCTCTTCATCTTTTTTTCTGGTACAAACAGTAGAAAGAAATCGCATCAACAATAGAAAAAAATCTTCTCCCTATTATAAACCTCTTATAGTCTCCATTCAGTTCAGGAGAGTATTTTATTCCTGTAAAGCACCAGTGGACACTTGTTTATGCCTTTCTAAAGTAAAATTTTCTGAATATATGCTTAATCTGAGTATGACCACAGACGGCCAAAACTTTTGTTTGGGGTTGTCTTTACAAATGGTTGATGTTGGAAACATAGCAGCCCAGGATGGCTGAAGATAAGAGAACTAACAATCCAGTGAGGTTTAAACTGGAAGCAAATCAAATTTGGTATGGTCCAAAATGATTGCATTTGGAAAAAGAACTGAAATGTCTAGAAGCAGGGACAGCTGTTGCAGATATAAGAGATACAGTAGTGACCTCAGCTTATGAGAAACAAGAAACAGTGTTCTAAGTACAAATAGTTACGGAGGTTAGAGTTCAGAATTAGCAAAATCACCACTCTTCCTTCTCTCTAATGTACATAAAAAAACATATATACACACTCCCTCACTGTATATACATTATATAGAATAATACATATAAATCAGCAAAATTACTTAAGGCTAAGAAAATAAACAATGTCAATACAAAGATTGGTAATATTTATGAGAGAAAAAGACAATTTATAAAAATACTCCGAAATCAAACATCATGAACTCAAAGAACTTGAGTTAATACTGGATTTCAAAGA
The DNA here is from genome assembly GCF_017639655.2 of Falco naumanni. Taxonomy (NCBI): domain Eukaryota; kingdom Metazoa; phylum Chordata; class Aves; order Falconiformes; family Falconidae; genus Falco; species Falco naumanni. Next base: position 5,426,087 of record NC_054054.1, on the reverse strand, counting down.
AATCCAAATTTATTGAGAGATTCCTTAGTGGGAACAATCATAAAACCACATCTCTTTCTCACAGCGTTGCATTATAACCATAAGATAATGATTTAGGTATTTATCCCTCCTGATCCCATGCCACTGAAAGCTGAAAAGGTCAGTGGTCCAGCTGTCCTTCCTACCTCCATGACAACATGGGCTACGCATCCAGGCAGTGTAAAGATCTTTACGTGAAGTCAGTCAGTAGTCCTGTCAGTTGTCCCAAAGTAACTCATCCCCTACTTCTGACTCAAGACATCTTTCAGTTGCATTATATCACTACAGGGTAAAGCAGTTGCTCTTGCATTAGAAATGCTTGGACACAGGTTAAGAGATTATAGGGACATATCTTTTTCCCTGTAGCAGGGGCGGGGCGCGGGGAGGGGGAATATATCAGTGCTTGTGAGGCAAAGAGAAAAATGCAGCCAGTGTCTGTCTGTGTTGCTGTTGTCATTTTAAGAAACCCATTAACCCACCTGAACATGTAAACATATAAGATGTGGATCTTCACATAAACACAGAATAGTTGAGGTTGGAAGATGTCTCTGGACATCATCTGGTCCATCCACCCTCGCTGCTCAAGCAGGGCCACCTAGAGCCGGTTGCAACAATCCTAACAGTTTTAACTCTAAATATTTCCACATCAACTACAAACCACTGCGGGTCAAAATTGTTTCTCTCGCTGTGTTATGCTGCCTAGCAAGTGATGAGGAAAGAGGGGATCTGTTGCAGATACTTCTTTATCCTCTTTTAAATTAGGTTTTTGTCTTTTAAGGGTCTTAAGATTCATAACTTCCATATGGGGTAATTCTGGAGAAAGCTAAATTATTCACAGGACTGCCGTTGGAAATTGAAATATAGGTGGAGTTGAGGAAAATACTCTTTCCGTTCACTGGCATGTTACAGTACAAGGCCAAACTAACTTCATGGAGGAATGCAGCATAGACAATTACCGCGGAATAGGAGTTACCACATCATACAGCTTTCATCATTTCACATTTAAGGGCAAGGAGAGATGAGATCAGCGAGACACTACAAACTAAAAAAAAAAAAAAAAAAAATAAAAGGTTATTTTACTATACCATGAATTTAGTTTATACCAGTTCCTCAACCAAAATCTTGCTTTGCATTGCTTCTGTAGAATATATTAGCTGGTAGGTAGAAAATAGCAAGAATAAAAAAACAAAACCAAAACCCTCTCTCTTGGTAACAATCTGTACTGATAGTATTCCAGAAGGCATGTCACAACAGCTCTCCCATTTGTTTTCTCTTTGTTTCAGGACGGTTTCCATGGATGCCCAAACCTAGGCCCCACTGAAGGGCTCCCCAGAGCATAACACCATGTAGCAGCAGGTCACAGACCCAGCATCACATGCAGAACACAAACATAATTCCAGTAGCACAGTCAACACATTAAACCTCTTGCAAATGGAGTTTCCTGTTCAGGGTATCAGCACACTAGTATTTGAAAAAGGAGAGACAGGCCCTGGAACGCTATTAGAAGTGCAAATAAATTATGCAGTCCCTGATGCTGTATTAGCTTTCAGTTCTAGGGAGGGAGAACTATCCCCAACGAATTTGAGGCTGGGGTGGATGTAGTTACTGTTGCTCCACCACACCCCAATGCATCCATCCATGCAAGGACTGGCTTAGGTGAAACACACCCTGCATTTCTCCCCTCTCTCAGCTACGAAATCATTCCTGCACGTCTTTACATTTACCATTACTGCAGACGAACCTACACCTCCTAGAATATCTGCAGTTACAAGTACTGTAAGCACAACTTAAGCCAACTGGTTCTTGTGAAATCTTGTTTGTTTCTTGGAGAGACGCTTAGCGCATTTCTTCACGGTAGTTTAAAAAACTGTAATCTGCACGCCAAAATAGAATTTGTTATCTGCCAAAAAATGACTTTCCCAACACTGTCCAGGCTATTATCTCAAACCTGACCTGCAATAATTAACTTCCAAGCATCTGGGAGGTTAAATTGCTCAGTGATCTGTCTTGTGCTATGTGAAAGCAATACTCATTACACGCAATTAGTCATTACACAATACTTAGTGCATATAAATAGAACCACTATTTAGTTTACATTCATTTTTCCCCCTTGAGGAAAAATTAGAGAATGAAAGCCTGCATAAACCACTTTGTTACACTCTCATTTGCACGTGATGCAAATTTTGTGAGAACGCGCCCAGCTTTGAAAGCAACCTGAAAAGCTAAAAGGCTTTGTATGCTTCTATGTAGTCCTTATCCCACTGATAATAAATTGATGTGCAAACAGCTTTTGCTTTTCTGCAACTAATCAAATATCTATAAAAAGGTATCACTGCTTAGAGGCACGACAGCAAGACAATCTGGGTAGTGGGAGAAGGACCTGGTCACGCTTTACTGGTCGCATGTTCATTTCCTCTGTAGAAGCTGCATTACCTGGTCCAAGAACTGCCAGCAAATGCCAAGGAGGAAGTTTGCTCTGACAGTAACATGTAAGGCTAGTTTGCTCTGACAGTAACATGTAAGGCTAGTAACCTCTAGTTACTAGCTAGTAAGTAAGTAAGTAAGTAAGGCTAGTGACCTCTGCCTTGTTTAGCTGCAGCTATGAATTCCAGCCATGTCGTACTTCAGATGGCGTTTGGGAAAACTTCTCTACAGACCCCCGCTAACATTACAACAACATGCAAGAAAAGCTAGCTGTACCTTGAGGAGAACGCCAAAGGTGCAAACTCCAAGCGACAGAGGCTCAAAGGTGAAAAGCAAATTACAGGTGCCATCGCCAGTCTGAACGTCTGCCCTGAAGCCTTAGTGGTCCTGGTCTGTCAATGTTAACCTGCCCAAATCTACAACTACCCAGATTCTCTACTGATACCCCCAGGGGACTATCAGCTGATAATGGAGATAAAGCTGGACCCCCAAGCTTTGCCACAGGCCACTACTCTGTGACATTAACAGTAAAAGGTTGTCCTCCCGTGACACTGAGCAGCTGTAGTAGGGGTTATCAGCAGATTTCACAGTCTTCTGACAGCAGGCAAAGGGAAGGCTGTGTCATCCTCCCCAGACCCAGGAATGAAAACCAGGAGGACACTGAAATAGGCACAGACTCATCTTCCTTTCTCTGGTCCACCCCACCCTCCACCCCCAGCCTGTCTCCTCATCCCTTGTCCCCACCCTGTTCCTTTCCCTTCCTCTGCTCTCAGGCACAGGTTTCTAGCTTGTTTCTAACTCTTTCCTCAGCATTTCATGCCAAGCTCTGTCCTCTGGACCACTCTTCCTTTGTATCTCACTATGGCTCCTAGCCATGTGCTCCATCGTTGGGCTTCCTTTGCCCATTTTGTCTTAATCCCTGCCTCCTTTCTCAAAGTTCAAAGCCCACGTTCTTGTTCCCCAGCCAATCCTCATAACCCTGTAGCTTAGTTTTTCCATAGACCTTTCCATTTGCCTTTCCCTCCTCACAGTAGCTCCCAGTTCCCCATTTCACGCTCCTGGCAGGGCAAGTAGTCTCCAGTCCCCTCAGGTTGCCCACCACTGTCGTGCCGGCCCACCTGCCTACGTACGACAGGTAAGGTTGGACAATGCCCAGCCAGCTCTGCTAGCAGTCCTGCTCCTCAGGGCCCCCATCTGCACTTACTCAAAGCACCCCAGGGGACCCCAGCCCACCCCACACTGTCACATCGCTTCAGGCCTGCCGTCCCCAGGACGCGAAGAAGGGGGCAGAGGAGAAGGGAAGTGCTTTTGCCCTGCTTGGTACCTCCCTTTCAAATATTCTTCAGCCCTCCAGTGTACAAGGTCTAACTGAGGCTATTCTGAAGCATCTGGACAAGTTTAATGGTTGTAACAAACTCAGTCACAAGGCTTCCTCTAAAATTTTGTGAAACTAGATGGAATTTTAACTGTTCAGTTTCAAGCTCACAGGAATTCCTTTCTGACAAAAAGGCTGAAAATCCCAAACAGCTCCTAAACCTCATACAGCTCATCGCAAAACTGTTTATTACAAAACTCTTCATGCTTGTTTAAAGAAGATACTATTGCATAGATTACCTCAGCAACTGCAACCAATCACCAACTCATACATCATCCAGGAGTGCTTCACAGATGGGGAAAAATAACAAAAACTTACGTAGCTAACTTCATTGCCATAAATACTAAGGGCTTTCACTCTGACTAATCACACACCTTGAGTCATTTCACTGAAGCCAACAAGTAACTTGTAAAAACAACAAAAAACTCAGTCAGCAAATGATAAAAATCCTTTCCCTCAAAGACCAACAAGTCAAATTCATTGCAATACTAAGGAATCAAATCAAATCAAGGTGGCTGGCTAGCATATTTTAGTGCATATATTTGCGTGCATCTATTATACACACAAGGATGCATATAACTGAGCGCTCAGAAGACTGTTCTGTAAAATAGTCTGGGCATCCTGGCCAAGATGAATGCTGTTATTTCCATTCATAATCAAATTGCAATTTTTCAGACAGAATAATCTCAGAGTTTTCATATTAAAATGACAGCAGTTTATGAATCAATTTATGGGCTTTGTCATCTAATGATTCATTTATTTTAAAAGGACCGTATTGATGATTCCTTTCATTGGGTTACACATCACAGTTTATGTCAGTTGCTCCTAACACAAAGTTGGCCTTTTCTTTCATTAATTTCTTCCCCATTGTTGCATTTCCCACTGTTGTTGTTGGAATACAAACAAATACAGAGACTCACCTCAGAGGTATTAGCCTTTTCTTATGACATCAGTGTGTAGGCTGTGCAAAATCGAGGCATCAGTTAGTCACTCGCACCATCTGTGTGGGCCCGGAGAAAGCACGATGTAATCTGTCATATGGTGAGCTTTGTACAAAACAGCAACAATCCATATTCAGCTGTGCAGATGAAATGGATCCCTTGAGGAACTTCGGTTTGCTGGAGCGTGCGCTCGTGGGTGCCAGCGGCTGGGGGTCAGCTCTTCGTAACACAATGAGGGAAAACTTTCTGTTTGTCCAGACATGAATCGGGAGGGTGGTGGCAGGCAGTTTCACAGACTAGAGTTTTCTAGCCAGACTGTGGTGGTATTAAGTAGCACTTTAAAATTTCAGAGCCAACATCCTTTCTCATTTTCAGTGATGTAAGAAAATTTGCTCTGGGATGACTTGAATACAAGAAAGGAGAAAGTGATGAAATCATTCCTCTTAGGTTTTTACTTCTCACGGGAGTAAACCCATTGTTTTCTCTGGCCTCTCTGAAGCTACCTCGATGTTGTTTGTTCAAAGCTGGGAAGGCAAGGGTCTGCCTTGCAAAGGAAAAGGCTAAATGCATAGTTAGCAGCTCTCCCAAAGCCTCCCTGTGTAGAGGTGTGTGGCAGGAGTGCACAGGATATATCCCCAGGCTACCTCACCTATTTGGTTGGAATTTCAGATAACATCACTTTTTACTCGCCCCCCTCAAATAGCACCTCTCCACTGACTTACTTCTTTAGCAGTCATCTCTAGATTTTATTTTTAGTGCATACAGATAACAATTACATGAAGATACAGCTACATTTTTACATAGAGGCACTTGCATGTTCCCAAGAAAAGTCCACAAGAACCTTTATGGCCCTACATCAAATTACTTCAGCTTGTGCTGAACAGAATTCCTGTAATAGGTGTTTTCACTAAATAGGTGTCTTGCCACAATCCCTACAGTTACAGATACTGTAAAATAATGACACCAATGCCACACCAACTACTTCATGTTTATAAAAGATATCTGTGGAGATGACTTTCAAGGACAATTATTTATTCCAACCTCCTTTTCTCAATGATACCCAGTAACCCAAAAGGCATTATTAGTTGCTGAGCAATGGTTCTCCTTTCTTGCTTATGTACTGCTCACTACTTTTTTTTTTTGAGTGTGGTTTGTTTGGTTTTTTTAATGTAAAGAACTGTGCTACTTATTTTCAGATTAAGAATATGATCTCATGCACAACTTTATTATCGGGCATAGTTATTTTTATGGAACACTGGTTATAGTCCTAGTGGCTAAATCACCAGAGAGATAGAGATGAGCATAAATATTTTTCCCAGCTGTGGCTGAGAAATGGAGAGCAGAACAGAGCAGCAGAGAGCTGTGATCTTTAGCAAACAAGACTCCAAAATTTTGAGGGAGGAGAATGCAATCTGCCGCCTCATCCCAACAGCCACCAGAAGGGGAAGACCAAGCTTTCTACTTTATTAGCAAGTTAAATAACAGAACAAACAAGAACGGATAGAAAAGTGAACCTGCTGAGTACAGCCCAAAGACATTTAGTTAGGAAAGCCAGAAAAGAGCCTTTCCTTATGCTTTTTCTGTAACCACTAGAGCCAACCCTTTTCATGTTTTGCTGCATCTAACAGCGTGTGCTCTTGTCTGGTTTCTGGGAGAAATCTCCATGCTCCATAAAGGCAATCAGATGAGAGTGTAAAGTATCATAACAAAGCTCTCAGGAGCTAGGGGTAGGAGAGCAGGAAAAAATATATATGGGAAGAAGTGAAAAATGCAATATAAGGAATGAGTTACTGTCAAAGAATGTTTTCTCCAGAGCCTGTAACAAAGTTAGGATAATCGTGTAACAAAAACCTGTGATTTTATTACACAACTAGCTCAACTATTATTTTGAACTGATTCCACGTTTAGTGCAGCCCAGCCAGTGTAACATAACTGCCAGACATACACAATTAGTGAGTGTTTTCATGAGTCAATTAGACCCATTTTGGGAGCTCTGTTCAACACTTTTTTTTCAAACTTAGGGGATGACTGCAATTGAATTTATTTCATTAGAGTTGTTAGCTTGATGACAAGCCTCTTTAAATCAAACCTTTTCTGTTGTTCCTCCTTACACTCTTACCTTCAATACCCTGAGCATAACTTTCTACAGAAATCAGTATTTTAGGGTATCTCCATTTTGCTTACTATTTTTAAACAGTTGATTCCCAGAAAACCTCTCCCATGCTCTCCCAGTTAAGCACCAATAAAGCCTCTCAAACTGGATGTCACCCTACGACTGGAGCCAATTCAGGCCTTGATCCAAATCCCTTAAAAATCCATCCAAGACGTTCACCTGAGCATGGCAGACATTGGTTTGAAGACCTTTGATTTCCCAGCCAGTTCTCACAAGAAGTCCTGGCCCTGTGCATCACATATGTGAAACTGCTTTGGTGTAGGACATGCGGTAAGGACAAGTGAATAAATATGTGACAAAAATAATGAAGAAGCGATTTGTGTTTAAAAAAAAAAAAAAGTCAGCATCATTTGTAGTTTTATCCAGTTATTTTTTAAGCAACTGTACTTAGCAGATGGAAGTACTTTTCTGAAAAGAAGAAGAAAAAGAAATTTTATGAAGGAGCGAACAAATGCTTTTTGGTTGCCACATGCCCAGGACACAACACCAAATTCATAGCACTCTAAGAAAGAAGCTGCCACATGTGTATTACTGTATCACGTCTTAGGAGATGACAGAGGTGAATAGTTTTGGTTGTTAAAATCACCAAAGTGGGCTACCTTTGTTCTTCCACTCACATATAAAACAGATCAGCGCTGAATACACTATTTTTATTTCAGTCTCTTTATGTCAACTTTGTGTACTGTCTTTAAAAAAAAGATTATGCATATACTGCAATGTTTGGATTACTACCATGTGGGATAATTGAAACCACAATAACATTACCTCTCAGATGCAAGTCTTTTTTCCAGGATGGTTACAGGCAAGAAAGGCAAGTCAGCTGTAAGCAATAAGATGAAATGACTGGAACAAACTGAATGCAATTAGCTTAGTAGACTGAATGGAACTGGCTAGAATTCAGATGTGGTACAAATGAGTATAAACAAAGAGTTGCATTTGCTTACCTCATGACTGAATTTGATCTATTGATCTTAGCATATGAAAAGCAGTGGTACTGGGAGTAATTTAACTGTAATTCCTGCTCTCTTGTAGTTAACTAAACTGTCATTGGCTTCAACCTGCAGAAGATGAAGCTCTGAATGGTTAGGAATTTCCCGACTTAAAAGCTATATCTTCAACAGGTTACAAAGCAGAGACAGGGCAGAGAGGTCTGATCCCAACTGCCTTTAAAAGAAAAAAACAAGTATCAGTAAGACATTTGCTATGAAACTTCAGTGGAATCAGGATTAAGGACGCAGGCAACAGGAGAAAAATAACGTGTAATGAAATAACACCGTACTGTTCCAGACTAGTATAAGAAAATTCTACTATAGTGTGCTTCTGGCGTTTTAAGACAGACCAACCAAAACTTGTTGGGGAAAAAAAAAACCCTTACAAATATGTAGGACTATAAAACAGCATTCAAAATCAGCGCAATTCAGAGGAGGGTTACACATAGCAAACAAGTGATGTTCATATGTTGAAATGCACGAGACGTGCTTTCTTTCACTGGAACGCATTTTATGATTTTCACATCAATCTATTCTCACTAGAAATGACTCCATCTTCACTGGCCATAAAGCATAATCTCACAACATTACTTCTTTTTAAGGCAAATAATTTGTCATAAAGAAGAAAAGAGTAACTGTTCTTAGACATAGCACCTGTTGCTAGCCTTTTCCCAGGATGCAGCTGCCATTTGCACAGCAGTTGTACTGCTCTATAGGTTAGGGTAAAGATACAGCCCTAATTTTCTATTCCCCCCCCCCTTTGGTGCACTATTGCCTTTGTTAATTTTCAATTCACAGTTGTTAGAGACAGAACAGATTTTTTTTTTTTATTCCAGGGGCTACAGCCACAGCCCATGGAAAGCAGAAGCAAGCAAAAGTCTTTTGGTACACCCAATTCCTTCCCCAAGACAGACATACATAATTTTTTCAGATGAGACATAACCCAGCACTCCACAAAACAACCCCCCCAAAAAATAATATTTGTTTTTAAGTGTATGACACAATGGAGGAAAGAGGGTAAATTCCAGATAGCTCAGCATGTTTTCCTGGATCGTCTCTTACGTAACCCCCCAAATTCAGTATCGCAACAGCCTGCTGGGAGCAGAGGAGAGTGGGTCAGGAGCTCATTGACAATACCAGGCTCGTGCACATACACACACAGCCACCACACACACAAGGCAACAAGAATTAGCTAGTCCACTGCAAATGTCAGCCAATTTATGTAATATCCTTTTACTCAGCATTTCTTATTCACTGGAAAGTGAAAAATCTCAATAAACAGTCTCTGAAGAATTGAAAGTGGGGGAAGTTAGTTGGATTCATAGTCTCTCTCCAGCCACTGCTGTTGCTGGCTGCTTGATATGTTACTTCAGTTAAATAACCAGTTAACAAGGCAACATTTATTTCATAAGACTCACCAATGCAACCGGTGTTAACAAGTTCTAATTGTTATTAACAGCAGCTGTCATTTTAAGTTGACTAAGCGCAACAGGACTGGGCTGCTGCTGTTCACGTTGTCCTGTGAGGCTCACAGAAGACTTCCTCCAGAATCCAGTTTGTCCAGAGAACAGTTTTTCAGATGGTAGAGAGCCAGGAAGTACAGACCAGATGACAGCAGTGCTAAGACTTGCTGATTTAATACACCTAGGAAACAAAGAAAGAGCTGAGAAGTGGGAGGAGAGTATGGAGATGAACAGGCTGGATATAAAGAATACCAATGATTTCCCCAGCCATCCTTCCTAGTAAAGAAATACACCGGTGGTATATTTATACCACCTTGAAACAGGACTAAGAACCTCACCTGTTCATTGCTTCAGAATTACATATTTGCCAGATCACAAAATACAACCTTTGTCACCGCACTACATTACTTTTCTATTTTTATTTTTAAATTACTTCCTGTCAGAGCTCCAATTCCTGTTCTTTCTAGGAGAGTGAACAGTAATAAGCTATTATGAATGTTGCAGCTTTTTTAAAACTAGAAAGGAAAGAGAAAGAAAGTAGATTTTCTACTTACCACAAAACAGAAGACATTTCAAGTTAATGAGCTTACAATCAGAAACAAAAGCCGTTATGATCAAAGTAAAGCTTACAGTGCACATCAGACAGAATTCTGAAATTAATCACATCCCTTGAAAGGTATTGAAAAATTAAGAAAAAAATAGGGTTAAAGTTCCAGAACCAAGTACAGAAATTCTCAATAAAATACGTGGTCTCTACTTCTATGACAGTGTCATAAAGGAAAAACAAAGCATCTAATCAGCAAGCACAAAAGCTTGAATTTTAATATTTGCTACTGTACTTGTGTTTACCATGGACACCAACATCCACAGAAAACTCACCTGATGAGCCTTCCCTTAAAGGCCATTGGTTTATGCTCCTCTTCAAAGCACAAAATTTAGTTTTTTCCTACTCAAAACATCTTAGTAACCAATTTAGGATTATTTATATGAGCAAGAGGGTTTTGGTTTTGTTTTTTAATTATGAAGGTTCCAAAAACTGTGTAATGTTTGGTGCACCATTTTGTACTTGAATGGTCAAACTATTTTCTTGCAGCTATTTTGAACCTCCATGATAAAGTAATCTGTTTATTAGTCTTATGATTAATCTGATCTATATAAAGAACTTTTATTCCGGAGAGTTTTGTTTGTTTTATTATAGTCATCTTCAATTCCAATTGAATACTTCTGGATTTGATGGAGAAAGATCTATTTAACATGGATCTAACCTCTAAAACTGAAGGTAACATTACTCTGTGAAAGACAGAGGCATGCACAGAAAATTAAAAAATAAGTCTGGTTTACATGAAAAAAAAGTTCAGTAATAATCTTAAACATTATGTCAGCATCCATTTCATTTATTTACAAGACTGAAGTTCTTTTTCTGACTTTTCTTTTTTAGTAACTAAAGTTTCCATTTGTTACTCTTGATCCTCCTGGAAATACAACAGTAAACTATAACATAAGTAGTTATTACAAATACTTAAGATGACTTTGCTGAAAGATTACTTACCTCAAGCATGTCCCAAGAGTCACCTGATCCAATTTGGCTTAAGGGTTGTGTCAAACATTAAATGCAAAATGTTCCTTCAGATAAAAGTAAGATAGAGGGTATGTTACCAAAATACCTACAGGAAATGAGAAAGTATTAGAGACTGTTCTAGTTTAAGTGTGAAAAGATTACATCTCAACATATCATTGTCAATGACCCTTTATTTAAACAAGTCTTGTTGATATGACCCAAACATACGATTTTCCAGAACAGGAGGCACATTTATACATGTCGTAAATGTAGAGTATCATTACATGCCATTGCGTAGTACCTCTAAAAAACCCAGTAAGCTGCAGAATTGCTCAAAATCCTCCTGAATTCAGTCTCTTTTGACTGAAATACGGACTTGAGCAATGCCTGATTAGGTGCTCCCTCCGAACCCCCACTCATAGACAGCATGCAGACACCGCAGACCTTGCAGTATGCAGGAAGATAGGCAGTAATTTCTACAACTGAGATTATCATGATCCTCTACCACAAAGAAACAAGCAGAAGTCTGCTAGATTTTTATTTTATTTTCAAGTTGGAATTTGTTTTATTTAGAGATGTTTAATTTATAATTATATCACGCTGGCTGAATGCTTAGCTGTGTTATGGCACGCTGCCCAGAGATCCTCATGGATGCAGCTTTTAACAATTTGTGTTTCACAGATGGTCTGTATTTGCCTTTTGCCTTTTTTTTTTTTTTTTTTTTAATGGCAAGATTTAAAAATGAAAAGAAAAAGCAATAACAACAGTGGAGCAGTTTTAGACTTTAAATGGTTACTTGTCTCCAGAATTTCTTGTGGAACTGAGTTGCCTCAGATTAATGTAAAATCTGCAACGTACGTATCATATCAATCTCTTAAGTATAGTTTGAACTATTAGGAATATGTAATGCCTTCAGAATTATGTCTGATGTAATGGTATGAGATTATCTGTTGTAATTGAGACTACAAAACCTCTCATAAAGGAATTGCCTTTTATTGTTAGTCGGCTGTAGTGCAGCAGGTCGTTGCTGCCTCAAACACACCTGCAAGGCAATGAGCAGACATTCATAGTTACAGTAAAGTAAAAAACCTTTAAAGACCTACCTCCAGGCAAGGCATAGGGTGTAAGCTTACTTGGTTAACAAAAGATAGGCAATGCTGGAAAACTGGAAAAATGTGAATGGGGATTTTCTCCCTGAAAGGGAAGAATGACAACACATCCTTCCCCAGAGCAGTTCTTTCTGAGACTGCAGCACAGCCTGTAGGCAGTTAGTTCCCTATAGCGCACACTGCAGACCTCATAGACAATGCAGGAGTTTGAGAAGGTCATGTTTTCCATGGGTATCCCAAATATCAACTGTTGCCAACCCTGGGTAATCAACTTCCTAAAAAAAAACAACAAACCAAAACAGAAGCAACAAAAAAACTGACTCATGATATTCTACGGCCTGGCTTAGACGTTAAATCAAGGAGCTAGCCCCATCCACTGCTGGTACTGGCCTCCAGGCAAGGCCACACAGTGACTCTGTCTTACATCCACTTCATTTTCAGTGACATTTCTTTTACAGGACTGAAAACTCCTAAGTGATTGCAGCAAATCACAAGTAGCCCTAGTTCTTCTCAGAAGCAAACACTGGAATCTTGATCCCAAATACTTCATATTTGAGGATGTTGTGGGGTTTGGCTTCAAGTCCCTCACTTTCTTGCCAATTTCACATGTGATTCAAAACCAAGTTCATTTTCTGATCTGTTGCAGTCATTCTCACAAGACATTGTTAGAAGCAGAATACAGAGGGGATAAGAAGAAAGTAAGTTGGAAGAATTTCTGGAGCTGGCACATCCAAAAGGATTTAAGAGGCTAGATCAGATGATGAGGCCATCATCGTTATATTAATCCCTTCCTTCCATGCACAGTTTGGAGGCCTAGGAGGAATTCTCTCTTGCCTGCATTTTTAATACTAAAAGCTGCTTATGTAGAGATGGCCTCTGCTGTAGAAGATAATGTGTGACTGTCTTGTCATTAATGAACATGAAATTATCAGCTAATAAAAATGGTGATACAGTAAAGCAATACAGGAATAAATCCTAGACCACTGACAACTCCTTCCCAGAAGATAAATTTCAGTGGGACTTTTGTTATTGTTCTCAACAGACTGCAAAGAGAAACTCAGGCTGTAATCAGCGGTGGTTTCAAGGCAAATAAAAAGGAATAAATGCCACAAAGAATCCTTCTTAGGCTGCTGGCAACAGCACAGCTAAAAAATTAGCCTCTGCTTGTGACGTTCAAACAGATGGGTGCCACCCAGGTGGAACAGATGACACATGAAACAACAGTCTCTCACTCCGTCATATTTGACCCCAAAAGAATGACAAAGCCCATATTTAAGGAAGAAATTACTGTGATCTGCTACGCATATTATGGAAATCATCCCATGTGCATTTAGAGACATAGATACAGAACCTACTGTGTGATATAAGGGATTTATTTACATTAATTTAACCTACAGGCATTATGAAAAGGTAAGTCTGTAGCTGAGCTTCCAACACAAAATAAAACCTTTTTCATGTGTCTGTAAAGCAGATACTTTGTTGCACACAAGAGGAGGGAAGATTATAATTAGTTCAATTTAAAAACAAAAGAGAAGTAAAGTTAAAGTGCAGTGAAAGAAAAGCAACAGGCGAAGTCACCTCAGCAGATTTACTGTGCTTCTCTCTTTATGAGGAGGTATTGGCAGAGCAACCCACGTAGGTTTTTTTAATCCTAATTAAAAAAAAAAAAAAAAAAAAAAAAAATGTTTACAACTGCTGCATGCATGGGGGAGACTAGCCCCATGTTACTGTGGGTCCCACAGTTCAGAGATAAACATAGAGCCTGATAGCTGATCAGGCTATTTAATTATTATTAGTGGCACAGTACAGAGTATTTTGCTGAATGAGGACCCTTACTGGGCCAGATTCTGGCTTGCAAGACTGCTCTGGGGAACTGAGCCATCCCAGTGGGCTGACAACCAGCCTCCTGGGGGTGACCCAGAGGAGAACCTCAGCACGATGCTGACCTTGTGAGAAGATTTGCTGTGTAGCACCATACAGGTCTTAGAGGGTAAGTGACATTTAAAACAAAGCTGGATTGGTTCAGTTCGAAACAGATTTAAACCCAGTGAAATTCTGGAGATGTCAAGCCAGGTAACTTGTGAAGTATTTTCTCCTCAAGAAATTTGAGTTCTTTTCAGATAAATATTTGAACTAAAGCAGGTAGGTTTTCATCTATTTAGGATTCCTGCTGAAAGCAATGAAATTGTAAACAAACGAAGGCAAAATAAAGTATAAATCTATTCTAAAGGAAGCATAATTAAGAGCACTTTATTTTTACAGCCCACAGTAAAAACACTCAATAGCTAAAAACATTAGCTGTTTTTCAAAGCTGGAACATTTCAAAAAGACTGTTTTCCACTCAATATCACAAGAGGGAAACAACCGAGACCAAAATAATGTCTCACAGATTTTATTTTATGTATGAATCAACTAGTCTAAAGGAAATACTACCTTCTTTGACTAGAAGCGTGGAAGAGTTCAAGGATACAGTATGTATTTTTAAAGAAAAACCTAATACACATGTTTGGAAAGGAAAAGGACAAGACTTAAGCTCCTGGCACTATTTGCAGACATCCACAGACATTTTGAATAGAGGTATTCTTCTGGGGGCTCTCACCTTGTCTGAAGGTTTTGTACTTGTTCCAGGTCTTGCACTGTTTATTACATTTTAGAAAGTCAAGTTATTCTTTCCTATTGCACTCCAAACTAGAACATTACTCTTGCTAATTTTGGGGACTCGAGCAAATAGAGAAGGGGAAGAGCCAGACACGGATGAAAGCATAATTCTAAAAAAGCAATTTAAGTTTCCACTTTAAAAAAAACCCAAAAAAACAACAATCAAAAAACCCCCAACAAAACCAAAGAGAAGAGGTAAGGAATCTCCTCAAACTTGCAGCATTAAAGTTTGTTCATTTTCTGCTTGCGATATTAAAACTATTGCTGTCAAAAATGCCCGACCCAGCACTGTATCACATCAGCAATACAGGAAACACGACAAGGGGCGACTTCTTACAGTTTTGCCAGACCGAGACAAATAAACAGAGATCCAACAGTAGAGATTAATAATAAAGCCAAAAATAAAGAGATCATATGTAAAGTATACAATTGCAGATTATAAGGAATTCTTTAAAAGATATATTAAAAAGTAGTGAAACTCAACACACACACACACACCCCCATTATACTGCAGTCTCATTTCATTTCCAGAGTATTAAAAAAGATGACATTCATTCCATCCTGCCAGTATGCATGTAGAAGAACCATTCTGCTCTACTGAGTTTGCACTATATGTTGTACGACTACTAGCAGCTCTACTCGGCACACTGTAACTGCTGTGGTTTGATCTTCGCCCTGTACTCCAAAAAAGAGCTACTGTGCTCATTGTCAAGGTTTACTACCACCCTCCTAGGACAAGGCAATTCTTGATGTTATCCTTACAGCGTGCAGACTTGTGAGAATTTTGTACAGCCAAGGAATGCAGGAGGCTTTTAGACAAATTCCATCAGCTTTATCAGGTTTGCAGATCAAGGAAATTTCTTTCAAGATGAAGAAACCAAATCTTAAGTAACATCAAACATTCTTCCATTACTACAGTAATTGTGATTCCTATGCGTTATCCAAGGCCTCATTTTGTTACACACTCTATGAACAGAGTAAAGAGTTTCTTCTCTATACAGAATTTGCAGTTTTAGAGATAAGAAACAGAGCTGGGTATGACTGTCTCCAAAGCTGACTGTTCTCCCTAAGTGACATTCCCTGAAGGAGACATCCTTAACTACTAGGGATGCTGGGCTCTTAATCCTCATCAAATTCTGCCGTGGAAAGGATGGCTCAACCTACTGCATCTCTGAAACACATTTTTTCCAGGTCATCATTAAGTACTCAATTGCTATTAGAACTTATTAGAGGCTTATCCAAGAAAGAGTGGATTTTAATGAAGATTGTACCCATCAGCATTAGCAAGCCCTGATTTTATGTTTCTTTCCACTAAGAAAAGATCAGAAAGACACCCTTTTCCAGTATTCAGAAGAGTGAGTAAGGACAATAGCACTTTTGCAGCAATCTGTTTATTAGGGACCAAGCCTTTTAACTCCCCAAAGCAATGGACACTTCACTGACTTTTTAATGAAAAGGGGATTGGTTCCTGTATTAATTCATACCGAAGATGATTTCCTTCTTCAGTCTTCCACTCCGGTCCCCTGAGAATAACAAATCAGCAAAATAATATCTTGTCACACATGCTCATCACTAAAAGAATCTGTAAATTCTCATTCAAGAACGGAATTTGTGGTAGTGGCTCAAAGCAACACATAGAAATAAAACAGCTCAACTGGCCTTTTAAAAGAAAACTGAATAAATAACAAATCCTATTTTAACTTGTTAGCTGAGAGATGGATGTAAGCATTTGAGGGAGGGCAGGGAATGGAACATTTTATTTGTATAATGCCTCTTCACATCACGGCCACATGTTAAATGCAAAGTATCACACCGTAGGGCAGTCTAAAGTTCTATTTTACAGGTAAGCAAACACAGTTAATTAAAGCAGCACCTCTTGGCACAGACCGAAGTCACATACTTTTAAATCAGCCACTGTATTTTGGAAGACCTTTCTACAGCAGTTTAATAATAAGTCTGTTTAATGATCTGACTTGAACAATTAAGAGACACTGGAATCACCAATTTTAATACATTTCCCCCAGCTTCTCCTGGCTCTGAAACTCACCTCTTCTTCCACAGTTGCACTGGCCTTGTTAATGGTTGAGAGAGGAATCTCGAAAGCTGGAGGTCCTCCTCAAGCTCTGTTGGGGAACAGTCCCAAATATCCATCACTGGAGCTAAGATTTGAAAGCTGTTCCCACATTAGCCACAGCAACTCCATATATAGTAATTACTGATCCGACATTTAGCAATTCTGTTGAGATTATTTACAACGCTTCTCTGAGATGTCAAATACTTCAAAAATACAAGCTAGAATAATTGCATAGCCAGGGTCACTCATAAAACCATTTCTTGAGTTAACCACCTGGTAGTTCAGATAAACAAAGAAAGATTTGGTCGTCATTTCCAGTAAAGCTCTCTTACTGCCAATTAAATCTACGTTTCCCGGCTTCTGGCAGCCATTAACATAGCGTCACAGATAAATGGCTCCAGAAAACAAGTATCCTTGAACTAGAGGAACTGGAATGATATGCTTGGGATGGTTATTTAAACAGTGCTTACATAAACTAAGGGATGAAGGGCAGGGAGAAGTGAGGTACTGAGCACTGCCCCTTACCTTGAGCAAGGTACCACTGTAAGGAATCAGACATTATACCAATATGGAATTATACACATAGAATTGTGTTCACAACTGCTTTCCCTAAAACAGTATCTGCATAAATATGCGTATCTTTGAGCTGCAACCCACAGACAGAACTACAAATGCAGGGAGCACCAAATGAAATACAGGAATTAATATCCAAAACAAGACATAATTCCTTTCAATTTAGTGGAGGGGTTGTCCCATTACAAGACTGTTCTTGGGCAAAATTAGGATTTACCGATAATACTTATTCTGAAAAAGGAGGTATTTTGATGGTTTTCTTTGAAGCAAGCAGAAGGTGAACAGATTAACTGCCCTAGTTCAGGACTGTATGACTAGACTTCAGGTTCCTATTGCTAACTAAGAAACTGTGTCTGCTCTTCTCTAGAATGTGTATATATATGTAGATATACAAGTAAAATTTATTTTATGCAAGTCCTTTGAAGTTATTTTGGCTCCCCAGTACTAACAAATAGGGGGGTTCTGTTGTTCGTTTTTGTTTTGTTTTGAAGTCAGTGAAAACAGCGACTCAGATTACACCTTGGAAATAAATCAGTTCACCAACTCTGTTATTTTTAGTCATCTCTCCAAATCTGCAACACTGGTTAACTATCTGGTCTCACAATACAGTGGACAAAAGTTGTGAACAGAACGAAACCCCAGTCTACTGATTTGAGCTGAAATAAAAGATAGTCAAGGTCCAATCTTCCTATTATTCTAAATAAAAATGGCATGCTATCTTTTATACTCTTGCAATAATTAAAACACAATCCTATTGTTTGGAGTAGCACTTAGTCCCCAAGGAAATATTTCCTTTCCGTCTAAACACATTTTTACATTTGTTTTGAATCTCTGCCAGGCAGGGAACCCAAATACAGGCCTTGGTTTCCCCCTTCCCATAAGCTCTTTCACCATCTGCACATCATCATGGCCCAGCCGTTCCTTCCACTGTTCTGAAAAGCATGCAAGTATTCCTCCCGAGCATGTCTCACCATGGGAACACGGAGCTGCTCGGAATGGTGCTGGTGAACCTGGCGCTGGATTGAATGTGACATGAAACCACTTCCCAAGGGCCACTGGGGGCCCGATGCGGAGGGAGAAGTTGGGGAAGCACCTCTTCCCTGACCTCCCCTTGCCCCTCCCTGAATTGCGTGTGACAGCGAGGCCCTGTCACTCCCCCCTCTCCCGCTCCCAACCACTGCAGCCAGCACTGAAGCCTGTACAGGTTCTCTACACGTTCCCCATTTCAGCAGCTGCTCTGTAGACCACCAGAGCCGCTCGACAGTGTTTCTATCTGTAAATCCATGCATTAACAAATTCGCTGATCACTCTTCTGCATGGCCTTGCTGAACCATCCAGCTGTTATGTACTGTCCCTCCCCAAGGCTGCTCAGGCTGCTCCTTGTCACGTCCTCTGTAGGGATTCAGTGCTCTGAGCTCAAACGCACTAATGCAAAGGAGAAGGTGAACACTGTGGCCAACACTTGGGCCACAGAGATCACACATTAGTCAGTCTCCAGGAAGCTTCACTGTGACTACTTTACACTAACAATTTCTTCAAGTAGCAAAAGCTTGAAACAGCCTTCTAAGAAAAACTGCCTTTTCAGAAGCCACCCAAGTACTCAACGCTGCAGACATGTGGCTATTAACTTCATTTTTGTTCCTCTGCTAAATCTTGACACGCATGCTACAGCCTGGAAAAGGGAGTGCACCCCAGACATCGCTCCCTCTGATTACACGCTTCTGTCTAGTCCCTGCTGTGCCTGCCAAGTGTTGCAAACATTTGTAAGGACTTGCAGAAGGTTCCATCCCGCTCAGGTTATGTTCTCAAAGATTACTGTAATGCACATCACACACTTCCAGCTCTGCTAGCCACCATGGAATACAGAGTCCAGAATTTGCAAAATGTGCATAGATGGACAGCCACAAATGCTAACTGCATCTTTCAAAACAGAAAGAACAGCAAACAATAACAAAGTTTTCAGGAACACAATGCAACAAACTGAATCCCAGTACTCACAGTGAACCATCACTGAAATGCAGCTAAAGACACCACTGTGGGTGTTTTCAGAAGTCTAAGGAAATGGATATTACTAACAGAATAAACACAGGAAGCCAAAATAGATGGGTTAGTGTGTTCTCTTTTTCCTTCCACTATTTAGGATCAAACCCAGTCTCTAGTTTGTGCACACACCTGAACTGTTTTCACTTTCCCCTCAACTGTGCTGAAATTATCCCTGTGGATATTAGCTCTTGGAGCAACGTTATCTACAAAGAAAAAGCCCTTTAAGACTGCAGAACTATTCTACTGGGTTAACACATTGTCTTGAAAGAAAAGGGTCTTTGTCCTGCAGCTGTGACAGAATTTAGTCAGTTATTTATTTTTCCAACTTTGTGTCAAGCTGTGCTCTAGGTATATGGGTATGGAATTGATCTCAAAAGGTTTACTGATCTATGGAGCGAGAAATAAAACTGGCATATACTCTCTCTGCTTCAAAGTGCTATCAGCAAGTTACACTTCTAGAAGTGACTTTGAGGAAAGTACTGTAGAAACAGCAGTACTGTTGGTCACATTCTGGAAATTACCAAAAGCTAAGAAGTTTAGCTGAACCCCTAAAGTAAAGAATTAACGTAAAGAAGTTGTGCAAGGGACAGAGCAAACGTATCGCTGTGCCAACGTTTGAACACCCTGCCATACTCTGGTCCCCTCAGAAAGCAAAAAATACCTCATGAAGCCCGTGGGTTTGATACAAAACCAACATTTATAATCAGTCAGTACCAGATACCTGTTTTATATTAGCTGTAGAAAAACAACTGGACAATTTAATACTTCCTGTCAATTTGTCTTATACAAATTGTAAGGGGCTTGTAATAAGTCTCCATTAAAGGTTCTCCCAAAAGTGCCTGTTGCGCACAGCAATCCTGGCAACACTGCGGGCTCCAACAACAGCAAGCACGTCCCTGAAGCAGCTGCTCGGTCACATTTGAGTACGGCACTATAGCATAGCAGGGTGTGGTGGAGTATAAACATGAAAAAAAGATTTAAAAAAAATTTCAATAATGATACATTTCATTCATTACCCGTTACAGTCGGTGCAACTCCCGTAGATGTCCTGCCCAAGCTGGTTATGGGAAGAAGGTCGGCTCTTGAAGCTGGCTGCAAGAAACTGCTACTCTGATCCACTGCAGAGAGCAGGAAACTGTCAGTGGGCAAGCCACATGCTGAGAACATTTGTTCTAGAACAAACATGGGCAGGAACAAATCAAGAAGTTCAAAAGGAAATAGAGGTTAGGCAGCTTCCACACACAAGACACCAGAGCAAGCTTGTTTCTTATTAAATTAGATAATGCAACTACTAACCACCTGGAGACATTTTTGGGGAGCCTAGGAGTGCTTGGAGAGTATAGAAGATATATGAAAGACCTAATTTATAGCTGCTGGTGTTATTTCACATTGTTCAAAAATATTTTTGTGTGAGTTTGCATCAGTTTCCCAAAGTAACATAGCAAAAGGCAATTTCTACTCTCACTAACTACAGAGCCCAATGCATGGAAAGGGTACATGCTGGACAAGTGATGTTTCTAAGCTAAAGAGCAAACCATGCTGTTCCTCCTGAGTGAGGAGCACACGACAGCTGGCAGATTTTTGAAATGTTGAATCCTCTAAAAAAAATTCCACTCTGCTCCCCATACTTGAATCTTTCCCAGGATAACTGAAGTGGAGGTAGTGCAGCCCAGAAGAGCATCCCAAATAGTCTGCTTCCCTATCTGCCCACCAAGCCATTCCAAACCATCCTGGCTCCATAAAAAACAAAACCAGCTATCGGTGACCCCAGGCTGTCTGGCTCAGAGAGGTTCAGTTTTGCCTGTGCTGGAAAACACCCAGCTCCCCACTTGGGTGGGTAAAGGGCAGGGCGGCCAGCGTACAGCTAGCAAAGGAGCGGGCAGCCAGGGTGGCAGAGCTCACTGTTGGGATAGCTGGTGCAGCAAGCAGACACCTGCCAGGCTGCTGCGTGCCCCCGGAGCACGTCTGGCCTGCTGCGAGCACCAGTCACACACAATCCCTCTCTCTAAATACATGCACACAGTTAATTTATTCTTACTTCAGTTTTTCCACATGAGAATTTAGAGAGAAGATCCAAAGGGAAGAGAGTGAGCCATAACAGAACCCATCTGAGACACAGCCCCATCCCTCCTTCCTTTACTCTTTCTTTACCCATTGTGCTGTAGCAAGGCAAATAAACTAATTAATCCTCTGATGAACCTAATAGGTCACTTTGCAGTAGACATAAGCCTTGAGGAAAACCCTACAACTGAGACTTCCTTCTGCCTTTGGGATTCAAGTTAACATCTTTGCACAGGGACAAAGAAGTTTTTCCTCAAATACTGAAAAGAAATACAAGAAAAGCCGACAGACTTCCCAGCGTCTGGGGAACCAGACAGCATCTACCCTAAGTACAGAGAACTGGGCTTTGCAACAAACAACAAACCCCCTTCCAGTAACCCCGATGTAGTTCCTGCACTGTAAGCTCTAGAGGTATACAGCTAGGAAAGCAACTTCAACAGTGCAACTAAAACACACCTCACCGGTTTCTTGCCAGCTAGTGCTCTGTAGCACATTCCTAATTCTAATACTTGTGGGCCAGAATTTTCAAGAAGGCTGTGCTCTCTGCGCTAATCCAGTTTGGGATGAGAGTCTTGTTATAATTAAGAACTCTACTACATTTCAGTGATGGACCAGAGGCCTACAAATTTGGCCTTATAAATATTAAATAAAATAGCATCAGCCCTAAACAGGAGGAGGGAGCTGGGAAGGATGATGTTGGGATACCAGGGAGAAACGAGGCACCTGGCTAGCACAGGGTTTCAGCAGGGAGTGAGATGCTACCTACCCCTTGGGACAATCCCTTCCCTAAATTCTCTGCCATTTTCCAATTTGCCAGGCACGTCAAATGTAAAAGCTTAGCTCTTCCATCACATCATACTCTGCACAAACAGCCTTTGTATACCCTAGGAGGAGTCGCTGCCTGGGAGAAGCTGGAATCGCCCATGGCTGTTGCAATCATTCCCTGCGCTGAGAGCCACGGTAGACATGCACAGGACCTCCACTCTATGTTGCAAAGAGATTTAAGAGATTTGAAGCTGAGGAAGCCACACAAATACATTGAATTTCACACTGCAGAAGTGTGCCTTGAAGGTAGCATGCATGTTAATCTTCTATGCATATCAATGCAAATAATTTTAAGTAATCCAGGATACAACATCTAGCTAGTTTAGAAAACTTTCCATTTTGTTGGCCTGTATAAAAGCAAGTGTTAAATAATCAAGATACAAGGTCTGACAGCTTTTCAGAAAACCTCCGCATCACAATATTTAAATATATCATTATGTGCTTTTTAAAAGCCTGATTGGAAAAATTACATCATTTTGGATTTTCTCAACATTTGGTGTGTCAGCTCTCAGTGTCTAAAAGCCCTATAAATAGATGTTTGGACCACCTCAATGCAATTCATGTATGCAGTTTTTCCATAATCCACTTAACTCTATTATTCAAATAAAGTGCAACTGGATCTTTTCTTGGGAACAGGGGTTATGCAATGCTCAGTACTGGAGGTTCAAGAAAAACAGTATAAAGCCAAACATGAGCTGAAACCACTTGCAGAGCAGCAGACTTTGTTTATATTTATTTATATGCCGTGTTTCCATTTCTTTCTCACCTAACAGCCGCTAGCTCATTTTACCGCTTTTGATCTACCAACCTTTTTAACTCTCATGTCTTGGTACACCAAGAGTGTGGCCAAGCAGTTAAACATCAATTGCCAACTGATTAACAATGAAAATCTAATTGCAGGATGATCAAAACTTTACCATAACTAGATCCCTATGCTGCTAGGAACTACTGTTTCAAATTAAAATTATAAACACCTACAGTATTGATGAGACTGCCAAAATCCACTGAATTCTGGAGTTTGTTAGAGAACCAAAATATTAACAGTTTCAGGTCAGAGATGCCCAAATACTATAAGCATAGCTGTCTACACACAAAAAAGTTTTTCTCTCCTATTTCTAAAAGGCAACTGCTATTCCTTTAACCTCCTTAAGAGTCCTCCAGTTACATGCAAGTAGAATACAAACATAAAAATATGCAATTCAGCAATGAGAACTTTGAAAATGAAACCTTTGAAAATATACTGTATAACACCACTTTAACACACACATACGTATATGTATCTAAATCATATTTGGGGATGAATTTCATCATCTGTGTCTTTCTTTTCCTTGTATGCTGAATATATTGATCATACACCTACTGTGAACCACTTGGGTAAACAGCTCTATGAGAGATCTGAGTTTATAATTTGATACTAGCACAGAAGAAAGCTCCGGGATAAAATGCATTTAGATAAGATTCTTGTCTTCATAAAAATGAAGTTAGGGCTTCTGGTCACTTCAACACTCAAAAGCTGCTTCTAATGATCCCAATTCTTAGCTTTCACCACAGCCAAGCAGCCAGCAGCACCAGCCATCCCAACTAGTAAGTGCTTAACCAGAATACTGCCAGCCATTAGCATTTTAACGAGAAAGTTCTAAGAGCAAGAATCTGCTTTAGTATCACCATTTCCTTTCTTTTTCCATTCTGTTTTCATTCACTTTAAGCGTGATACACAGTGCCAAGTTCAGAAAAAACCTCTCCATAATTACACACGCCTTTCTTGCAACAAAGTGCTAATTCTCCATGGCTCTGCTTTCGAATTTTAAGTGCTGAAACACCATAAGAATGCCTTGCATCAATCATCGTGATAGATTAGTTTTCAGTTTTTAGCCAACAGCTGAAGCATAGAACAATATTTTCCCTTCTGCAAAGATAACTGAAAGAACCCAAAGGAAATAATCTAAAAATCCAACTCACAATGTACAAGAAAACTTTGTGTAGGGATACATCCAGTTTATAACACCAAAAGAGAGGATTCAGCCTGCATTTATGTCAAAATGAGAAATTCTTACAGATATATATTTGAAAATAAATCTATGGCCCATATAAATATGCAAAAGTAGAATCTACTAATACAATCTCTTAGCATAAAATGTAACTCACAAATTACTGGAAGTTTAACTTTTACATTTGCAATGTACAGAAAGAGCAAGAAATTAAAAATTGTTATATATATTATTTCATTTAACACAAGTATGCCAATGTTATATAAGAAATCCCTACTCTTTAGAAGACATTAAAAGACATTAAACAAGAAAAATTTACAGAACAAACACCTTATATAGACAGCACATGTTCAGAACATAAGCATATCCAGGGTATCAAACTTCTCTCCAACTAGACTTGACATGTATGCACCTGCCCAGTGCTCCTCATTATAATGAAAAAAAAGAACTGCACATCTGCTCTGCTAAATACGATGGGAGAAGTCAGTTTGACTGGATTAATCTGTCCACACAGACAGTAGTTAGAAATGCACGGCTGGGGTTAGAGGTAAACTCAAAAGTCACTTTTTGTTTGTTATTTAACTCCCATTTCTAGAAATGATAAGTCTTATCTACCTTGTGACTATCTCACATTCTGATTTTCACTGTTATATTCTAACGTCATAATCACATCTAGATGTTTGCTTTATAAATGATGAAGACATGTAGGTTGCACCTGGACTTCTTCCACTGACTCATGGACTTATAAAGCCTGCAAGTCCTATAAAAACATATATTCATTTGACATATGTGAGTTCAATAGCTGATTCTTTTTGGGACCTGTGATAATTTCAGCATCTGTTTGAAGCACTAGTAGCACCAAGTCTAGAGCTCTCCGCCATGCCTCAATCTTGGCTGTAACATTATCATAAACCTTTAAACCCTCTCCGTGGTCAGCAAAAGGACCAGAACCACCCCTAAGCAGATCACCTCTTCCAAATTCTTTCAGTATATATGCTAAGGGAGAGCCACAGTCAGCTGCTTTTTTGAGGTGATGATCAACTGAGGTACATGCTTCCAACTCCGACGCAGCTTTTGCAGTGTTACACATAACCACTGAAAGATACTGCTTCCAGCCGCTTGCTAATGCTTGGAGCACAACTGATTTATACTCTGTCACAGATGCCGCCAGCCAAGAATTATGAAACTCGTTCACAGCATTTTTATTTGCTGTCTTTAAAGGTTGTTCTGCAAGCATCTGAATGTGGCTAAGGCACAAGAGCTCCACTGCACCACCACCAAGAAAAACCTTCTTATCATTTAAAGCGTGATGGAGCCGATACACTGAAGTCCAGAACGCATCTTCAATAAGCTGCATCTTTGAAGTGACAGTAGAGGTAAGCACGGCTGTGAGCATGGGAATTCCTCGCACTTTTATCCTGACTGGCACAAGCTCACCCAGATCCATTGCACGCCCATCGCAGGCCTTCCACAGCTCCACTTGGGCCCCACTGCCCACACAAGCAGCATTCAGCTGGGTGAGGTATGTCACTGGCTGGGCGCGGGTGACCTCCCCAAAGACAGACAACACATTCCGAGACACAGAACCGATTACCAATATACTGTTCGCTATGCATCTTTCCATTAAGTTTTCGCATACATTTCCTTTGACCAAGACCAAGTTTACTTCAAAGCTTATCAGAATATCTAACATACTGCTTAGCCACAAGGCTCCTGCTCTGCCTTCCTGTAGGCTAGGATGCTCCAATATAGTCCTTACGTTATGCGGTCTGTTAAAGCCTAAGTGACGATATTGTTCAGTTAGGTCTCCATCCATTAGCAGAATCCGAAGAGGTTTGTCTTCAAAGTATTTGATAACAGCAGCTTGTTCTGGTGATACTAATGTGACAAAGCCTGGGGAGACACAAGAATAGTTTTCAGGGAGGCCCTGTAAACAGCATGTCACAATTTCTGCAGTATTAAACTGCAAAGAGCCACTGCATTCTGCTCTTTCTCGCTGATAAGCAACAATGCTTTGTAGCAGTTTCAAGCTAGTTTGATTTCCATGGCTCAAAGCCATTGCCAGGTGTCCTAAACCGTAACATTCACATGGATCTGCTGAAGGTCCTGAAAGGCATCCCTGAGAATTACCCTGCTGACTTGAAAACCAACTTTTTCCTTGAGTGCTGAAGTATCTGCTATGAGTTAACTTTTGTTTGTTACAGCTGGATGCGATACCACCACTTCCAGAAATCACAGACATACTTTTGCCACCCGCTGGTTTGACAAGAGGACCTACCGAACCAAAGCCGGCCAAAGGTGAAACCAGGTGCTTGTTAAGATTACAACAATCTTCTTGATGGGAACAAGGATTTACTTCTTCTGGTGCAGAAATATCTTTCTGAAAATACAGGAGAATCTGAGGATTCAGAAGGTTGTCGCATCCACTTTGGCAAGTTTTGCTTTTAAAAGCATTTGGCCTAACATTGCTAGAACACAGTTCTTCATTTACATCACGTATTGATATTTGAAGACACTGGACTCTCTCACAGCAAGAACTCAAGCCCTCAGACATCACAGATACTATTGCTGAAACAGGAACATTCTGCTGAAGGCACTCCACTACGGCATTGCTCCAGGCACCAGCAAGAAACAACAGGGTACTCATCCCAGTCTTAAACTCCTTGTTTTGTGCCTGAATGGTTTCATTAAGCAGCTGTCCAGCAGCACTGGTTAAATCCAAACTTTCAAGCAGTCTAACAGCAGAACAAATCAATGTGCTTTCATTGGTACTTTCATCCACGATGAATTTGCATGATTTCATTGGCCCCAATAATGTTCTTCCAGCTAATGCTAAGGATGAGAGTTGCTGAAGTCCGATATGTCTTCTTGCATTGACATCCCTGAAAGCCATGGGCAGCAGGCAGCATCTGTGAACAGAACACAAACTTATTCCCCCATCCTCAGAGTGCTCCACAGCACGTATCACCAAAGAATTAATTTAAATCTAACACTGAACACAGCGGTTCTTCATCCTGTGCACTTACTATGAGACACTGATGCACATAGTTGCTGAAATCACGCATTGCTAAAATACCATGGAATTTTTTTCTTGCTGGCACAGATGCTGTTAATTCCAGTGGCTTCTTAAACATGAAGCAGTACAGATTGTATAGAGCTACCATTTCTCTTCTGACGTGTTATCTGGAATCTCAGTTATTTGCCTTACTTAGAGCAAAAGTTCAGTAGAGCAGAATGGACAATTGTGTGCAGAACAGAAGTGCTCTGTAGAAGTCCATCTTGTTACCAATAGTTATGCCAATGACTTTAACCTTCAAATCTGGAAAAGCATAATCAAACTTATTTCAGTCCAATTCTATTTATTCCATTTAGAATGCATCCGTACTTAAGTATGAAAAGGAATGCCACTTCTTCATACCTGACAAACCAAACTGCCAAGACTTCAAAGTTTTGATCTACTACTCAGTTTTAACATGTCAAAAATAAATCTTTCCCTTGAAATCCCTTCCCCACCACAGTCCTGTGGGGCAGACCACATGAATTAAACTAAAGCTTCCTTTTCTTTTTTGAGTGAAAAAGTATACACCAAGAATTAAGAAGCCTTAGCCATACATCTTTTACGCTCAGATTCAAACCTTTTATTTCATCTTCCTAAAGGCCCCTTTGCATAGCTATTCCAAATCCAAAAAACCTCTTTTACCGTCCCACTTATTGGAAGTCCACACAAGTATTATCTCAAATGAAGACAAAGTGTGAATTTAAAAAGCAGAGTAGGCAGTCAGAAATAACCTTTCTATGCTGACAGATCTGAAGTTCTAGTCTAGCCCAAACTGACAACAGAATCTCCCTTCAATTACTAGATACATCCTGAAGTATTGAAAGAATCATTCACCAAGGGTCTATTTTAGTCTATGGTTATCCGTAATCAACAATTCTTGAAAAGGACTTTTAGATAAGCAGGTACTTTTGACTTCAAAATTGCACCAGGAATGCACATCCAAAAAACCTCCATCCAGGTTTTTCTTAAAGATTTTTCTGAAAATTTTTCTTGGCAATATCTTGTAATAATGGTCTAGTTGTGCAATGTATCTATATCAGTACTTCCATTAATAAAAATTTAAAAAATAAAATTAAAAAAAAGTGGGGTTTTTTCTTAACTGGAATCCTTAGTTTAATATCACAGGTTATTTTGAAACACACACATTGAGGTGATTAAATAATAATCACTGGATCATGGAATCCAATATGAAACATATTTCCCCCACTCCCCCAAAACTTTATTATTCCATCCAATTTCTCTTAGGGATTTACTAAGACAGTAATTTGGTTGGTTTTGTGGTGGTTTTTTTTTTTTCTTTAGTTGGTTTGGTGCTTTTTTTTCTTTTTCTTTTTCTCTGAGATCACTGTTTCTGAATCCAAGCAGTTCTCAACTAGTAATGTTCGCTATCAGCCTGCTTTTGTTTTAATAGAAAGACTAACCAATTTGCGGTTTTCTCCACAAAATTTAGGAAAGAGCTAAAGCAGCTATGCTGAAAGGTGAAGCAATGCTCTTTCACTACCTAGGTCCTTGGCATGTAGCTCTGGGCAGAAGGCCATCCTGCTGTTTGGATCGGAGACAACTACTGAAGGACTAGTGGGAAAGGGGTTTCCGTTTCCCAGTACAGTGGACTTCTTACTCCCCAGTCAGTCCCAAATGAGGGTTCAGCTCAGTAATATGAGCTTATTAAGGTGGCATTTTTATTTCAATGAATGTGAAGCCAAGACTAGTTGAGACAGATCGATTAGTTAGCGCAGCACTTTCTATCAGGCCAATGCACTTCCACCAGACTTCAGTGCAGCCAATTACAAGTTGTTTTATTAAAATTTTCTCTGAAGTTTAAGTTGAAAAACGTGTCCCTTGCTTTCAGCTTAAACTCATCCTTTAAAAATATAGGTTCATTTTGGTCACCAGCCTGATCTGGTGCAGATCCATAAACCTGAACCAAATGGACCCATGGCATGGCTGCAAAACGCACTTACAGGGAAGAACGTTCTTATTTCATTGCTTGCACAACCTCTGGCATATGTGATTTAGGATTGTGTGATACTTGCTCCCCCCCCTTTTGTTTTATGCATGTTATTTTGCCCAGAACATCACACTATCCCAGTGCTGTAGGAACCAATACAGCAGACCCAGAATTCAGCATTTCATCCCCCCTGTTCTCTTTACCTCTTTTTTGTTCCAGAGAGGTGGAAATGGTAAAGGGGTTAAGTGAAATTAAATTTTGGAGCCAAACGAAAGTGAGGTCAGCAAAGAGAAGGAGGCATTCTGGAGAACAAAGGAACAAGCTGGTAGGACAGCCATGCCTGAGACACCAACCACCAGTGGCTTCTGCTGAGCTAACCTGCACGCTGAGCTACTGCTGCCTGCCTCACACCTGCCTCCGCAAGCAAAATAAAATCTGACCTGAGGTTCAGTGTACGTTTACACACGTGGGGTTTAGGGGTGTCAAGTGAGGAACCCTAGGATCCAAAAGGTATGCCAAACACTTACTACTTTGTCTTACAGTGCCTCAACCATGAAGGCTAAACTAATACAACAAAATTTTAG
The DNA here is from genome assembly GCF_017639655.2 of Falco naumanni. Lineage (NCBI taxonomy): Eukaryota > Metazoa > Chordata > Aves > Falconiformes > Falconidae > Falco > Falco naumanni. The sequence goes on along the minus strand of NC_054054.1, from coordinate 5,396,225 downwards.
CTCAGTGTTCCAAATTAATCTGTTTCTGTGAAATGCTGTAAAAACAAACAAAAAAGTCCCTCATGCATGCAGGCACGCTGTGCCAGCACCGGTGCACAATGAGCAAGAAACACGTAGAAGATGCTCTGCTTGCAACGCAGCTGCCAAGTGTTCAGACAACTGTCACATCTCACCTGCCCTAAGAGCCAGCGCTACTATTACTGGTGTTGGAAGAGGAAGAGCTTCCTAAATCGGTGCAGCCGAACCTAAACGTTCATGGTGCACCTGCCCCGCGTCACCCGCGGCCTGCAAGGGGAAAGCGGGGAGGCCGGGACACCCCGGCGGGGGCAGGGCCGCTCAGCCCCGGGGCCGCCCTGCGCAGGCCTAGTGGCGGCCCGGCCGCTTCCTCCCGGCTGGCGGCACCGGCCCAAAGCCCCTGTTCAGCCCCACAACAGGCGGGCGCTGGTTTCTCACCGACTCGGCCGGTGTTCCCTCCGCTCCCCGCAGCCGGCCTGAGGTGACGTGAGGCAGGACGGCAACGGCGGGCCCCGCCGCGCCCCGTTGCCAGGACAGCGCCGCCGCTTGTTTGTACACCCGCCGGACGGAGCGGCCGCGCGCTACCGCTGACATCACGAGCCCGCCGGGTGCCATTGGTCCGGGCGGGAGGGGGAGGCGGGCTCTCCGGTACGTCCGGCTCGCTCATTGGGCGGGCAGCGTGTTCGTTGCGTGCGGCGGTGGGCGCGCTCGCCGCCGTGAGGAGGGCCGTCCCATCACGACCCGGAGCGGCGTCCCTGCGGCCAGATGGTGAGCCTCATCCCCTCGCCGCGGGCTCCCCTTCCCCTCGCCGCCTCCCTCAACTTCCAGGCTACGTCTCCCTGCGCCTTCCCGCTTACGGCCGCGGCTCGGCTCGCCCCGGAGCCCCCCGCTGATCCGCGGCCCCGGGCGGGCAGGCAGCTGCGGGGCTCCGGAGGGCTGTGAGGAGCTGGCGCGGGGACCGTCCAACAGCGCGGAGGCCGCCAGCCCGACCGGAAAGTGAGAGGAGACTCCCCCTCCACACCCCCCTCCGCCCCCCCGACACACCCCTCCGCCCCACCCCCCCCCCACAACCACCCCCACCGCCCCCCCCCAAAAAAAAAAAAAAAAAAAAAGAAAACCGCCTTGGCCCCGATAAAACTCCCAAGAATCGCAAAATATGTCACCTGATTTCAGGGCGTGGGGCTCCGCCGGCCGCAGTATTCCTGGTTGGTGTGAGCACGGCTTGCTGACCTCCTCCGCCTCGCTGGGTCCCCTGCTGCGGGTGGAAAAATGTGATGCCTGTGTTTATAGCAGGGAAAAGTCTGAGGTGTGCCCGACAAGTCCGACAAGTTGGTTTGCAATCCAACCTGGGAGGGACAAATCGTGTTAAAAAATGACAATTTGTTTCCCAATCCAACAAAACAGAATCTCTGTTACGCATTGGGTGTTTAAAAGAGAGTTCCCAGCCAAAATACAGTAACAATGCAGCAGGAGGAAGAGATTGCTTGGCAGTACCTACAAAGCAGGTTCCTTTCTTGGTACTAGTTTTATTTGCTTTTTAAAAGCCCAACCAGTTAAAGCTGGGGGTGGGATGGACTGCCCTTCCTTCCATGAATGTGTTTGCACACATTCAAGGCTGCAGGTTGAAAATCAGTCTGCTGCAGGTTTAGAAGAAAACCTGTACTAGAGGAAAGCATCTTTCCTGCTGAATAGGTGGGGCAGAGGGAGGAAACCCTCTGCACTGCACTAGCTTACACCAGAAGCAGGAAAGGTCGCAGAACTGTCCTGGATAATAATGCACCAGCTCAGCATGATTAGTTCATATGGGACAAATTTTGCGGTCACATCACTGTTACCACAGCATGTTGTTACCTAGCTCCGCAGCTAGTTGGTGGCCAGGCAGGTGGCTACACAGCTCCCATTAAACTCTGTGCCAACAGAGCAGGTGCTCTCAGACATCCCATTTCACTGCTGACTTCCAGGAGTAGCTGAATTTGAGTCCCGTTTACAGTCAAGACTCTATACAGTCATCCTTTTTAGCAGTGAGGATGATTTACTCGTGTTTTCCAGGTGAAGTCACTCCTGACACATCAAAGCAACCAACAAGAGGTGTGGAGGGTCACAGTCACCTCAGTGGAGTGTTCATTTTGAGACTGCCCGCCTGTGTTACTGGTCTCACTGCTTTAATTGATGATCTTTTTGTTAAAACAGAAAATATTAAGCCCAAATGTGTATTCTCCAGTAACAAAGTCTTCAGCTTGTTTTCTTTCCAGAATAACTTAAGAAAATGAGCACAGAGACCCAGTGTCTACCACTTGCAGCAAAAGAATGTCTCATACTTCTGCTACAACTTTACTGTTGTTACTTATACTTTAGTTGTGTGTTGAATTCTCCCCAGAGTGGGCTATTTCTTACGTTTTCTTTCCTTCACTTCCTGAAGGCATCCAACTATAGAAAACCTGGCTTAAGTACAGCCCAACGGAAGAAAAGTGGCTTGAAACCTGAACTTACAGAAGAGCAAAAGCAAGAGATCAGAGAAGCTTTTGATTTGTTTGATACTGATGGATCTGGAAGAATTGACATAAAAGAACTGAAGGTTTTCAAACTTTTTTTTTTTTCTTGAATGGAAGTATCTTTGATCTCAAAACCGTAGCTGCTCTTTCTGTTTGTCCAGACGTAACTATTCTAAAACTGTTTTGGAGTACAAACAAGAGTAATGGCTTGCTGTCATAACTGAATCTGAGGTGTCCTGCATGGTTAATCTGAGAAAGCCGTGTATGTAATACTTCAGAGCAGACAGGCTTCTCTAATACATGGACAGTAGGTCAGATAGCTTGGAATGGCTGAGCGTTAGAGGAACTAAACAGTTCCTCTGTTTAGGTACACACAGTACACATTTCAGTTTTCATGACTGGCCAAGGTAATTGTTTCTAGGAAGTGCACTTTTGTTCTGTGGTGAATGTCATTGTATCAAATTTTTCCTTCATCTCAGAAATAAACACACAGGTTTTGCATGCATTCAGGAAAGACAGAACCATATTTTCCTGTATGTGATCAAAAATTTACCTGGTTTTTAATTTAAAAAAAGAACACAGAGATCTGAGTTGCATTTCAGTAGCAGTTCAGGTTGTGCATGTGTGTGCATGCACATGTGTACACACAGTAGTACAAGGGGGAAGATTATTCTTGGTTCTCTGCCTATGTTTTTACATGTCTGATCTTTATTTAAGCATGAACCTTTTATCTTAATTATCTCCATGACCTTGATTTTTCACATACACACACTCTGCCTCAATTTCTGCATATGTAACCTAGAAGCATGAGTTACCTAAGCCTATGGCTTATCTCAGGATTTATTTGGAAGTACTTTGCTTGGTTAAGGAGAGCGTGTTCTCTGAATACAGATGATATGTGTTGAAATATAGTACTTAAAATGGACTGAAATGTTTTCACACCAACCATTTAACACTATGTTTTTCTTTTTCAAAATTAATCAAAATAATGGATATTTTACAACAGAAAGTGTTCCCCTCTGAAAGACAAAACGGAACGTTTTCAGTTGTCCCATTGCAAGAAACTGGTCAGAAAACACACTTCAGTTAAATGATAAGTTTCTGGTGAGTTGGCACTTTCCAGTAGAAAAGCATTTAGTGAGAAAATTTCTGCCTAGTATTGATTCCACTCAAGCATATAGGAAGAAAGAATGTTCACAGTTAAAATCTTCCTCTAGTTACATGTTCTTGAAACTTCAGTCTCTGAATGAAATATGCTGTAATCTTCTGGCACACCAGGACTGTGAAATTACTAATAAACACCCAAGTAGCAAAATCATTGTTCTAGGCTGGTGAAATGCCAGAGCCTGGTTTTAAACCATGTTAATATTAGGCATTTGTACCACAATCTACACAACTGTTTTTACAGTAGTAGTTTGCTTGCTCTGAGTAAGGCTCGGAAGGTTTGCTTTTCTCTTCCTCAGCTAGCACAGCTTTTTTTTTTCTTTGTTTGTCAGTTCCCACCCCTTCTTGCTCCCCCCTCCCCACCACCTAGCCAGAAGTACCAAGAGCTGGATTGTGTAAGTTAACTGCATGTAATTCTGCATCCATCAAAATTAAGGGGCATTCTGCCCTTAATTTCAAGTGGAGTGAGAATCACATCCCTGGACTTCAACCTCCCTTAAAGTACCATTTTGATAATCCAGTCACTTTAGGAACTATGTAGATTGGAACCTTTACCTAATTCAGACACAAAATGTTCCTCGTAGTTTTAGAAATATATCCATGTTCCACATGGATCTAATGAGAAAAAATATCTGGGTCAAGAATATGAAGGCTACACCGTTACTGTTCGGGAAAACAAAACAAGCTGGTAAGAGATTACCAAGATATTTTCATTGCAGTAAGTTATTATTACGGTTTTGGACAAGGAAATTAACCAAGCTTTAGTGCAGCTACTTAGACAACAGTTCTGGTGGCCTCCTAACAGAATTGTTTTTTGGAGCAGGTTGCGATGCGTGCTTTAGGCTTTGAGCCAAAGAAGGAAGAAATTAAGAAAATGATAGCAGATATTGACAAAGAAGGAAGTGGCACCATTGACTTTGAAGACTTTTTGGCAATGATGACGCAAAAAATGGTAAGAATCCTTAGCAGAAATTCTTGTGACATTATAAAAAAATACTGAAAAGGAGTATCTCTGTGGCAGGTGTTTTCTAATTAGCGTACATTTTACTCTTGTTTTAGAGTGAAAAGGATTCAAAAGAAGAAATCTTGAAAGCTTTCAGATTATTTGATGATGATGGAACAGGAAAAATTTCATTCAAAAACTTGAAAAGGGTTGCCAAGGAGCTGGGAGAAAATTTAACAGATGAAGAACTTCAGGTAAATTCTGATTTGCCAGAGCTTTTCTAACAGGCACAGACCAATGCTAAGGATTGGGTAGAAGTTTACGCTTATGCAAAAAGGGCTGAGAGGTCAGAAATATGAAGGGCAATCAAATACATGGTTATGTTTTCACATGAAGAGCTTCTGATTTGTTGTTGTTTCATGAGTGGAAGATCTTGTGTTGAGAGCCCCATGCCTGATCAAATGTAAAATGTGTTTTATAGGAAATGATTGATGAAGCTGATCGAGATGGAGATGGAGAAGTGAGTGAGCAAGAATTTTTGAGAATCATGAAGAAAACTAGCTTATATTAATATTTGTTGCTTTGCTGTACAGCTGCTCCAAAAGATAACCAGAGAAGACTTAAAAACTGGGCTTGTGTCTCCTGCATATTTTCTGCTATATAAAGTCTGAAAGGATAGATTTTTGGTTAATTCTTCTTTTTTCAGCAATGTTAATTGTCGAAGGGGGGCTTCACTACCCAGAACTGTTAAAATGAGATATTGCAGAAGTGAAAAGGAAGGATGAACTGCCCTTACAAGGCAGGGTCCCTTCTCCTCGACAATTTAATTGATTGCCATTTTGGATAAAGAACACTGTATTTCAGCTATTTAACTATTCAACTATTTAACTAGAAGACATTTCACCTGAGGTTTAAAGATTCCCACTGCTGCTGGGAGAGGCTGCTTTTGACTTTCCCAGGGCTACAGAACGAAGGTACAAGCACAGTATTTTTATTCCTTTTAAGACTTTTAGGTTATCTTTTGGTATTTGTCTTTTGTTTATTTCCATGAAAGACTCTAAACCCAATTGCGTATGTGTCTTTATTTCTGTATGAAACGCTGTGTTCCCATGGCAACTTGTTTTTGGACCTAATGGGAAGCAAATATAGATAACCAGATTTGGTTCTTCATTTGGAGCTGTGTGACATCAGTAGACATTCCCTTTATCTGATGATCTGAAACCTAGTTTACTTGAAGATGACCTGTCCTGTGTGGATTATCAGAGATTACTGTATGACCATTAAACATCTGGTGCCATTGTTCTTACTCCCAAGACATTACAGAGCTGCTGTTATGCAAGGATTTTGGCTACCTAAGTTCAGTCCTGTGGTGCATGACAGTAAATTATGTCTTTGGGTGTTTACAGTTAAGTTGCAAGGAGGACTCACATCAGAAGTGTCGCTTCGGACACCTGTGGAACACTGAATATATTGAGATCCATGCAGTCAAAGGTAGTTTCAGACATCACAGGTTTGTGGTGGGTTTTTTTTTTAGGAGTACCTTAATTTTCTTAATTTCCTGCATATACTGTCAATCTAGGACTTCCTGGAGAGCCGCACTTCCTTCTGTGTTATGGTGACTGAGCAGTGGCACAGAATGTGACATCTGATTACGTGGTTCTGCAGGAGAGTTTGTCCTTGGGTCCCAAGCAGACAATCAGCTTCAAAACTGCAGGCAAATGGTATAACCCTAAACCACTCTCTTTCTAATAAGGTGCCTGAAGGTGCATTTGTTACTGCTCACAGTGAAGGGGCAAGTAGGTAGCAAAAGGCCAGAAGGGTTCAGAGGGAAGAGGAAGGAGAGAATGGTATTTCACCAGTATCCATTCAGGTCCCTCCTTTCTTCAGACAGCTTCTGCTGCTTGGCGGAACTAACGAGCTTTGTAGAAGAAAGGAATAGCCAGCTCCTTAATTAGCTCTTCATTAGCTCTCCTCCCAGCAGGGGGAGAATTAGTTTCAGGAGCAGAAAGGAGAAGTGCTCATTTACATTCTCTGCATGCAGGTGCAGACCTGGCACATTCTGCCCCAGTCCTCTGAGTTTTGTACTTTGAACAACTCTAAACAGACCCTGACATGTACAGAGGGAGGCTTAAACCTGTGGGAGAACAGGGATCGTGTAGGACCCTGGAAAACTTGAGAGACCTGTGAAGTCCTCTATTACCATACTCAGTGGCAGTAGATGTAGCCTATAGTGCTGTAAGCATTTTAAAATGTCTATTAAATTTGTATAAGTGTGAAATAAAACTGTTTTGCAAGTTAAGGATTTTGGGTGCTTTGTAACTTGGTGTGCTTACTGTGAAAACTAACTTTTCAAAGATAATTTTTAAGTGTTAAATGGTTCACCAAGTATATTTTCACTTTCATTTATCTTTTCTTTCTAAAGAGAGAAATTCTTAGGTGCAGGAGTCTATCGTATAATTCCTTTTCCACTATGCTGATTAAAAGTTTCTAGGACTAACCACTTATATTCAGAAAGGGAAATTTGAAGTTCTAGTTGATTATGGGGAATCCCAGAGCCTATTAGAGTGACAGTACTTTTTTAAATGCCACCACAGACTGATGACTGCTGTTTACCTATGATGCACGTCACTTCTCTCTTCCTGTTCCAATACCATTACCTGACTTCTGAAGGTAGGAAAAAACCACACCATCATACCTATCCTGTATACTCAATGATGAAATGTTACTTCTGGTTTGCCCATTAATCTCTTAAGTCTGGAATGTTGAGCATGGGCTGAATCAGCACAAAATTTGCAACTGTTAATGTAATAGAACAAGTGTCTCATGCTGCTTTAGTTCACGTGATAGCGAGGGGTATCTTGCCCCCTCCTCAGCCACGTGCACTGAGTATGACAACTTAATGCAGCAGTATCGCACAACTGTGACAACTTAAAGCACAGTATACTGTGGTTCTGTGAATTATTTTCAGTGCCCTTGTGAATCCTTCCTGTCCCTTCTAGATTTTTATCTTTTACATTTCTATACGTGGTGGAGGAAAAGGAGCCTGACTGAAGCCAATGGCAGAACTCAGAGTTAGCCTTGTGTGAGGAACAGGTGCTGAACTGCCCATTCTGGAATTTCATCCTTTTGTTGCGCTGCAGAAAGTGACTCAGATCAATGAACTGGGAAGGTACCCAGCAGACTTTTTCACGGACTCTGTTCTAGTGCCTACTCAAGTAGCTTGCCCTGAATGGGGAGGTTTCACTGGAGGAGACACTTGCACTCCTCTCCTCCTCCTCCCATTCACTCTGTTCTCAAAAATAAGAGCTGGGAAGGGCTCACTCTCTTCCAGGAGACTTGGATTCCTAAAGCACCAAAAAGGAGGCCATGCGGTGATTCAGGTTGCCTTGCATGAAAGGACCCATCCCTCAAGGCACCTGAGTCCAAGTGGTCATCAGTGTGAGTGCGCACTGGCGGGCACTTGGTGCAGAGGGGGAGGCGTCTGCCACAACTGTGCTGAATGTTCCCTACAGACCGACCTGAGCAGCTCTGGGGGGAGGGGAAGGCAGGTGGCTGTGAGCCTCATCTTGGGCATCCCTTTTCCCCTTCATGCTGACAGAGAGGCTGGGTTCTTACCTGGCATTTGCAAATTCCTCTCAGGTGGCTGCAATTCAGATGCTGCAACATGTGCATCCAGCTGAGATCCTTCCTTCTGCATCATCAGCGAAGCCTGGTTTTCAGTTTGAGTGTTTGTGCCAGCCAGATACTGTACAAAAAGGAAAGTGGAACTGCAGTGTGTATTTGGCAAGCACCTAAATGTCAAATCATTGTTAAGGGTGATAGCTTCTTGGGAGATAGTATTGCAAATGACTTCCAATGAAAAATGTTTGTAAATGAAGATGTACTGGGCTTTGAATAAAATACGAAATAGTTCAAGAGAAAAAAATTACAAGTTGTAATCTGAAATACGCCAATTGCATGGCAATTTTTAACTCACCTTTTCTGTTATCTCCCCTGTGCAACTTTTAAGTTCCTTACCATTTCTTGGTACCACAGTACAGCAAATCTTCTGTTGGCTTTAGAGAAGAAACCAAAACAAAATGTTACTCTCTAGTGTGCAAAGATGTTGCCAGTAATCTGAGCTGGTGACTTGAGGCACTGGACAGTTGTGCTTTCTTATCACACCACAGTGAAAAGTGGATAAAGGCAGCACTTCTGTGCAGTTAGACCCGTGCCAGATGCACGTAAAGCTGCAGGCTGCCCAGGCACGTGTGATTGCAAAAGACTAGCAGAGGTTGCTTGAGGTGCTCATGCAGTTAACTGGCAACTAGTGCTATGCTCTCTCTTCACTAGGTGTGAGTTTGTTTCAGAGCAATAAGCACAGAGTCAACTTCTGACACTGCAGAAAAATAATGGCTTCTTCTCAGGTAAGCCTAATCTTGGTATTTAAAAGAGGATGTGGGGAAAGCAACAAAAGAAACCCTTTGTGTACTTTCATGTGCCAAGAGTCTTACTAACAGAGCCCAAATATTTCAATAAATGCATGTGGCATTTAATATTAAAATATTCAATTTGGCCATTTACAGTCTTGAAGAATAACTGCCATGTCCTGCAAACTGCCTGGTGAAGTCACACCACATGTTTGAAATGTTAAGTATTAATTCCCTGGAAACCTCAGTGAGTTCATATAAATCAAATATTGTCACACTACATCTGCTTTTAAATATGCCGGGATAGCGTAAATGGATGTTGAGCAAAACTCAGGCAGTGGAACCTGCTCTGGGCTAGAAATCGCTGTTGCCACATTTGACACATGGAAATGCTGGCAGCACACATTTTTCTGACACGGGTTAAATCTTTCTATGACTCCAACAAAAACTCTACAGTACCATACTACTTAAATCGATTCCATGCGCTGGCTGGTACTTTTGGCAATCTTTGCAAGCATATCGGTACGATGTATTGCCTTTTAAGTAGCACGTTTGCAGACATCCATTTTCCCAAAACGTCAGTGTTAATGCCAAATTGGAACCGTTGAGACTGAGCCAAGTACTGTTGCCAGTGGCCCTCCTGCTCACTCAGAACCTGTTCTCCCTGCTATATTTGTTTCAAAATGACTTTTGTTTCCTTACACAGATAATAACAAACGAAGATGAGAAAAACGCTGGTTCTGAGATGCTTGACAACAGAAGCTTTGTTTGAAAACCTAGTTACACATGCTAACAGAAACTAGCTGCAGCAGTCTGACACGTTTTACAAAAATCAGGCAGGGAGAGCAAACAATCAGATAGTTAGGGGTGTTCTTCAGACATCCTTCAACACGAGTGACCGGGCAGGAGCAACCCACGTGCCTCCTGGTGCAGGGGAGCAAACAAACTGCTTGGTCCGTGGGCTGGGATGATCCCTAATGCTTGAGGAAATAAACCTGCAATGCTTTAACGCTAGCTGGCAACCAAGTACCACACAGCCGCTCGCTCACTCCCCCGATCCCCAGAGGGATGGGGAGGAGAACTGGGGAACACTAATGGGTTCAGATAAGAACAATTCAATAACTGAAATAAAATAATAACAATAACAACAACAACAATAATAAACAACAATTATAATTTGGGAGGGAGAAGGGGAGAGGAATAAAATCCAAAGGGAAGGGAGAAAAGAAGCCAAGCGGTGCACAAGACAGTTGCTCATCACCCACTGACCGATGCCCAGCCAGCCCCCCAGCAGCAACCAGCTGTCCCCAGCCAACAGCCCCCTCGTTTATACACTCAGCATCACCTTCTGTGGTATGGAACATCCCTTTGGCCAGCTCAGGTCAGATGTACCAGCTGTGTCCCCTCCCAGTCTCTTGTGCCCCCCCCCCAGCCCTCTTGCTGGCAGGGCCTGAGAAACCGAAAAGTCCTTGACTTGGTATAAACATCGCCCAGCAACAACTAAAAACATCAGTGTGTTATCAGCCTTGTTCTCACACCAAATCCAAACCACAGCACTGCACCAGTTACTGAGAAGAAAATTAACTCCATCCCGGCTGAATCCAGGACAAAACTCTGTGAGGATAATTTGCAGAGATGGCTTCCTTTTTGTCATATATACCGATATAAGCGTAGCTGTGAGCGGACAGTCACCCCAACCAACAGGACTGTGTGCCGATGCCCAGGGTGAGCACGCAGACCCCCTCTGAACCATTCTGTGAACAAGAAGGCCAGGACTGCCCCTTCGCTACAGCCCGAAGTTTCTGTGCAAGCCTCTGCTGAGCAGGCATGAAATTCTGCTTTCAGTGGGCATTGCACACTCCGCTTAACTACAGGATGCACTCATAAATTTTTGCATTAAGGAAAGATGTAAAAGTCTTTCCCTCATATAAGGGAATAAAGAGCTGGTCTGAGAGCATTGCAGTCTCGCTAGAGGGCATCCAGTTACTAATGTGTAAGATGAGTGATGCTTATTTCCCTCCTCTGTGGCTTTTAATGACGATTGAAAGTAGGCTAACAAACACCATCCAGCTGGGGCTTGAAATATGCGGTTGGACACAATAACCTTTTTCTGAAAAAGGAACACAAGGCTTCTTATACAACTCAAGTGCAAATGCTATAATTATTAGTTGGTTGTTCAAAGCTAAACCTCCAAACCACACTTTCTGAAACTCCCACTCTGTATCAATTATTACAGACAGGCTCTCGGGGGAGCAGAGAACTGAACTTGCTTTTCACACAGTCCCCCTGAGCGCTCTGACCACTGCTCTGTAGAGTTTATTTCTCTTTGGGAATATTGCTATCAAATGGAACCACTTCAAGCAGACACATAAAGCCAGACCCGCTGCAGGATGCTTGTGGCCCTCCTTCGGGATGTGGGAAAGCTGGAATTGTGGCTTTGCTTCTAGTCAAGAGGAACAAGGATATGAGAATTAGACTCTTGGCCACAAGGTGAGTGTGTTGACCTTTAGGATACTGTCTGCATCGGGATGTGTCTTATTCCAGTGGCCTTGCGCGGTGGAGTGTGATCAATAAATACGTTTTCAGGCAACTGCCAGGGCAGAGATCAAAAGTACGACAGGTGGGCACCTGCCTTTGCTTAAAGGCAACTGAGAATATCAAGAGCTTGACAGCTGTCATCTACTGCTGGAAAAATACCGTGGGCCGGTGAGGAAGAGACATGGAGTTAGGGTGGAGCAAGACAGAGGACCTACAAAGTTCAATATTTCAAAACCTCATTTATATGTGCCCAAATTCCTTAAGCAGTACAGACAAAGAGGCTTAAAGTGATGATCCAAATCTCTCTGCTGAGCTGGGAGCCCAGCAGAGCTGGCCCATGACAAACCCACTCCCATGCAGTGCAGCGTAGCACGTGTGAGCAGTGCATCCCAAGTGGTACCCACACGGTCCCTACCTTCGGGAGCCTCAGCCCTTGCTGATTTCAGGGGTTCACTGGAGTGGAGCTGGGGACCCAAAACTATAGTTCTTGACCTCTTTGGTGTTCTGACTACTGCTCAGAACAATTTCAAACTTGAAATTGCTCGAGTCAATTTTTTTTGCTTGTCCGAATTAGATTTGACGTAGGGATTGAGAACTAAGCGAAGCTGTCAAACCTGGGCCGCAGACGTGCTGTGTTCTGGGCACAGCTGTAACAGTTTGAGATGCATTTATCATTCACCCCACGCTGGATGCATGCATGTGTGTGCACACACGTACTGCATACCCACACACAGATCTTGCAATCTTATTATTGGAGTTTCATGTACTTCTGACGTCCAAAAAAGTACAAATGGGAGCATACGTTTAGAAGCTTCACTCGGGAAGAGCAGGGGTTTTGTTGTAACATTTTAGTCCCAAATAGGGAATGGATCCGTCTACTGTAGAGTTGTGGAGCCAAAGCCTAGCTGTTATTTCCCTGGAGTGAAAATCCCACTGGGCCAGCAAGGGCTGTGGGAATTGGCCTGGGAAGCCTCTGTACCAGGTTCGGGGTCTGCAACAGACAGGTTGTTTTTATTTCCTTTGAAAGCTTCTGACTGCATCTAGAAATGCCATGAGTTTCACTATCAAAAGCACCCTCCCAACATTAAACAAAGAGAAAAAAAAAAAAAAAGTTGTCCATGGGAAACAAATGCAACAGCTAACCTAGCCCATTTTCAATGATATTTCAAAGCACACTCTCCTCAAAAATAGTTTAGCACAAACAAAAGCAGCAAAATTTACACATGCATGCTATTTATTGTCTAAAGTTCCTTCCTAGTATGGTTCCTTCTTCACTTGCCTCTGATCAATACTCTTAACATAGAGAAAAGACACATACTTTCCTGTAAATTATTTCAGACATCCAAACGAGAAGTACCATGAAAGATCTAAATATCAAGGAAAAACTGACTGCAAACATTGCAGATCTGATTTATAAACACTAGAAAGTATTTCACTACAAAAAAAAGCGTCATTTATACCGACTTCTAAAAACATGGTACCAGATCATTTCAATTTCAGTTTTTAAAGGTCTGTGTTCCCCATGTTAAAACAAAAGCTAAGGTGACCGATTCAGATGTTTTCTCTTTAGATAGCTTATGCCACGATCAGTCAAAAAAGAAATCCACAGATGCACGGTTTCCACATATCTCTTGAATGCTTTGTTTCAATCAGTCCATACAATGTATTCAATTACGTGATGTCAAAGATGACTGCTGCAGAATAGCTCCTTTTGGAAAGGGAGATAGATAAATTTAGCAAAGTTTGTTTTTTTGTTGTTTTTTTCCTACCAAGTTAACTAAATTATTATGGGACTCACATATTGATGAGGTCCAAAAAATGGGTCACACAGAACTATCATTTACATCTTAAAAACAAATCCACCAAACCCAACATCTGGATTTCTTTTATTAATTCAATTTCAGATTTCTGGTGAGCCCTCTCTGCAACTCTGAGTAGGCAGGACTGGTGGTCCTGTTTAAATAAAATGTTAAAGCCCATAATTTTCAAAGCGTTTCTCCCTGTCACCATTGGTAAAGCTCTTTTTCAATTACTCAGTTCCTGATGGCTAATCAGTTACACAAGGAAACAGAAACCAGCTTTGTTTAAAACCACCAAATGAGCACAGTAAGTGAACAAAGATTATTTTTCAAATATTTTTTCAGTTGTAGTAGCCTCATCTGTTACTTGTGGAACAACAGGTACACTTTGCAAAAACAGAAGATTTTTTTCTAGATGAAAAAATCCATGTCAGTGAAGGTACAGGCCACCTAGAGCAGACCTATGGTTTTGTAAATAACAGGTAAAACAGGTGGCAAAACGACAATTATTTTCTCTTAGCAGAAAACTACCCTAGTTGAGATTAGTGTTTGGTAACCATATTCCTTACGTGGCCATTTTTCAGCTTCTTCCTTCATATCAGGAACAAATAAAGTGTTCAACAAAATGGCCGAGGGGTTTGAATATCATATCTGTTCGTGCTGCAAAATAAATAAATATTCTTTGTCGAATCCTGATAAACTGCCTGGGTGAAGTAAATGCTTAGGATCCTTCTGCAGAAAACAATTTTATTATTGCTTACAGTATTAAAAAGAGTAATATTACAAATCCAAAAGAAGATATATTTGAAAATGCTTATATATCAAAATTAAAGAAGCTTTTTCCCAGAAATGAAAGTTTTTAGGAGGGTGGTGGGAAGAAACCAGTATTCTTATGCTTCCTAGTACCAAAGCAAGGTGCAATAGATGTATTCAACAGGATATCATTTATTATGTGGGGATTTTTGCACAAAGAGTCAGAATTCTCCTGACTATCAAATGCCATGCAATACTATGACTCACCGAGTCAAGATATAGGATGGTTCAATCCTGACCACCTCCTGCTCAGCATCATCTATTCCCATTGTCTTCAGCAGGACTAAGCGGTGCTTAGCACTTTTGCAGAATTGGGCCCTAGACAATGAAGGCTTTAGGTACGGGCTTCCTATTTCCTGCGGTGGATTTGCGTAGGTGGCCTTGTTACCAGAAATCCATACTCCTACACAGCAATTTCTGACTGTGTTTCTGCAGAAATGACTGTGATGAAAGGAATGAAATACTTTTAAAATAAAAATCATGTGCTCGTTTCTCCAAACCAGTTAGGGTATCTCCTGCTGGCGAAATTAGTTTGTTTGCCTCTCGTGTTTTTGTAAATAACAGGTAAAACAGGTGGCAAAACGACAATTATTATCTCTTAGCAGAAAACTACCCTAGTTGAGATTAGTGTTTGGTAACCATATTCCTTACGTGGCCATTTTTCAGCTTCCTCCTTCATATTAGGAACAAATACAGTGTTCAACAAAATGTAGAGAGACAACTCTACAGTGCACGGATCCATTCCCTGTTCGGAACTAAAATATTACAGCAAATCCCCTGCTCTTCCCAAGTGAAGCTTCTAAACATATGCTCACATTTGTACTTTTTGCACATCAGAAGTACATGAAACTCCAACAATGGTATGATTGCAAGATCTGTGTGTGGGTATACAGTACGTGTGTGCACGCACACGCATGCATCCAGCGTGGGGTGAATGATAAATGCATGTCCAACTGTTACAAAGAAACCCACATTTCTTTTTTTTTTCTTTTTTTTTTTATAAAATACAAAGAGCAGGGTGGAAAAACAAAAGGATGAAGGTTTGCAAAGGCACAGTGGCTCAGGCTGCTGCACAGCCGGAGAGGGGGAAGCCCGTCTGTACTGTCCCCTGCCCATTGCCAGCAGCTGAGTCACTGGCCCAGCCTGCAGAGCTTCTCACTGCCTTTCGCAGCCGTCCCCTGCCCCGCAGCCAGGAAAATCCCACGTGCTCCCAGGAGGTGTAGGAAACGCAGCTACAGCCTTGGGATTCGTGGCCACCAAAACCAAAGGGGACACTGTGGTGCGGGTGGTGTCCGCAGGCTCAGGGCCAGCTCCCGGGACCTGGCTGGTGGCCTGCTGGCTCCCAGGGCACAAGTTGTTGCGCATGGAGCCTGCGGCCAGCGTTGCCCCGCATGCCCGCCCACAGCCCCACTGGTGTGCCAACCCCAGTGCCTTCGGGTACATGACCAGTGCTACCTCCCGTCATGGGGATCAGCCAGGGCCACCAGGAAACCACCTCTCCTGTCCCACCTCACCTTGTCTCCCTGCTCTTTGGCGAGGGGAGGTCACACCAAGCCCTTAGTCTTCCCCGCGGGAGCGCAGGCTGTGCGCCTTCGAGCGCCGGGGCTTACTGAAGTCACTAGTCTTGCCGTGCTGCTGTGCCAGCCTAGACCTGCTGGGCTCCACTGAAGGTCACCAGAGGTTCTCCTCGCACTTCCCACCCACCCTGGCTCACTCAGCTGTTCTCCACGAGCAGACAGTTGCAGAGGCGGGTGCAATCAGCCAGGGCTGCTGCAATCTCTGCAGTCTGCCAATACAGGTTGAATACTGCCAGTGCTGCTTCAGATGACGACTCTGCAAGCACACTGCTGGGAAAGCAACTGACAACGCTGCTCACAGATCCATGTTGTTTCCTCCTACGAGTTCCCTGTGGCACTTGCCAAGCTCATGTTGATGGTGGTGTTATTCTGAGAACACCGCGAGCATCTCGGGTGAGGCAGCCAGAGCCTGGCTCTCCAGCCTAAGGTTGGGTATTGCTTTTGGGAAAGAAAACACGGGGCAGACTGACAGGGGTTTGCCCAGCTGTCTGGGCAGTTGCTCCAGACAAAAGCTCTTTTGAGAAGCTGCTCCTGCAGAGTCGACAAGAGACCTGTCATCCCCAAATGTGTGCTCACACACAGAGGTGTCAGCAGAGCTGGCACCAGGAGGGATTGCCTTAGGAAAGCAACCAAACAGCCTCTGTTGGTCCTATAAGCCTCTGAGCTGGCATCAGTTCCCCAGCCAAAGCCCACAGCCCTAACGCAATCCCTACTTTGCTAGTGCCATGCTTCCTTGGAGGCTCGTCCTCCTCCTCATGCCTCCTTAGCAAAGCTGCTGCCCCTGCGCCTCCAGCACTGTCCTCCCATTCTGTTTAGCCACCTGAACTTCTTCCAGGAAGGTTAAGAAGCCAGACCACGCAGGAAACAGAGGAGAGAAAAATTCTCCTGACATCCATTGCCTGTCACATTTGTTCCATGCTCATATTGACTAAAAGAGGAAAGCACAGACAGGGGAAAATAGCTGCATGTCAAAGGAAAAACAAACCAGCCTTTCCTCACTCTGTCTCAGCATGAATTCATTTCCTGGACCAAGTGCCTTTGACCCGGCCTGATGGGCAGACAAGAGAGCCTGCCTTTGTAATCTACACCAACAAGGGAGAAACAAGGCCCAGCAAATACTTTGCCATGACCGGGTCACCAGTGGGATGTTTTAACACTTGGTGCTCAACGGCAACATTTTCTTCTGGGAAGTTGTACAGGGGTTGACTCCACCACTGGCCTCGCTCAGGGAGGAGCTGGTTACACCACAGGTTCCTCCAGTGCTGGGTTCATCATACCCCCTGCCAGGCAAACTATTCTTCGGGTGAATTTCCTTTTACACACGGGAGTTAGAATGAATTTATATCAACAAACAGTGTGCGACCTGCTGGCTCATTGTCCTGGAGTTCAAAAGTTTAAGGTGGCTTTTGAATACCACCTGAAAATGTAAAGGTGGCAGATGAGTTCCTTTTAACCTACAAAATAATTTGTTTTTAAGAGTGAGCACTGATTCAAACTGAATCTAGGTATTTAATGGAAAACGGAGTCTAGGACAGTAATTTTTGTGGCATTGTTGCCATCCTGAAACTTTCGTAGTTCAAAAGGTGGTATAAGTCTTTGACAAAAATGAAATAGTTTGACACTTATTTCAGCAGTTTCCATTGAGAAATTGGCTTGTTCAAGGCACCATCTCTTTAAAAACATTACAACAACTTCAGTAGATTTTACCTGATAAAGCACACTGATTTCCTAGCAATAACCACTATTTATTATTTGCATATGAGTTTTTTAGGGACTATCCAAACAGAACAGTAATAGCCCCATGCCCTAGATAGCTTTCAACGTCAGTGGAAGGCAGGTGGTAACAGACAGATGATACACAAGGCACTATTGGCTAGAAATCCAAGGAACATCCAAGAACTATCCTTCTGTTAGTCATTTCTTAGAAAAGGAACATTTCCCAAAGCCATCTGAGGACTGAAATTGGGATGCTTTGGAAATACCAAGCAACATGCACTCTTAAATACCTAACAGGTGGGTGGTAGAGCCTGGGAGCAGTAAGGTCAGTAAGAGGCAGGAGGGAACGTACCGACAGTGAGTGGGAGATGATCAAGAGGCTCAGAGTACACCACAGCTGGCCTTGAATGAGCAGGCATTTTACTTGCATCTAATACAGGAGAGAGGTTATCACAGAAATTATTTAAACAGCAAGGTAGGCTTGGGAAATTGGCTTTGCAGTAGCTGGCAACGACTGTGTGAAAGCCAAGAAGAATCCTGCAGTAACAGAGATACAGGAAGAAAGTTGAGCTCTGTGAATAAAACCTTTACATTACTGAATACATACATCCAGATTTAAGCATGATCTGGACACAGAGCAGTCCCCAGCTTGAGCAAAGGTGCTGTCCAAGTTGCAAGTCTGAGTGAGAAGCAAGATGCTGGGGCTTTAATAATCAAACTGCAAGCGCAGCCAGCTCAGCCAGCTCTCAGTTGCCTGTGGGTGCCTAAGGCGTGTTGCAGGTTAGCCATGCTGCAGGTTTGGATGCACTGGGGGTGTCCCAGAGCAGAGCCAGCAGATTCAGGCATGGGCAAAGCAAGCTGTACGGCTCTCCAGGTCTGCAGAGGTCCAATTGCGGTTTCCACGCTTTTGGGCAGGGCTGCTCCTAAATTACCGACTTGCAGATTAGTTGCTATGATGTAAAAAACCCACATTTGGGTGCTTTTGCCTGGGCTGCTCAGAGTTTTGGGTTCCTGGAGGACTCAGGGAAAGTACATCTGGTACGACAAGGCTTGATGGACACCCAGGTGATCTGTATGGAGATACCCAGGTGGCTGCCATGAAGCCAACACACCAGGCAGGAGGAAGCCGAACCAGGTGTGATCCATTTTGCTCTACCTCTCTGCAGACTAGCAGAGATGGCCATACACTGCACTCTCTGATATACCCCCTGCTATTTGCTTTTGTCGCCACAAAGACACCCACCCCCCAGTCCCTTCTTTACCTGTGGACTGCCACGCAAACATCAGACTAGGGATAAATGCTAAGACATGCAAGAATTTGGGGTGGCTGTCATGTCAGGGATTGAAGGTGCCCTCTTACTGCCTTGCGCTGGGTCACGTACTCCACCATGCTTCCTGTGCCTCCCTGGGTTCAGCGGTGGGGAGCCGTCAGTAACCACAGTGCTGTGTGATAACGCAACACGCCATGCCACGCTCATGAGAACAGCAAGATCCTTTTCTAAGCGTGGCAGCCGAGCAGGTGGGACAGGAAGGGCATGAGTTGCCTCCTCTGCCTTGGGAAGCCCATGCAGCCTCCAGCAAGGAGCTGGAAAGAAGCGTGGACAGCTGCAACAGCAATTAATATAAAATATACTAGAGCACCTTGGGGAAAAACTTTACAGCAAACTGCAGAGAAGTAGCACATCAGCCAGTTGTGCCCTTTGCAAGGCAGAAAGGGTTGGGGGGGGGACGTGGCACACATGAAATGGGGTTGCTGATTCCTCCTCCCTCCTCAGGCACGGTCACTTTGCTCACCCAACTGTTAAACTGTGACGGTGGACACATATCCCTGAACAGATGCACACTAACGTACCGCCAGCTTTGCTGTTGCTTTGGCAGAGCTCCTCCCCAGTACCAGCTTACTCCTACTGTCTCTCCGCTAGCCTGCTGCCATACACACACCTCAAACTTTCCTCATTGCCTTTGGCAAAATGCTCTTTAATAATCATTCCTGCTTCCCAAAGCCATGCAATTCATCGGCCTCACTGCCGGTGCTGCTCACCTCTCACTTGGTGCTTGCTGTCCCAGCCAAAGCCTACTCCCAAAGCCAGCAGCTCCTCTGCCTGTTCCCATTGCTGCACGTTGCTGACCCTCAGTGAGACTGGCTCTTTTTTGACCTCATTCTGCACCTCCTCCTGCACCACCAGCTGCTTCTTATCACCTCTGCTGCACATGGATTTCCACCAATTTCAAGAACCATGTTATCCTTGTAAAGTAATACAAACTCTCAGAACAACACATGTGTGTGTGTGTGCATGTGTGTGTCATCTGGGTCCTTTACAATGGCAAGATGACCAGATATAACTACTACTGAACTGACGTTAGAGACCCCTGAGGTTGTTTCAATACTTCAACCAACTACTTGAGGCAACTTGGTTTCACTTTGATCAGTACAACCTGTGCACAAGGGGGCAAAACACACTGCAGCTGCCTGCAGGGCAAGCTATACAGAAGGGAAAGCTGCAGCTGATTCACAGAATCAGAGAATCATTCAGGTTGAAAAAGACCTTTAAGATCATCAAGTCCAGCTGTCAACACAGTGCTGCCAAGCCCACCCCTACACCATGTCCCTAAGTGCCACATCTATGCTTTTTTTGAACACTTCCAGGAATGGTGACTGAAATACCTCCCTGGGCAGCCTGTTCAGGTGCCTGACCACCCTCTCAGTGAAAAAGGTTTTCCTCATATCCAGCCCAAACCACCCCTGGTGCAACTTGAGGCTGTTTCCTCTTGTCCTGTCACTTGTTATCTGGGAGAAGAGACCGACCCCCACCTGCCCACAGCATCCTTTCAGGTAGTTGTAGAGAGCAGTAAGGCGTTCCCGGAGTCTTTTCTTCTCCAGGCTGAACACTCCCAGTTCCCTCAGCTGCTCCTCATGAGACTTGTAAATTCTGAGCGCGTCCCCCCTGGATTGCTGAAGAAAAGGATGAGCACTCGATGGGAAACTCCGCATAGGAGAGTGCCAAGGCGCCCTCACCTAACACCCAGCCATGGCCACATGGGCAGTCACACAAAGACAGGTGGCCTGGGGCAGTCCTGACCCGAGCAAGGCAGGATCCACAGCAGGACAACCATTGCACGCAACACAAGAGTGTCTGCATGACCCTGGGGGACTATGATCTCGAGACAGGTAATGCAGTTAATCTGAATTTCTGCCAAAACCATCTGTGGTTTTCAGTTTCCCCTTTCCTTATACACTTACTCTGCAGGAAGAGGGGAATTATATACATGTCTAACCTTCATCTTTATGGTTAAGCAAACATATGTTTGCATAATTATATGCAAAAATGATAAAAGCAGGCATCAGTCACCAGAAGCAGACCTTTCAAAGTACCAGGTTCTCTGTATACCTATATATATATGTGTGTGTCAGTAGAACATCACTTTTACCACCACAAGCACAACAGGCTCCTGCTAACTGTTCGTACCTGTCCTTCCCCTTCTCTACCAGCTGTTTTTAATGAAAATGGATACCCTTGTTCCTTGGAGTCCATACTCTTACAACACAGTATTTATCTCAAGGTGTACTTCCACACATTCCCCTCATCCAAAACTGCCTAAAGGGTGAAGTCACAAGGCATGGCTGCGGGGCAGCAGCAGTCACAAAACATCTACAGGATTTAGAAGCACAAGTTCTTACCCTCAGTCTGACTTCCAGTGGTAAATATCTCTGACTGTTTTTTCAGGTTTCGTTTTTTGAAGGTTGAAAAATGAATTCTAAAGGAGATCTGGATGAGTTTTTACCTTTAGCTGAAGAATAACACAACAGAGGATCATTTCAAGTGACAAACGAGAGGCGCACACCACGGAGCGATGGGCAAAGTTCCTCCAAGGCTTTGAGTGAAAGGAGGGAAAACTGCCGTGGTCAGTTGATCAAGATCGGAATCCAAACCCCTTCCAACACCCCAAACTGATTGGCACAAATGTACAAACCATCTTTAAACACAGGATGTGCTGCACAATTTGGTCACAGGTGGCTGCTTGTTTTACGTGGCTGTGGAAGTGCCTCCGAGGGAATATTTTTGGCAGATATTGACCTACTTTAACTAGATGACCAATGTCTTCCTCCCTCCTCCCTGCTTTGTGTTAAGGCCCTCTCCTCCAGCAACGCTTCGCTGGCCAGCCCCGGGGGGAGCTCCCAGCCCTCTCTCGGGGCAAGGACCAGGACTGAAATCCTTGTTATAGCTTCTCCCAAGATGATTTTATGTAATTCCCCACTTCCCCAGCTGGCCCTAGCTCTGCTTCTCTTGGACAACTTACAGACCTGCAAAGGGCTCATCCTCTGTCTGGAAGCCAAGAGGTCCCCAACAGAGACCTCCCTCTGCCAGCCTGATAGAGGAAAACTGCTTTCCCCTCTCCAGTGAGGGACATTGCCCTCTCCTACCTTACGAGCCAGGTGAAAACCAGGCTCAGCGGAGTTCACCTGGGTGTAACTCGTTTAGGATCTCTCCAGGCTCAGAGCAGAGGATTGATCTATCCCAACTGCAAAATTACGAATGGCTAACATATTATCTGCCCACCTCAGCCCAGAGATTTGTGAATCAGTCACAAACCAGTACTGGTTTCTGTAAATAACTTGCAACACTCTTTTTTTTCCCCACCAGAAGCCCTTTTCCTGGGAATAGGTTACAAACAGTTCACGTCAATTGCTCAGTCCTTGCACTTACAACGGGTAGTGCCGGTTGGTTACACCACACGCTATCATTTCTTACTCTTCAGCTGAGGGACAAGCTTTCTGGTCAGAAGACCAAAACACCAAATGGGAGCTAACAAATACTCCACCGTCCATGGCTTCAGAGGTATGATAATTTAGGTTAAAATTCAGATATGCACAAGTCAAGGCACAGGGAAATAACTTTTTTCTGAAACTAGCAGCAGCCATACAACTTCAGGGGTTGGCTTTTGATCTGGCAGCCAGCCAAAGTATGGTACTGTTCAACTCATTTCTTGAACATCTCCAACGACACGCACACTTTATACATTTATAATAAGCTGACAGCCTCAGTCACACAGTAAAGGGTTTATCTTCACATATTAAAAGAAAGCAACAGGGAGCAGGCTTTTGGTTAGAGTGGTGTTAAAGACTGAGCACAAGACTACGCACAGTCCTCCGATCCGCTAGCTCAGACTAGCAACGGGCACTTGTGTGGGAAGTTTTTCAGTTGTCAAGATTTCCATTTGATCTTTTAAACGCCGCGAGGCACGCAGCCTCGGTCCTTTTGCAGCCCAAGGGCTGATGTTAGTGACTCAGCAGCTCGTCGGCTACCCAGTAAAGTCTGCAGGCATACAGGACAATGTGGTTTTCAGTGATAATTTTCCATCAATGCTCTTCCTTTGTAATTTAAGTCAATCTCTTACTATTAATGATCAAAAGATGGAAGCCCTTGATAATTTCAACAGACCAGACAAGGTATGATAATTACAATATGAAAATCACTGTGCTAAACCAAAGCATATCACGCCATCTTATGCCCTTCCTCTATTAGCTTTTAAAAAGTTTTCTCAATGCTTTTTTAATGAACATGCACTGATATTTAATGGCTGATAAACAATGATTTGTAGAACTGTTTATGAATAGCCGATTTATTTATACCACATCATAGCACTTGCTGTCAAATACAACTTTCACAGCATAACTGAGAAGGCAGTAGATGAGGAAAACCAGGATCCTGTTGGTACTACGCAGCTTGCACCACTTGCACAATTTGGTCACAGGTGGCTGTTTGTTTTATGTGGCTGTGGAAATGCATCTGAGGGATTATTTTTGGCAGATACTGATCTACTTTAACCGAAGTCTTGTAAGTGGTTCAGAAATGGTTTTGAACATAGAAAACCTGTGAAACTGTTTCAAGCACCTCCTCTTCATCCCTATCTCTTAAAAGCAAGATTTGCTTTGGTACAAAAATATGGGAAGATGGAGGAAAACAGAGATTAGTAATGAGGGACTAATGCGGAAAAAAATTTAAGACTGCAGGCATATGCCACAACTCTGCCCGTGCTTGTGCTGTGAATGAGGTTAGTCCTTCCTCATCAGATGGCTTGTAAAGAAAAATCCAGACACAGAACAGAACAGCTTCAATGTGAGCAGAATCTGTCTGGTTCCTTACAAAGGCATTTCAAGAGCAACTCTGGATGATGTCTCTGGAGGTTTTGTTTTGCAATGGCCGAAAGCCATGAACGCACAATTCTTCCCACCTTCAAAGAGGACAACCCTTGTTTCAGAGCTCCCAGACTAGGAAGACTCCGAGGTCAGCACAATGTCCCCAGTTTTACTTTAGCCAGTTCAAAGGACCCAAAAATGAAATCACTAAGACTCTTTGACAGGAACGGCAGAAGCTGAACAGTATAATTAAAAATGGGGGAGAGCTGAGAGAAGCTCTTGAGATTTTGGAACTGGCCCTGTAAAGAGCAGGGGTGAAAAAGCATCAGATTTCAATAATAGACTTCCCACTTTGACAGATCTCATTATGCTATGATTTAATATTACAGGTTTCACATGAGCAAACATCATTTCACTAGAACCTTAAGCAAATCTCTCTCTGAATCCAAGAGTGACATGACTAATTAATCTCCTGTCTTCAACAGACTCAATAGCTCTCTGAAAGCACAGAAAACGGCCAGGAAAGGGCAGTACACTTGCAAAGCCAAACTTGCATAGTTAAGAGCAACATCTAGGTTGACTTTTTCAACCTTAATTCAGTCTGTTGCTGAGTTCCATTCTTATTTTTTAATTACATGACCTTGCAGATTTTTCCAAAGGATTCTTCCTACTGACAAAAAATTACTGAATGTATGATCTTTCTCATTCTTTGCATTATTTTGTGCACCACATAAATCCAGCATAAGTTCCTGTAGAAAACATCCACGTTCTTTCATGTGCTGTACTCCTCCAAACCTTCTCACTCCTTATATACTTGAACATATTTACTTTCAAACAGCTGAAGAGCAACGGTGCACTGTTTCCCTATTTTAAAAGCCAGAGAAAAAATATATTTAGTATTTTGTTCCAACACTTAGCACAAGGCACAGCTTTCTGACAGCTGCTAGTACTCATCTTCTCGTCAAGGCCCCGGGTGTTCTGAGCTGGGCACCTGGAGAATGCACAAATTCTGGCTCTGCATTGCAAAAATCTGCCTTTTCAGTTTGCTGAACATCTGATGCAGTCTGTGAGAAGAAGAGTAGAAGCTTGTGCAGGCACAATGGCTTCTATAAATGCCTTGCTAGGGGAGGTCAGTGGAGGATGATCAAATCAGGGGCAGCATTAATTGCTGGGATGATGAGGGGTGTAAGGGAACACAGCCTGGCTTCAGGTTTGGTGACGAAGGGAGCGGGTGAAAGCCCCACATCATCAAACTAACCTGACAGATATCCCCTACCCAGAGGCCAAAAAATTAACACCTTATTGTCTTATGCACACATGTAGATAAAAGTATTGAGTGTCATGTAGATTGAAAAAAACCCCAAACAAACACAAAACCCTCTTTTTGAGGGAGTCTGACTCATGATTTTTCAAGCTTCTGGGGACTTGTAAAGGCTTTTCTCAGAGTGCAAGATATAGGCACAGAATTAAAAAGCAAAGATGGGTGGAAAGGACATAAACACTCCTGCATTATACAGAAAGGAGCTGTAAGGTTGTCAGGGCATTTCTCAAGTAGGATTTTGAACCCTGAGCAAGCCTTTACCAGCACTTCTTTTGGGGCAAGGTAAAAGTTGTTTTGTTTATTTTATTTACTGCACACCCCCCCTCAGATATCAGGCAGACGCCTGCTCTCTGTGACCAGGCAATGGGATATGGGCAGCCCCAGCACTGGTATCTCTGTCCCTTGAGCTTGTGCCTGACTTGAAAGCACAAAGGTTTTTCATCTTCTGCATGGACCTACCTTGGGAGGGACAGATGCACTGGCTCTGCCTTGCCATGCCACCCATGCTCTGCAGCACAGATGCCTCCTGTCCTCTTCTGGTCCCACCACTCCAGAGCCCTGCCAGCTCCCTTGCTTGTCCAGCTCCCCCTTGGCTAACACAACCACGCCTGCCCTCCAGCCTTCTCCCTCTCAGGATCTCTATTCCTCTACCACCACCACTTTCTTTGTTAGGGAAATGAAATAAAAGGTTATTATGGGGATATTAGAAGAAAGTCTTTATCACAGTTCTGAAGCCACAGCTGGCTTCCCTGGATCAGGGCTCGTTGGCCGTGCTACCTTCAGCCACAGCATCCTCAGGGCAAGGCGCATTGGGAAATTTCACTGTCAGGCTCTAGAAAGCCCCCCCCCCCCCCCCCCCCCCCAAGATGCTCTGGGTTTGTTACCTGGCTACATTTGAGGAAGATGGTTTTGTGACACTAGTATGGGTGACACCGTCTCTTTCTTGCAGACAAACATAAGAATCTTGTTCCAGAGGTTGGAACTGTTAGAGGCTCCCAGTGAAAGAGCTGTAATGATTAAAAAATATATTATTTTTTTTTTCTTCCTTAGTCTCAGCAATGGACCAATTACTGGAAGTGAAGTTAATAACAGTAATAAGCACTCTGCTGCCTGACATAAAAGCTTCCACCAGTGTGAGCTGCACTGTGCTGGGCAGAAGTAGCTGTGAGCATTTCAACATGCACTCCACGTACAATCCACACTTCAGAGCAACACACCAAAAAAACCCCACCCCACTCTTCTTCCCCACAAAAGCAAACCGCTTACTTTTTTGTTTAGAATAGTTCACTCCAAAACAGGCATAAGGCTTTGAGGAAAAATATTCCCTGAGGATAATGCCAAGTTTTCTCAGCAGGTCTTTGACTATTAACTTATTTTCACTTCATACGATATTAACCCTTGGCTGCACATCTTCCATTTCATGGAAATTTTGGGAATTTTGAAGCCCAACATCGCAAATTTGAATTTAGAGAAATCAAGCACAATCTATTGAAGCACTAAAGTATCTGATTTGTAGCCGGAGACTTCAGAGTTTCTATCTTATTATACTGATAATGTTTATTTTCTTTCTAGATCATCTTTTCAGTGTCATCTCATGCATTCCTTTTAGTAATCTTTGCCTTGAGAAAGCAAGTATCTTCTGGTTTCTGCAAAACTTCATTCCAGTAATATGTACGCTTATGACCTGTGGATGTTTTTAATCTTAAATAATCCTTAACAATTATGTTCCTATCCCAATGAATACATTGCTCCTTTCTAGACAGTTGCTTTGGCAAAGGTTGATTAAATACGTAGTAAACAAATGTTACTGTCAGTCTCAGTTCAATTCTGAGTAAGAGAAGCCCCCAGAAGCTAACATATATACTAATACACAGGCGGAACCAGTGGTTAGGCTGATTTTTTTTTTTATTTTAAGAAGTTTCTTTGCAGACCTGCTTGCTTCCTATACCAAAAAAATGCAGAACTGCAGATATGGGCTTTTGTCTTCAAGCCATTTACAGAGGCAAAGGGTTTAATCATCATTTTTGCTTTGCACAGCTTTCAATACTGACATTTGCATTTTTATGGATGGATAATGTGAAGGGAGAATGCACACTGAAAAGGTAAGACTAGAGAATAGTCTCTGTTTAGTTTTGGGAAGATGCTAGCTCTTGTTTAAGCTGCTGTTCCTGCTATGCTTTTCTAAGGGTAGAATCTGGATCTGCTGAGGAGCAGATTTTCCTGAGTAATTCCATGTGCAGACAGGTGTATTCTGGATTAAGAGTGATGGGTCCCCATGTAGTTTATCCATTTTTATCTTTCTTGGGTAGGTTGGCAAAAGAGAGAAAGGTCTTACACTGGTGATTACTTCTTCTAAATATTGAACTTCTAGGATGTATAGGGAGACTTGCCTAGCATGGCAATTCTTTCTGCATGTTTCCAACAGGAAAAAAATAGTTCATAGTCTCCTGTAAATCCTTCTTTTCCTACCTAATGTAACTTTGTCCATGTTAAATGTTAGACAGTGCTTTGCCTCTCACGTGCCCTTTCAGCAAACCATTTTCTCCTTCATTATTCAATCAGAAAAGGATTATGTTTGGGAAACTGCGAGGTGGTACCTAAAGATACAAATCCAGTTAAGGACCCCTTCCTAAGTCAACTTTGATCAACCCTTCAACGTATGGACCGAGTCCTATAACACCCCTCCACAACCAGTAATTTCAATGATACTACTTCTGGTAAGAGCTGTACCTTCTGCTCTTGCCTTCCCTTGGCTTACCTCTGAAAACATGAGTGTTCTTAATTGGAACTAACTAACTTAAAGTGAAATCCTAGTGGAGATTAAGCACGGTCTAGTTTTCCTGTTAGGCAGCACTCAGAACTTGGGTCTTTGGTGTGGTGTATTTGTAAGAACAATTATAAAAAGCAAATGGTTGTATGGTATTCCTACGCTTCGTTGACTCCCAACTGATACAAATATGGGGCCAGATTTTGTGCAACGTGAAACAGTAGAAATATGCAGCCGAAATGTGTCTGACGTCCTTAGCTGCCCACACAGGTCCCCTGACTGTGCCAAGCACCTGGGACCTGCCGCTCCCAGCCATTAAGCATGAACCCTGCCCCAAGCCTTTGCCCCCTGCTGCAACTAACACGAGGAAATCTGCTTGGGTTCTTCTCAAGTAAAGCTAAAATAAAGCCAAACAGAGATTCTGTGGCTGCAGATACGCTACAAGAAATCACTGAAAAACCCAAGGGCAACCCCACTCGGCACTGTGGCTGTGGGCTGCAGCAGTCACTCACTACGAGAGCTGTGGTGTGCCACCAGTTCCCTTCGCTCTGCTGCCCTGCTGCAGCCTTAGCTGCAGCATATTCATCCTCCCCAGCTCTGCTCACCCTGGGAAACTTAACACTGCGAGCAAAACCATCCCAAGTCATCTCCAGCTGCTTTTGCAGCTCATCAATCGCCGCTGGGCAACTCCACTACTGCTGAGAAAGAGCATCCTATGAAACGATAGTCGAAGCAAAGGCAAACGGCCATCCTTTATGTGCCTGACTGTTTCTGCGTGGTGGAGTACTCCCTAAAGGGCAAATTTTTCCATTTCTAAGAACAAGAATTCTGCTGTTCTTATTCTAGGTCACTTGTGGAACCACACAGATAACAGATCTCAACAAAATGTCACTAATGATAAAGTCCGGGGTTTTCAGAACTGTGTTTCTGAAGGCTGGCACTTTACTTCGGTGTCTAAATGGAGAGGGCAATTTTCACATGCACTTTCCAAGGCTTACTTTTGAAAGCACCGGCCTGAATGTTGCCATTGTACTTGGGATATTGAAAAGTTAAGCAGGCTGGTCTGGGTGCTGCGCCAGGGAAAGGAAAAGTGCAGTGATCAATTTAAACACTGATTTGTTGAATAGGATGGGACCAGCCACACCACCCTGTATGCCACAAACATTGCTATTTTCTGCCTGACTTGGACCGTATAGGACTGAGTCACCTAATACTTAGCTGCCAGTGCAATGTAGCCAGCTCACAGGATGGGAACATCAGCTTGGCTTTTATCCCAAAATACGCGTCTCTCCTCCCTGCCACACTGAAATTTTTAGTTGCAGCTGAACAGCTTGCAAATAAGAAGGCCTAAACATGCACAACACACCACATGCAAAGGAAGATTTTGCAAAATGTAAGGCTGATCATTGGCTGCACTGTAGCTTCTGGAGCTTGGCACCTGGATGGTGTTATCCCACAATCTCCTCTGTGGTTCCAAAGCCATACCCAGGGGCAAAGAGCAGTTGCTATTTTCAGCAGCCAATCAGTAAAATAATTGCTTTTGGCTGAAAAAATTAGAAGTCATTGAGCCATAAGCAAAATATTGTTTTGTTTTTAAAGAACACTTTGTCTTCAAGGCCATTGAGTCCACCTCTGACCGTACTGAGATGGTAGCCATGCACCTTGACATGCAGGGGGAAAAAATATAGACTTGTTTCCACTTTTCTCTGTTCTCACCTGAATGGCTGGATCAAGGTTAAACAACCGCAGACAGAAGGAAAAAAGATCACCGAACAGAAGTGGAAATGTGAAATACGTCAAATGGTATTCTTTTTTTTTTTTTTTTTTTTTTTTTTGGTAGTCAGAGTGCTCAGGGGTTGTGGCCAATGAGGCAAGAGCAGACAGGCAGTCTGCAGAATGGGAGATTTCTGACGGTGAAGTCCTATTGGGGTTTTTTTGGGACAGTTACATCTAAGACACCAAAGGAATGGCTCAGAACTACTATCCCCACCTACAGTGTTTCTTTTCCTTTACATTTACGGTAACAATGTTTGGGCAAGAGTTTGTTTTTTTCAGTTCCCACTTACTATTCATTGTGAAACTTGGTAAGATTGGCCATGTTACTCCATGAGTATGTGGATAAAGACATTTTTCTTCAACAGCTTTTGCTGTATTTATGAGTCTATCCCATTGTTTGGGTCATTCCTTAGGGCATATAACACGGTTGGCATTGGTCTGGCAGAAACCTTCTGCTATCCCGCTCCTTTTTATTGCTGTGTGTATAAAACATAGACAAATGTTTTCTGATACTTTGTCCAATCACCTAAACAACACTGAGTACCAAAACTAATTGCAGAAATTTTCATCATTGCTAGAGCAAGTGACTTAGGCATAATTTGGAGCAATGGACAGATCTATAAGAACAAATACTACAGTAAAACTCTGGGTAATATGAACAGCAGAAGGATGGCAAACAACAAAGGTGAAGTTACAAATTTAAGTACTCTACAATTTTTAGCGAAGTAATTAGTCTGAAATCAAAGTTTCTGCCTTAAGCCTGACGATGTGTGCAAGGGAAAGGAATTAATTTGGTTGTGCTACAGTACAAGGTACCTCTCCAAACTGTACAGTGAGCGCTGCTATTCCTTTTATTTAGTAAAATTCTTTATTTTATGTTGTCTAGGCCTTAAATTCTCACAAATGTAAATTTAAATTAACTTTACATTCATTGACTTGAAGTAGATTTATTTGATTCAGTTGAGAACTGCATAGGATATCTGAGTCTGCTTAGTGAAACTTGACCTTCTACAACAGTTTCTACAAGGAAAAACCCCTCTTACGCCATTTCCAGTTGCAGAAATAATACCTAAGCAAATACTATTGACAAAGCCTTCAGGAAAAAAAAAAACATTTGCAGTAGTATTGCAGACTATATCATTTTAAAGCCAATTTTGAATGAGAACCTTTGACATCTGTCTACTTTTTCAGTATCTGAGAATTACCGGCCTCTGGAAACTCTCAGGTGGCTGAACAGCGCTTTGGCAGACAAGCTTGTCTTTGCCCATGATTAAGGGCAAAGCTGCGAAACACCCGTCTATATACAGAGGAGCAAATTTTATCCTTGGAAATGCAAATCAGTGAGCAAACTGGTGTTAGAATAAACATGTACTGATATTTGTGTATGGGATTGCAAAATGTAAGGCAAAACAACAGAAGTGACAGAAGATCAGCCTACATTTTAATCTTTCACTTCATTAAAACAAGGTATCTTTAAGTCCCCTATTACGCTGCCTTGTTTGTAACAGTTCTTTTTAATGCACTGCCCTGCCTTATCACCATTTGCGTGCTTAGTATTGTTGATGGTAGCTACAGCGTTCAGGTTTGGCCATATCATATTCATCAGTTGGTGTTAAAGGGGTGCATTTCTAAGCAAAAGACACCTCCTGGGCACCCATACAAAGGAGGTCCTGTTTCATGGCAAAGGGGAACATGTGGACAAGTTTGCACAGTGACATTTGTGCTTTGCAGACACCCTCAGTGAACAAATTGACTCCAGCATGTGCCCAGGTGCGAGTATCTGTGACCACAAACCCCAGTGGGGTTTCTGAAGGGGTGAGTCTTGACACTTGTATATAGAGTTGTGTGGTAACGCTTTCTGCATATTCCCAGGTGTCCTGTCACTGAGGAAAGGGGCACTAACGTGCATGTGAAAGGAACTGCTAGCAGCCTGGTAGAAACTGCAGTGCTTGTGTTGCTGTAGCTGTGATGACCTACAGGTTTAAGTGAATCCAGGTTTGCAAAGGGAAGCTGTATCTTGTCAGCCTGACCAAAGGTGGGTGGAAGCCTCTGTTGGATGTGCCTCTAGTTCTTTTCAGGCTGAATAATCGTTGCTCCTCGTGTTGGTTTTGAACTCCCCGCAGCTCCAATCTAACAGTGAATTCCCCAGAACAAAGCACACTCGTTTTCTCTGTATGGCAAAACTATACACCACTTTTGCTGCCCTACGGTGTAGTAAATACATCTAAAAATCTGATGTTTGAGCTTGTCTTAGCATCTTCTTTCTGGGCTCTGTTGTTCTCTGCTAAGTAGGCACACTATCATCTAACAGTGCTTTGAAAAAACCCACCCCATCCGTGGCACAAACAAAGTTGGCTTACATCACCACTAAAAACTGGCACAGCAAACACGGACAAAATCGTTTGGGAAATTGAAGTTTGAAAATGTGGCTGTGATATTTGGCCAACGGTCATAGCTGATACTAAGATTCAATATTCAATCAACTACCCCAACAGAAATAGTGCCTTTCCTGGGAAGCTGTAGGTGGTGATTCTGGGACAGAAATCTTGGCTTTGACACAACCTTTCTCAGCAAGCCAGATCTCCCATCTGATACACCAGCCTCAGCCATCGCCACCAGAAAACTGACTGAAGCGGCACCCAACAAGCGCATGCAGCGTAACTCAAGATGTTTAACGCATTATTATGTCTCGCGAGTCTTTACGGACTCAGCGTAACACTGAGTATGAAAATGGCCACAGAGGATGCGACCAAAGATCCAGCCGGCTATCTTTCACAGCAAGCAAAGAGCAGAGAGGAAGAAGGTGACAGCAGCAAGCACTTGCCAGCTGAGCAGCAGTACCTCGGTGCGCTGCTGGAGCTTCCCAGCTCATTTAGCATGGAACTGAACTGGGAACAGCCGCACGCCTGGCTACTGCTGCTCAGCTGAGCACGGTAACTGCAAAGGCTCACCTGGCTGTGCTGGGCGTCCTCATGGCAAAACTGACATCCATGAAGCACCAAACAACGTCCAACAGTTTGTCTTCCCCGCAATCCTCGCTTTCTCTGGAAGCAACTTACATCCTTTGCAAGCTGACCGTGCGCTAAGCAGTGCTCACAATTAAAATTCGCTTCCTTAAGCCTGGCTTTGGCCAAGCATTATATTCTGAGATGGGGTCGAGACTGCCAGTTTTGCCCCCAAGAGATTGTTGTTTACTGGTGTGATACCTCACAGACTTAGAACGCACCAAAGGCATGAAAAATACAGATCTTCTTTTCTTTTTGTGATATATTCAGCTTGACATTAATTTATGGATGAAGTGGTTTCATCTTTTTCCCGCGTGAATATGACTACTCTTGGTGCACTAGGAGGAACGTCTGAAAAGCAAATTCCCCAGAACAAAGCACTCTAGCTAACTCATGAAATCATTTCTAAGTAAGTTGTAAACAAATCATGTTTACTACTTTTGCAGGCTTACAGTAAATTTGGCTGATAGGTACGTCAAAAGTAGCCCTAATGAAGTGTGTAGATTGTGAAAACTGGGTTAAAAGGCAGTTTGGTTAGCTGGCACTTCTAACAAAATCTGTCTGGGGAAACTGCCAATGCATACGGTTTATGTGCAGACGGGAATCTTTGTCCAGTCTGGCTGCTGCTCTGCCCGTGCCTACGGGGAACGTTTGCCCTGTCAGCAGCAGTGCTTCTGGCCACACTCAGTGCTCATTCCTCTTCATATTTCTCCCTCCCAGCAGCTTCACAAGTATTAATCGAGAGTCATTCATAAAAAAACTTTCACCATGCAGCAGCTTGACTTCTGCTCCAGACAGCCCTCAGCGAGAGTCAGAGCTGGGACATTTGACCTTGTGCACCCTTTTTTCTTCAGTTCACAGCACGCATGTCAGCACCGCCATAAATGTCACACCTTGTCTGCGACAGGGCACCGTGGCAGTCTTCGCTAACTTTGCCCACCCTCTGATCATCCCACTTCTTCCTGAAGTCACTCGGTGCCCCAGGGACCTGCAGGAGCCAGGGGCTGGCAGGTGATGCCGGCCGAGACTGCAGGAGCCGCGCTGCGAGGGCTCGGCAGGAGGCATGTGCTGCTCCTCATTCCTCTGCTCACACCAGGATAGCAATGCTTGGTTACTTCACAGTCTTTTTCTGTAATAATTTTGAAAAATTTACTGTTACAGAAATAATTTTGAAAAATTTACTGTTACAGAAATGCAAACTAGAGTATTTCAATGTTGCACCTGTATTTTTTATTTAAATCCAGGGTGATCTGTTGTGAGCTTGAGGAACACCCCTTCCCCTCCTTGACCGATCCCCAAAACGCATCCAATCCCCCCCAGACCACAAAACAGCTGCTGGGTCTCCAGAGTGCTCCCGCACTCGACCTCCACCAAAGCTTTTTTCTGGTCTTCCTCTTTGGGGATGCTTGTGATAACATAGACGTAGACAGAAAGCTCATGTGAACAACATACGTTTTTGCATAAATTAAAAAATACTCACCCCACTCACCAGGGAAAGATGGAAACACAGACTTCACGTGGGGCCAGGCTTTTGGTCTGATTTGACCAGAAGGGCCAGGAATATTTGGTGTAGGTGGGAGGATCGCCGTTCCTCAGAGCCCTGACGTACTGCAAGGCAGCCGATGGCCCACCACATCGAGCATCAATCCTGCTGCAGTGCAGAGGCTGCAGAGGCAGTCGCAGCCTTTGCAATGCCAAGGAAACTACAAGCTGGATCCAGCTTGAGGGGGCTGAAAACCAGCCCCAGTCCCTGGCCGAAGGAGCACTGGCAGTCCGTGGCACCGGGCACTACTTCTGCATCCTAAGGAACGTGCTGCAGGCATCACTGTCCTCCCATTTTGATGTTTTCTTTTTATCTGTTTTTGGCAATTTAACTATAGGTGATATCAGTGTGCCTAATTGTTCTGAATCTCATGAAGATCTTGCCCTTGGTGGCATTGAGACAAAAACTTCCACAGCTTGTGTGTTGCATAAAAAAGCACTGCCTTTCCTTGGCTTTATTTTTCTTTTATTTCTGCTTGAATTTTTTTTTCTCTGCTTGAAAAAAAAAAGTGGTTTATTTCTGCTTGAAAAAAAATATTCTAATGTGCTGTATTTTTATTGTGTTTCTTGTTGGTTTATTATATATTTACTTAAATTTTCCAAAATACTCTATAGTCTGCAATGCAAGATATGCTTCAAATGCTTCATGAAACAAGGGAAAATTGCCTTCAGATTTACCAACAAAATAAAGTCATCTCCCAGAATGAATCAATAAAACCACCAGGCCATTTTCAAGTAAAATGATACCACATTGCCAGAATGACAAGCACAGAATTACCTCACAGATAATAAACCAGAACTGGATTTGAGAAATCTCATATAGACTTTCTACAGTGAATCATCTTTTTTTTTTAATTATTTTTAGCTGGGGTTTGAAGAAAGGGTGATTCATCCCATTCTGAAATTGTTTTCTGTGTCAATGAAATACAGCTTTGTTTTCTGCAACATCTTTTGAGCGACGTTGGAAGCACAGAGTAATAAGCAGTTAAATCAGTCCCAGCAGAAAAGAAAAACAAGTCTGGGGGCAGGAAGAGGCATTTTCCATCTGAGATTCAGGAAGGAGTGGAGAATCAATGAGGCAGAGTTGTATGAAAAAGCCTTTCTCAAGGCAAAGAAAATTCTTCTGCTTAGAACAGAGAGAAAGAATCTGAAGGCAGAGAGAGAAATGGCCAGTATTAGGTGAAAAGACAGAATTTGGAGACACGGGGCTTTAAAACTGGTGAGACATCTGGGAGTCAGTTTTTAGCCATCAGAGGAGCGCCGGGCTTGCGATGTGCACACGCCAGTTGTGTCGCAGCCAGCGGCCGGTGACGTTACAGACGCACCGTGGTGGTGGGAGCTGGGGCGAGCGGGGAGGAAGCGGTGGATGAGGATGCAGCGATACCATCGAGGCAGCATGTAACGCTGTGGGAGCACCAAGCGCTGGCGTGCTCAGGGTGCCAAAGTGAAGGGGAGCATAAAGTCAAAGCCAAGGAGGAAACAGGTGCTGAAATAGCAAGTAATAAAAGGGATAAGTCAGGTATGGGAGTGCACCTCTTGCCCAAAAGGGGGATGTCTGGCTTCGGGACTTCTAGCAAGGAAGCTGAAATGAAACCACAAGTTTTCTTGCTCAGACAGCCAGAATGACTGTGGGTTGCTCTGTGACTAATGCCACAGAGACTCTTACCAGCACTGAGAACGTGCAGGTCCTGCGTCTTGCAGCAGGAGGTATATGCGAGGCACTGAAGTCACTTACTCAAGTACCTCTCGCCTATAAGTTTAGGAGAAAAGTACTGCCTGTACATTTAATTCTCAGCATCTCGGTAAACTAATTTACTTGGTGAAGTCATCCCGGGAAAACTGTTTGCCAGGAAGGATTTGAAGGAGAAGAGGATGGCTTGACACCTCCATTACAGCAGCTGTTTCCAAAGATGCTGGAGAAGTTGCCTCCTGGAGTAGGCAAGCCGGGTGGGCAGGGATTTGGGTAGGTGCAGATGCCCAGCATGCCCAGCCAGGAGCAAGCAGGTGACTTCCCGTGCTCTGTAGCCACCCAGGACCTGGGCCTGCCTTCACCTGCTGCCCTGCAAGTCTTACCAAGGAGCCCAAATTGTGAAGAAACTCGTTGGTCACCTAACACAGGACTCAGCTCCTATGGGCAGCTGTCCCCTACAGGTGCGCTCCTGAGTCATGATGGTGTTCCTCCAGGCACAAAGGATGTTGGACTCTGCTTCACATCTCTAGTGTCACCCTATCTCCGCCAAGACACCCACTGTAACCACATCTTCAGCCCTTTGAACTGTGGTTTGAGGTGACCTAAGCATTAGAAGTCCTTTATCAATCTCAGACCACTGCGTGTTGCTCTTCTTCCAACTGATGAGACCCATGCTTGTGATCATGAGAGACATGAGCTCAGCTACATGGCTCCCCAACAAACAGTTGCCACCTCACATAATCCAGAGGACATTGACTGCTTGGCACAAGGGTGAAAGATCCCAGAGTGCCCCAGGGCTGCCAGTATAACAGCAGGAGAGCAAAAAGCAAGAAGAAAAACAGTCCTCCTCACACAAGCCAGAGTAGAGAGAGATGGAAATTTTTTTCTCAGGATGGGGCCAAGAAGAAAATCATGGGAAGAGATGAGCAGAGACCTGTTCCAAAAAGAGATCAAGATATCTCTTCCACCTACCAGAAAAGTCCCTTTAAATCTAACCTATAGCTCCTATCTTTCCACCTAACCATTTATAAGGTGATCACCTTCATACTTGTGTACCTGGCAGGCCTCGGGGAGCAGGAGCAGGAGAGAGGTGTGCGGCAGCTTTCATTTACTATGTTATCATTAGCATCTCCTGGGTGGCCGAGCACCCTGCTTCTCACTTTAGATTGTCTGCTCTTGCCATTTATTACAAATAAGCACAAGAAAAATAGACCAGGTATGGACAGGAGGAAGAGGAAGTGACCTCAAGGTTCCTTCCAACCTTGCCCTAACTCATGTCCCAAATATTTCCAATGATATATCCTGTTTCTAAACAGGCACCGCAGCATCAAAAGTATTGAAGTGGGACTTAGTATTTCCTTTTTTGCCCCACGTGAGCAGCAAACTTAATCATAGGAAGAGTCTGAAGTGCGGCTTTGATGTCACTCAGCTATTTATGTTCTCAGTCTACAAACTCCTGCCTCGAGCAGACCTTTAACGTGTACTGCATTCAGGCAAAATATGTACAGTGGTTGTTCGGTTTTCCAAACAGGTACTAGTGGATTATTTAACCAGTGATGGGTCTGAGCTGCTTTTCTTGCACAGATGTGATGTCTACACTGTTGCAAGCCAGCTGCTGGGAACCTGGTCCAAGACTGATTTCATTCTGGCCATGCAAAGAGCCTGGAGACAAATTTCTGGACTACATAAACTCAGCGCAGCAAGGTGTACGGGCTACTTGAGAAGGGAATTCAGAGCAGGCTCAGTTCCACGCATTCTTTGCAGGACACTGCTGCCCAGAAGATTGCTGTAGCTCATATACTACAAGCCCCGCTTATTCTACTGTACAGCACACTGAAAGTTAGGGTAACTGTTTTGTCAACACTGGAGTCAAGGACTTCTGGAAAGCAAGCTCCTTTTCTTCTTCCAAAAATAAGTGCACTTCATTTAGGTCTCGTCCGCAGTTCTGTAAAAGACCGCCTGTATTAACAGTAACACTGAGGCTCTTCCATAGCTTTTTTCACTCAAAGCTTTTCACAGAGGAGGAGGATTCACTTCCCCCTCTGACAGCTCAGGAAAGGGGGGAGGGGGCACACAACTTTGCCCTACGGGACTGAGTAGCCCCACGAGGTGCTCAGGCATGAACCACCAATGACTGTCAGCAGCTTGCACAAGGTTTACCTGCTGCCACTTCTCCACCATTTTTAAACCTCTTGCTGCTCATTTATTCCCCTGTGTGTGACCTGCTAGGATTAC
Organism: Falco naumanni; assembly: GCF_017639655.2. Taxonomy (NCBI): domain Eukaryota; kingdom Metazoa; phylum Chordata; class Aves; order Falconiformes; family Falconidae; genus Falco; species Falco naumanni. Next base: position 5,358,284 of record NC_054054.1, on the reverse strand, counting down.
TTAATGACCTGCTCAGCATTGTGCTGTATATGGAATATATGGAGAAAACAACTCAGGTGAAGGATGATATTTGGTGCTGCTATCCTCCATACTGAGTCACGTCACATAAAAGGACACCTGAAGCCTTTAGTGTAAATGATGCTCCTTAGCTCCCGGCTGCCCTCACAGGCAGTCGTGCAGCATATAAGCAACAACATTGGTGAGGAGCAAAACACTATTCAGATCACAGACACTTGAAAGGTCGAGGTTTCAGGTTATTTGCTTCCCTCCTAGATAATGGGCTATCAAAATACAAACCACCCCACCCTAGTTTCAGAACACCAACATGCAGTGCTGAGGTGGAGTAAACCAAGGGCATTCTCTCCCTGCTGTTTTTTAAGAAATATTATCGATCTTTATTCAAGCAACAGCAGTTAAGCAATGAAATTATGTGTATCAGACCCACCTATAAGAAAATCTTTGTTGTTTTCCCCATAGAGTACCAACTATTTTTGTGTAAGACAAAAAGGACATGTTCTTACTATCCATACATGTTTCAGAACCATCAAGTTGCACAGTGGTGAACGTGACGACTGAAATAGTCCTACTGCTGGTACGCCTGTCTGGCTTGCCTGTGGACAGATACTGAAGATGCTCACCTGGAGGGGAGCAGGCTGGATTGCGTGAGTGTTTTGGATGACGCCTGGCCTGGTGTGGGTCCCCACGAGGGAAGCTCTGCCATACCCTTGGGTGCCACTAGTACGCATGTTGAAGCTCTTGGGGGTGGGGGGTTGAAGGCAGCTTCCCTGTGCACCAACTCTTTTTATTTCTGAAAGGCAACTGAGCTTACCTTGCATTGCTGTACCTGCTCTAAAGAAACAAAGAAACAAAAGAGATAATTTTTTTAAAGTCTGATTTAAAATATCCTCAATTTACTTAGATTTCTAAAGCAAAGAAAGTGGTTTTTTCCAGGCAAAAAGCTGCTTGTCACAGAAAGCAGCCTCCAGAAGGAAACTCACTCATTATCTTGTGCAAGCTAAGTTAGAGACTTGCAACCTCCTGCTGACTTATCTTTGTTCCTAAGTAACCCTCAGCAGCAGCAACATCAAACGCTTCCCCTTAGCCTCACATCTCCCTAAATCTCAGCCTTTGCAGAAAGGACTGGGCATGTATTTAATCTTTTGTGAGAAGACTGCATGGATTTTGAATTGCAAGACTTCAAGGCGTTTCATTATTTAGAAATAAGAAATAATATGAAAGTTTGTGTTTTAAGTTACTTCCTACTGTATCCTCTTGATAAAACGAAGGCTATACGCCTTCACAATTTTCCATTTACACGGAATTCCACCAGTTTAATCAAAGTGAAACATGAAGTACTGTTATGGTCCTTGTACCTTCAGATTTCCTTACTGATAACCCACATACTATCCGTTAACCCATTGCATCATTCAGAAGAATAAACAACTTGGGCTCAGCATACAGGAAGCTGAACAAAAAGGAAATAGAAAATATTAGTTTTCATAGATCTTTTTTGACCTCTGCACAGTTCAGACTGACATATTTTCACAGATCAAGGTTATCCTTCACATGAGCCCCTTAAGTTCACTACGGAGACAAACATTTCCTATTTTTATTTTTCAAGTTGGAGCCTTATTCATTTCAACCACCATTACCTCAGTCCCACTGAACTAAAGGATGGATCTGTTGGTTAATAAGAGTAGCAAAAGTCAGACTGACTTCCCATCCTCTCGTAACAAGCCATCCAGAATCCCCCAGGCTATAACTAATGTGAGCGTGCATTTTCCCCAGGCATCTTTCTTCTGGTTTATCAGGACCCATATCCTTCCCCATTCAGCATACCTGCTTTTCACAGGCCACATGGAGCTGGGATGTTACTTGCTATAATATTGCTGAGATTAATGTGAACACAATCAGCTTACAAGGCTGAAATCAATCCAATACAAATTGCCTTCGTATTAATTGGGAATCGCAAGGTGCTCAAAGATGCTTCTGATGGCAGTGAGATGAACGGGAAGGCAGATGTCTTCACATGCAACTTCTTTCTTTTATGCCTTTAAGGTGTGGGATGTTGTCACCTCTTACCTCTAAGATTTTGTTTGGCATTTCCTAATTAGCATGCTATTGGTGTGCCACAGCCGACACGGTTTCTGGACCTGGGGAAGAGGGACAGCCACGGCCTGAAGGTTGGCAGGAGAACCCTTGGTGCCTCCCTGACACCAGCTGTCGTGGAAGGTTGGGGGCTCGGGTATCGCCGACCGTTGTGTGCATTGCCGTGGCTGCCCAGGGAGCTGCAATGCTGCCCGTGTGGAGGGTATGACAACCTGCCTGCTGGAGAGGGGAGACCGTGCAACTGCTGAGAATGGCGTACATACTGCAATATTAAGGTTTAGGTGTTTGTGTAATGCCATAGATCTGCACCTCAGACACACGCCTTCAAACACGCACATAACGGAAGGGGCAAGGGCAAATATATATGAGTTTAAAAACAAATCTAAACCTCAAAGGACTGTTGTGATAGACTTGTAATCTGGCAGAGAAGGAATGCATCAAAAATTCTGGTGACCAGGCACGAAAGAGAGGAGTGCTGCAACTAAATAAAATAAACATCATTTACTCGGCGATACACACTACAAATTCCAGATTTTTTACCTCTAATAAGGTAAGGAAATCTGTCCCTGGTTTGAATAAAAGGAAAGGTGTTTAATACCTCTGCTCAGATGCATAAGTGGAAATCTTTCCAGATTTTTAGCTAAGATACTCAGTTCAGGTACAGAACCAAAATCCACCCTCTTTCTAGGTATGTGATGGGACAAGGACTCAGTGATCTCCTTCCCAGTGGAAAATGCAAATCATGATTGATGAGCAACTTTTACTTAGCAATCAGATTAGCAATCAGAAATCCTAGACTTTGTCCCTGCCAGAAAAGAATGAGGGTGGTTTAGTGTAATCAGATCCATAATCAAACCAGTTTAATCGTTTTGGGTATACTGGCTCCAGGTGGGATGGAGGCAACTTTCTTCACAGCAGTGGTGTGTAAAAAGTGCAGATAACACCCCAGTGGTTTGCCTTTGGCAGAACAATGTTTGCACAGCATCAAGGCTCCCCTATTGTCTCACCCAGCCCCCAACCCAGCAACTAGGCTGTGTGGGCAAGAAGCTGGGAGGCAATGCAGCCAGGACAGCTTAACGAGCTGTCTAAAGAGACACTCCATACCTAATAAAGATATGCTCAGCAATAAAAGCAGGAGCAGGGGCTGTCTTCTGAGGTAGTCATTGCTCAGAGGCTGGCTGGACATCAGTCTCCTTGTGGCAAGGGGTGAGCAATTGCCTTTCCATCACTTTTCCCCCTGCTCTTCACTTCAATAGTAAACATTGTCTTGAACCATGAGTCTTTTTGGTTTTGCTCTTCTTCTTCTCTCCTCCATTCCACAGGGGGAGGGGGTGGGGGCGTTTAGCTACTGGATAGGGTCAACCCACCACAGTGGGAAAGAGCTTGGTGCTTTGAAAAAGCCAAGGTAGTCATGTGTGTGTTCTGGATGTTTGCTGACCCCACATCACCACGTCTTACGTACTCTACAGTGCTGGTGCGAGAAGGGAATGTAGTGGCATTTTTCCCTCGTGTTTCCTTTTAAGGCCAATAAAAAAAAACCCCAAACAAACACCTAAATACTAGGTGGAGATTTTATCTGCACCAACCCAGGTGAGACGCCACCTAGACTCCCCAGCCATCATTCAGGCACTTTGTTCTTGGGCCACAGACCACTGAGAAAGTTACGGTACGCTTTTATGCTTAATAGGACTTCCTGGTATAAATACAGATGGCCTATAGCTGGATTCCTCCACCAGCACGTAGGTGGAATGAGCTATACTGATGAAGGACATTTTTGGTTTATGTAATTGCATCAACGTGGGGTGCTGTGTCTACTGAAACCGACTTCGATCCTTCCCTCTATCTTCCACACGTGCATTCCCATAGTTGTACAAGTGATTGCAATGTAGTGTGTACATTCACTGTAATGTCTGTTTTCCATCACAGCAGGTACATACCACTACTACTACTGTAACATACTCATGTTACGCAGCAATACACAGCAAGTACTGTCTTGCTGAGGGGACTTGATCCAGGCAGCATGCAGTACTCTTCCTTGGAGGGAACCAAAGGACCACCAAAAGAAACCATTTACCAACTCTGTTCTTTATCATTCTTCTTTCTTTCCCCCACTAACTGAGATTTTTTTAATCTTTTTCTTTATAGCTTTCTGCGGATTAAGGTGGGTACCGTTAATTTAAAATTTAATTAGGTAATACAACTCTAAATACATTTTCTTTACCATTGCACCACAATTAACTTGTTAATAAAGTTGGCACACACACAAAAGATAAGGGTTGTGTAAGAATCCATAATATGAGATACTCTTTTGACATCTTCAGTATTTTGACAGACTTCTTTATGGTGGGAACACCGTTCTCAGTAATTTAACGAAAATCTAAGAAATGGGATGTCCAGGTTATGCCTAAAGTTCCTTTTGAAATACATGTTACATCTTAGGCAAACCTTCTCACATATATAAAAAAACGATGTTGGGTTAAGTACAGGCTGTTTTGTTGCACACATTATTTTGTTCATAGTATTAAAGATTAACTTTTTCAGTCTCTCGCATAAACTTTTAGGAGGGTTGAATCATGTTATTTGGTCCTCTGTGTGCACACACTTATGCCCAGGCAGGCTGACTCGATTTGATGTTGATCCCACTGAAATCAGTAGTTTTTTTCTCCTGAGAAAGCCTGAGAGGATCTCACTTTCCCAAATGCGAAGGTCCTATGTGCAGCAGGTATTTTTCTGTACAGCATAAGGAAAAAAGTACTTTGTACACCTCCCCTTTTCTGGTAAAATGGTTTTCCTTAGCTCTAAGATACTTGCCACTCTCGCACGATGCTAAATGGAAACACTGCCGTCTGCAAACAGAACTACAACATATAGATAATTAAATATTGCTTGCCACAGCAATGGGGATATTTTTTAAAGTTGCTATTGCATTCTGCTATTTGCTGTAACCCTGATGTAAGTCAGCTCCGTAAGGAGGGGAAGAGACAGCAAGGAAACGAAGCAGCAGCTGAACTCACACGCGGAGGCACCGTTCATCTTCTGTCTCTCAGCAGAGTATCCACACGATTATTTTCTGGGGGTGTGAAGCGTACCTACACTGCTAACACTATTCACAAGTCCACTAGAGAGCAGCTATGCCTCACATTTACCGAGAGGTTTTTTGAATTAGTTTCTCTGATATTTATTACACTTCACTCAAATGACTAATCAGGCCTGAAAAGCTTTCTCAGTGCTAGACTGAGAAGCAATGCAAGTGTGGATTCAGGCTGCTCTGATTTATACCGGTGTAATAACTCTCTCGTAGCACTGGACTGGTCTTGTTCATGCACAACATCATTCTTACAGAAATCTTGGCTCATATTCTAGTTTGGGGTATTTCGTTTAGACTGAAGAAATGCAGGGCTGAGTTACATGTTTTTCCTTTAGCAAGCCTTGAGAGCCCCCTGTTGTGAGCTCCCTCGAATTCCTTCAGGAAGGGAAGGAGCACAGATTTTTTGGAAGACATTCAGAGCCAAAAAAAGGGTCTGGTCTTTCCAGTCAGTGGATAAAATAGGAACTGAAAAAGAGCTAAATAAGGCCCTTTTACCCATTTCCACTAGGTACAAAGAAAGCACTGTGTAGGTCTATAGAACTAATAAAGCATAGTAGTCCACATCAACACACGTTAGGCAGTCTTCCACTAACTTATGGAAGACGTTAAATAACCCTGAAGAATGTTTTGCACTAATGAAAAGACAATTTTTTGTCTGAAACACTGGCTTCTCCTGACCATTTTCTTAACCTTATAAAAAGGTTACATTTGTCTTTCTTTAAACATCAAGGAACAGGTTAAAAATACAGACATCATTTAAATCCCAAAGCCTCGCTATTTCTTTTTCTGCGAGAGAAAAAAATTAAAGGACGCTACTGCCTGTCAAAACAGCTGCTAAATCCAGATCCCCTAGCTAGGTCGGGTAAGTTAAAGAAAATTAGAAAATTTCTCTGGCCCTGTTCGAAGCAGACAGACATTATTAAGGTAGAAAGACAGCACCTTGTCTCCAGTCCCCAGCCCCAAGCGTTGCCTAGCTATTCCCTGAGCGGCACAAGCCGTTCACAGATTTTCCGTACCTGCTCCTGGTCACCCAAGCGTGCCACCCGGCGCGTCAGGGGCAGGGCTAACAGCAGGCGCGTGAGGACAGTGCCAGGGGGGCAGAGGCAGTGGCCATGGTGCCCCGTTACACTGCAGTAACGGGGGGTGAAGGGCCCGCACCTCTCCCCACTGCAGTCTCCTCACCCCCTCTTCCCAGGAGTCCGTCAAGTCCCAGCATTTTCTTCAACCTGTGTTATCCTGAACTCTTAGAAGCTTCCTTACATTGCCTGGGTAGTTCTACTCTGGCACGCTGGCTTGCTGACCTCCCCTTTTCGTATCAGACCGCTTAACCCTCATGCATAAAGTGGGAAGGACAAGGACTAATTGCAGAGTTTATATACGCCAAAGGTTAGGCTCTTTTCTGTGTACTCCACCAGTTAATTCTTGGTCCTTCATTCTCTGGAATACCGATTACCCACTGCACATAACCCTGATGTTGTTCCCCACCTGTGAAAAAATAAAAAGCGAGCATAGAAATATTTCAGAGCATGTGTACTGAATCGCAAAGACCTAAGAAAGCACAGAGAATGACTATTAAATGTTAGAGTGGTTGCCAAAACAGGGTGAGCATCTGATTTTTCCATTTGCCAGAACACATGAAGAGGCACAAGAAACACGGCAATGATTGGGATGTTCAAGGAGGAAAAAAAAAAAGTTCACTTCAGGCTGGACATTCTGCATCAAATTATGAAGAAAAAGTTTCTTTCCTAGCTTTTAGAACTATGTCAAATAAACCGAATCTTCATAGTGAAATATCATGTAGAATATCATTATGAAGTATCATAAATGGAAAACTGAAATGCTCGTATTAAGGTGTCAACATGAAACATTTTGGTATTCCTAATTATTTCTTCGTTTTGACAGAAATTGGAGAAAAGCAATAAAATCAGAGTATGATGAAGAATAATGCTAAAAGGGAAAATCTGTGCAGTTCAATCCTTAAAAGCATTGACTGGATCTAGCAATAGCAGAGAAAACAAGGCATCTCAAAGAATGAGTAAGGAGAATTTCCATGGCATATGGTTATAGCAGAGGGTAGAACAGCTTAATCTCTGCTCAATTTAAAGCCAATTTAAAGTGAAGCACACTGTGGCATTTTTCTCAGAAAAACTCAGCATGGCTAGCACAGAAATGCAGAGGGTGATGGCAAGAAGAGAGCCAAGAAAAAAGCTACAGGGTCTGTCTATTGCTTCTCTGCAATACTCTGTTTTTTCACCCCACCTTTCAAAATAATGCTCCTCTTTAACCTTCTCCTGCAGATTTGTCACAAACATCGATTTGAAAGAACATCAGCCTCCTTTGATCTCTGGTTATTGTTTTGGAAATTACATCTTTGTCTCCTTTTTTTTTCTTCAGGTTTCTGACATTCTTGTGAGTTTTCCTGTTCTCAGCTTTAATGTTTCCATTTCCCTTCACGTGTCCACCCTTGGTTCAGCAATACCAAGTGTGATTATTTTGCAGCCTCTGGAATCCACTCAGCACCTCCTTACGTGTGGTGCATGATATGGGCACACAGCTCCCGGAGATCAAGGTGGTGTGGCTAAAAGCACTGGTGCACGTGCACTCTTTGACCAGTTCAAAGAGCAACTAAAATGCAATCTTCTTAGCTGCTTAAGCAATTAGCATTTTATTTGGCCTGTGAACGGGCTACAAGCATATAGGCAGTTGCTAGCAGTGGCTCAGCTGACGGCAGTACCAGGTGAAGGTCTGGTTTGAAGGTGAAGGCTGGGTAGGACAGAGTCATACCCACCCTCTCCTCATGCCTGCTGGGTGTCGTAGCCCTCTCAGAAAAATGCCCAGCGATGCAGCAACAGTTGCCTATGGTTTACTCATACATCAGACATCTGAAATGATCAGGGTTAAAAGAAATACTCCACAACAGGGGAGGAGGGTGACCGAAGGGGGGTAACCTTCTAGTCTGCGGGACAATGAAAGATGCACTTAAAAAACAATTAAGAAAATACCACTCTGAGGCAAGCTTCCATTACCTCAGTCATTTGCCCATGATGTGGAGCAGCATTCCTCAGCTGGTAAGAGATATGCCCCTGGGAAGGCATGGCAAAGTACCTGCAGCATCTCTGTGCTCTGATGGCCAAGTGTCTCTCAGGACATGCACCATGCGGATGACTGGTCCAGCCCAACACCTCCCTGCCACAGCAAGGTATATTTTTGGCTGGCTTAGTGACCTAACTTGTTCCCTGAGAGGCAAACACCAAAGCTGGTGAATGGCTGGTGCTAGAAGGAGGGGAAGAAAGGACCTCCTGTGACTTTTCAGCTGGACTTTCAACACCAGGGGGTCAAGCCTGTAGCAGGGGAGGCTTAAGCAGCTCCTTTTGCTCCTCAGCACCTGAGATGCAACCATCCTGGGAGAGAGAGGGGGTGCCTGGGGCAGAGGTGCAGCACTGGTGCTTCACTGCCTATCCCTGGCCAGCAACAGGCAGGCAGGTTAGGAGGAGAACGTGCTCAGAGCTAAAAGTGGAAATGCAGTGGCTACGAAACCACCTAAAAATGCTGCCCACCAGGGATTTGAAGAACTGTAGGCTTAGTTACACAGAAGAAGAGAAAACAGAAGCATCGACAGAGTCTTTCCTTGGGTTCAATATAAAAGCAATTGTGTAATGCTTACGCTAATCAGAGGAAGAGGATTGGGACTGGAAATTCAGCTATATGGAAAGGAATGCTGAATCTTATGATAATTGCTTCTGGGTGAAGTCTGGATGCTCCAAAAGAGAGTTCTTCCTTTGTGACTTGTATATCCCACGTTTGCAGTGATTACGGAAAAAATATGATTTTCAAAAGCCTCCATTGATCTGGAGTAGCATCTTCAGTGCCTTCTTGTTTTTTCTCTTGGTTTCCTACAAGACAGTTCAGAGAAACAGCACTGAAGGAATGGGGGTATCAAGCGTTAAGTCCGCAAGAAACACACAAATAACAGGCAAGAAGCATGTCATTGTCCAGAAGAGTACGTTAAGACAGCAGGTTTTGTATTTTCTTGTATATTCACCTACAGATGCAGTCATCATGTTTACTGGCTCAGATTTCTGGAAAGAAAACACAAGCAGGACAAGACATCTAAATTTTCCAATCAAAAGTACTACGTTAGAGTAACACTTTTTTGGTTTTTTTCTTGAAAAGGAACAACTCTCCCTCAGGACCAATGAGACAGTAGCAAGGATTAAAATCTACGGTCTTCTATTGATGTTTTGGTATGGAAATTACTGAAAATTATTAAGATGAAACTTGCAGTCATCCTCTGAAATTAATTGACTGTGAGTGATCACACTTTCAATCTTTGCTCACACAGAAGTCTTTGACTAATGTTTTCAGGCAGATTTTTGTACTCCCACAAAGGCACTGATATTTATTTTCACACAGGTAGTAATTTCATTTATATTTCAGCAAGAAACTTTGTTTTGTACCTTGAATATTCTTTTTCTTCTCTGTTATTGTCTATTCAGAGGCCTCTGCTTGTTTTTAACATGTTTCCATAGGTTCACTTACAGGGAATGGCATACATGCTTCTTGAAACTTGCCTGCCAGAGGCAAAGTTGTTCGTGAAAACTCAGGATTTGGGCAGTCAGTGCCATTGTTGCTGATGACAATTGAAGGCAACAGGATTTGCCAGTATTAGAGGCTCAGGTATCCTGTATTGCCACAGCTCAGCTTCCTGAGGAGTTACAGGATGATAGGCACTCACCAGAGCAGGAAGGAGAAGAGCAAGGGAAAGAATGAAGGCTAGTGCCCATGGGTCCATGACTGTCCCGGTCCCAGTTCCGCAATGCGGACACGGATGTGTTTCTGCTACACCTACACAGCACAGTGAAGCCAAGAAACTTACCTTCCAGTTCCAGCTGTGCACACCTGCCATATCTGTTGCACCAACATGAGCACATTTCACCCTTCAACAAACTGACTCAATTCACTGAATGTAGCATAAAACTCAACTGGAAGAGAAAAAAAGCACACAACTGATCTAATGTTCCATTACGTTCTTCTTCGCTTGCAACTGCTTCTGCTGCAGATCCCTCTTTGTCCTAACTTTATATTCATTAGTCTTAGATTTACCTTAAACATAAGCTTATTTGTGTATTTAAACCACCTGAAAGACTATAGATACTGCTGGTTACCCTAAATGGTACCAGTACCATGGTTTACTCTAAATTACCTTACTTGTGTGGCTTCTTTTTAAAATCAAATTATCACTGGGAATATTTTTCTTTTATAATATCTATGTCACTTCTCACAGTTAATTTCTCTATTTGTCTCCAGACTTGAGAAATGCTTTCCTCTTACCTCTAACTCCCTGTATTTAATTTTAATTTCCTTCTTAGAGCTTAATCATAATCAAGAATATCTTGATTCTTTTCCCTTTGTGAAGTCAAAACAGGCTCACAGTACATCTTAAAACATTTCCATTATTGTTTCCACTGAATGCAAGGAAAATATGTTGACTTCATTAAAAAAAATAAAATTAAACCAGACATGATTTTCATAAATTAGATGTACAGATTTCACAGCTTAGAAACAAGGATGTCAAACGTGTCCAGCTTGTACAGCCTCCTACGCAGAAACCACAGGGTTTCAACGATAAGTCACTGAAACCACAGTGTTCAGCTTTTTATCCAAGGCTACCTGTACCAAATGGGTGCTGCTGCTTCAGTGCGATGACTGATCACACAATAGTTTTTCCAAGGTTCGCTTAAGGTGCTGGCCTGTGAAAACAAATGAAACTCATTATGCAAAGCAACTGTGCTATATAGCTTTTCACATCTGTATGTGTGCACATAGAAAAGATACATCTGTAGGCACAGGCATACACGTTCATATCTGTTGTAAACGTCTAGTTGTAGATGAAGACAGAAACAGAGACATCTGGAAAAAAATTTACCAAGAAATGCTGTTTTTCAAAGATACTACGTTAAAGTTTTATCTGTTAAGGATGGTATGAGCTAGTCACCTCAGAGCATTCCCTAACCTGCTATAAACAAATCGCAGATTTATTTAAGTGGGAAGTCATAACGAAGTGTGTCGTGTTCATAGAGTAATTTGTATATGAGAAACAGAATAGTTAGTATTCCTATTTAAGATAATTCTATATTGGCATAATTAAATTCACATCAGAGATTTTATTGATACAGCTACCTGAAAAATAACAAATCCTGCCCAAGTGATACTATTATACCTGCAAGAGGCTTAAATGTGGACCAGGCTGCAGAGCTCAGAATTCCCTAAATCCTCTTCCTTGAAATGATTCTGCCAGAAATCGAATTTCAGGTACAGTTAAAGGGCTGAATGCTGCTTGCAGCGGCACCAGATTGCTGTTCCTGCAATGATGTTGCTGAGCAATACCCCCTGCCCCCCTCAGCCTTGCGTGCTGAAGGAGGTACTGATTGCGTAGGCGATCCACATTTTTGATCAGTAGTAAAGCCAGTAGAAGAGGAGTTTCTGACTTCTAGCAACTCATGACTATTTGCAAATCTGTCAGTTGTGCTAAGGAGAAAGCAGAGCTGATAGCAAAAAAGATTCCAATCAAAACAAAGCAGAAGAACAATAAGAAAAACCCCAACAACCTCTTAAGGTTTTTGCAAGGGGGATTTTTAAGCTGGATCATTTTCATGACCCCAGCTACTGTTACAGAGGCTCCTCAGACTGCAGTAGTGTGACACAGAGATACAGCAGAGCAGCAGTAACCTCAAGTAGAAAGTTCTTTAAATGGCCTTGCTGCTGAAGAAAGCGCTTGCATTGCTACATCCTGAGATCTGCAGAGGTGGCTTCTTCCTCAGCCTTCCCCTTTGGTCATGCAGCGTGACACCAAAGCCTCTTCTTTGCTGCAGGAGCTGAAGTACAAGCAGAATCTGATGACTGCTCAGTGGTTTGCAGCACACATGCTGGCGGGGCACAGGAGAAGTTGAGGTCTGCAAGCAGGTACTTAGGAGTCACCCCAAGGGGAGGCAGACCACGTCCTCCAGTGCCACCTCACACTGCTCTTCTGTCCTTGCTGTTGCTTGCTGTGCCACAGAGGCACCCCAGCACGGTATGACATGATGCTGTCCGTAGGCCTGGGAAGAACGGGAAAAAAAAAAAAAAAAAAAGGCAGTAGAACGATGTGAATGAGTTTATAGAACTTGAAACCAACACAATCATAAAAAAAAAATTCTAATAGAAACTGTGTATACACAGTAAACATATATACACATACAAAGGAGGGTACAATATGTAATATTTTAATACCCGAGAACCAGAAAGTGAAACTCGTTAGAAATAAAAGTGGTGTTCAGTTATCTGCTTCTGCCAATACATGCTAAATGGCAAAGGATAATAAAAAGTGGAAAAAAATGCATTTTGTTTTGAAGATAGCTTTATGTAGAATGTGTTTTTAAGGAAAGTAAAATCAGAGCAGATTTGCTGGAGTGGAGGGAAAAGGGGCTGTAGCCCCTCACTGGCTGTGCCCTGTGTTTTGCTCTGGACTGTGTAAGGGGGGGACAATTCCGTGAAACCGTATGGCCGCGGGGAGCGCATCCCAGCACAGCAGCCTCGCCAGACCCCGAGAGTGGCTTCCAAACAAAGCTGTAATGTCAAACCTTTCATTCTGGTACTGAAAGATGAGCTATAGTATCACACAGATCACCATGCAAGGCACGTCAGGATATAGGAAGGCCCAGCTGCCCGCGGAATAGTTCTATATGTAGTGCATGTAGTACCACAGGCTGCTTTAGCTTCCACACCAGGCTCGTTCATCTTGAGCCTGCAGTGGTTTGGGGGAGCTTTTTGTTCCATGCTAGTGATATCGTAACATAGAAGTAACTCTCTTCTGACTCCGTTCCTTCTGTTCGTTACCAGCAGTAAATGGACAAAAGCAGCATTTTTTACTGTGCCGTCCTGCTTCCTCCAGTCAGTGTCCAATGTCTGCGTCTATCCCTTTTGATTTTTCCTTCTGAACATTTTGAATGAACACGGCACGTTCCGCCGGGTTTCGGTGCTACCACATCGCTGCTTTTCCCACCGTGGGCCATACTGTCTCTCAGTGGAGCCCTCGGCAGACATGCACTGCGTACAGGGAACGCTCCTGCAGTAGAAAGGCCACGCACCGCTGGGCCGGGTTTCACCAGGAGACCTGAAGACCCACAGCACAATGCCATCCAGCACTGGAGCTGCAGGAGAGGCCGCTGCTGCAACACGGCAGAGGAGCGCTGACTTTTCTTGCTTCTCGCCCCCCCCCTCTCCCTGCCTGTGGCTTTCAGCTGAACGACTGCTTCGGGCCCTCAGATGGTTCTAGAGAGCTGTGGCAGCTGGGCTTCCTGCCGGCAGCCGCGCATCTTCTCAGCGTAGCTGTCCTCGGCTAGTGGGGAAAGATTATTAACAGTGCTGCAGATAAAAATGAAGTTGCCCTATAAAAGCTGGAGTGTACCTCAGGCACAGAAAAAGCTCTAAGCTCTTATCGTTACAGAGATCGGGACTGATAAGGCCTTATGCAGGAGTTTTCAGCTGAGATGCGAAAGGAACTATATGACGTGGATGCCTGCAGCGACAGGAGACCAGACTTGGTGACCCAGTGAGGCTGCTTCCATCCCCCATGTGGAGAAAGGTGAGAGCCAGGAGGTGGGAGGCTGCTCCAGCATTAAAGACAAGACTTGAAAGGAGACGGCCAGAAGAGGACAGTTCTTCTGAGTATCTGGTTCTGCGCATGGTGGGTCTAGGCTTGTGTCAGGCTCTGGATGTTAAGACAATTTCTCAGGAAGGTTTGTTATGACAAGGCTAGGAATACATCCATCAAACTACGTGCATAGCAAGCATCATTGTGTTGACCGAGGAGCAGGATACACCTGGTATTTAATGTACATATGATTGCTGTTGATAGTAAATTGTCCTGCTTTATTGTCATACTCACTCACTTCTGCTGAACCAGAGAGAACAAAGACAGTAATGGCTCCTGTGAAACAAATGAGGCAATGCAGGAACATCTGCACATGGCTTTTGCATTTCTCACACGTCTTCATTAGCTGAAGCTGTTCCTAAAGCTTAGATAAAACCATGACCAGGGTTGCACTAGATTCAGAAAGATTTTGCCTCCTCTTGAAAGCGGGTTCTACTTTCCATCCACTAAGTATCTTCCATTCTTACGTTGCTATTGCATCTCAGCCTTAATTGCAATTGAGAACCACAGGTTATAACGTTAATGTCAGTAATGTTCACTGCTAGAAGTGTAAGACAAATTATTTTTAAATCTGGTAACAGCTAGAGGCCAAACGCCAGCATGCCCACAGGACCCAGGTACCACTCCAGCCCCGTTACGAGCTGCAGACAGGGGGTTTCTTTGGTACTCACACAAGTACGGTCTGACAGAGCAGATCACCTTACAACCCAGCCAGCTGAGCACTTTTCATATTCTTCTTGTTTTCCAACATCTGAGAATTGCCTTAAATATTTTGTTCCAGGTAATTACCCTTCCATCCATGATCTAAGAAGAACCTTCTGTAATAAAAGCTTTTGCTTGGCATCCCTTTGATCCTCAGTATATTCCTTCAAGACAGTAATGCAGAATTTCCTGTAACAGCCGCTCCATTTATTCCTCCAATTTCTTCATTTACTGAATGGGATCTCTTAATTAGCCAACGTGTGATCCACTTCAGTATGGACTGGAAACTGGCTATAAGTTAAACCTGGAGGAACATCATGGAGCGTGTCAACAGGTTTTTATTGTGTATCAGCCTAGTAATTTTTTAGTGTTTATGTCACCACATTCAGTCATCTTTACTCTGATTTTTACAGCAAGTATAATTACAATTTGGGAATAATTTTTTCCCAGGTTTGATTTTCTCTTTTCAAAGCAAGGTTAAAAGACAGAATTGTACCAAAGCTTATAATAAGAAAGTTTAGGCCTCTCTCAATTTAATTAACTTGCAAACTTGTCAGAAATATTTTAAAGACTAGTTTTCCTAAACCTGTTATACAGGGGTCTTCTTCCTAGTCTCCCACTGTCAAGCATAACGCTCTCCCCTTGCTTTACTGCAATCCCCCCTGCCCCAGTCACAGATAGTATACAAATGAAATGTCATGTACGTGAGTTATAGAAGTTCTTTGAAAGCAGCCCTGTACCTTACAGGCTTTTTTTGGCTGAGCCATTGCCATGACTAAGCTATGGGAAAAGCCTCCATTCAGCTATACTGTAAAGGAAAATGTGGGTGGGGGAACTGGGCTTTCAGGGTCGAAGTCATTCAGCACTTGGGCGGCACTGTCGCAAAGAGGAAAGAGGAAGGCTCAGCCTCGCATGCCTGGGATGGGAGGTTTTTCAGATTTCCACTCTGCACCTGTCCCTCTGGGGCCAGGCAGGCGACTGTGCGAGAGAGAGTGTCATTATTTGACTCAGCATGTTCCTAAGCCACAAAAGAGAAGTGACGTATATAAAAAGCAACTTGCTCGCTCTTATCTGATCAGAGGGATATCAAGGAGTTTTCTCCACTGCCTAGACATAAAGGAAGTTCTTCTTCGTCCTTACATTTCACTTTCTCTGTCAGCATGCCTCTCTTCAAGCAATTATTGTGACCTTATAGCCTCTAGCACTAAACAGGACACTATACAGAAACATGATATGCAACCAACCACTACCACCTTGCCAAATACCTATTGTTTAGCTTCCCATTATAATTACTCCACCAACACTAAAACTCATTTCCTCTATAATAGATCTAATTTAGGGATAACTCATAGAGCCACCTCACTTCCCACAAATTTGGTGGAGGTTTGCCTTCACCAAATCCATGAATTATCCTGCTGAACCAGCAAATGAATAAAGTCTGCCATATTTCTGAGATGCTTCTGGTAGAAAACGACAATGTTTCGCTTTCTACTTACCACCCAAACGGTCTCTGGTGTTATTGTACAGTGATTCTTTCAATTAGCAGGTTTTACTGTAAAATATGCAGTGGTCTTCACAGTTTTTTCTCCTCTAATGTTATAAACTGCCTTTTGCAGTGCAGTGCTGTACAAGAAAGTTTGTTTTGTTAGCACCACAAACAGCACACACAACTTGCCAGCCATCGGCAGGGCTCTCCCACTTGGACTCAGTTTGCAAGACCTTTAAGTAAACCTAGAGGTGAAGGGGTAACCACAGCCTAACATAACAGCTTTGCTTAAATACGATGCTTGTGATGACCTGAACTCCTCCAAACAGGCTTGAACTTCATAGAATCATAGAATGGTTTGGGTTGGAAGGGACCTTAAAGGTCATCTAGTTCCGACCCCCCTGCCATGGGCAGGGACATCTTCCCCACTGGACCAGGCTGATCCAAGCTCCATCCAGCCTGGCCTGGGACACTGCCAGGGATGGGGCACCCGCAGCTGCTCTGGGCAGCCTGGGCCAGTGTCTCACCACCCTCACAGCGAAGGATTTCTTCCTAATATCTGATCTAAATCTACCCTCTTTTAGTTTAAAACCATTCCCCCTTGTCCTGTTGCTACATGTCCTTGGTACACGTACATGTCCTCTCCAAGCAGTTTGGCTCAGTGGATTTAAAGCTGCCTTTGTCTGCCATTATGTTCCTTTCTTTCCTAAAGCAACAGAATCTCAGTGCTGTCCAGGCTAGTAACATGCGAGCTTTACAATTATTCCACTCTTTAGTTACTCATATTTTTATCCCCAGAAGCAGCACTGTTTGAAGGTTTGGTCAATGCATGAGATCCATATTTAATACAGGTTTATGGACAAAAAGAAAATTAAAATGGTTATTAGCTACACAGGTACGATTCTACCAGAGAGTTGTAGAGTCTTGTTATATGTGGCTGTATAGACCAGAACAAGTATCTGGAAGTGACTCCCAGAGACATAGCTATATCCAGAATGCTGTTATGCATACTGTTGTCTAGCAAATTGCCAAGGACAAATGCAATGTTAGTCTATAATAGGTGAGGCATTTCTAGCTGACACAATTAAAATATTAAAGCCACTGTACAATGTAGCTGTACGATGACAGGAGCCAATGCCCTCTGTGTTGTCCCTTCAAGCCCTGAGTTCTTGAAAATCTATGGGCAGTCATATTGCGCATTAACTGAACTTCTTGGGTGCTCCTGAAGTTGTCTGGTCAATGCAAACAATCTGCAGCGATATCTTTGCGTGAGTAACTGCCAACCACCTAATGAGGGCTGAGCTAATAGAGCCCTACTCCACATCCAAGTGGAAAGCTTCCAACCTATCAACCAAATAAAGACGCATAAAATAAAGGCTGACAGGGCTAGCGCAATCAAAGCTGGGCTCAACGGGGCTCCTCAGAAGAATTCACAGTTGAAATACTGGCAAGAAAAAGCAGAAGTAGACATTATCACCGGCCTGCTCCTTGACTATCAACACTTCCAACAGCATAGTCAAAAACTGAATTAAGAGTACGATGCACAGTCATCCAAGTTAGTAGTCAATAACCTACAGAGAAGATGTAGGTTCAGTTATGGCAAAGAGAGGCAGAGCTAAGTACCCTCTTCATGTAATGAATACCACTACCAGACACAATCTCTTTACCCTCTCAGCAGCCTCGCAGAGGTGCTGAACAAGAGGTAAACCCCCACACACATTTTGCAAAACTTCACATGAATAGGATGGAGAGAGTGGGGCATAAAAATATGTATCGGTCACCATATAGTTTCTCAAACAAAAGATCCTGATTTCCATTAATGAACCTTAGTTATAAATTAACACAAAGTCTAAATAAAAGCTACTGAGATATTCCCTGCTTCTCAATCCAGTTGTGCTGCTTATCTAAAATTATTTCAAGACACGTCCATCAAAAGAAATGAAAACATAAATAAATCACACTACCTTTTCTTCAATAAATTATTTTTTAGACTATGTGGTAGAAGAAAGTATTCTTTTTCTTACTTCAGTTCCGATTTTTCATGATTCATCCCTTTCACCAGGAGAGCTTTTGTGTGCGCGTACATGAGAGCACGAGTGCATTACATGTATCTACACATACACCTGTAAAATCTGTTCCTTTGAGCTACCCATTTTCCGAAAAATTAAAAATGGCTTAAGCACGTAAGGACCGTACAGTAAATACTCATGTGTATACAGAAAACAATCTCACTTGAGTATGCCAGATAGAGCTCTCATCAGCTTAAACACTCGTTTTGAGATCAACAAGAAATAAGCGATCCGGCTTGGCTGCCCAGACTCACCCACCAGACAAACGTACAGTTGCATTTTGTGTGTTGTCAGCACATTACACAGACTAGCATTCTACACACCACACTGAAGCCCAAACACCGTGTAGATTTTGTAAAGCATCTCCAAAGCCCTCTGAAATCTTGGGACTTCCAGAGGCAAAGATTTAATCTGAAAAACACTTGAGCATCTTCTTATTCACCACAGTGAAGGTGTCCAAGTGACTCTAACTGCCCTCTACTAATTCCTCACAGGAACCTCTTACTGGCAACACCACAGTGTTGATAACCATTTATTAATGATAATACCTAAGAGCCAAATGATTTATTAACGATAATACCAGGACCATTTAAAGCCCTTTTTCCCCTCCTTGTGATGAACTAGGAGGAACAGTGATTTTAAAACCAACTGGTTCCTAGAGCTGGCAGTCCAGTAAGTCCCTAGTGCCTGCAGAGAGCCTTCCTGAGAACAGTGCAACTCAGTGAGAGTGACAGAAACTGGGCTTGGGCTGAAGGCAACTAATTTAGAAAAAGGAGTATGCTCAAGAAGAATACCTTTAAGTACCTTTAACTTCAGTTGTTTAGAAAGAAACCAACTGTGGAAGTCCCCATAAGAGAACATGCCTTACCAGCATTTGCTGAGGAAATGCACACCATTTAAATATTAAATAAATTTCCTCAAAAGCAGCATATATACTTAATTACAGTAGGAATCAGTTCTGAAGGAAATAATGAGAATCTGCCTTGTTTCTTAAATCAGATAATTCTGCTGGTTTTATTCTGGCTTTACGTTGTTTTTTTTTTTTTTAAAGTATGCACTTTTGTTTGGGTTTCACCCAAAACAAAAGCACTTCTACATTCTCAAGAGAATTCTCAGGTGTCAGGATCACGTATCCTTTGAAGGTTTGCATTAAATTGCAAACCTAACCTCGAGCCTAGCTGCTGCAGAATGTAACGGAATGTGTTTAGCTGTCACAAGCATTGGACCACTGCCACGAAGTGACACATCCCTTGGGACTCACCAGGGTTTAGTCCCTCATCTTCCAGTGTCGCTCCCACGCCTTGGGAGCGGGCATAGTGCTGGGATCCACCTCTTCCAGGGCGATGCAACTCCCTGCAACTTTCACCCCCTGTGGACATACTCTCCACAGTGCTGTTACATTTCTGGTATTGGTTCTGAGTGAATATAACACAGACTTCAGCTGGCTTAAATGCTAAGATGAGCTTTTACTCATAGCTGTTGCAGAAACTAAACTAAGAATGTAATTGTCAGTTCACAGACATCCCTTGGAGCCATAAAATAAGTAAGATAAATACATTTAAATTCTGAAAAGAAGTCCTGTCATATTTCTCCAGCAGGGTACTGAAGAACTTCAGATGGATTGGAGAAATTCATTGCTGTAAGAAACAGGAAAAAAAATTGCAGAATCTTTGTTTACCTAGGTCTGTG
Organism: Falco naumanni; assembly: GCF_017639655.2. NCBI lineage: Eukaryota > Metazoa > Chordata > Aves > Falconiformes > Falconidae > Falco > Falco naumanni. Next base: position 5,338,449 of record NC_054054.1, on the reverse strand, counting down.
GTTTCTACGTACCTACTTTTTACTATGTTCATTTCTTGACTCAAAGAGAAAATGGGAATTCACCCTTTTCTCTTTTTTTCCTGTCCAATCTGCAGATGGGGCATATTTTCGTTCACTCCATCAATCCCTGCCCCCTACGCACAAACTTGCATACAGGCACCTAGCCAGTGGAAAAGAAAAAAGGGTTACTCATTAATCCATTCTACAAAGCTTTCCAAACTGAAATGGGTGGGTTTTACATCTCCAGCAAGGAGCAATATATAGGTAGGTGCATAGCATACCTGAGCACAGCTCAAACTGAAGTGTTCATCTTGAATAGTGTTCAGCTTTGCTTCTGGCACATTTTAAACCAGAACTCATCAATATGGAGAGGATGATTATTTTGTGTATGCTTTTCTTCTGTTCCAGTACAGGGCTGACTGCAGCTCCACACAAAATAGTAACATATAAACAGCTTTTGAAGACAATTAATGTGTTACAAACCACAGTGAAAGATACGGTAAGCAAAGTATTTCTTGTGGTATTGAAATTATTTTCAAGCATTATTTATTGCTTAGAATATATCTTGTGAGAGACATCACTTTCAAACCTTAAACTTTTCTAACTTAGTTTTGTTTTATTGTAGGACGCTGAATTGCTGCATACACCAGAAAACCCTGTGGTGAGACTGCTTTAACATTTCTTTCTAATGATATCAATTTGATTTTGTACTGGTTTATTCCATTGACAAATGGCAGATGCCTTCTTCACATCTCTGACCTAGTACTGTTAATGCAAGCTAGACTGAATAAGAAAATACTTTGGTAAAAGATCCTTATTTCTGAATTTTTAATGGTAGGGGTGTTTCTATTATGAAATCTTAATTACTACGTTGCTATCGTGTGTGTATTCTAACACACCCACAGATTCAAATTGGTCCGTATTCCATTTCTGCCAATAAACGGTGCTCAGAGTGAGGGTTCATACAAGATCCAGGCGAGCAGCAGTGCTCTTGGGGATGCAGGATTTGGGAGTGGAAGTGCATCCAGCTGCCACATGCTCCAGCTGCACTGGGAGCCTTGCTGAGCCAAACCCGAAGGCCCCCTCCTTTCCCCCCCCCCGAAGCAAAGCGCCACGAGTAGCACTGTAAGGCAGTGTTACACAGCACTTCCTCTCATACGTAGCCACACTAATTTCTCCAAAACTATTCATGTGTAAGGATCGTGCTACCAATGAGAAGATAAGACTGCATTCTGCAAGTATTCTTTTTGGATTATAGCTAGTTACAATTACCGGAACAGGTCCCCATTAATCCTTTTAATACAAATATTTATTAACACTTTACTTAAAGCTGATATTTTGCAAGTGGCAAGGTCAGGAACTTTCTTATATGTAGTAAATTACACCAGAGTCACAGAAAGTGCGTGCATACTCAGAAGTGGCAGGATGCTGTGAAATTAAATGCTAATTTAAGTTTTATAATTTATATTGCATGTGGCAAGGTCAGGTACTTTCTTATATGTAGTAAATTACACCAGAGTCACAGAAAGTGAGTGCATACTCAGAAGTGGCAGGATGCTGTGAAATTGAATGCTAATAATAGTACCAACACGTCTTAAAAGCTTAGAAGGTAACTGCATCCTGCTTGCTTTTGGTAATCCTCAACATGCAACAAAGGTCTGGAGCTAGCTGCGGCTAACCTAGTGTTACACTTCTGTTATGAGCTGCCTTAAATTTACCCGTAATTTTGATCTTTGAGCTCCAACAACTCTTTCAGAAAGCAAACAATTTTGATCGACACATGAAAGCAATTATGCATAGTCTTTTGAAAAATACCTAAAGCATAAAGCTATTTACTCAAGACTGTAAACTCTCTTGAAAAGCAACAACAAGAAGAAAGGAAAAAAAAAAAACTCACCTTGTTTCACACTGGTTTTGTTAGCTTCCTCCTAGGCTTTACAGTTGGGTGAGTTTTTTACTTGCTAAAATATACAGCAGCATGACCAAAACAGATACATTCCTTCTCATTGCTAGAAAAAACTGCAGCGCAAAAACCTGATGCACCCTTAACTAATTGCTGGGGATTTTTCATTAACACTCTTTCTAACTTGTGGTGTCAAAATGAAAAGAAGGAGATGATTAGCTGTCATTTTACTGCAGTGTTTGCCACTAGCTCAGAAACAAAGCAAATACAACTAGTGACTAATTGCTTAATCACTTTTTTTTCCTCTCTCTCTCTCAAAAAACATGGTTACCTCAGGAAGGAAGATAACAGTTAATTTGCAGCTTAGGGCTTTACACCCTCATTCTGGGAGGTCCCAAGTACCTCTGCTGAAAACTAGAGGAGACAGAGAATTCACATATTTAGAAGGTACTAAGTTGATACAGGTTCAACCTCCCATGAAAAACTTTTTTAAAAAATATTATCTTGCTAATAGTAATTATCACCAAAACCCACATTAACAACCTTTTCATTCTACAGGGTGAAATTTGCATTTACTGAATTGTCCACATACTTCGATATGAATTACAGTGTGCCAAATTTGCACTCAGGGTGATTAGGTGCAATCTAATTTAGAACTGCTTGATTATGCATATTAGAAAGGCTTTAAAGCATCATCCCTGTTTTGCGTATCTGAATCACACCTGGTTTCTTAGATGCCCCTGCAGTTGGCTGCTTTGGCAAGGACACAAGCCAATCTTCATGTATGTTGTTTATAGCAAATTTTAATAGCAGCATTTTATATTGGGTTCTTAAACCCTCAGGAAACCTGGTTTAAGAAGTCGTCTTTCGTATTAATGTGTTTCAAACACCAAAATATTGCTTCTGTGTTAACCTGGTTATACCAGCTTTACATTTGGCTTTGAATATTCAGGAAGGTGACCACCTTTTATAACATTCAAAATTCACTCTTCGTTTTGACTTCCTTGAGGTTCCTGTGAGAGGACTGTTAGCCCCAGTTCAACCCCACACTATTTCCTTGTACACTCAACAATGAAATACTTTTTTTTAAAAAACAAACAAACAAACAAACAACATAGTGGAGGTGAGAAGTTTAAAAGCTCAGAGGAATCAACTCGAAGGAAAACATGCTGAGGCTGAAAAAGTAGTCTTAAGGCTGAAGTGATCCAAGACCAGAGTGAAAATAAGATCTATTGACATTGCAAGCTGAAGCCAGTGACACAATGTCAGTTTACATCAGAGCAGCATCTAACCCAACTAGATGCTGATCACTAATTCAGGAAATGAAGGCTTTTCAGGCTAATCTGTAAAGTTAGTGTGAGTCAGATGCAGAGTATTGCTGCAAATTGCCTCCTATACAAATATTTTACGTATTTGCCTAGCCCCCCCCAGACGTTACCAGTGGTCTATGCTTTTTAATGTCTCTTCACCAAAGTGCTTAACCCATCACAACATACTAGAACCCACAATCCTTGTGGTACTCTGACTGTTGGCCTGCCTACAGCTAACTGTTAACTCAGCAAAAGAAAAAAGAAAAAAAAAGGCAGCATATATGAGAAATGCTGGTTTCTCGGCTCATCACGGATGAGGCAGAAAATGTTTTCAGTTTCAGCTGGAAAATTGATCTCTTTAAAAACGAGTGTTTTTTTTCCAGTAAGCAAGACTGGTTACGGTAAGAAGCTTGAAACAAACATAAATGTGTGGTTTTTAAGGAAGAGAAAATGTTAAATCTAACCAATATAAAATGCTGCTATTAAAATTTGCTATAAACAACATACATGAAGATTGGCTTGTGTCCTTGCCAAAGCAGCCAACTGCAGGGGCATCTAAGAAACCAGGTGAGATTCGGATTCAGTAGCAGTTGGTATGCAAAACAGGGATGATGCTTTAAAGCCTTTCTAATATGCATAATCAGCAGTTCTAAACGTTTCCTCCTTTGGAAAACAGAAAACAAGTTAGAAATCGGCTTCAGTAAACATTGCTTTTCTTTATCTGTTGACTATGGGTTAGTTTCGGTGGTATTTTCCACAGCTATGTGCCTAGCAAAGGAAAACAGCTACTGTGGAGGAAAAGAGATTAGGGAGAGCTTGCAGTCTTTCTGTTAGCATCAGTAAAATTAATATGCAGCTGCACCATGAAAGGAAAAAGGCAGGTTGCTTTAATTCCAGATAAGCAGCAGCAACAGAAAGTTTCTATCACAAGTATAAATTGCTTCTTTTTCAAGTTAGATACAGAGGGTGTTTAATTTTCTTGACTTAGGTTTAACGTGCGCCTGAATTTAAACCGATACAGTAAGACAATTCAAGCTAGGAGCCTGGCTCCTTATCCTGCCTCTCATCCTCAATCCCTTTTTTCTCTTTAGTAAGGCAACTAACCTACTTCATCACCTTCATTTCCCATGCTATCAAGCGAGAACATTTCAATAGTATTTGAAAATATGCAGTTCTACATCAATTCTAAGTATAATTAAGTAGTTCATATTAGAAATGGCAAAAAAAAAAAGGAAGAAAAAATATATTCTCACGCGTAGCACTGAGGAACAGTCCAGAGTGATATTCATAATTTTTTTAAACAAAAATATTCACACTCGTGCTTGTGAAAACTTACTGCATGTAACATGATCAACTTCAGTAGCATTTTCTTTCAATTGCTGTCATGATTAATATCCAAGTGGACATTTATTTTATGAGGAAATATTTAATTATCAAAGAACAGGCAGAGTAAAGGTCAAAGATCTCTTGTGTATCTAAAACTAACTTAAAAATGAGTATCATTGAGTCTTCTCATTTAATATCATGCATACTTACTTTTGCACATGGGCCACAACCTAACACATGCAGGGAAAAAAAAATGCTGCAACATTCTTTTTAAAGCTATTGCTTCTTTTCTTGCCCTAGGATGCATGCATCTTCATGGCTCTGACCTGCTTCCAGCATGGCGCACTGAAATTACAACCAGAAAATAGCCAAGTAAATTCTACATTCATCCAAACCCTTAAAACCTTGAAAAAATTCACCTTCAAGAACACTGGAACGGTAGGATTTCCTCACAATGCTCATAATCGTGATCATTGTTCCTTATTTTCTATAGCAGACAGCATCTGCAATGGTGGAACTGTAGAAAACAAACTTGTTAGAAAAACTGATCTGCCTTTCGTTACTTTGGAAATAAAATTGCCCAATTTTGTGCACTTCATGGAGAGGCATTCACTCTGACTCTATTCATCAATTGCCCATATGTACTTGGCAACCATATGATGTGCTGGACAAAAGGACAGGCATTACTGCAAAAACCTGTGAAGGAAAGGTGTCATTACTATATTCTTTCCCTTTCCAAAATAGCCTGTCTCTCAGCTTTTCTGTGTGTAAAAGGCTTTGATTATCACTCTCTTGATTTTTCAGTAAGAAAGCTTGAAGTATTATTTATGATCCTAATGTGCAGTTTGGAAGTGGCATGATTTTCTTTATCTTCCAACAGTGTGAGTCTTCGTGTGAATCTCATGAGAAAAAAAACCCCAAAGTGTTTTTGACGAGCTTTGCAAACCTAGTCAGAAAGGTAATCGGAGCAGATTCCTGCTGGGTGCTTTGTAACATTTTGCAAACTATCACAGCTATTTTTATTTTACACCGTTTCTAACAATGTCTTGTTTTTACAGTTAATCAAGGACTAATACAGGACACACCAGAGCTGAAGGCTACTGAAAATCTACTATTTAAAGCAGACACTATGTTATTTAAGACAACATGAAAAATGTAAATATTTTCCATTGCTACTGTGCTGTGCTGTGTGTGTGGTAAGTGAAAGCTTCTCCCAAAATATTAAGCAGTCGTATTTGGATGGCTATTCATAAGATGGGTGTTTTCTGGAAAGTGATCCTAGCCTCATCTTATAGAGAAAATTCAATTGGCATTTCACAAAAACAGGTTTTCTTAAAGGACTTAACTGTCACCTTCAGCTGAACTAGAAACACATGCGATGGTATTTTTGCTTTGATCTTAAATGAATCTCATACAGAGATCTGAAACTTTTTAAAGAAAATGAACAAAAAAAAATTATCAGAGGCTTTGAAGCCTCAAAACGTATTGGACTGATTTCCTTACTTATGATAATACCACACACACAATTTTATTTATAAGTCCTTTGACTGTATCTTAGCTAGCTATGGGAAAATATCCTGCATTTAACTGTCTTAGAACTACTGGAAAAACATTTACAAATCATACTGTATGGCACGGGTCTGACCTGGATCCATCTCGAAGTTAATGGCACATTTGCCATGGGTTTTGACAGGGAGAGGAGTAAGCCAGCTGCTCTAACTGGAGATACAAGAATCTGTGGGGAAAAACACATTTCAGGAGATGGAATTCCACCTAAACTCCCTCAACTTAATGTAACAAATACAGCAGAGGCATGGCTAGCTGGTACAATGAGCCACTGCAACAGGTCCAACAAATCCAGTAATTGATGCTTCTTCAGAGTGCGGCAGCTCAAACGCGTATTGCTCTTTTGAGAAAGACAATATTTTACACTCACGTTCACGTACCATTAACACTATTCCTTCTGTCTACTCTCAATTCATTCTGTTTAAGTTTTAATTTCAATTTTTTCTTTAAAAACTTTCAAGATTTTGCTATGTGGAAACTTGCGTGTACAGCTTCTTAATCCTGGGCATTTCTGTGCAACTAAGGCCAGGGATATCATTGCAGCTTTTTGAAATAAAAGTGAGTATCATAGCACTTAAAACTAGTTTTTAGCTTAATTACAAACTACCATATTCTGCTTGCTATGATTCTGACCTCTAGACTCTTCCATCTGTTAATTTACCCCCAGATATTAGCCCCACATGTGGAAACCGATCTTGGAAGAGAGCATAAAGCCTTCCAGTAAAAGTTAACCTTTCGTCTAATTTTCTCTCTACTCAGTAGAAATGCGGTAGAGAGAGGAAACTGGAAAACTACATCTAGTGTTATGGTGGAAAATGGCAAGCTCAAGTTACCTCCAAAAATGACGAGGTAGTAATAAAAATATTTCCATTCCTACCAATGTCAGCCTAAAGGAAAACTAATACAAAAGGCTTTTTTACCTCCACGTTTTCACTACCCTGAAAAGCGAACCTCCTAAAAAACATATGTCAGAGGAGGAAGGAAGATCCTCAGGGCAACAAAGAACCAAGTTTCCACAGTGAACTCCTTGTTTCTAGCAATGACCATTTTGATTTACATAATATTTTTTCTTTCTTTTTTTTTTTTTCCTGCTTCAAAACCTGCTTTTCCTCCGAGTAATGTTCTATCTCATACCTCAGTGTCTCCACATTACTGCATGACAATTAACATTCTAAACATGAACTACCCCCTCATACGTATTTAATCAAGCTGGTAAGTTTACATGGCACCTTTTATCCCTGTTTCTCTGACTTTGCTACCCATAAAATCCCATAATCACCGACTGGTAAGCAATACGCAAAGCTGCAGCTGCGACTGCAATGGATTTTAAAGTTACAGAACTTGATTATTTCAGGTCTGGGTAAAAACAACTGGGAAAGTATTAAAGCAGCTCCTGCAATTCCAGAGTACCTGCTGATGTTTCCACAACATTACATCCAAATTTTTGTGGACATGTTTCATTGAATGCCTTTATCATGAACCAAGTGCTTTTTTCAGCGAATCCTAGAAGGCCAACCAATAAACCAGCACTTTTCGTTCATGTCCACGGAATACTTGCACGTGCAGAGTGTTGGGGAAAGAGCTTTAGTTTTGTACAAAGAATACAGTATGCATTTTTCTTTATATTTGTAAATGTCTTTTCCAGTAATTTGCTAAGCGCATTCAAATCGATATTCTAAAAGAAGCTGTTAAAATTCTTATTGAACAGATGATAAGCGATCAGCATGCCCTAACAAAGAGAACATTGTACATTACATATTTATTAGTAATCATCATAAGCATTGAGAAGCAAATTTTGTACCCGGGATGGCTATTTTATAGCAGAAAAGCAATTTCCTACCAGCATGTCATAAGCTAACTAGTTACCCCTGCCTACACTGGAAGGGTTCTGGGTTTTGTACATGCTGTCATGTAGCTATTCCTGTTTAGTGACTTGCTCCACTGTTTTTAACCTATGGATCTATATCACACCAAGCATAGTGCAAAAGGTTGTTGTTTTAAATGTAATATACTCATTTGTTAATTGAGGCTATTTCTTGGACCTGCAGAACAACTTAATTGAAAGTGCTTGTTCATAGGATTCAAAAAACTAGTGAGAAACTGTAACAAATGTAACGTAGAGGGTTAACCGTTCCGGTATCTGGCAGAAAATGGTATTTACTGGACAATCCAGTCCAGATATGTATGGAGAATATTAATCACAAAATATTCACAGCTCGTTGTATTTAACATCAAACTTCTGGGCAGCATCAGCACACCCACCGTGGGCAGCTTTGTGCACTTCCAACACATTTGGACTCACACGATGCTGAGGCCTCGTGCTAACTCTGATTTGTCAGTTATGAAAGGTTCGGTGTATTATTCAGGGTGTGTTATTCAAATCCCAAATGAAGAATGGGAAATCAATGAAGGGCAGATCAGTCTTCGAAAAGACATCATCTTGTTCTTCAACACTGTTCTCAGGAGAAAAAAAAATGAAGATGCCCAGGAAGAGCTTGTGATCCTAGGAAGGACTAGTTATCACAATTCCAGATGTGTACACAATTGTGACTTATTTTTATTTGTAAGATGAACTCTTTGTACTAACTGCACTCTCTGCAGAAACAATGTATGTTTCATTAACTGAGTACTTAGAGTAAGCCATAAAAACTCATTACCTCCCAGGGAGGTTTTTCGATATATTTATGATTTTGGTCATAAGTGCCCTTTGCAGGCACCTCAAGATGTGTTTTAGCATGGTATATACAATTCTGTATAATACTTACTTTTCCTGAGAAGATTCTTTATTTTTATACCAATTGACTCATTTAATTTAATTATTTATTGCATTTCTGTGAACGAAATATTTGTACTAAGGACTATGTGGTCTGATTTATTTATATGCCAGTGATATTAAATAATTTTAGCTACTACAATTTTCTCGTGCTCTTTTCTTTGAAAACATCTGACCATTTCCATAATGGTCATTTATGGACCAGTGGCCCATAAAACCCCTCTGAACTTCATTAGCCTTCACCGTCACAGATTTTGCCAGATGAGGGACATGGTATACAAAGTTTATCTTCCCCCAGTTCTTATATAACTGTTAAGAAAGGGTTGTTAATTTTTTATTGTTCCCATCTCATTTGGAATTTTTTTTTAAAATTGGTTTTTCAAGCTTAATGAAGTCCTTTCAGTAAACTCACAGCAGGTTCAAGCACGCCACCTAGATATCTTTAGCCTGACATGAACAAAAATGAGGTCACTTCATGGGGCTTGAGTCCCCACAGAATAAAAGCCAAACACCTGAAAATGTAACTCTAGAAGTAACAATTATCCAGTATGGTTTTCACTGTTCTCTCCTCATCTTACTTTTATCTCACTTCGAAATGTCAATCCTTTTCCACATCCCAATTTGATAGGATGTATTGAAGTTCTCAAAAAATGAGTATTTTTAGCTAGTATACCTTACGATAGTAGGTATGCTTTATCTTTTATAAAAATGCCTTTGCCCTAAAATGTAACAAAAATGGACTTTGTTCCAACAAACAAGCGCAAAGCTTTAAGAGAAACAAAGACTAAACAGTTGAACAACTATTCCTTCCCTTTTCAACTGTTCAGAAAACACTGACTCAAATAGCATCGCCTTCCATTGTGTTTCATGTCATCACACACCTGCATTTATTTGGCCTCATTTTCTTAAAAAGAAAAAAAAAAAAGAAAAAAGGAAGAAAAAAAGGAAAAAAAATCCTTCAAAAATACATGAAAACAAATAGTAAGTGTCATAATACCCTGGAGACTTCAGGCATAAACTGCTCCTCTGTCCAGGATGGGGGGTGATGTGCAGGACAATGCTGCTGCGATCTCTCTCCTAGAAGACAAGCAGTTCTGCTCCGTCCAGCAGGTATTTTCCTCTCAAAAATAAGAGCCAGCAGACTGACTCCCAAGGAGCTGGATGTGCCAGTTGCCTCCTGTTAGCTCCCAAATAATTCAGTGGTGACAGACACCTGAGTTTGCAGCCTAGATCACCCTGCAGAAGTGTTTGGAGGGAAGAGCCAAAGGACAGGGACTAATCCAAGCAATCCCTCCCATCTTTGCACGCAAGAAACCAGTGCGAGTCAAGTAGTCTGGGATTCACCCGGAGTTAACCATTAGTCAAACCTGAGCCATCTGTCCACTTAATGAAGAGACACAGACTACTCTGGACCCAGGCATCCCACTCCCAACTAGCTATGTGATACAGGTGACTGGAGAAAAGCATAGGGAATAGTTTGCACTCAGATAACTACGTATTTGATGCCTATTGCTAGGTATGATGAATCTCACACAACTACCTAGGATTTACATGCAAGCCAAAATATTCAGAATACTTCCTGTGGCTGATGCAGTGTTTCCAGGTGCATATTTGCTCAATACACTGTAGCCTCTCTTTCCTGGTATAAAATATTTAATTTTGCACATATACACTTCTTTCATTTCTTCCTTGCATCTTTCAGTATTTCCACCTACAGCTACAAGCAAGTTAGAAAATACAGGAAAGAAAATGTTTGGAGCAGACCTTTGATTTTAAAATCTAAGGAAACTGAAAAATAAATACAGATTAAATATGTGAGTATGATTTCAGGAATATTACTAGTGGCTGATCTAACAGTGTCTCTGCTGTGGGCAACTGATAGTGTCGGCGTATCTTGACCTGCGTTGTAGGAAGCAAATAGACCCTGAATCCCCGTGGCCAAGCTACTTAGCCTTCCTAGGTACATGGTTCTTTATGTAGATGTAGTCTCACCACTCCAGTCAGAACATTATAGACCTCACAGAAGCTGAAACAGATCACACAGAAGCTTTAACAGAAGGCTTTAGGCGTGTGGTACATTCAGAAGATTTGCTGGAGCAGAGCATCCCATGCATGCTGTGCGCTGCATGGATCGTGCTGGCACAGTATGCAACAGCAGAGCCTCCCAAACCAGAGACAACGGCGCTAATGCTGGAATAGCTCAACTATTTAACTCGGCTGAGAAGCCTAGACACAACGTGGCCCAAACTGAACGAGACATCCTTATAGATATAAAAGAATTCCTTTTCAGAGTTGGAACGTCTCGAGTACGTTGGTTTGTGCCGCATATGAACACCATGCTCTTTCTCTCCACGAAGTTTTTTTTTTACATCCCTGAATATTGTCCCAACAGCTGTGGGGCCGGGGAACAAAACAGAAGCGCCCAACAGTGCTCACTGCTTTGCACTCGTGCTGCTGATCCACGCTGTAGAAGGAGCACAGGTGAAAGAGAACGTTCCCTACTCGAACGCCTTTGTCCAAGCCAACGATCCGAATTGCTGCAGTGCCACCTGTTGATATGTACGGAAATTCAAGAGTTCCGGGTACAGGATCGGTAAACTGGAAGAATCATTCTCATGGCCGTATGCTTTGAGTTACGCTACAGAGATAATAACCGACTTCCCATTTAGTTTTCCCTTTTCCTGCTTACACAGCTTCCCAATATTCTTTTTCTTTGTCCAATCGCGTTACTGCTGTAACAACATGAAATGCGTATTTACAAAACCCAACGTAAAGGCACCTGAAAAGTTACTCAAAAAGAGTTTCTATTTTCTAGGCTTCAGGGATGTTAAGAACCCAAAATACAGGGCATTACTAGTACAGAATAATCTGCTCATTTCTGATGGAAGCTTTGCTTCTCTGCTTTATCTCACTTTTCTAACTATTCATGTATCACAGGACTCCGTCACTTCAGCACCTTTCTTGCATACCTTTTCCACTGCTCTTGAACAGACTGAAGTAACAGCAAGAACTTAGAGGATGAAGGGTTTACATGGTAGCTAAAACTTCTGGAATTAGAGAGGATTAAGATTGAAGGTATGGCAATATACAGTCACTCAGAAAATTAGAAGTTAGTTTAAGATCAAGATAAGACCAATCATCTCAAATCATGACCCATATGCACAGGTCAAAGCATGCTACCTATATACATATATTTGGAGGCTAAATTAAGGTCTCTGTTTTCTTTTGGACAAGAGTATCTTTGCTGGGTTCAAGACACTTTAGCATGCATACATTGATGTCACATCATTAGCTGGCTTATTTTTCCAGAGAATCACCTTCAAAATACAATTGGATCAAACCTGGCGCCCAGGTGGTACCACTTACTGTTTATACTGACATTGGCTGGCAGCCCCAAGAAGCAAAGAAGTTTCCAGAGAAGCTAACAAGGACAGCAGCTACTTGCAGCATCCTCCTTGGGCAGTAACACTGCCACGTGTAACAAAATCCCTGAGCGAATAACCTTTAATGAATACCTCCAAAACTTCTTTTGGAGCAACACTGATTATGATGAGGATTTATATGCTGTGGCAAGAGAGAATACAGTTGGAGTCCTCAAAACTCATTGCTGGCACCAACTCGCCAACAGATAACAATTTATCTGTACATAGTCAACTGAGATCATACAGAACATCTCTCCATGTTGTCTGTACATGGACCTTAAGACAATCCTCCTGAATCAGGAACTTGATAATGAAGTGAATACACTCCCTGTTCTTATTGCCGTCCTTAGAAGGGACTAGATTCCTGCTTCTGAATTTACATAAACACCATATATTCTCCATAACTTGCCTTTAGGCACTTGCCACCTTTATGTCCAGCAACCTTTCCTGCAATTGCTAGCTTGTATACAGTAGCACAGCAATGTTTTCTCTCCTCTATTCTTATTTCCTAACATTTAACTTGCTTTCCTGACTGGCCCTGCACCACCAGTTGACTATTTTGTGCGAGTATCAGGTTACCCAAAAGTGTCATTCACGTGTGGTTGAGTAGAACTTGGAGCCCACTGTTCTACACAAAGTTCGGATTTCCCACGCACAGACACGGAGATGTGACTTTACCGCTATCAACACTGAATTTTGCCATTCTTTTGCCCAGTCAGTCCTGCAAAGTTTTTCTAGAACTTCTTATGCTGTGCCCTTGCCCTCACTGCCCCACCATCAGCAAACTTCCCCAAGGCAAACTTCATTACAAGAACTGCATTTCCATCTTCTGTTCGTTATTTTTCAGCCAACTTGTTTCTCTTGCAATGACCCTCCTTTTGAGTCTACTGATGCTTAGAGTTATTATCCTTCAGGGAGGGATGCTGTCAGTTTTGGAAATCCACATGATTATGGAAGTCAAATCACCTTTTTCCATATGACTATCAATCCTTTCAAAGATTTCCAGCATACTTTGTAAGGCAGGATTTTTCTTTCCAAAAGCCACAGTGACTCTTCTTAATTACATTTACTCAGGTACCCACTAATTCATTTTTTTTCCTCATAAAGTCTACTAGCTCTCAGTTTCCTAAATGCCCTGTGGAACCTCTTTAAACATTGGCTTCCCATGCACCGCAGCCCACCTCATTCTCAGTTATCATGGCAATTTAGAGTAAGAGGTTACATCTCACTTAGCAATTCACCTATTTCAGAACCCCTGGGCAAATACCATCAGTGGCCTGCTACCATTTGTTGTAAAATGTTGTTCCACAGACTTTTTTTTTTAGCCACTTCAGTTCCTGAGAGATCTTTTGGTTTCCTCATGGAGACAGTTGCAAACATTCTCGCTTTATTCCGAGTGGAACTTCTTAGTTTATTCTACACAGATAACTAATTAGCTTGCCTTTGATAGCCTTATCCTTTTTCAGCAGTCCTTTCATGGTTGATCATTGTGTTACAAACACTTCTGGAACATTTCTTCTCCTACATCTAAGAGAAGATCTAGTATTAATTTTTGCTAGATGTTACCTCAAACTCTTCTTTAGCCCATCTTTTATTTATCAGGGTTTTTTTACACTATATCTGCCAGTTTATCATCCTGTTTTCTTCATTTGAATACATAGCCGCTTTCCTGAAGGATGTCAATAGCCCACTCACCATGCCAGTTAGCCTCTTCAGCTTCTCCTTTCCCTTTGTAATGGACTGCACAAAAGGATGCTGTGTTCATGTTCCCCTTCATTAGTTTTCCAACAACCTAGCAGAATTTCTCCTGCCCCTTTTTGTTTCTTTGTAAAGAGCTTTCTCATTTTTTATCTCTTTTCACCTTTTAAAGATAACCTTGTTCTTAAACCTCTCTGTCTCTCCTATTTGCTGTCCTCTCTCCATGCCCACCCTTGGGAAGGAGAAAGATGGAGAATCATTCTTTGAATTCCTAAACATTTGTTCTCCAACTCCAATTCGCTTTCTTCCTTCTGTTATGCTTCCTCCAATTTCCTTTCTGTTTTCATGGATTTTCTGACACATGGTGCATAAACATTAGCTGTATAATTCCATTAAAAAGGAAAAACAGTTGAACATAACTTTATAAGGGCCACTAGACATGAGCATTAAACTCCTTAGTCATCACAACTGCTGTTTATCAACTGGTGAGAAAAAATATGGTTTATGGCAACCTTTCCAGGCTGAATATCAAAGGATCCTCCATGGGAGACTATCCTTAGAATAAGGAAGTCAGCAAGATTTTAATTTTGAAGCCACAGAAGTGGAGGAACCACTCACGAACCAGATGTCGTGGAATATAAAGTCCATTTCATAGAAAGTTTATCACAACAGATCAGACAAATGCCTTAACACTGTGACAGAACAGCTCTCTCCATCTGCCTCAAAACTTTCAACCAGATGTAGAAACAATAAATGAAAAAGGGATCAAGGCTGGAGTCGGTTTATATTACGACAGAAGTTGAATGGAAGACACTATCTGCAGGGAGTAAAATACAGAAAAAGGTGTGAAGCCAGCACACCAAATCCAGCACTTCATCAAATTGAGAAGCAACTCCAGGCTCATGACTGCCTTTACGGATGGCGAGTGAACATATCTGTGTGAAGACCACATCATAGCACAAGAGGGCAGCAGGCAACTGAGAAAGGAAAACAGACCTCCTCCTCCTCCTCCTCCCTCCCCCCCAGGAGCCCTCGTCCCCCAGCTTTAAAAAAAAATCATCTCATCAGCCCTCAAATGTAGGGAAATCACGTACAAAGAGGCAGCTTTACTAAGAAGAGCTACGGTCCTCCCATTTCTGATAAAAGATTAATGATTAGAAGCTATGAAGCTGACTTCTTCAATACAAACTAAGATACTTTAGAGTTTGGTGAACTCCTTAGAAGGAAAATCCAACATTTACCCAACAACGACCCAAACTCCGTGAAACAGATCCGATCAGTCCTAAAAATATTTTTCTCTGATTAAGACATTGTCTGCAAAGACTATTAATTCTGACAGGTTAAAAACAGGGACAAGGAAAAATATTAGAAAAAAGATAAAGCATTATGTATCAGGTGTTTATAAAGCCTACTATCACTGCGTTACAGGACCCCACAAATAATTCATGTCATCAGTATTATCATTACTTCCTATTTTACCAATGGAGAAATGAATCAGACACAAAGTAATCAGATGGCTTTCTCAAGCCCTTAGATAAACTCTGTAACAGAGGCATAGAGTGAAGTAAAACAAATCCAATCCAGCACCTTTACCAGACACCTATGAAGACACAGGCGTGCCAGCCAGCAGGCGTGCACCCACCCTCCAAACAGCTCACCTGGTATCTTATGAGCACTTTTCACAAGGGCATGAGCCTCCATGTGCACGTGCTAATGGTGAGGCCGATTTTAAATTTGGGATCTGTAAGGAAGTAAGCTGGAAGTTTCTATACTGTTTTTCTCCCTCCCACCCATATGATCTCTCTTTTCAAGGCTGCTTAAGAAGTGGAGTATATAAAGACACCAGTGAACTAAGCCAACACAGCAAGAAACATCTGGCTTACCTTGTGGTATACCAAAAACAGCATCAAAAAACTAAAAAAGGCTCTTTGCCCAGGTTCTGTGAGCAAGGAACACACAGAAAACCCAGAACACCTTATCACATTTTAGTTTGCCACTCAAACACACCCTGTGATAAGACTGAACAGTTTTGCAATGTGGTGGGGTTGGTTTTTTTGAGTAAGAGCTCATTTTGTGGAAAACTGGTATTTTTAATCAAAAATATCTTGACATCAAATTTACTTAAACCGAAAATAGGCACGACCTTACCTATGAAGTTTTGAAAGAGTTCGTTGTTAGTTCTGCTTTGTGTTCTCTTCCACAGGCACAGTTCAAATGCCGCCTACTTATTAATTTCTATTCCCTCTTTCTATATTAATACCTTTCCCAATTTTACTTTACTCCCTCCTCATTCATTCTATCACTCTTTTTCTTCTGCTTTCCTTCCCTCCCTTAGATAAAGCCAGTTTAACGGTGCCTATTTACAACTGCTATACATCAACACCACACAGGAGAAAGCGTTGGCTGGTCCTGCCCTACCTTATGTCACAGGTCCTTTAATACTCAGAAAAAGCACTAAAATTATCCCCAGCTGCCAATGCACCCTGCTTTTATAAAATGCTGAGACCAGCGTGCTACCAGTACATAAAACCTTTGCTGTTTGGATACTGAACAGCTAGGAAATATCCATATCATGGCCAGCTTCTCAGCTAAATACAGCCTGTTAATCACAAAACGCAGCATATGAAGGCACAGACCCTGAGTGAGGTCCTTTATCGCATACGTAAGTGCTGACTACATACAATCGCTCATCCACCCAGGTTCTGTCCTGGAATATGCCTACGTGCAGCAAAGCGCCTTTGCAGCCACTTCACACTCCACGGAGCTGTTTGCTTCCTCCGTGCTCATCTGAGGAGGGCTCTTCTGCCCCCATACCTACAACGTGGGAGGCTTTGGGCACCCCTCATTGGGAGGCCTTGGGCATGCCCCTCACTGCAGACAGGTGTGGTGGCATAATCACTCTGTAACCTGGCACCCAGACGGTGACCAAAGCCTTTTCTCAGAAAGGGCCCTTACAGCAAAAGCTGTTCCTATTTCGGAACCTACCGGTGAAAGCTCAGAAGCATTGATGCCACGCTGTACCGTTAGGAGAAGTATCACTTGAAACCAAATATACATATAAATCACAAATAACAAGCAGAAAAACGTACAGGTTCTTTGCTATCCCTGGAAGAATTTACACTTCCCTTCTAACAGTTTCTAACACAGTTTCTCTCCGATAGCAATTATGAGCTGCAGCACAAATCAAAAGCCGATTTTTTGCAAGGGAACAGCTGGCTCAGAGTCAGGCCAGAGCTGGAAGGTAAGGCAGGGAGCCAGTGGGGTAGGAAGACATGTGGGAGGGCTCAGTGGTGAGCGGGTCCCTTGGAGTCATCCCTACACCAGCCCCCCGAGGGGCTCGGTGCCACAGTGGCCACCCTTCCCGTGGCATGGAGCACTGTTGCTCTTCTGGCTTGGAGCACTCAGCCTGTTTCTGAAATGCTGATACAGTACCTGCAGCCGAGCAACAGTTCTGAGCGTTCTCCACCAGCTTACTGCCTTCTTTCTTGGCGGACACATAGTTTTTGCTTAAATGTCTCAGTCTCTTCAGGTGTCCCACATTCTGTTTGACAGCTGCTACACTCTACTCCCCCTCTAGTTTTTTCAGTCCCTGCCTTTACAGGAATATTTTTAGACAAACATAAAGGAAGTTCTGTTTGGTGAGACTAGCTTCAGAAATTTTTGTTCCTTTCCCCGTCCTCGTTTACCCTTTCAACTCAAGTCAATCCCAACCCTCCACAGTTGTCTTCGCTGGGCAAGTCTAACTGCAACTGCTCTTCAAACCTGAAATGATTCAGGTTAAAACCAGCCTTAGAGGGTTCTCTTTTCTTCCATTCTTTCCATTATCTGGTTTACACCATGGCCCTACAAAAAGCTGAACAGATACCAGGTAACAACCTCACCTGGCAGTAAGCATTTTTTATGGCACTGAAGAATAAAATACTGGCTACCGATTGCCTCAAGCTGTTTTTCCACCCGTGTTTCACCGGGCAGGGCTGGATTAAACCATTCCTACTTCTCCCTCCTACCAGCCCCCAACAGCTGCATCTTTTTGGGAGGGGGTGAGGAGGCAAGCTGTATTTCATCTGAGTCAGTTCTCTGACCCAGGCATGAGAACTTGCACAAGGACACGAACTGGCGCAGCAGCAGAAGCAGCCAAAGGATGGGAACAAGAACCAAGCACCAGGAGAAAGATGAGCCCAGCCAGCTCAAGGAGCTCCAACCATGGTGAGATCCCGGCCCCACACCCAGGACACCTACACCAGGTGAGGCTGCTCACCCCAGCACTCAGCACAAACACAGACCAGAACCTCACCCAGACTTGTTAATGCTTAACAAATAACTGCCTTTAAAACATGACCTCCTTAAGCATGAATGTTCCACACCATAAGATTTTCCTTAAAAAGATGTTGTACCAGGCAAACTCAGAAGTAGACTGGGCTGGGAATTTTTCAGTAAAATGTTTTTCCACTGGAGAATAACAATTTGTTGAAACTGAAACTTTTCTTTGCAACTTTCACTGAAACAGTCTGATAAAACTTTAAACAAAAAACATTTCTCAGGTCCAGGATGGAATTTCTGGTAAAAACAAGAGCATATGCACAAAAGCAGAGCAGACAGCAGGTTTCTGGGATGGGCATTCACCAGGGAAGTGACTGCTGGAGTCAGGGTCCAACCCCTGCTCTGCTTTATTTGGTTTCTCCATCTGGACATGCCCCACCACAATGCCAGAGGAGGTGCCTACTCAATGGGCTGTGGATCAGTATCTCTCCTTGAGTGTTTTTTGTTAAAACAGTTGAAAATTTTCAACATCACTGCAGCATGACACAGTGGGGAAAAGGTCAAAATCGGGGGGGGGGGGGGGGGGGGGGGGAAAGATGGGAAAATATTTTCTAGCTAGTTCTATCTGGTTCTCATAAGATTTATTTCAACATTTCAGACAATTCTCTGGCAAGTTTCCCAGTCTGATGCATATGTTTAAATAAACATATTTAAATAAAATTCAGTGGGTAAGCACAGTGATAAAGATCAGATGAAGAGCAGCAGAGGTATACAGCAAACAGTAAATCCCTTTATGGAATAAAAAAAAACCCACCTATAGGTTGAAAAGTCAATGGGAGAACAAAAATGGATAATCATCTCATTTAAAACTTCTCCCTCTGTGAAACTTTCTGTATGAGTATTGATCCATTAATAACCCATTTCACAATCAAAAGCACCCAAGGTGTTTTCCCAGCCCCCACAGATCTCCTTATTTTCCACCAAGACAAAGCACCAACACAACTAGTTCACTTCAGAGAAGTTGCTCTGTATCAGCAGATCTCAGCAGTCACATGACTTTGGATAATTCATGCTCAGTTTTTAAGTTAAAGGAATGATACATGCTTTAAAATATATGATAAACATATTTTAAACGCGGTAAGTGTAAGATAAATATGTAGCTCCATACATTGGTGACATAATATTTTATAATTCTCATCATAAGCTATTATTAGAATTGTGGTTCTTTCTGTTCTCTATTTTAATGTTAACTATACATAATAAATCATCCAGGCATACGTGACTAGCTACCATCACACAGTTCACATACATGCAGCGTACACAGACCTTGATCCTTTTAACCCCAGAGATGGACAATTAAAAAAATCATGTGAATGTCCCATATTTCACTTATTGTAGGCACACTCTTTCACTGCCTGCCCAACGGGTAGCACTGAACTAGTTAGCGTGTACCAATGTGATCGCACTATAATAAACAGGAAAAAAAAACAGTCAACACCATACAGTGAAAAATAAACTTGATGTTTAACATTAGATTGCTGAAGTTGGCTGAGTTTTACTCATTGTGTAGCCAACATAATTTCAAAATGAGCATTTTTGCCTTAAGCACTGTCAAAAGGCCCACACAACCTACATACAGACGGTGTTATATAGTAACCTCCTCTTTCAGCTGAATGCTTCGTGCAAAAAGGTTATGTTCATATTTTTATAATTACTTCTAATAGATGTTTTTGAGACCGTTCTCTAAGCTTGCTGTCTGGGGATTTGAGTTTTTTAGAGAGAGAAACTGAAGTATTGTTACAGGGGAATTTTTAAAACAGCACAGTGTTGACCAAGCTTGAATTCTACACTCTGAATCCTATTGCAACAGCAGCTGCAGAAACAGCAATTTGATGCTAATTACCAACTTGATTTTTTTGCATCTTTTTGACATCATGGAGTTTTTGCAGTTCCAGATCCCCCCTTTCACCACCAACCAAGTTAGTGAACACAAAGAACCAGCTAAAAATTGGTCATGTTGATGAATTTAAGCACGTGATCTTAAAGAGAGTCAGACAGCAATTAGATCCCAGACTTTTGACATCCCAAATCATAGTAGATGTGGCCCAATACTTCATTATTATTTACACAGGTTTAATAAATTTTAGCAGCTTTGCAACATAACAAACATGGAACCTGCTTTCCTGTTACTCCATATTTATACCTTGTTTTGCACTGTACAGCTTTTAATTCTTACCTTATCATGCAAGATTTACACGGAGAGGACACGTCCTCACCAGCAAAACAGAAGCACCACTTCCGACATCCCTCAAAAAAGCAAGTCTTTGTCACGGGTGTTAGAAGTAGAGAAAATTGGCTAATTTCACGTGACAAGAGAATGCTGCTTAGGCTTACCTATTGCAGCAACGTTCAATTCCATCCCAGGAACGAACACACACAGGAGGTGGCCCCGAGCAAGCCAAAGGAGGCAACAGGTGGAGATGATGCTCGTGTCACTTCTCACTACAAGTATGTCCAGAACACAGTGAGGCAGGCTCAGAAAATAATCTGGTGGTGCTGCCTTTGTGGCTTCCAGTAATTGCATTCTCCACAGAGGCAGTATCAACAAATACGTGCCACCAGACATTGCTTTTGTTTGCGGTAGACTACCAGGGGAGGCTGAGGAGCATGAGGGAGCTATGCTGATGGCACATCTCCTGCCTTGGCAGTTAAGGGAACATCTCCTCACCAGCATGATGTGGCCTTCTGTTCCTTTGGCAGTAGCAAGGGGAGCAGGGCTGCTGTCTTATCATAAATCTCAATTTTTCACAGAAGTTATTGACCATTGTTACAGTGAGCTCAAATCACAGATTTGCAAAAATTAGCAATGTGATGTAGTCATTTCTATAAATAGATAGTTGTCTATCTATTTATTATTATCTATCATTTCACCTAACACTGAATGATCAATGTCACCATCTCTAGCAGTAACCAAGACACGAGTCTTGGATGCTTTTACCAGGAAAAGGTCCTATCCCAAGGCCCTGCGCTCAGTAGAGGCAACAGAACATATTCTTGTCTATCAACTGCCCCTTTGTACCCTACAGCTCAGTAAAAGGAGGCTCAGCTGTCGGCAGATGCCCCTGTGCACGGCTCTAGCCCGAAGGCTGCAGCAGCTTAACTCCCAGCGAAAACAAGGTGCCGTGTCCTGCTGCCGGGGCAGTCTGTTATGTCAGCAGCCACGGCTGCGGTGGCCAGAGGGTACAATTTCTTGTGTTCAGAGTTTTCTTAGATTTTAGTAAATACAGAGAGGCTTGACAGACCAGTATCCTGGCATAAACGCAGCACATCTTGCTTGACTCTTGTCAGCTGAGATGAAGCAAGGAAGCAAAAGTTTTATGACTTGGGATTTCAAGTTCTGCAATTTCAAACATCCCTGCCTGATACTGCGATCTCATTGGAGTTCTGGCCTCAGACACCAACGACTTTTTATTCTGCCTGTATCACTATGGTTAGAAGCCTAACCAGGCAATAAGCTGTTAAGAGAACGTGACACTTTGCAGGACAATGCTTAGCAAGTAGTGCCTCAGCAGGGGCTCACAGCAAGGATAATGGTAGTTGAGAAGCGTCCGATGGTTAGTAAAACACCGTGTATCCTACAGACTCAGGCTGAAGTGCGCTGCACGCTTGGCTTTGCAGGCCCTTTGCTGGCTTTCCGACTCAACTGAAGCAGCCTCGTGACACCTCAACGGTGGTCACCCCCACGCTACTCCCTGACCGCCCTCCTCACACTGCCCGATGGTGGTTCTTCCACGTCCATTTATTTTTCCCACTCTCAGCACCAGGCAACTTCTTCACATAACTCAGTCTAGCGCTCTCAAATTGATTTCTAGGCTACTATCTCCAGCCTTCCAACCTCCTACAATATCCAGACCTTTTGCACAAAAGGCGGAAGAAGAGCAGACCCATGAGTTGGCAGGTGCATCGCAGTGTAAGCTCTGTAACTGTCTTGCAGCAGCCTGTAGTCTCATGCATACCTTCTCCTGCCTTTTGGAGATTCCAGTACATCAAAACCGGTTACACATTGCATGGAGAAGTCCGGCTCTGATATTTTAATTCATCTGGGAATACTGGCATCAATTCTCCTGCTCCTCTCTCCCATAAATTCACTTAGAAAATATTAAAAAAATATTGGCACACTGTATTAGTAGACCGAAATAAAACCACAGTAGCCAACACTTCGCTGTGCAGCAGTTACAGGACGTGATTGCACAAGACCAGGGTCAGCATCAAGCACCCTCACTGAAAGCAGAGGGACCCGAGCCCAAGGAGGACTGCAGCTGCTCCATGCCGTAAGGGAAGTACAGACTACAGTATGACCCACACCCCTAGGAAGCAGCCAGAGGAGGTGGCACCAGCAGATGGTGCCCCACAGCAGGTGCTGTATCATCTTCTGGAGCTTGCTGAGAATGCTCAGCCCCAGCAGAGACGGCTCCCTCCGCACCCTGCTCTGCTTGCGGCCCCGACAGCCGGGAGGAGGTAATTTCACTTTCCATAATTATCAATTTCCCAAGTACCCATCCACTTCATTTAATATATACTTTTATTTCCTGTGATTACTTTTTTCAATACTTACAAACAGCAAAGCTCCTTTACAAGAAGTCTTCCAGAGACTATGACTAATGTGCCTGTACTTTTTAAATCTAATAAAACCTTGAGTCAAGGCCTACTCATTTTCTTACTCTGATATTTTTTTTCTTTTGTTGTTTTCTCCTTACAATCATACTCTGGATGGAAAAAACCCATTAGCTTCGTTTCTGAATACAAGTAGAAGTCCTTTCACTTCTACTTAGAATTCAGGATTCTCGCAAGCGTGGCAGCACAAGGGGTCCCTGCGCCCCTTTGGCTGTAGCAGCAGGAGAAATGCTGTCCATTTTTGGTACACCTGGAGTTCTCCCAAATCCAATGAGCTTTTTCTTGCTTTTTTTTTTTTCCCCTCCTTTTCTCTGCTTCTATTGATTTGCAGAGAACATCCAGACACAGCTTTAAAACAAGTCTTTGGACCTTTGTGTGTCTATATGGACAAGGGGCAAACTACTTTGAATTCCAGTCACCACTTGTGGGGACGCAAAGTAATTTGTCTAAGCTCCTAATCACAGGTGCAATGACAGTTACCTGGAGTGCATTTTAGTATGTTTTGAAATGCTTATATTAGTACTCTCCACTTCAACATTTTAGACATTCCATGTTATTGTGCCGCCTGGGTTTCGGCTGGGATAATTTTCTTCTCAGTAGCTGGTGCAACGCTGTGGTTTGGGTTTAGTATGAGGATAACGCCGATAACACACTGAGTATATCACCCAGCAGCAACTAGAAACTTAAGTCAAGGACTTTTTGGTTCCTGAGGCCCTGCCAGTGAGAGGGCACAAGAGACTGGGAGGGGACACAGCCAGGACAGCCAACCCAAATTGGCCAAAGGGATGTTCCATACCATAGAACATCATGTTCAGTACATAGACTGGGGTGGAGGGTGGCCAGGGGCTGCCGATCATTGCTGGGGGCTGGTCAGCAGTTGGTGGGTGGTGAGCCGTTGTGTTGTGCATCACTTGTTTGGTTTATTTGTTCTTTTGGATTTTATTCCTTTCTCCCTCTCTCCTTTTCATTACAATTATCATTATTATATTTAATTTTATTTCAGTTATTAAATTCTTCCTATCTCAACCCACAAGTTTTACCTTTTCCCTTCCCCCACCATCACATCCCACCATGGTGCAGGGTAGCAAGTGAGCAGCTGCATTGTTCTTAGTTGCCGGCTGGGGTTAAACCATGACATGCAAACAATGAACTGCACAGAAAAAGGAATATTAAGCTATTATTAACATTGAAAAAAGAAAAGAACTCAAAAATTACTGATTGCCACCTTTTTTGTGCAAACATGCCGTAAGGGCTTAAATCCTGTATTTTCTGGGAACAGCCACATTCATCGAATAGTAACAATCCTCTCCCCATCACCTCCTAGGAGTTGTCACAGTCAATCAGTATCTCAGCCTCCACACCCAGACCCCTCACACCAGAGCCAGAGCCCTTCCCAGTAACACCCTTCTGCCCAGCTACTTCCATCTCCCACCCCACATCCTCAGGTAGCCCCAACCACAGCCTCTCACCTGTCTTGGACCCAGCTGCCTCCTCCCTCATTCTGTCTCCCAGCACCCTACAAGCATCCCTCCAGGCTCTTTTTCCCCCCACTGCTCTTGCACCATTTCCTCTTCCAGACTCATTTGTTCTCTTTCAACCGTTGACTGCTACACCCCCGCTACCCATCTTGAGTCTGCTCTGCAGCCAGGGCTGCCTCACATTCTCACCTGCATCTCAGTCAAGCTCAAGGAACACCACAAGCAGCATATGTATAGACTGGCCTCCAAAAAAAATTGGATACAACTTTTATAGCAGTGCTAAACAGTTCCTGAGAGGGGAACTGGAAAAAAAAAAATCTTAAAAAGTAAAAATCTTTAGGAGCTGAAAAGGTTTAGTTTTATATTACAGGCTACTTAAATATTACTCAATAATGCAAGTTTAAACATGAAGAAATCAACGGGTTTTTTAAACATTGTTAAAAATCACAGCCACGTGTGTTTTCTGTCTTTTTCCAGAAGTCACTGAGATAAAGGTAAAAATGAATCTATTAAAATAATCAGGAAATAATACAATACTTTGTACTGGCCTTATTTTTGGAAGTGGCCTGTTGCTTGCCCTTTCAAATGCAGATCAGCACAGACATCCCCAAGCCATCCATCAGGACCAAGAAACTGTGTGTACACTTCATGCAGCCACTATGTTTTTGTAACAGACGAACTCCATTCAGCTTTTCAAGCCAAACAATTTATAGGTAGCGATAACTACCTATAAACAGCTGAACTATCAAGACCAAGGTCATATAAATATTGTGTAAATTCAGCTATAGTGAGAAGTGTTGTTTACTTGAACAACTTTACATTTTCCTCCCAGAACCTGCATGCTGAAAAGACTTAGCATACCCACTCCACGTACAATTAAGTTAAGACACAGTTTCCATTAGCTGTATTGTGTTACACAGCAACTCTAATGGCAGAATTGGCCAAAAAAAATTCCAGGTGTCCTGACCTTTCTGTTTTAACTCCATTACCAAATCTTTCCATTCCAAATTCCCATGTGCCTACGGCCATGTTGTACCAATTTCATTCACTCAATATTAAACCTAACTGACATTTCCCTCCATGAAATTAATCATTTAAAAAGTGAATACTCTAAATACAGGAATTTCCCCACAGCTTGCTATTTGTAACAACTCATTTGCTTCCATATGAATGACAAAATAGCACATCACAAATACAGCAACATACTCAGCCTCAGAGACTTCTGCCATCTTACTGATTTTTGCTGCTGGAATTTAAGGAACTATCACCTCTGTCTCTCCATTTCTACACGTGGAAAACAGGAAAAACTACTCATGTTCTTTATAAAACACATTAAGATGTACCAGATCACACTGCTATTTAAGAGCTTGGTCTTATTACATCAAGAATAAGAAGCTACAAGAAACTACCTGCACAACACTAACATCAGATAATGTTAGTGTGGAACTCAAAGGGTTAAAGAGCTCCTTTTTCAGCAGTGGCTAAACCACATGGCTACAGTACTGGTTGATTTTCCTCCCACCGTTGTGTTTGGTAAACACACAGAAAGATTATTTCTTTTCACTGTTGTAATTTCCAGTTTTAATATTAAATCAGACAGCTTAGGTTATTTTAAGTTGCCCATAAATAAAATAATAGTCCCGGGGGGGGGGGGGAATGAGTGAGAAAACCAAGATGTGTACATCTATAGAATCGTTAATTATTTTTGCTAACATTTCCAACTCATATTTATGCTTCCTGTTTAACATCAGAAATTCATCTCCCCCAGATCTTGGTTTCACTCTTGGTCTTTATCTTAGGCATTTAGATGGAACATTTTGACATTTTTATTTAGCCATGTATAGCTAAGATTTTTGGACGGTAATGATACTGGTCTATGAGATATAATATATGCAATGCCTCAAAAATATTCCTCCAGTTTCTCTGAATGTAGAATGTAAATGTGTAGATTTTCATAGATACGAGATGTCATTATACTTCAGGCAGTAACTGGAGAATTAAGTCTCACAGAGGCATTGAACAAAGGGATTTCCCCCTTCCTTCCCTAGGCACGAACCATACAACAGATAGAAGCAATCCATTACACAGTCCCTGTGTATAACCTCAGCTCCCACTGCAGCAACAGGATTTGACAAACAGGACCTTGCAAGGAAAGTGCATAATTCTGCTTGCTAGGGCTATCATCTGAACTTTCAACTGTTGTGGTTTTTTTTCCCTCTTTTTAAACTATGACTACATGGACTCTCCCATGTAACAGCTCATAAAAAAAAGAGCTGAAGAGCCATGAGCGTGCTACTTATTGCCACACTAGCAACCCAGCAACCATTTGTAAAATTTTACATGGGTGATGAAACGAGTGTCATGGAAAAATCATTTAGCCGTATAATAGAAAATGCTCTGAAAGATTTAGAAACACAAGGCCTAAGTTGGGAAGGTAGCAGCCGTGCACCTTTATCCAACAGTCCCTGGATGAGGTACCAAGTTCTGAATTTGAAAAAGCCCTTCTGATGGTCTGCAGGTGGATATATACACTCAGCTGGATAGGTACAGTATGAGTGGCTTCAGTGCATGCAAGAAACTTGCAGCACCACAGCACAGAGTTATTCTGCATAGATGTGAAACTATGCAAGTACTCCTGGTAGTCAGAAATTGTCTCACTCTTGAGATCATGCTGCTCAGAGCAAGGTTTGGCAGCCAAGCTACAAAACTCACCTTCTCTCCACCTTCACTGCAAGTCTCAGGGCATTTCCTTGGAAAAGATAGTGCAGGCTTCACGCTACTAGTTTTCAGGCAGAGCCATAATGAGTGCAAGAGAAAGCCATGGGGAGAGAGACCAACAACAGACCTTCAAATCTCCAACCCTTATGGTAAAAGCAGTGAGGAATTTTAGATATGAGGTGTCACTGTAAAAACTATCCTGAGACAGTGCTCTTTTTTTCACCCCTTATACAACAGTCTTCATTAAAAAAGTCACATAGTCTGCCTTCGTTTTGGGCTATGAACTAGAATTTAACCTTGGACCTTAACAGATACATCCCCGCTTCCTACTTTAAGGAATAATTTCCTAGGACTATGCAAACTTCTACTCATTACCATCGAAGATCACTGCCTAGTTGCTAAAACAGTAAGGTGATGCAACCAGGATTATCAACATCATCTTAGATGCTGGTGTTTAAAAATCCATTTTTACAATGGCAATCCAGGAGTTAAATGTAATAAAGTAATAAGATTATTTTGGGAATAATGGAAGATATCATCCAGAGGTATGGAGTGTGTTTTTTCAGAAGTACATGTCACCCTTACTACTGTCATTAAGCCAAAGTACATCACGACTTCCACCGGGAAAAAAAATCCAGAGCCAAAAATCAGGAGGTATTTGTAAGTACTCCAAAGCTGTACATCAAAACGAATCAACTCATCAATGCAAAGCACTTCTTGGTTTCTGCAAGTTCAGGATTAGGACTGGATTATTCAGAAGTAGGCACAAAGTTCCTGCAAAATGTAAGTAGTGAAATTTCACTCTCACTTACTCACGAGGAAGATAAAAGCAGGAGTCAGCAACTTTCCCAGGTGACGGGGGAGGCAGTGTCATAGCTAGAATGACAACATGGGAGCCTCTAAACCACATCCCTGCTGAAGATCATGCTTCACCACACCAGGTAATCCATCCTACAGAAACCTATCAGGATTTGACAGAAAGGAAGAAATTAATATACAGCCATCCAGGAGAACAGGAAGAATTAGACTATCTACCCAACTAAACAGGCAGGAGAGGAAACCCCCTTAATCACCACAAGCAAGGATATACCATACACCAGAGGGGGAAACCCCTGTGTTCTACATATGAATCACATTTGTTAATAATGAAATTATAACCCAAACCACAAAAGGTATTCTGTATTCAGCCTGACTAACTTTTTTATTAAAAAGATAGGAAATGGGGTCAAGATTGCCATTGCTTCTCACACTGTAAGAGATATCTTTCTCAGTCATGTAGAGTTTGTACGTTTAGTTTGAGACACTGGGAGATCAGTTTTAGCATGGAAAGACAACCTAGCATTTGGAATAGCAAGTATCCAAAATGAAACAATATTTTAGGCAGTTTTCTTGGTGTTTAAGTCAAGGATATCCATTTGGCATAAAATAAATGACCCAACTCAAACTTTCATTGTACTAGAGCTACCCACATTACCTGAACTAGAAGCCCTTGGTCCTTCTCATTCTCTTGGTTCTGGTCTCACATTGGGCTGTGAAGCTGCGGGAGCTGCCACTGCCTGTGGCAAGGCACAGGACACCAACACAGCTGCAGCAAAAACCTGCAGTCCTGTACACCAGGAACAGCCAGGCTAGCTTTACCTGTCGTGGTCCTGGCTAGGATTCAAAGTAGTGCTTTCTATCTATTGAAAATATAGCCTATGAGATGAGAGAACCTGTCTCAATCCTCTTGTTAAACCATCTTACCTCTATGTTGCACTCCATAGTCACACTACCCATATGCATATCCACTTCCTAGACGAGCCTCCTGAAATTACTGTCACTGGATAGCCTGAGATTCTACAGGGTTTTACTTCAGGCAAGGGCACTAAATTTTAAGTGCTGAAAGATTCAAGCTGAGATTCTCCACCCGAGATTTGATGCCAATTTCCACTACGGACCATTTCTGCGTTACCCCTGCCCTGTGCATTACCAGCTGGTATTTCTCAACATAGAGTTCCTCCATGAATCTGACAACACAGTCAAAGTCTAGGTTTAAAAAGCAGAAAGGCGGTGAACTCTTCTTAAATTCAAAGCTTCAAGCAGTCTTTTCAAAGTGACATTTTTATTTGGGGACAAATCCAAAAAACCCATTAACAAAAAAATATCATGACCTTACATAGCTTTTGTATAGATGTCACATACTGCTTCAGAATATCACACTGAAGATTATACAACTCTTACTACTCTATTTTCTACATCAGCTGAGTCCCATTTCACATAAAGCAGTCACAATTGTTCCGAATGACAGTCACTTCTGATGTTTTTGGCAGCAATTGCAATAAGGGTTTTGCTATTACACTTACAAAAATGGAAGCAAATAGGTGCTGTATTAGGGCAAATCATGAACCTCAACGGCTCATTTTCACACGTCCTACAGAAGCAGGGAATGGATTATTGGATTTGAAGAGTCTGAGAACTCTCTTGCCAGCCTCTAGATGTTGGCATCCCAAAAAGTGACAACTTCCCAAGAACTTCCTTCTTTCCCTACATATGCTTCTTGCCTTTACTTCTTAGTTTTAGGAAACTGCTGGTCAGTTTGATTCACCAGTAAATTTTCTCATTTTCTTGAATGCTTAGTATTTTTAAGAGATTTTAATTTATAATATTATCAGGTGATATCAGCTCCCTTTTTCAAGGCATGTAATGACTTGCATCTGCCATCAGGGAAAGTAATTTTCAGTCATGAAGTGTTTCACCGACTCAGAACTCCAAAACTAAAAGAAATCCCTCAGAAGGAATTATATGTATTTGTGGGATTTTTTTTTTCTTTTCCCCATCAGCTTCAATTTTCAGATGCTCGTACTAACAAGTAAGTCTTACATCCATAGCCAATTATAGTATCTTGACAGGATCAGGAAGAACCATCAGCGTTAAATCTCTTTTCAAAACAGCAGGAATCAAGATCTGATTGTCATTTCATGTGAAAATATATTTTAAAAGTATGTATCACACTACACCAAAACATAAGAACAAAATCTTTTGAACAGGAAATGTTTCGCAGCGGTAACGTTTCATTTCCTTCTGGGAAGGTCAAGAGCTTTCCCTGGGGCACTCAAAGGCTGATCAAAGCCTCCCGTTTTGCACCAGAAAGCTTATTACCAGAAAAGGCTTCTGCAAAGTAGGGATCATGAGCCAGCAGTAAAAAAACTGCTACTTCATTTTAGCATCTGGCTCAAACCTTTATACCTCAGTTTAGGAATAAATGGCTTCCATTAGGTCACTCTGTTCATTAAACAATGAAAAATAAAGAGAATTATGTACAACAAAAGGAAAACAATATAAATTCAGCATAAAAACAATAGCAAAGAGTTTCAAAATGGGTCGAAATAATGACAATACCGCATGTTCACTTTTTTCTAGCCTCAGTCTGAAACAAATACACTGAAATGTCCTTTTATCATTACTGTGATAATGCACAGTAGCAGTTCCACACACGGAGCATCTATGGTGAAACTGTCCCTATACAAAATCCTGAAGTCTCCAAAATCTTTACATCCTATTTGTGTCTGCAGTGTTAATGACCTATATGCTACATCAGACTGAAGTCCTTTGCTTTTCCATCTTCCCCAAGTGGAAGGTGCATTTATGTTTCCTGTTTTCATGGATTGGGGTTCCCCCCCTCCCCACTCCATCCTGTTCTCTCCCACCCTGGTTTCTCTTCTGTTCAGCCTTGCCTTTCAGAAAAAGCTGCACCTTAACATTTGGATGCAAATGTCAGGTCCATTCCATTGACAGCTCATCCCATAGACAAAAGGCATGATTACAGCCTAGTAAGCCACAGTCATTTTTGTACTTGTTTCAGTGACTGGTAGTCTCTGCGGTTAAAAAGAGAACTTTTCACTGATCACACATTCACTGTTCCCCAGCATCTCATGGAAGCCAGCCTTTCGCAGGTGCTGTACTGATATGCTGACATTAAAGGGCAAATCCAAAAGATGTTTTTCTCGAAAGCTTTAAAATGGAACAGGCACAAAATGGACACATTCAAGGGCCTCTCTGCTCCTATTCATTTATATCAAAACCTTTACATTACTAAAACTTTTAAACTGGGATCTGAACAGGGCAGGGGGACAAAACGCTTACTCTCTCACACATCTGGTTATGGAATATATGACTGAAATTGCTATGATGCATTCGCCACCAATAAATCACTGTCAATCTTTCCTTCAGCGAGATACGGAAAGTAAAAAGTACAGTAATTTGAATAATGGTGGGACGACCAATACCCAAGCAACTTTCTCCATCACTTTTGCTTCCACTGCCAAATTTGTCACTAAGAAAATCCAGAGACCAAGTGAGAACTCAGCACTAAAAGTTCAGCCTTGCATTCCACAGTACAGTCTTCTAGCTTTCCCATATACCCATTGAAGTGGCAAATCACCCCAGATCAGTCTGCACTTTGTGCAGAGCTTGTATGCAATTTCAAGTCATACTTTGTGGTTTAATAGACTTCTCTTTATAGAAAGATTGCAAGAACAGAGCAAGAAGAGAATAAACTCTAATCAGATATCTGTGGTCCTTTTGGAAACCTCTAACTACAATTGAAGTTTCAATTTCCTGCATTTTATTGCTGTACTTTACCATTTACTTTTGCTTATCAGATAGAATAAGGTCACAGACCAAATGATCTTATGGTGTTTGGATGTGGTAGCCCACTTTCCTCAGACTAGAATCCATTGCTTCATTGTTTCTCTTGTGAAAAGCAGTCATATTCTTTCTGCTACTATGCTGTTCAGTCTTGCCTCTCTGGAAACTGCTTCCATGGCTGCAGAAATGCACAACCATCTTTCCTGAACTCCAGAAAACTTAGATGTGCAAGACTTAACACCTGAACTCTACTGAACACTAGTTCCCTAGGATTTATTATTGCCCATCATTATTTAGCAGCATGTTCAGTGTAATACAACAGTAGCTTCTCTCCTATGTTTATAAAGCGAACACAATGAATTTGGATTTCACTTGTCATGCCTAGGCATTATTATAACATGATGAACAAAATAATAGCACATAAACAGAAAACACGTTCTAGGTCTGAAGTGTTTCACTTCCTTCTTGCAATTTTGCCAGGCAAGTAGTATCCACTGGTTTGGAAATTTAGTATTCCCAGTCTCCTAACTGGCTTCGTACCACAGGAACTTACTCCCCCTGCCGCAACACAAATCTTAGAAAAACTTGCTTCTACCAAGGCCCACTGATTTTTCAGGGCATTTTATGATTCTCTTTAGACACTGAAGGGAAGAATCACACTCTAGTTTGATTTCTCCTGTTCGACAGAGATGGGCGCGAGCTGATATGGGTGCTGTAGTAATCATCCGGATCGCAGCCTAGCTAGAATGCACAGCACCTCCTCCCCAGCCCACGCAACTGCATTTCCTTTCTGAGAAAACCAAGGTACAGGAGGGAAGGTGACGCACATATGGGTCTTGCTTGAATTACGGGGTCATGACGTGGCTGGGGCAAACATGCAGATCTAGGGACATGCACTCTTTTACAATTACCACAGATTTCAATTATGAAATATCATGTTACCATGCTATAATGCATAGTTTATATTTTCTGTTGAGGCAACTATATCATTACAGATTTTTCATATACTTTCTACTTCCTCCAGAATTAGGTACAGAGCATATCCTGGATACTGCTATCCTAGGTAGGTGAATCATTTGGTAAAAGCCTTCTTTTAGGCATTTATACCTATGAGTATACCTTCCAATCTTCTCCTTCAGCTCAGCCCCAAAGCTCTCCCCTTTGTTTGCACAAAGCTCGCCAACACTATGCACAGCTAAGCTATTTCTCACTAGTCTCTGCTCTAGACACGGGACATGACAAGCTTATTTTTCCATCTCACAAGTACACATGCCACTGCTCTTCCATACTCTGTTACTACTCAGTTAACAGTGACTAACTCCTTTTACATCCCCTGCAGCTAGTAAAAGGCTTCCTCAACCAAGGGAACGAGGTAAACCTGGTCATGGAGTAGTTGCAAAAGAGCAAAACTGGCAACACACAAACATCAAATGTAAACACACTTGTTATTTCATTGCAGAAAAGAGCACAGCATGACTCCGGTACAACTGTGGAAGTCACCTGTGTGAATCAACCAACCTCTCTGAAGACCCAGTAGCAAATGCCTTTCTCCCAACAACTGCCCAAATATGTAACAAATCAAGCCCATCACCTGAGCTGTGCCAAGCCATACATGTGAGCCCAAGTTCCTGTTATCCCAAGGGCTTTACAAACAAAACGAGTGCTCCTAACCTAAAGAGCAAGTCAGAAATTATATGTGTCTAGATATAGTTCTCTAGAGCTAGAGAAGTAGTAATGGTGAAGGACCTTTGCAGACCTTTCAATAGCCTTGTGATAAAGACTTTTAAGTCAAAAAACATCAAGAAAAGCGGGCATAGGTGTAGAACCACATCTACAGCTAGCAGTAACCACAGACCAAGACCACATTGTTTAAGTAAGGTTATAAGACAGAGGTCTGTCTGCCCAGAAAGAACGGAACAGGCTAGGCATATTCTCATCGCATTCACAAAAATACAGCTGTACGCTTAGAACTAGGTAAGAGAGGGTCCTTCACTGAAGGAGGGTTCCTGCAGCCTGAACTTTGATGAGTATGGCCATTTCCCCCTGCAGGTAAAAATACCTTTATTTCCTCATAACATCATCTGAAACTTTATTCCTGATAGGTTACCCATCTAATAAAGTTTTTAACATTCCAAAAGCCCATAAAGATTTCCCTATTACCATTCTATTTTTCCTACTAAATTCATAAGCACCATATCAGTATTTCATGTACTGTCTTCCATGACTGATTTTAAATTTTACTGAAAATACCCATTCCTTGGAGTACTTTTTTCCTGAAACTAGTTCCTTGAGTTCTTTTCATTCCTACCTCCTGTCTAGAGGCCAACAATCAACAATCATCTGGGCAGCAGCAACGAAGTGTTGTGCCAGTTCTTAGCACAGAGAAACATCTTCTCCTTGTCTGGATTGCTAAGCCTCAAGTAATATGCTGCAAAGTGGAGCTGCACAGCAGGACCTGAAGGAGGTGTCTCCTCAGTTTCAGCCTTTTTTTCCTCATGCCAATATTGCCTTGACTGTCAACTTATTAAGCAAATGGGGAGATGTGTATAGAAGCTGTTGTATTTATTCTTCACCCCAATAATCATAAACCAGTTATTTTCTTTTTAAGGCTGTGTTTTCTAGCAATATTTCCTTTGAAAATGACACTAACAGGCAAAAGCAAGATAGAAGATGGAGTAAGAAAGAGGAACTCCAGGCATTTTTTGTTTTGGTCTTAGACCCCAGGAATCCGTGGCTATCCAAAAGTATTTTTCATACTATGCAGTGCAGGATCACAGAACACACATCTGGAAAGGAAACCACTTCTGTGTCATTACAAACATACAAAGCAGCTTTGATTGTGATATGATAACATGCACATTGTCTGATTCACATCAGGTCTTCTGTACTTAAGGATATGCAAAATTTATATTACATTAAATCCAATACACCTTCAGTATTCGTCCAGAACTTTGCACAGGCAGGTACAGGTAAACAAAAATCTGATGAGAGGACCGGCTGAACAGTTTATCCCCTTACATCAGTTTTTCTAACAGAACACAGTGCCCACCACCCCTTCCATCCCAAGATTCTCACAGCTTGCAAGAAACTACAACATTTTATCTATCTGATAATCTATCTGATCTAGCAAGATTTACCTTCTTCAATTCCCAGTACTGAGTCAAACAGTGCCATGTCATAAAGAACAAGTGAACAATGATGATTCAAGATTCATTAATTCAGGGGAATCCGAATGGGGAAGATATAACTTGTATCCTCTCAGAAATCCACAGTACAGTGGTCCCAATCAGTCAGCCTACAGGTAAGAAGTACTGCAGAGCTTGTTTGGAGGGCTCCAGTCATACTATCAGCAGAAAAGCTCTTTCTGCTAGCTAGCTTCTGCCAGCATTTCAGCAACAGCTCAGTGAAATTTCAGCTTCTGTATCATCACATCTCAAAAATTTCAAAAAAGTCCATTCAGGAAAAAAAAAAAATCAACCATTATGGCAAAAGTAGAATGTCTCAGAAACAACCCTCTGACTTACTGCACATACTCCTTGCAAGCGTGTCAAGTGTTTAGTGTTATCCAAAAAAGGCACAGTGCTCACACCAATACTGTGGACACCTTGAACAGTATAAAAATTGAGCTCTGGTCACTGTACTACTGACCTTACGACACATCAACTGATTTTGTCATTTTTTCTACATAAAAAAAAAAACACTTGTGTAGAGCTTATGGTTTTTAAGTGAACTAGTTACTGATCTGCTGCACCTAATAGGAACATATGTAGAGCAAACTAATAAAAAACACGATCTAGATAGGGAAACTTTTTAAAAAGTAACATTAGTGTCTTTTCAAAGGAACTATTGCTAGAAAACACAGCCTTAAAAAGAAAATAAATGGTTTATGATTATTGGGGTGAAGAAGCAGACATATGATATTCAGCTTGTCTGTTACAGCGCTTGTGTTGGGACCAGAGATAGCTTTGCTCCATCTATCAGTAATGAAATGATTTTCAACATGAGTGGAAGGGAAAGAACCAGGAACAATGCTTAGCTCTGAATCAGCCACTGACACCCACAGAGGATTTTCCTAGCAAAAGATATTTTTTTCTTCAGCTTTATGCTCAAATTCACGTTGGGCCAGGTCACTAGTATGGAAACATGCCTTTGTAACCAGTATCAAATTAGAGTTTTTATTCATTATTTCTGTGGTGTATCCATTAGAACTCCCACTCTTTAGACAAAAAAATATGTGCAATTTTTAGTTGTTCTGGGGACTCTTTTAAAGTTGATACATTAATTAATCTACTATGAGAAGGCTAAGGCACTACCACAAATTTCACATGTTTTCTTTGGGACAAACTAGATATACTCACAAGGCAGATTTTTTCACACCATCTATGCCCATTGAAAAAGAAACCACAGCCTCCTCATTTAATACAGCATCCGTGTTTCCCTTACCTGCATCATTACCGGTTAGTGAAGGTACAGTCATCTTAAGAAAGGGAACTGCTACAAACAACAGCTGCAAATCATCCATTCCAACTCTCTTTCAAAAAGGTCTCCCAAGTCTAACACTTTGTTTGACAGGACCAACAAAGGATGCCTGTTGCAGCACAAACAAACTAGTAGGCTACAACAGAGCTTTTACCACCAGTCAGATTCTATCATCCATACTGTTTCTCCTTCCTCCAGAGGCCAAACAACACAGCTCCTCTTCTATCTGACCACCTCTCCCACCCTCCTTAGGGCTATTTAACTACTTAGTGGAATGAGCTACAGCTGCACATCATCCAGGTTAATCAACCCACCGCCTTCTAGGCAAGGCCACAGCTGCATATTATCAATGCTAATCAGCCCACTGCCTTCATTCCTCTACAGATGCCCACGGAAGATAGTTCTCCAGTATAGTCTCTGAGTCACTTACAATTGGTGGTTTAAGAGCCTATTGAATAAAAGGCAGCACTTTTGTTTTTAAAGGAATGAAAATACTACTGGAGCTTTTGGTATCCACAACATCCTATAGCAAGGAGTTCCTTCTGCTTAGCTACATGGAGATGGCAGAATGAAACCTTAACTTCATTTGGAACCCAACACCTCAACTTGTTTGACTGTTTATCTTCAACTACGGAAACATTCCCTCTTTACCCTCTGTCAGCTCAATGAGTTTATAGGCCTGTAATACCTTTCCTCATACACACCTCTTCCAGCTTGAAGAGTTTGATTCTGCTTAGCCATCTCTTGCTTTTTCATTCCATCTGTAATCCACTTGGCCGTTATCTCTGTCCAGATATGGGGCCAGAACACACACACACAATATTGAAGATGTGGCTGAACCTCAGATTTACACAGCAGGGTTGTGTTCTCCTTTCCTAGTAGCACCTAGCATTCTGCTTTTTGATTAACGCCGGGTATTTAGGTGAAATTTGAACTGAAGCACTGTAATGCCAAGCTAGCCCTCCCGACCTGCAGCAGCGACGTTTCACCCATGTAAGGTCAGGACAATTTCTCAAATCCTCCTTAATTTTAGGCCACTAAAGACCTAATTCAGACAAAGTTCTTTTAATAGATGACTTTCTGTTGAGTGTGAGCTGAAGTCTTACTTGATGTCCCCAACTGGCACCTGAACCTACCCTCTACATTCACATGAACAGCTCAGCTATGCTGAGCTTCTATCTAGCCTGCTTCTATCTGCAGAGAGTCGGTGGAGGGCCCAAATAAGTACCTTTGTCAGTGATGGCCCCGTTAATCCTCAAATGGGTCAATACAGGGCCAATTTATTTAAAATCTTCACTAATGACCTGCACAACAGGGCAGAGTGTCCTCTCAGCACGTTTGCAGAGGATACAAAACGAGGAGGCATGGTTGACAGATGAGATGGTTGTGCTGTTGTTCAGAGGGACCTTGACAGGCTGGGGAAATTTGCCAACAAGAACCTTATGAAGTTCAGCAAAGGGAAATGCAAAGTCCTGCACATGGGGAGGACTTACAAAGGTGTATGAATATCTGATTTGTGGACGAGGGAGGTGTAAAGAAGAGGGACCCAGACTCTTCATGGTTGTCCCCAGGGACAGGCCAAGAGGCAATGGGCACAAACTGAAATACAGGAAATTCCACTTAAGCATAAGATATAAAAAATTTTATTCACTCTCTTTTTTATTCAAAATGTCAACAGTGGTCGAGCACTGGAACAGGCTGTTCAAAAGGGTTGTGGAGTCTCTATCCTTGGAGATGCCCAAAATCTGACTAGGCATGACCCTGAGCAACCTGCTGTAGTTGACGTTACTGTGAGCAGTGGACTAGACAAACTCCAGAGGTGCCTTCCAATCTCAACCATTACATGGAAATAAGCCCTACTCCGATACTCTTAGCCAGCTGCCCCTTCCTCCCACGTCAAGCAGCACCTGAGGTGTGAAGACAATATTCAACAGTAGAGCACCTCCTTCCACTCCAGAAGCTGTAAGAGAAGTAATGTATTGAACATATAACAGGCAAGAAAAATGAGCAAAGCATGAAGAAATGTTATTTCTAGCCTGGGTAGAGCTACTACGTAGACTCATCTTCCTTGTGGCAACTGCAATAAGGATATGCACAATCCTTTCCTAAGAAGCCTTAAACTCTGTTAGCAGCTCAAGATGCATTTGATATTTATTACTAATTCATCACTCTGTTCCTCTAAGAATTAATTTCAAATGCGCAAATAGAAAATGACAATACTGTCCAGCATTTTGAGACACTGGGTGACAAAGACTTAGGGACCAATTTCTTCCCCAGCAAACACCATATTTAGTCACTACTGTGTTACATTGAAAAAAATCCTTAAGAAGAAACGTGTCGTGTGGTAGAGCACTCTACACTTGTACAGCCTTCCACATTTTAGATTTTGAAAGCACAGCAGGGACAAGTAACCACCAGCTGTAGTTGGCATTTTGAATAAAATACAAATTTTTTATTCCTTTAAAAACACTTTTGAGTTTCTGAACACCTCCTTGCATGCAGGTGCACATACCGAATTCTTAGAATTCAGAAGAAGGGGCTCAGGCACCACTTGTCCCTTACTAGATAAACATCTTCACTTTAAGGATGAAGACCTCTTTCCTGCCATCACCCATCCACTGAAAGTAAATTTAATAAGGGTGTGCTCCTGTCTTTGAAACTAAGAAAAGAGCAAGACCAACCTATTCACCATCACAGCCAAAGGCAATATTGCCCCTCCACATTCAGACGGACAACTTGTTAGCTATGTCATAGTTATCAGAAGCCACCACAAAAAGCCACTTTAATGACAAATCTGCTGTCTTGACAACAATCTCATTTGTCCACAGTTCAAGCTGTGAGTAGTGGCATTTACAGTGTCACAAACACTACTTAGTTGTCTTCAACAGACCAGAAAAATGAGCAAGAACATACCTTTCAGACACCAAGGAAACACTAAGTCCTTGGGCACCACATACAACAGGTTCACATGTAAAAAAATATCTCTTTATGACTGTTACATACATCATCTAACAGGAACAGTGAAAATGCAACTCCTTTTACCTCTGAACCTGGAAAAATACTGCAATGACATCACCTTTTCAGTTGCTATTTCATTACAAAAATTCCTAAGATTAGATATTAAGAAAGTAGATTCACTGTCATCCTTCCTTACATGGAATGACAGATTACATAAACAGTAAATGAAGGCTGCGTTGTTCTCTCTAAATAGCAGTTATCACATTTTTTTTGCTGAAGGAGACACCCAACTAACCCTAAAGAGGCCACCAAACCGTGGTGGCAGTTAGTATCACTCCAAACAAAATCTTTCAGTAGCTGTGAGAAATACAGCGTAAGAGTTAAGGAGTGCTCTCTGCCTCGACTTGTTGTAAATCGCTTGCACGGTGGCTATAGCGAGCGTCGCTTCCCACCGACCAGAAGCGAGTCTTGCAGCACAAAATGGAAGGAGAGCTTTGTAAAATGCTTTTGGCGAGTAAAGAGAATCGCGTATTTTTCACGCCCATCTAGATGAAGTCTTCATTTTAAAAGGATACGGCTTTGGGGTTTTGACTTGTATTCAAAGACAGCTGAAAGAAGAAAGCACACCACCTCACACAATTTTGCCAGGAGTATATGGATTAGAGCGGAAGGAAGAGCAACACCCAAGCTGGTGTTAGCACGGCAATGAAAGCAAACCCAAACACTGCAGAGATCACAGAGGCATAGAACGGTTTGGGTTGGAAGGGACCTTGAAGGTCATCTAGTTCCAACCCTCCTGCCATGGGCAGGGGCAGCTTCTGCTAGACCAGGCTGCTGCAAGCCCTGTCCAGCCTGGCCTGGGACACTGCCAGGGAGGGGGCACTTAATTACCTGGTAATTATTAATTATTTAATTAATAATTTAAAAAAATAATTAATTACTGGGCTGGTAATGAAGTACAACACAGCTGCTCGCTCACTCCCCCCTCACCCAGAGAGATGGGGAGAAGAGTTGGAAAGGAATGTAATACTCAAGGGTTACGATAAGAACAGTCTAATAATTGAAATAAAATAAAAATGAAAGAACAATAATAACAATGATGGCAATAACAATTATAATGAAAAGGGGAAGGGAAAGAATAAAATCCAGAGGTGAAAGAAGAAAGGAATACATGGTGCACAATGCAACCGCTCACCACCTGCTGACCGATGTCCAGCCACACCCCAGAAATGATCGTCCCGCCCCGGCCAACCCCCCAGGCATGATATCCCAGGGTCTGGAATAAATTCTTGGTTAGTTCAGGTCAGCAGACCTGGCTGTGTCCCCTCCCAGTTCCTTGTGCCCCTCCAGCCTTTTTGCTTTCAAGGCCTGAGGAACTGAAAAGTCTCACATCAAAGCCAAAACACAGCACCGTACCAGCTCCTAAGAAGATAATTAACTCCATCCCAGCTGAAACCAGGACATTATTCACCCCTTATTCCATACAACTTGTGTCATGCCACATTTTCCAATACACCATCACCTCTCCTGTCCTTTAAGATAAATATGCAGATATCATTCCCTCAGTCTACGGACCACCCCTCTGAAGTCCATTGAGTTCATTTAGTCCATGATGTTGGGCTCTATCTGCTGTACCAGTCTTTCTGGGCGGGGAAAATGGTACAAGGTTTGGATCGCTGCATGTCGAAGCCAGTTCTGATTCTATTACAACGGCACTGATCTGGTTTCACCAAAGTCATTCTTCAGTTAAGGAGGAGTCAGGTTCAAATCTTCAAACCTAAAATAGTAGAGATGGGGGCCAGAAGGTATGCAGTACCAATCGCTATCCAGTCTCTACGGGGCCGTGGATTCAAATCCTACTGCTGCCACCAGGGACAATATACAACACAATGACACAATGAACATCACTCGGTTTATTGGCTGTTTTCACCCAAAATCAAATCCCCTCAAGGCACACATCTAATTTGCCCGTCCTCTTGCATTACCCACAAAATGCTCCCAGATCCTGGAGCAAAAACAATCCCATGAATGGGTTTGCCATTGCCTGGAGCAGGAATGACCCAGACCATGTTCCCAAGCATATTTTTAAGGTGCAGTACTGGAACTTTACCCTCCTCTACCATATGCAAAAGCTTTGATTGGGCAGGACCAACTCGGCTAGCAGATCCTCTGGTATTCACCAACCAGGTAACCTGTGTTCCAACGTTTGGAAGTCCCACCACCCGTTGCTTTCAGTGCAGTCTTCAACAGCCCAGTACATTGTTCCGTTTTCCCAGAGGCTGGTGCACAATAGGGAATGCGATACACCCGCTCAATGCCATGCTCTTTGGCCCAAGTGTCCATAAGATTGTTCCAGAAATGAGTTCCGTTGTCTGATTTAATTCCCCCTGGGGTGCCATGTCACCACAAGACCTGTCTTTCAAGGCCCGGGATGGTGTTCTGGGCAGCGGCATGGGGCACAGGGAGTGTTTCCAGCCACGTGGTGGTCGCTTCCACCATTGTAAGCACATGGCGCTTGCCTTGGTGGGTCTGGGGGAGTGTGACATAGTCAATCCACCAAACCTCTCCTTATCTATATTTCAGCCGTCGTTCTCCACACCACAGAGGCTTTAACTGCTTGGCTTGTTTAATTGCAGCGCATGTTTCACATTCGTAAATTACCTATGTGATAGCGTCCGTGGTTAAATCCACCCCTTGATCTCAGGCCCATCCATATGTCGCATCTCTTCCTTGATGACCTGAAGTGTCACGGGCCCACTGAGCTATAAATAATTCACCTTTATGTTGCCAATCTAAATCTGCTTGAGCCACTTCAATCTTGGCTGCTTTATCTACCTGCTGATCGTTTAAATGTTCCTGTTCATGTATAAATGTTATGGGTGATGCTGTTACTTTGGGGTGCAGCTTTCTGCTGTAGATTAGACACTTTAGATGCAATTGATTCAAAAGGTTATAAAGTCAAGTAAACCAGTGAAAAAACTCAATGAAATAAAGCATAATCTAAAACCACACCACTGAGTTACATTTACATTATGTAGCAAGTTTTTACAGGGGTAAATCTATTAATTATTAGTCCTACATCAACTGTGTATATTTTACTATCAAACTATAATTCTGTTTCCATTCTCTCCCTAATACTCAGCACTAGGGTGCAGGTCAGACCCACCTTGGAACAGCTTCCCAGACTAAGTTTCTCAGACACAGACTTGATGGGGAGTCCAGCCCGTGTCCAGGGGGGTCTCTGGGTTTGGCTTTGCAGGTTAGTGTCACTGCTAGGTTAGTGTCTCAGCGTTGCTCAGTTTTATTGTTGTGGTCACTTGGGTATGGGTGGTCTTGCAAGATTCTGCAACTGAAATTCACCTACAGTTGTCAGTACCAGTCAGAAGTCAGTAGTATTCATGTCATTCTGACATTCTTAGGGGCGTTTTTAAGGCTAGGCTCTATCTCGTAGCCTCAGTGTTTCCTGTGTCTTGCTGCGTCATCTTGAAGGGAATTTTTTTTTCCATTCTTTTTGCATGCTGCTGTTAAGAATTTATCAAGAAGGAATCTATGTTAAAAGCATTATTCTACAAAGAACAACAAGGTAGAAAATGTTTATGAATGAATGCGTTGCTCGTTTTCTCATCTTCTCTGTCATACTGTGTTTAGGTATTACTGTTATTACAGGCTGTCGTTGGGAAGGCATCTGATTTGAGAAGAGGGTGGAGCTGATCTGTTTGTGGCTGGGATGACTGACAGTATTTCACTTTTCTGAGTCCTTGTGGGTGGGGACAGAGCACTCCTTCACTGTGGGAAGAGGAGGTAAGTAGAGCAACAGATACCAGATACCAGCACTGTAAGTATTTTTGCACTTTTGGGAGAAAGCTATCATTAACGCCTATTTTCTCTTTGCAGCTTTCAAGAAAACTGCTGGGCTTTCCATGGCTGGCCTGTTTTTAAGTATAAGGTGAAATACTCCATACCACACCCACCAGCAAAACACATCAAAGACTAAACGATAGGCTGATAACTGTTGTTGTAGGCTTACTTTCATCAATTACAGCTGGCATTGTTTGCACTGAGTAGTGGGGCTGCGATTGCAAAAGATGCTCCTCTCAGTCGTTTCTTGCTGCATAAAGCTTAGCTGCACAAAGCTTACAGGCACATGACTGACTCCATCTTCGTTTGAAGTAAGCACGTTGCTGAAGTTCCACAAAAAGAGTTTTGTGAATACATAAGGCGGTATGTGTTCACATGGATTTGTACGTTAATTGTCAATTTTATGTCAGTTGTTGCTGGAAGGAACTGGCTAAGTGTTCTGGGACAATGGTACCTCAGTTACCTGCACAGTTACTTTTTCAGGTGTGTTACTGTGTTCATGTTTCCCTGTCTCTGAAGATTTTCGAGAAGTACATCTTTTGCTTACACCAATGAGAAAAAGGCATCCTGGAAAAAATATAGCAGAAACCCTGTGCAGCTAAGTAGGACAGCTCACAAAAAAAAGTTTGGGGTTTTGGGAGGAAGCAGTTTGGTGCTATTACTTCTATAACTTGTGCTCTATGCCGGCATAAACTGGTATTTTATATTGCTTTAACAAGGTTATCTGCAGGTGTCTTGTTTTGAGCTGGTACCTGTACACTTGTATGCTGGTAATGCTTTCGGGCGGTGGGGGTCGGTGGGATGTTTTTAGAAAAAAAGAGTTTAAGTCACCAGTGAAAAAGACAGCATCATTTAACAAAGAAGACTCCAGATGTGATTTTTATATGATACTGAAATTTATTAAATATAACATACAAGTAACTTTTAATAGTTTTTTTAATAAATAGTTGTCTCTATATGTTTATTGACAAAGCAAGAACCAATTAGTTTTCCAACACTACATTTTGAGCCCGTAGGGCTTACAGAAAGGATCAAATGTGATCTTAGAACAGACTGTCTTATCACCCAGACTAAGAACATACCGTGGCCCCAAAATGGACAGCAAGCTAGTAAGCCACAGGGCAAAATACATAAATTAGTCATAATTAAATATTTAAATAAATAATGTAGCAGTAAAAATAAAAATGGTTATCTGATTATTTTAGCATAGATATCAGAAAGTTTTTCAGTTCTTGGTGAAACGCAGGAAACTTTTTCTTGCCATTAGCTTCACATTTCTTGCATTCAGTTCCTCTGCTAATGAGGTCCTGCAAAACAGATATTTTTGTT
This sequence comes from Falco naumanni, assembly GCF_017639655.2. NCBI lineage: Eukaryota > Metazoa > Chordata > Aves > Falconiformes > Falconidae > Falco > Falco naumanni. Next base: position 5,294,071 of record NC_054054.1, on the reverse strand, counting down.
GATTGGTGATAGCTCTCTTGCCAGACAGCTTTAGCAACAGTACATCAGTTTCTGTAGGTTAAGCTTTTCTTTTAAGAAAAAAAACCACCTTACTATTTCAGTACATTGGGTTTTTTTTCAGTTGGTAAGTGCTGAAGGATGGTATGATGAAGCTGCTGCTTATAAAGGAGATTTTTGTAAATGCAAAAATACTACAAGGTAAATACATTCACTCTCTATGATATATACCGCAGCAGAGGCAAACCTTAATTTCTAGCCTGAAGAAGATTTCTAAAATGATATAAGGACCTCTTAGCCATGGTATTTGTTTATACAGTGTATCCAGCTGTACTGTATTCACTGTTGTCCTTTACAGTCATAAATTTATGGCTCAGTTTTTGAAGTCATTGCTTGTGTAAATAATTGTTATGCTCCTAAAAGCAAGTTTTTGTCAGTATAAGATGCTTTGCATAGTTCAGTAAAGAAAATAAGTGTCATATTTTTCTAAATGTTGCCTTGTATAACTAGTAAGGCTCAAATCTGTTTTCCTGTATTGGAGTATCATGCAAATAGATGTTGTCATATTGTTTAATGTTATATTTTTGTATAAAACCCTGTATTCTCAGGAGATGATAACATGTAGACCTTGAGACATAAAAATACTGATTCTGGCATTGTTTTTCACTAACACTCAAACACTTTTTCCCTTCTTTTTGTGTTTTTTGTTTTTTTTTTTTTTTGTTGTTGTTGTTTGGTTTGGTTGTTGTTTTTTTTTACCTGAGTAAAAAGATTACCTACCATAAGACTCTGGAGATTCTTCTTGATATTTTGAAGATTATCAATATCCTTATTTTCAATTTCATCCTCCAAGAGGTGCATTTCTGTCAGGTAACACTGTAGAGTTTGCCAGCTGCACTCCTAAAACAGTCAGCAAAATAATTATATATATATATATATATAAAAAACTGGTTTACTGCAGACAGTTGATCCAATTAAAAAAAAATCTCAGTTGCCCATTGTTTTTGTCCTCATATCAGGAATTCAACTGTTGGTTTTCTGCAACATATAGTTCATTTGTTTCCCTTAAAAGCTGTACTGCAAGATGATACACATGGCCTTAGTTCTGTAGTAGATTATTGCAGCTTTTGAGAAGTGAGTAATCTTTCCAGGACACTCAAAGTGTTAGAATATTTCTTGGGAACACAAAATTGTAATACGTGCTCCTAAACCTACTCCTGGTTGTCATGTGGAAATCACAGCTTAAGCAAAAGGGTTAATAGTCAAAGCTGCTGTCAGTTTTGTAGTGGCCTTTTTAGGGCCATCTTCAGTTAATGGGCTTTAGTTGCTTCTAATGTCTCCATCTGATCTGGCTTTAGAATATGATAATTAACTTTACACAACACTCCACAAGCTATTTTGAACTCTCAGTGACAAGCCGTTATTAATCAGCCTCGTACATTTGTATTTAAGCACTGGGGCTCTGAGATAGTTACGTCTTGATGTTGCCACCATAGGAGAAAAATGACTCAGATAAGGAAGTGGTTGCAGGATCTGGCTTTAAATCTTTACTGAAACAAAGTTACTGTTAAGTGAGAATTCTTCTGGATTAAAAACTTCATTGGAGGTTCAAAGTCGTTAACAGATAACTTGTGTACAGACTTTAACTACTTCCCAATATTAAATAACTTGATGCTCTTGTTCCTTGGTCTTCTTGCACATCAGATTAAATAGAAGACTAGCACAGACCCACAGCCTGTCAATGAGTAATAGCCTGTGGTAAATCTATACTTAGAACACTACCTGCACTCTGATGTGCAATTTTTTTAGAAAGAAGTGACCACGATATTAGTATTCTTGTGGAACTAAGTCTTAGGTATTCACTAAACATCATAAAACGTGAATAGATAGCTAATATATCTAGAATGGCTTGGTAAAGTTTTGTTCCTGAAAAGAATAAGGTAGAGCATAATTGAGTCTCGCCATTGGTGGGACACAGAAGACTTACAGCATCTTAAACGGAACCTACCAGTGGCTCTGTGTCTAGTTTAGATAAAAAATGGGCAATTTCATGTAGATACTGCTTTATCTAATCTAAGTCTAGTTTCATTCTCAAAACTGTTCTTGCGTTAGTGTTAATACAACAGTATTGCCTCCTGCAAATCTAAACGATGCTTAAATAATTCATAAAGCGTGTTTTCCTGTGGATTCAACCATGTATTAACAGGGAGGATTAATTTTGTCCTACATATTGCACAGAACAATGAAGTAATATTGTACATTAGCCTGTTAATGTTGGAGAATAGAAATCAAAAGCAGAAGTATCTTTCAGAAACTGCACTCCCTATGCTGAATTCAAACCGTTCAGATTTGCCTTTTATATCTGCCTTTCTGATAAGCAAATTGTTTTGGTGTAGCTCAATAATATATAATTTTATTCTGAAAACAGAAAATTTAAACTCACCTTTTTGTCATTGGGTGTGTAAAGGTCAAGATCAATCTTCTGTAGAGAAGGGGGAGAAAAAGTTAATTTTTTTCTGGAAAAAATAAATAGAAAAGATAAGTAGAAAAGGATCTTATAATAAAAGAAAATCAGCCACTTACGTCCTTGCTTTCTTCCAGGAGTTGTAAATCGCTTATCAAAGCTCTAAGAAGGCCATCTTTTTCTGGTGGCAGAGATGCTCCATAAGCTGCAGTCATAAGCATTACTGCTGAAATACAGCTGAAGATCAGTACCTTGCACATCATGTCAGTGTTCTGGTTATCTGTATGCTAGTATTTCAGTTGTGATGTATGATGAGAGCTGATAAGTTGTCACTAAGCTGTTTAGTGTATTTATACTTTTCTTTCTGGGGGGGGAAAAAGATGGGGGCGTCATGTAAAAGAGGTTTTATTACACATTTTTTCATATGTTCTACCTGTATGGCAAGAATCATTACTTTTGTTTTTCCTCCCCTGATGACACTTTGGAATTTTTATAAAGCAAGAGGGATTTTACCTACATTCACTGGGGTAAGAGAAGCCCACACTCACTTTTGGCAGTCTCTGTGCTTTCTGCATGAAACACTTTTTCCTTCATGCACTGTCCCACTCCTCCATAGAAGATGCTATAGAATATATCACTGCCACACACAATGTTGTTCTAAAGGTGTCGAATTTAACTCTGTTGTTTATCTGTATGTATTTGTCCTTTCACAAGTCCTGAGGTATTGTTTAAATGAAGAAGAAAGAAGCATTCTCGGTTTAGAAATTGTTGATTAGACAACAGGAAGAAAGTTGGCTTCCTGCCTGAAGGTGGTTTTACCTGTCATCTTTTGCAAAGACAGTGTAAACTTACTTAGTTAGTCTTTATACCGTCAAATTTAAAATGTTTATGAAGGAAAACAACAGCAGGAGTCTTTGTTTTAGGATGTTAAACCATGTTTTCCGTTAATGTAGCTCTTAATGCTGTTCTTTTTTCCTTGTGTGCGCCTTTCACTTTTCTCCAGCTTACAATGAAAATGCACTGCTTTTAAAAATATTTACAGATTTTCTTACTGATACGTAACCCGCTGCATTTTGTGGTATATATCACAGTACTGACATTGAAAGTAAGCAGTCATTTGACTCTGAACTCTTGCATAATGTTGCTGAATTGTTATTCTTTTCTGGTTCAGGGGTCTGTTGGCCGGTATCTTTGGAATGCTACATGCCTTGTTTAAAACTAAGTTTTCTTCATTCTGAGTGTGGTTCTGAGATAAATACTCCCCCTGGTGCCCAGAAGTCTCTCACGTTATGTGACTTTTGCCCAGTGAATTTAGCTGCTGAAGCTGTGCGGAATAAATTCTGGGTTTGCACGCTATTGTGGTTTGAAGTTTTGCAGCGTTCAGGATGAGCAAGACTGGGTGGGTAATTACTTTACCTGCCATTGCATATAAAACTACATGTGGAAACCTACTCTATATGTTCTGATTATGTAATCTGAGCGGGGGTGGATCTGGTCAAAGTTGGTTAGAATATGCTTTCGCTTGGATTAAATACAGTCCGTTACTATAATTCTTTTTATTAGTGTCAGTTTGTCTGTTAACTATTAAACCGGTGTTAATTAGCAGTGCAATCTCAGCTCCTGGAGAAGTTAGTCTTCATTTTCCTGGCTTTGAAATAAGTACAAACATTTAATACGTATGGTCATACAGAAGTCCTAGTAGCTATTGTAGCTTGCAATATGTAGTATTTGTGTAGTTTGAAACCTTTTCTGGCCCTATTACCTGCTGCCTTTTGTCTTTATCCTTAATAGTAACCAATTTCAGACAGGAGTTATGACTGCAGAAGTGAACTGCTGAGCACTGGATTGTCAGCCTTTCTCCAGGGTGTTAATAAAGTTAGGTCATTTTATTCAACATTTGTAGTCATTTGTTTAAGTTAATGTGTTTTGACTGTGTAAAATATTAAGAAATACTGCAACAGTCAGCACAAGATACGATTTTGTTTGGAATTATTGCTTGTTGTTTCCAACACTATTCAGTCTTTCCTATGTCAGCTCTACAAAATTAGAGAGGTTTGTCTCTTCTTTATGTAATAGTCCATGGAAATACATTTGGAAGCGCTGGATTTCAGAATCTGAATCTGACGCCTTTCTGGAGTAGTTTTTAGCAGTTTAGAACAGAAGTTGCTCCACGCACTTCCTTTGTGCTAGAGTATTGGGGATTTTTTGCATCAGTGCTTAAAATAACACAGCCAGCACTGGATTATTACTTTCTTTTCACAGCGTTCTACTGTTTTCTTTTACAAGTCTTGGAGAACTTAAAAAAAACAAAACAAAACAAAAAAAAACCACAAAAAAAAGAAAGCCTAAGCATTCTGTCAAATTTTTCAGCAAGTTTGAAGATTTGCAGATAGGTCCGCTAAAGAACTAACACTGTTGATGTAACTCGCTCCCATGCATCTCTGACCATAGAGCTTTTAAGAACATTTTCCTCTTAGGTCCTTTATAAGCCCTAGTGTACAAAACCACGATTTCAATTGTAGCCAAGGTGTAACTGGAATCAGATCTTTATCTGTTAATTGTTTTCAAAGATTAAAAGAGGCTTGCATTTCAAGGCAGGGAGGGGGGAATCTGAATATGCAGCATTTAATAAATTATTAATTAAAATTATTTATTAATAAATTATTTATTAGAAATTTAATAAGTTTAATAATAAACGGACAGCAGTTTTGAGTAATTAATTTTCCTATAACATTTCACTGCAGGTTTTGCGGTCCAATGGGAAAAAGCAACAGATCTTGTTTTGATGATTTGTATTGGATATGCCAGGTGAGGGGGAGATGGCTTGGAGTTTATTGATAAACCCAGAAACAGCACAAACTTAGTTAATGTTAACACATTAACAAAAACTTCATGTTTGCATTATACCTTAAGTTTTGGGAGTCTGTTCTGCTTAAAAGTTTTAACCTTCACTCTGCTAGCTAAGCAGTTTCCAAAGGAGTTAGCTTGCTCTTACAGGCTATTCTGTTTTCATTGTGTACACGCAAGACAAACCAAGTCTGACCACAAGTAATAGAGAGAAGTGGAATGTACAGGGACAAAGGCAGAAACGTTCACGGTCATGGTACTGGTAAGACTGTATATCGGCTGTACGGTGGTCTTTGTGTTGTTGGTATGCTGACATGATGGCATAAGGCCCCCAACAATTCCCAACAGTACTGTTGTGTCTTAATAGGTTTGTGTCCCAAACATCTTTTTCTTTTTTTTTTTTTTTTTTTTATTATTATTTAGTGTTTTTCTTACTTGCATATTTTTCATTTAAGTGCTGTCTGTCAAATTATAACAAAGCAGTAGTTCAGTGTATGCACAGGGGTTCATATTCTGTCAGAGGTGGGTAGCTTGTTCAGATGAGAATATGCTGATGTGCCATAACTTTTAAATCCAGTAACATTTATCTCTGTGTGGTGCTGGACTTCTGTGCTGGTCAGATTTCAGTAATTACACTCAAACTGAGCTCTGGGTTTTTTTTACTGGGCAAGGAATTACTTAGGGTTTTATTCAGAGGTAGAGTGGTTTAGATAGCCCTCCCAGCTTCACCATGGAGTTGATTGTATTTTAACAGGAAAGCAAATCACTCCTTTAAATTGCCTTGGAATCATAGAGGATAAAGTAGTGCTGCCAATGCTGATCCCCAAAATCCTGTCTTTAAAAAGTATTGGGGCAGATACCAGTGACCGTGTCATACTGTGGGTTTTTTTTGTTTTGTTTTGTTTTTAATGCACAACTATGAAGGGTTAGTTTATTTCTATCTCATTTCCTTTCTAAATAAAATATCATTACACTACAACAACATTGTTAAGAAAATCACAGTAAAATGCACCATAACTGAAAAGCTTTAAGGAACACTTTAAAAGCCTCACCTAAATTTTCAAGGGAGATTAATTAGCAGCAAGGAAAATACATTAAAGGGAAACAATATTTGTAGATCAGGGAGCTGGCAAGGCAAAAGCATGTTTGTGTCTTTCTGTCATTTTAGTGAATTGTTTATACTTTTTGTAGTACTTGTGCCTAATACAAAGAATAAGGGCCCATTTTCTTTATTTATAAAATGAATAGAAGTAAACGACACACAGAGACTGAATGCCTGATCTGTACAACTTCAGGTCTGATTAAGTTTCTATGTAGGATATGACTCTTCTCAGTTCAGGCTCATTTTTTGTATCTTTCTGAACGGAAAGCTTGCATCTCCCTCTTTTTTTTTTCTTTTTTTTTCTTCTTCCTCCTTGCAGAGCTGATGACTGGTGAAATGTGGAGAGAAGTTTTGGGTTCATTGAGGTATCAGGCATCTTGTTGATCAAGGTGCTTGCCTCCTTTCTCCATCACCAGAACAAAGTCTTCTTCAGCTGGAGCCCGTCACTGTGAATGTCTTGTTTGATGTACTTAGTTCAAGTGCAGATGTTTTTCAGACTCCTACTATAGTAGCATGCTTTTACAAGATCACTGTCAGTAGAGTCACAGGAACCGCAGGAGTCTGATGAAGGTGATAACCATCAATTTGTGATCACGGTCTGTTAACTCCTTCTAGCTGTTTTCAAGTATTTTGTATAGTAAAAGTTGTCTTCTGTTTGCAGATCTCCTAGTTCTAAGCAACAACCAGTGAAAGTAAGCCTTTAGTATTCTTACTCCGCTCAGAAGGGAGAATCACATAAACACGCTGAAGTGAAGATCTGAATGAAGGGCTGAGTCGTGGTTGCTCTTCATGTGATTTCAAGCCATCAAAAGCAGATAGCCACCTCTTCGCTTCCTCAGCCTTTTCTTGGTCTTTCTCCTCAGCCAAGTGGTAGCAGAGATGCATGATCCTGCCTGCATTTAAGAACCAGAAAATTGATTTTATTGAAGGTGTTAGGTTAGTAACAAAAGACTAATAGGTTAAAAAAAAGATTAGCACTACGCTGCATGAGCTTAATGCACCCTGTAAAATGGAGTGCTTGCTTCCCAAGTCCCCGTGATCCTAAAAATTCAGAATCTCTGACCTGTTGAAGAGGTGACTGCTCTATTTTCTGTTGAGCAAGAACAACCATGGCAATATCAAAGTTACAGCCAGTCATCCGTGTCTCCATGTTGCAGTACATTTTTAATAGATACTTGTACTGGGTTTGCGTGGCAAGGTTTTGGTAGCGGGGGGGGTACAGGGGCGGCTGCTGTGAGGAGCTGCCAGAAGCTTCCCCCATGTCCAGCAGAGCCGATGCCAGGAGGCTGCGAGAGGGACCCGCTGGCCGAGGCCAAGCCCCGGGGCGATGGTGGCAGCGCCTCTGGGGCAGCGCGTTTAAGAAGGGGGGAAATGGCGCAATGGCAACTTCAGCTGGGGGGAAGAGTGAGACTGTGAGAGCAGCAGCCCCGCAGCCCCCGGGCGGGTGCAGGAGGCCGAGGGGCTCCAGGCCCTGAGCAGATCCCCCCCGGCAGCCCCTGGTGAGGCAGGCTGGAGCCCCACAGGGTGCTGGGGCTGGCCAGGCCTGGGGCGATGGGCAGTGTTGGAGCTGAGGGAGCGCGGGGACCGTGTCCTGGGCCCAGAAAGCAGGCAGCCCAGGTTTTGTTGCAGCAGTTCCATATGGCTGCACAGGGAAGGTGAGGCCCAGCAACAGAATTCCTGGCGGGCAACTGGCAGCCAGACAAGTTTAACCCACCACCATCACATCACGTAAAAATAAATGTGGTTTGGTTTTGGTGGGTTTTTTGGGTGGACAGCATGAGGTCTAGGAACAGGAGACTGCAATGACAGCCAGTGCTCCCAGCCTTGCGGAAGAGCATTGCGTGACAGCCATGCCATTGCTACCGCAAGGCGTCCTCTGCCTAGGTAAGAATGTGTGTACAAATAGTTACCACTTCTCTTGTAGCCAGTTCTTCTCAGTTTTACTTTCACAAATGTAAATATAAATGAACTTGCATTTTATAGTCGGTACCTTCCAAATTATTTTCAAATTGTGTGAATAAAACATGAATGTCAGTGTATTTGTAAGCTAAGTAGTGTTTTTCACATTTAGTGTTGCTTAATGCTTTCTTTTAGATGTTTTTATAGGAATCTTTTGCTGTTCTATAATGCAAATCCAGTGAGGATAGAAAAACCTGTACTTGGCACTGCACCAGGCTCAAAGCTGCTTACATAAAGCAAAATACAGCTCGCTCTCTCTCTACATGAACCAGCTTCCAAAAGGAGCGGCTCAGGTAAAATCACAGGTGTGCGTGCCTTGGCATTTTCAGAGATGTTGTAGTGGAATATTTATTTGCAGTGACAAACACATTTGTGAGTGTGGAAAATACGCATTGTTACATGTTTCTACCATGGGGGGGGCTATCCTGCATTTTTTTTCGTGTTTTGCAAGCATTAATGTGCAGGGCGATAGTGATCAGGGTATGAGATACAGCTCAACTTGACGGCACAGGAACCTTTTACATGGGTTATAGCTTCAGGACGATGCTTTGTTTATTACAGATACCCACTTAACAGTTAACCCCCCTCCCAAGATAATCTTAAAATACTAATAAATCATTAATTTAACCACTGAGCAAGTGGATGTGGTGACTGAATGCCAACCTTTGCACCATGGGCCTAGGCTATAAAAAACCTTGCACTGAAGCAGTTCCTGCTCTGCTTTGTGGAAAAAAAGTAATGAGAGAAACTTGATGGGACAAATATCCTCCTATGCTTATGTTTACACTTAAAACTTTCCAAAATTTAACAAAAGTTAGAATAGCTTTGACATTTAACAGCAGCAGTCACTGCTTTACTGGGTTACTATGAACATTATTTTGTGTCCCGTACAGTGGAATGATGTCGCTGAAAATCAGACTCATAAATTTTTCATATAAGCGAGACAGCTGGCAGCTTTCATACTGCGTATGTTTGGGTGCTGGGAAGGCAGAGCGGTTTATTGCAAGCTGTGCTGACAGGGGGAGCCCCTCCTGTTAGACCTGCAGAAGGCTTCAGATGATGTTCAGTGCCACAGGCCGCTCTTACAAGGAAACAGTTGATGAAACTTTTTCTGAACTGCTCTGTAATAGTTGATGGATTGCAGTGTCAGCACTTTGTCTCTTGGTTTTTGGCCATTCTGGCGTGTGCTTCTTGAAACAAACTCTGGGAAGTATTTTTGTCTAATACAGCAGATTTGCTTATGTATAGTTATTTAAAGACAGGTTTTAGAAGGGAGCTACTTGTTCTGAGTAGCAAAGTGGGGCCACTTAGAAGAGGCAGTAGTATGTTACTTAAGCAAAAACTAATTTTTTGCTTTATAATAAGGTAGCAAAGCAAAGAAACCTTTGATCATAACTTTGTATGGGGTCTTCCGCAAGGAATGGAAAGAGTTGATGAAGAATAATTTTCCAAAAAGGAGGCATCCAATGAAAATAATGCCACCTCTGGAGAAGAAACTGTGAAACAGTATTTTTTCTATGAACTGAATATTGGAGTTGATTTTTCCAAACACTAATTTTGTGTAGAAAAATTAATATTATGTAGACCAATGGAAACATCTGCATTATTAGCCTTTTTCTTTTTTTCCCCTCTTAATTTGATGTTTTAATAGGAAATGGAAATTGCAAACATAAAAGAGGGCTAGAAATAGCTATAAAACAGCATGTTGATGACACACTTATATCAAAGCTTCGCACGACTTATCTGGTCAACAAATGTCATACTTGCTTGGTAAATGCTGCATACCCAATTCAAATAGACTTCAAACAGATATCTCTTAGTTTGAATTGGTCATTGCCAGATATGTCACTGAAGGTTGCAGATGGATTAAATGGGAAAACCATAGAAAGGTCAGAATTTTTCTTTGTTATGTTAGAAATAATGGTTAGCTTTATTGTTTTGTGCTGGCTCAGTGGAGTAATATTTTTTTAATCTATGCATGGAGGCCACAGTATTACCCAAATGAGAGACTCTCTCCTGTGTTTGGTGAACACAACCTATGATTAGATGTAGTTTTGGAGATCTTGTAACCTTACAGTGAGATACCAAGACATGAGATTAAATAACTCTTTGATTTGAGATACCTTTATTCCATTGTCTATGGTACAGAGTGTTTCAGTTTTCACAATACATAAAAACAATTAGCATCCTAGTTCAGATGTATTCCACTTTTGAAAACGGTTGTTGGTTGGCTTGTTTAAATTCTCATAACTGCTGATTTGCATTAGCTTTGTGTGTCGAAAGTAGAATCATGTGATCATATTCACAAAGCATTAGAGGGGTAAAAAAAAATAATCCTGCCATGATCAGAGCAATATACCTATAATGCATTACTGAGTGTTATTATTCTCTCTTCATTTTGACTGTAGTTCACCATTCAGAAATGGCTCTTACATGGCAAGTTGCCTTTGCAAGGTGGCAATGTTTAGTTGCTTCAGATGTCTTGCCAAGGAAGGAGGATGGAATGATTTGCTTCAAGTTGCAATGTACCAAGAAGCAAAGGTAAGCTGGGGGTGGGGTGGGGCGGGGGCGGGAAGTTCTAGCAAAAGAATCTCTTAGTGCTACTCTCATACATATACATGTACTGCATAAGAAGAGCTACCTGTGAGAAGGAGGCTATGCACGTTAGGTGGAGCTATCCCCCACACATCCAGCACTGTTAATAAAGAATACCTGCTTAACAGTAATAGATTTGCTGTTGAGTGATTTTTCTTTGTTTTGTCATCATAAGATGAGGCAGCTACAAATTGCATACTTGAAACTATGTTGTATCAACTGTACAAAACATTGAATTAAACATGGGAGGAACAATAACAATGCAACACCACATAACATATAAGGATGCATTTGACCCATGGGGATACCTGAAAGCCAAAAGAAGGGATCAAATTCCCAGCTCTCCCAGGTCTTGACAGTGACATGGGCCAGGTTTTGCATTCCTGAAGTAATATGTTGAACAACTTGACCATTATAATAAATTTTTAAACAACAAATAGAATAATTTAGTTTACCACAGACACCCTGTTCTTTGGCTAGCAGGTAATTGAGAATCATTCAGTGTTGGAATATCATTGTTCACATCTGTGTGGCCTGATCTGCCGATAGATCAAGGGCACGTGCAGTCTCATTGGTGATAATTTCTAGGACAGCTTGTAACCTTATGATGCGATTTAAATTATAGATAGGTTCTCGAGCATCACTAACCAGTTTGTTAGGGTTCCATGGGACCGGCTGTATAATTCGTTCTGGTGGCCACTCCTCCTTTCCCCAATTCAGAGTGCTCCCACCAGTGACGGAGGTATCAATCAATTGTTTTTCTCCTTATTAGGTCATCATATATTCAGATTCCTAATCTCTTTCCTTGACAAAACAAGGGCCAAATACAATGTACTCCAGACCAATGAGGGGGAAAATTTTGTAGTCATACTGCCCACAAACCAAATAAGGGCTCTTTAGGACCCAAGTTCCTTTAGGGAAAGGACCGGTCCCTTTTTTGTCATTACTTAGGGCATTGTTAATATAAAATGTCCTTGTTTCCCAAGGGCCCACATATAACACCTTTGGCAGAGTTGTAACTACATGTCCATGCTCCCCCATTTAGATTCCAGGAACAACTGGATACTAAGGGAGTTCCTGTTTGGTTGGTAGTAGACTAGAATGCTTGCAAATAGGCTGTTTCCATTTCAGTATCGCCAAGCACAACAGAACACTCATGCTGCCTATTTCTCTGCAGTGGTGTTACCTCACTGAGAAGTGAGAATACCCATATTAAATCCTTTATCCTTAACCACAAAACTGATACATTTGTGATTATTATAAGAACATAAGTGCCATTGGATAATGGAACATGGGCCTGATTCCACTTGTCCTTATACTTTGAACAATTATAAGGTTCACATTCTGCAATTATACAATTGTAACCAGATGATAATGTCCATTCACAGGTACTTTGTCTCAACCATACCACTACCAATTCTCCCACTTCAGTGCTACTTTCCCCTTCACTGATTATTTTCTGTTTGTTTTTTACTTGCAAGGCAGCAGCTCAATATTTCCATCTATCTTACCCTCTTGTTTAGCAGAAGCATCTGTAAACCAAACATTTTGCAAGTGTTCTGAAAATGGGGGCGGGGGGGAATGAAAGGGGATACAACTTGCACCACATGGGAAATTGTACCCTTTCCAGTTTTCAAGGCAGCTTCTTCCCGAATAGCCAAGGTCTCAGCAGCACCCTCTGAAACCTGGAAAATATTACAGTAATGTTCGACCTGAGCATACCATTTCCACACCGGGGCTCATTGTGCCGCCCTGTCAGGGGCTGGTGACACCATCAACAGAGGTTTTATCACCTTAAAAGGACCTCTGAGCACTATCAGTTGTTTATGTATGGCCCATTTGGCCTCTCACAGGGCTAAGCCGATCACAAAAAAACCCCAAACATTTTTCCAGGGTGGGGTACCAGGTTCAGGGAGAAGACAGGTTGAGCCCATCAACTGATCCCAGAAGTTATAATGGAGTCTTCCCACCATAAGGATGCCTATGGCAGAAGAACTGTATCCTATGACTGACTTACTAGCTGATCCTGTTATTTCAAGCTTATTTTGCTATTAGTGTACTACCATCTGCAATCTTCGAACCATATTCTGTCACAAACTTGTATGTTGTGTAATAACAATCTCTATCCGAAGTTCATTTTGTGGGAGTCCCTGGGGCTTTGCGTAGTGGTTATAAGGGATGTGACTCAGTGATGCCATCAGCAGAGGTCCCTGAGCAGGTTACTCGAATCGCCCTCCGAAATGCGAAATGGTGGGCTGTCAAAAGGCAGGCAGTGGACAAGCCGGTCGGACACGCAGGGTCTCGTCGTTTTGGCGAAAGTGACAGGCTGATCAAATACAACGGGCTCGAGGGAACCCTAGCGGTATCCATGGACGGGGCTTGCTGCCAAGGGCGGGGCTACGCAGCTCCCGGGCGGTATCCATGGGCGGGGCTTGTTGCTAAGGGCGGGCCTACGCAGCTCCCGGGCGGTATCCATGGGCGGGGCTTGTTCCTACGGTCGGAGAACCGCTCTGTCGGGCGGTATCCATAGGCGGGGCTTGTCGCCAGGGGCGGGACCACGTGGCATCCCGCCAGGGTTAAACCACTACACTATGGAAGCTGTATTACTGATATGTAAAGAATCTCAAAATCTACATTACCCAACTCAGAAAGGAGCCTTTTAATCTTATTTGGTATTAATAAAACCAAAACACAGAAAGACTAAACAGAGCCTGCTTTCATACAAAGGAAATGGTAGCAGAAGAAAACCAGGGAAGTGTAACCAGGTAAACCAGCTTTCAAAGATGGCACAGACTTCTAAATTGCCTCAAGTAAGTTTAAAAGGGGCTCTGCACCTTATGCTTCATCCTACATTTTGTGCCAGGCCAAGGAGAAGGAGTATTTGTTGCAAGTCATTGATTGCTATTTAGGAACGGATCAAGATGGCATTTAGGCATCTCCAGCAGTACACATTTACCTCACTTCTGAGGTGTTCACTGAGACAGGACTGCTGATGGCAGTAACATCTCTTTTTCATAAGCTCCTTCCTTCTGTGGTTCCAACTGAGTCACTCACGGACTGCCATCTTCCTGATGTGCAAGGGTAGACCCTGAACAGCTGCCTCACAGCTTCCTACCTGACTTTGTGAAACCCTTAAGAAGGCAACATATTGTTCACTCTGCTCCTTTTCAGTTCTAAAACTCTGGATTAGGAGAGCAATCTGTTCCCATAAAACAATTTCTCAGTTCAATAAAACCATTGCATATCTTCCTACTGATTGCTGCACCATGAACTGTATCTGCAGCCACTGAGGTTGCCTGAGTAGATGTGAGTGTAGGTGTACTCACAAGCCTACTGTATGAGCAGAATTACCATAGCAATTACAGCTCCCAGAAGTACTAGCCTATTCAGGCATTTAAAGATAAACCTAGCTTTGGTGGAACAGAAATTCAGCTGTGCATGCTAACATCACAGTGGTTCAGAGTGCACAGCACCAGGCAGAACCAAGTTTAGCATCTCACAGGACAGTTCTCTCCTTTAATAAACTGGGCCAGTATCTGCAATCCTGAATCTAGATCTATGAACCCAGATGAGCTGAGTAACAGCACAGCTTCAAGAAGTCTTCAAGACAGTACTGTTAACACAAGAACACTGAAACTCATTTCTTAAAAAAATCAGTGACTGTAACAGATCACATCATTCACTACCTGTTGCTGCAGCATACTTCTGTAGTGACGGCTAAGAGAACTCTAAACAGCCATGAAAAATAACAATGTAAAACAATATTATCTTTTAAAGTAACTGTTGTAATGGCATAGGTAGTATCTTTCAAAACCAAGAAATCCTTACAAATATGAGTTGCAGCTTTCACCATAAAGATGCTTTGTAACAATTCCTCCAGTAGTTTATTTTTAGCAGGTTTTCGGAAGGATGAACCTATAACCTATATCTCAAGTAAAGAGGATTTAGGTGTTTGAGTACCACACTTACTTGTCAGATTTTCCCTCTGCATTTCAACTTTTGCCCACCACCTCTTCCCTCTACAGCAAACAAAAATTTGGACAGTAATCAGTCACCTTTGCCCTGGCAGTGAATATCCCAAGTATAACAGTGTGCTTGGCACAGTGGACAGTATTTGGAATGAAAATAGTTTCCTACCAATCAAGTTAAATTATAACCCAGACTAACCTCAGTACAAATTCTAAGATGACCATGAGCATTAGACAGGACAAAGTCAGGAATTCCTAAACTGGGAATTACAGCCAGGCACAGTGCACCAGTAGAGCCTTCTAGGCACCACAAGGACTTGCAGCTTCAGAGAATCAGCTTGCAAAAGCCTAACTGCTCGAGTTCATCCCTCTGGTTCCATCTTGATGTGACGTAAAGGCAATAGCAAACAGAAATCCCTGCTGAGTTGAAGAGACTGGAAACAGGTAGGTGCTGAGAGGGGATGCACGATGGCTAGGCAATGCAGAGCTTGTGTCTCTGCTAGGCAATAATAGAGAAGGATGGGAAACCAGTAACAAATCGAAGTGTAATATTCTTAAAAGCATGTGTTTTAAAGCAGGGAGTCAGAAGAGAATAGTTAGACTAGAAGATAAAGCCTGAGGCAGGCTATGGTAGTTTGCTGCAAACTTGTTTCAAAGTGTTTAAAGTGAGGCTCAAGTGAGTGGAAGAAGTCAAAGAAAGCTGCCTCAGTCTAAGAGGTAGCTAAGAAAAACAGCACTGAAAAAGCCCACGGAAGGTAAGATTACATGGGATGTTAACTGTTGCTAAGGTTGTTGCTTAGTTTACTTCTCCCTGTAAATAAACCTAAAATGTGGGAAAGACAGGTGGAAGGTTAAACACAGAAGTTCAAGTCATCCTTCCTGCAGCTTATGCCATCATTCTAGGCACCTGCCACTCACAGGCAAGGGTCCATCTACCATTATCCCCACTTGCCTGAATGGCCTTTTCTCAAGATTAACCCCCTCAACATAAATCACTGCTCTCATTGTACTCTTGCTGCCTATAAGGTCCACACAGCAAATGGAAGTTGGACCCAAAGGCAGTGGTCACTCCAGGACAAGGTCTCCTCCTTACCCCACAGAACATACCTTTTTACATAGCTACAAGCCTGCCCAAACAGGCTTCACTTTGCTCATGGTACCATCACCACAGCACGCTCTTGCCCCCCATATCTCACCTCACAATCCCTGTCACCCATAGAATAGGCTCCCCCAACACATCCGCAGCCCTTCCTTGAGGCTACCTGCACCTGAGGGCCCCTTTTCATAGGGCTACATGCCTGCTCAAACAGAATAAGTTGAATGCTTTAACACTGCTGCCACCACACTGTGGCCACAGCAAGTAGCAGCCGTGCACTGGCATTCACACCTGAACAAGGCTCTTTCCCAGTGGTCCCCTTCTCACAAAAAACCAGAACTGGACATGAAGCACTTTGCTTGTGAACACCATTACTAGTGCACACTCGGCATTCCCTCCTCAGGGGAAAGATTTGGACCTTGACAGAAAGTTCTCTATTGAGAGTATAGGTTCCCATAATCACTGATCTCTTCACTCCTCTGTGCCAGTGCTGCCACACATTCCTGCCACCTATGTCATCTTCACAGAATTTGAAAGCTACATACAGGCTCCTGCCCCACCTAGGGATGCCAACGCCTATGCCCCTCCAAAGGATCACTTTTCACAAGATTACAAGCCCACTCAAACATGAGGCACTTGGCTCCTGGGTAAGGACCCCCCCACATAACAGGTCCTCTCTCAGAAGACAAGCCCACCTAAACATGAGGCACTCAAGCTCATGAATATCATCACTGCACTCTCCTTCCACCCCCACCACCCTCACACCGTATGGAAGCTGCACACACGCATGTGTGAGTCTTACAGAAGGCTGCCCTACCCCCAACAACTCTCTTCTCAAAAGACCGACTGCCAGCCTGCCTGAACACCTCTGCCCATGAACCTGTGCTACTGCAGCACACTTCACCTTGCCAGCCTCAAGGCAACTGCTCCTTCTGGACAAATCCCACTCCCCCTCCCACCCCCCACCCAAATCTCTTTGCCACAAACTGCAAGCCCACTCAAATGCATCACATACTTTTCTAGTAAACATCGTCACCACTGCACATACCTGCCAGTTCTGCTGCCCTCCCAGACCATGTAAACCTCACACATGTATCTGGCCCTCCCTGGGGAGGCGAATCTTTTCTGCAATGAACGCTTTCACAATACAAGCCCTTAGAAACACTTTTTAGTTCACAAACATCATTGCAGCCAAATGGCAGCAGCACACAGGCTTCTGCCCCCGACCCCAACTAAAGCTCCAACCCTGCAACAGGTCCCTTCTGCTGACCCAAGGCCACCCAAACATGAGACATTCAGTCTGCAAATGCAATTGCATGCTTATGCTGACCACATCACCATCACAGCATATGGAAGCCACAAGCATCTGCCATTCCTGGGCAAGGCTTTCCCCAACCCCCAAGCAGCTCCTACCTCGGGAGACTAAGCCTTTCAAACCTGAGGAACTTCACTCAGAAACACCATCATACTCTGCTCCACAGCACCACCCTCACCCCTAACAGGAGGCATATACTATGGTGCATTTTTGCTGTGCAAAGCTTTCCCACCATCCTCCAGTGGGTACTTTCTCCACAAAAGCGACAATTCTTCAAACAGGAGGTACACAGCCTCTGAACACTAGTGCAGCCACACTCCTACTGGTTTCATAGCCACTGGAAACTGGTCACCAGCACTTTTCCCTAGATTGTAAGTTCCCCTCAAAGACAAGGCTTTTAAGCTCATAGAGGTCATTGCCATAACACACTCCTCCTTTTCATGTCATCTTCACAGCACATAAAAGCTGCACACAGGCATTGTCCCTCCCCAGGGAGGCTATACCCCACTCAGAAGGGTTCCCTTTAAAAAGGCCATGAACCCTTTTGGACAAAAGAGATTTAGACACCTCTGCCACCTCCACCACAAACTGCATATCAGGCATCTGCTTCTGTCCAGCAAGACACTGCTCCCTGACAAATTCCTTTTCACCAGACTGTATGGCCCACCAGACTTGAAGCGCTTAATTTAGAATACCACTGCTTAACCCTGCGCCTTCCTCAGGACACAGAAGCTGTGCACCACTGCTCACAGGTATCTCCCCCACCTTCCCCTCTACAACCCCAACACTTTACAGGCCGCTGTCACCATTGCACACTCCTGCCTCCTACATCACTCTCACACACCCACCACCCCTGGAGAAGACTCCCTTTTCTCCATTCCCTTTTCTTATTTCTGTAATGTCACAGTTTAGTTCACTTGTGAAAGCCATCACACCCTTCTGCCACCCACACACAGGCCTCCACCCTAGGTAACACTTTCCACCCTTAGTGCTCCCTTCTCCCTTAACACATGCCCACACCAATGCCTTCTAACAAGAGGACCTTTGCTCAAGGACACAGGCCCTGCATCACACGGCACCACACTCAAAGTGTATTGGCAGTCCTGGGAAAGGCTACCCCTAGCACAGGAGCCATTTTATAAGTACCCTAGCTGCCAAGACACCTCCCAAACACAAGGCATGCTGTTTGTGAACAACACTCCCACTGCACGGTCCCTCTACCCCACCACCTTCGCAGCATACCAGAGATGCCCACATGCATCTACTCCTTCATAAGGAGACCTCCCCTCATACCATCCCCCACTCAGTCCCTTCCAGAAGCCTAACTGCAGTATTCACAGGTAACCTTGCACCTTTCTGTCATGACTACGAGCTCACCAGAGCACAATTCTGCCGCCTCCCCGGCGGAGACAGAGCTCTAAGGCACTCACCAAGCCTGGCCATAGCTCTCCTCCACAAGAAGTTACCGTTTTGCATTATTACAAGACCTTCTGAAAGTACTTTGTTTAGCCAGGCAAGACCCTCACACTCTCCTGCCACCACCCAACAAACAGGATCAAGCACAGATGCCCACCACCCGCCACCGCTACCAAGGCTAGCTTTTCACAGAGCCACAAGGCCCACACCAACAGCCCCCAACACGAAGGCCTCTCTGCTCATGTACACCATCCCTGCTGCACACCCTAAAATCACCTACCACTCTTATGAAGTCTCCTCACATCTTAAGGTACTTTCCAGAAGGCCCCAAGCCACCCAGACAGTTGCCTTACACCAGGTACAAAAGTCACAAACAGCAACACAGGCTTCCAGCTCCATGCCACCCCCCACAAGCCTCCTTAAACAACTTCAGCCCTCAGCACAGTCACTCACAAGGGTACTGCGCTCAGCCCCAAGCACCAGTCCCACTACCTGCTCCCAGCAAATTCCCTGCGCCAAGGCACCTGCGTAGGGCTTGACCCTCCCTCAGAGTTTCTCAGAAGACCACCGGCCACTGCACACAGCTTCACAGCCCCCACAGCCACCCCCTCGCAAGAGAAGGCGCGCAAACCGCCACCGGCCCTTTAACACCCACCGCCGCCGCGCCCCGCCCCCGCCGCCGCCACAGCTCTCTTCTCGCGAGATTATACGGCCGTTCGGAAGCGCGTGCAGGCTGTTTTTCCTCCATGTTGTGGCTCATCGTCATTTTCCCGCCTTCTGGTGTGTCTCCTCATGGCCACCTGCGCTACAGGAAGCTTTCGCAGGTACGTGGTGTGGTTTTAACTGTATAGGGCTTTTTGTGTTTAGTATAGTATGGTAGTAAAAGCTATGGGTGTGTGTGGTGTTTGTATTTGAAAATAGTTTGGGTTGTTTGGTGGGTTTTTTTTTTTGTTTTTTGTTTTTTTTTTCCCTCTCCTCTGTTCTTTTTTGAAAAGCCGACCGGTTATTTCTGGTAAAAGAAAAATGGTTATGGTCCTTGAGAAATGTTTCTTACATTTCCTTTAATTTTGTAGCTCTGTGATTGTGGATCTGATCTAATTTAAAATCATAACTAAAATACCCAAACTGTTGGCCTAAACGGACAGCTATTTTGCATGTTTTTCTTCGTGTTTGGTTCTCTATCTTAATGCCCAAATTGTTGAAGATATTGAGAAACTGTTTGAATACAGAATACTTATGTAGGGCTTTGTGTTGTTTCTTTCTATGTACTCAGCTGTAAAATAATTCTGCTTACAAAAAGCACGAGAAGTTCTGCGACTGTTTATTCTTAGCTTTTCTTGAGGGGCTAATGATTAATTTTTAAGGTTTCACACCTCCCCCTTAAAAACTTAATACAGGTCTGAGTACTTCAGAGTGGAATGAGTAGCTCCTTGATGACTGTTACTAAGCTGTTGCTTTACTAGCTATCATAATAGCTATAAGGAAGCAGTCAGGTTAGGCAGTAAAGGCTTGTTTGGGAGAGTATTTTATCTTGTTTCATAGAAAGGTGCCAGTACTCTCTTGCTTTACAGTTGGTTTTCTCTTGTCAACTTTTTTGACCGTTTTTTTTTTTAACAGTCGTGTGCCAAGACTAAAACATTGGCTTCTGTTAGAAAGCATTAATTTTCTAACCTTTTATCTTCGTATTAAAAGTTTGAATCTAGTAGCCATATGAGGGGCTAAAATTATGAGAAACTTAAATATGGAGAAAGCATATAGCTATTGTTTGGGGTAATGAGCTGCACCAGTTCCTATAATGAGTTTGCTTTATTTTCTGCAAAATGAGGGAAGTGAGCTTTTTGGTATATTTAAGGAAAAGTTAAACATCTTAACCCATGGAGAAATTGAGTTTCTCAGTGAGAACTTAGTGGGTGTTGCTGCAGTGTTAAAATGGAGTACCTGTTCTAGTCTACCATAAAGCAGAGCATTTAACTTGGCGATATTTGTTCCTTGTGGAAGTGAGTTCAGCTGTTCACTGTAATAACTGCTCAGTAGTATGCAAGTTCTAGAGTGCTAATAGCTATGAAAGCTTGTTTTTAAACCATAAAATCTCTGGACCTTGTGAGTAGGTGTGATTAAAAATGTAACTTGCTAAAAGTGAATACTGTGGTGTGAATGAAAAAAGCTTGTTTCTGCCCAGTTTCCTCCTACTTCCTGATTTTTCAAGTTATGCAGCTGTGTGATTTTTACCTTGTTTTTTTACCATGCCTTCCTGATTATGTTGATGATGAACTTGAATAGAGTCTTATTCCTCCTTAGAAGAAAAGCCTTATGAATGAAAAGTTATATGTATTACCACATTGAGTTTTTTGTTTGCTTGCCCTGATAATTTGTCATCTACTTTCAAATGTTTTTATTGAAATTAACAACTGAGAAATTATTTCTGTGAGTTTCACTTCAGTGCTAAATTGAATTAGTAGTAAAGACTTTGAGCTGGATTGAGAACATAGTCAAGATGTCTTTTTTTTTTTTTTTAACAAGTGTGGCTTGTATGCTCG
This sequence comes from Falco naumanni, assembly GCF_017639655.2. Classification (NCBI taxonomy): domain Eukaryota; kingdom Metazoa; phylum Chordata; class Aves; order Falconiformes; family Falconidae; genus Falco; species Falco naumanni. Next base: position 5,272,775 of record NC_054054.1, on the reverse strand, counting down.
CTACTGAGGACAAGAACTGCTTCAGTATGTCTTCTAGACTTTTTAAAAACTTTTTATTGCTGTCATAATATTGGATTAAAGACAGCAGAGTCAAATAAAATACCACTAATTGGATGCTTACCAAAATAAAGTAATCCAAATACTGAAGAAAAAAAATCTTGCAAAGAACAAGGCTAGACTTCACACTAATAAGAACTTAGTACAGATAAAGTCACTGTAATTTGTCAAAGTTGTAGCAAGAACTACAGTTGACTTGACCCTGGGTAAAGCATCTGTAGACAGAATTTAGTTACGCCACTGTGAACTAGCTGTATATTCTGTGGCAGACGTGTTTTAAAAACTAGTTGATTATTGCTGGTAAACTGCTCTCAGTGCCTGTGGCTGCTGAGTAGTTGAGAGAACGTTTTATGCTTTTGTGGTGCTTATAACAAAAATGATGGAAGACTAGCAGAACACTAACTGTTCTACTGTGGCGAGTTAGTGAAAATGCAAGCTATGCTTGGCTCATAAATAAGGTAGAAGTTAGCCATCCAGACTGATCTTGGCATAACTCTTCTGCCTAGTGCTGCTGCGCAAGGCACGTGAGTTAACGAGTGCAGCCTATTATGTAGTAGTTAATTCCTAGTGGGATGGAGAATGAGCTGGGGTTATTGGTACGGTTTTATTGGCGCAAGGCTAGAGGGGAGTTTGTTTCTCATGGAAAGTGTATCAACTTTGGCAAAGGTAGAGAACTTTCTCGAGAAAGCCTTATATCTTTAATAGTTTCATTTTTGAGGAAATAGTGAACTGTTTCAGTGCAGATTTTGAAGTGTGGTGTATGTGTAAAAATACCAAGCCAATCAAGTATCAACTAGATGCCAAGCTAAACTACAGTTACAAGCACATCTACTGGAAGAAATGTAAAAGTGACCTTTCAAGAAACAACTGATAAGTGAAAAGTCTCTGTAGTAGCACTTAAGAGTAGGTGGTTTTAGATAGTTCTGGATGCCTGTGGCTTAACTGAAAATTTTCTTGATTCTTCTGGAATACTGTTTCAGTCATACATCTGCAACAAAGTTAGTTAGCTACCTGCTTTGCACTTCTTGGGGGTATGGTCTTGGCGTTACAATTGTGTTGGTACAGTCCACAGTGAGGACTGGAGACAGCAAAGGTTGAAACTACAGTTGTACAATAATTGCAAATTAGATGTGATAGGATAAGAAGTGAAGTCTTAGAATTTGCCTTAGTATCTACTGACAGATAGAGATGGAGACGAAAGCAGACTTTGCAGTCCTCGTAGCCTCAGGTAGTCCGCTTCTGTTTAGCAATGTAACTAAATACTACAAGTAACTCTTCCTAATGCACTGCTTTCATTAATCCCTTCTTTTGAACATCGCCTGTCTCTTAGGAACTACCCTTTTAATACATTGTTGGGGAGGGAAGAGATGGAACAAAGATCCAGTTCTTAAGTTAAGGAGCGCAGTTCTGGGCAAGAGAAATGTAAAGTGTCTTTTGTAGTATAAATGGGATTTCAACACAACTGCTGCAAGCTTCAGCTGGTTTACTGACAAGGTGTTCTTAACTAGGATGAAGTGCTACAAGTAGTCTGTCTGCTCTTCCTGTAGTTACCCATTCTGCAGTTACATTCGTTGTTAACTCCGAGGCATTTTTATATAGAGTGACCTCAAAGCATCTTAGTTAAAGGGAAAACTGATGCAGCAGAAACAAAGCTGGGAGGAGAGCAAGTGTTAGGTCTGGTGCTTCTGTTGTGTGAATTGGGAGGTAAAGATGCTTCTGAGGCAGGACAGTTTTATGCTTGTGTAACGTTCTGTTCCAGACTTTTTTTGTTATCCTTTTCCTCTCAGAGACAGCAACAGCTTGCAAGTCCTTCCAAGGACCTGTCAAATTTGAAATAGGCAGTGAAGATATTGGTGCTTTTTCTGCCCTAGACAGCTGCTTGCCTTGTGCCTTACGGTATTCAGCTGGGACTAATAGTAAGTAGTGGGGTATCATGAACAACTGGAAGCTTGCACAATAATGTTATTCAAACCAATGTGCTATTGCCAATATAAACTCAAATATATTTAATGCTATCGTAATTCCCTAGCAGCCTTCCAAATTGGCTGGTAGACTCTGAAAGCCCTCTTTATTGTGACTTTGTGAAATCCTGGCATATTAGACTAAATAAATGGATGTTGTGTTCTTAAGCTTTTTAAAGGAGATTAAAATCTGTCAACTTTGCTGTCTACAGTGTAGCCTTGCATGGGCCCGCATGTTATACTTGAATGTGCTAGTGAGAATCACTCAGATTGGAAAAAATTACAGTCCCCTGAGGATGTGAGCACCTCTTAGGTTTTTATTCTTTAATCTCAAACTTGTACTTTTTATTTATTCATTGAAGTAGCGGCTGTTTTTTTGACACTTTTCATTTTGACACATAGGATACCAGCACAGACCTCTACTCAAGGCATTGCATTCCAGTAGTGTTGAAATCTGGCTGCCATGTATATTGTGTACTTTGAGGCTGGGCCCTATGAATAATTTCCAGAAACGCTATATTTAGGAGTAGGATTCTAGTTCCAACAGCTATTTAACTTTTTGAATTATGAGTGCTATGAAAATAACTGAGAATTATTTAGGAGAGCTTGCCATTTAAGAGCTACACAACTCAGTATTTAGTAGCCTAAGGGTATGGGGGAAGAAGCTTGTTTGTGGAACTGACTGCAAGACAAGGCTACAGCAGAGAGAGGAAGCAGCTAATTCTTCACTATAAATGCAATGCAAATAAATCTGTCTATGCTTTTTCTTGAAGCCCAACTACTGCTTTCCAACCTAGCTCTGGTAATGTTCCAAGTCTGCAAGCAGGGCTAGTTCCTATGCAGAATTGAATCTGCTGTAGGACTGATGCTTCAGATAGCAGCAGTATGTTGGTGCCACTAACTTTTAGCCTGTTAACACACTAGTTGGTATTTTTCAAGTGCCCTTCAAGTAGCGTGTAACATTTTTAATGGAAAACAGTGTTGAGCCCACAAAAATAATGGAATGGGGAAAAAAATACCTCATTTTTACTCTGTTAAATATTCATAACATTTACTTGATCAATGCTTCTTTCAACTCGGCAACTTGCTAACTTACAATAAATCTTGCTTTAACTGGAAGCAATTATTTTTTTAACAGCCAAAGCTGCTAGAATCATATGACACTTGACACTCTTGGTTTATACCTTAAAAATGAGTGTCTAGTTTTATGGCCACACTGAAAATATGAACCAAAGAGCACTGTAAAGGTGATACAAAGACTTCACCCCAGTTATTAACTTGACCTATTTGGTGAAGGAAGATAGCTGATCTTAGTTTTTAACGTTGAGATTTTGATTTAATAATGCAAGAATATTTAATTGTGGTACATGGTCTTCCTTGTTTCTGCTATGTGTTTGTTGTGACTTGAGAGATATTTCCTGTGGGCTTTTAGGATTTGTTACAATTATAGGCTTCTCTTCTTTATGCTGTCCTCCAAGCTATTGTTCAGGAGAAAAACCTACATTTCAGTGGAACCCTGTAGATTCCCTTTTACAAGGTGAATTTAAGAAAAGATACTGTTCTTGTTTAAGGGGACTTCATGAGGATGACTGGCATAGCTTGTCAGAAGTAACTTTGCAGTCACATTAGTTTCCCCTGCAAACAGCTATGTATCTCTCATGCCTAGAGAATACCTGTGCAAAAACTTATATCGTATGTGAAACTGCTTGAAAAACACCTTTAACTAGAATAATGACAAAGTAGCAGTGTTCTGAGATGAATATACTAGCTCTTTCTATGTTGAAGCTTATGGTACGGATTTTATAGTTTTCTTCTTTTATCTTTATGTTTGATCTCTCTAATGAACCTGAGTTTAACTTTTTTTTTCTGGTTTGATACATCCTGATATTTTCAGAGCTATGCATTTTAATTTCACTTAATGTACTTTGGCGTTATCTGTTTTATCACTGGAGAAGATTATGCACTGCAGTTTTCTCTACTGAATAGAAAAGAAAGTGTGTGTGTAATCTGCCAAACACAGATTTAGAATGCCAATTCAAATCCCCTTCCCTCTGAGTGCTGATTGAATTTAGCCTTAGTGAATTGTATTGCTCATGGATTTGAGTTCAATTGCCTTTACTCCTGTGGGATGACTAGAATGTGCCCAGCTATTGTCAGTGCCCCACAATTGGGCAAATGTAGCCAAAATTTTAAATAGATGATGGTTGACCTAACACATCTTTGTTATACAGAAATGTATAAGGAAAACTTCAATTATGTAGATTTCTTTAAAAGGTTGAGTGTAACTTGTAGTTGAATAAAATGCTTTATTTAAACTTAAAAAGGCAAGAAAGTATACAAATTGATCTCTGGCTGCTTTGCATTTTCCAGTACAGCATGTGTAGTAAAAATGTTGAAGTTATTTGTAAATTGTACATTAAAAATAGAAAAATAGGTGTTGGGCCATTTACTTTCAAAAATGGAGATGTTGAAGAATTTCAGAGAGCCTCAGTTTCACATTCAAAACTGATATTTACAAGCACAGAACTTTAGATATTAGGTGCTCCCACTGGATTAAATTGTCCATGTGCCTTTCACCTTGATCTTGGGAATCCTTGAAAGTCACTTCGGAGCTGGCTGCCAAACAGGATTTATTGGAGTATAGTTATCTAAATTCAGAAAAGTGATTCTGGGAGCCAGAGCTCAGCTGTTACTTGATCTTCAGTTAACCTTGGAAACTGGGATTTGTTAGTCTGGGGATTATAAAGTGGAGGGGGAAAAGGTTAAAGAAGGATATTATATGGCTTCTGTACATACTGAGAAAGCGTTGTAGCTTTGGCAAGGCTCAGAATGTTAACACCAATGCACACAAAATCTCAAACTGGGTTCATAAATTGTTTCTCTGCCTAGAAGCTGGTTCTGATACACCTACTCTGAAAGCATGTTGAACACTACTACCTGGTTGGATTTCTAAACATCCAGTTGTCTTACATAAGGAATAATGCGTAGAGATGACTGAAAGGTAGCCTGGTACTGAGAATTTACATAGTGTGTATGGTTGGAGCTTTTTCTCCCTCTTATGTGAGGAGGGTCTTAACCATGTTTCCCACTTAATTTGTGATCCCATGCTCCAGCAGGCTATAAACTGTTTTGTCTGCTTCTTGAGAACTCTTTACTGAAAAATGTTTCACAGGCAGGAAGCAGGGTATCAGTACAGGAGTGGAGGCCTGAGTCCTGCCTGGTTCCTGCTCCACTTTATGTATACCTCATCCAAAGGCTACCCTAGATGTTTTTATCATAGCTACTGTGGTAGAAAGGAACCCTTAAAAGATGTGCTAATAACTTGTTGCATGTGTATGAAGAAGATACTATTAACTGAAGTGTCAATGACACTTAGGTGCCCAAGAGCAGTGCGCTTGCAAGCACTGAAGGGCTTGGGGGCTTTTTGGGTGTGGTTTAGAGGAACTTCTGAGAAGTTTATAGCAGAATACTTAAGGTTTTTAGTGGCAGAATTATCATTCTCTCTAAATGGATACAATATGACGATTTATAATATGCTGATATATAGTGCTCATTAGTGAGCATTTACTATGTACTGCAACGTCAGGAGAATGATCATCTTTATTGTTAAAAGATCAGTATGAACGTTCACATCAGGAAACACATTCTGGTTGTTCCTCTCAAAAACAACTGAGACTTGTAGATACATGTGATGTGCATGCCATTAGTTACATTGCGTTGGTAATTTTATTTAGTCTAATAAAATCTAAAATAGATGCAAGAATGCTATTCTTGTTGAAGTGATGCCATACATAATACCCTTCTAAGATGGATTAGGTAACCTTATTTAACTCTATCCTCTAGAGGTCTTTAACAACCTTAACATATCTGTGATTCCCGTCTGTTTTAATTTAAGGCTGGTTATGCTAACATGCCTTAAAACTGGAAACCACCTGACCATTCAGTATTCTTTTAAGCAGATACAGCTTATAGTATTTTCAGAATATGAACACAAAGCTTGCTGTTGTGAAGCAATTCATTTTATTAGGCTTGTCCTTGTTTAGTCTGCATGTAAACTTGGAAAGCTCTTAACCTTTTTTGAGAAGCTTTTCTTGTTTTGGAATTTACCCTCCCCCAAACCAGCTCTTGCTAACCTGCTCCTGTTTTTGTAACTGCTAGTTTTCTGAATGTGTCCACCCTGGGAAATAACTGAGCTCAGCTGAAGGGTGAGCTGGGAGCAGTGAGCTCAGCAGCCATCCTGTCAGCCTTGCAAGGAGGTAGTTTGATGCTTCCCCACAGGTAACAGATTTGGTTATGTTTCTTCATCGTGCATGAATGCAACACACATGTTGTAAATGCCTTATGTGGTAGTAAAGGCTATGATGCAGATCACAGAAGAAAGGACAACACTGGAGGATTACAGGCATATGCTGTATTATAACGCTATACAGTGTCTGCCAAGCAGACTGCAACGTTTCTGTGCTGGAGTGCTCTCATTTCAAGGTATTGATATTTTTATTATAGTTGAATGCTTCATTCAAAGGAGAAGAATTACAGGGATTGCCATAGTGTTGATGCATTAGTTAAATGATGTATTTTAAGGACGCACTTCTGTTATGTGAACTATCAGTTTGTTAAATAGCTGAATTATATGTATTGCTGGCTGTTCTCCATCATCTGTTTTACCTCTTGAGTTTTAAAATAAGGCTGGAAGAGCTGGCTAATCACAGAAGGCTCTTGTTTCTGTTGCTTCTATAACTTGGTTTTGTGCGTTGCTGTAAGACAAGTGGCACTTATTTAAATGTGTAAGCAGAATCAGAGAGAAACCGCTGCTGGTGGGAAAATGCGTATCTTATTGCTGATCTACACGAGTGTATTTAAGGAATGGTGAAAGGGGGACTGCAAACTGGAGACTAATGGCTGAGTTGAATCATCATGATTATGCAGTGGATTAGAGTAATGCAAATGGAAGTTCTGTGGAAGTGAACTGCATTAAATGTGCACAATGGTAACACTGAGTAAGGGCATGAGGACTGTCATAGTATTGTTGTTAAGAGTTATAATGAGCAAGCAGGTATTAGCACATTGAATACTTTTGTTCATTCCAGGACAATTTAAAAGACAGTTCAATGAGCTGAACCTAAAGGTCCACTGAAAAATGTACTTGACCAGGAGCTCTGCAGGGTGGTTTTTTTCTCAGTGAATATCATCTTTTGTCTTCTGTCTGTAGTATCTATTTATCAGCAGACATAAGTGTAGTGTGCTTGAGTAAATACAGTTCCTTTAAACTGAGGCTCGCGTTTCTTGTTCTGATAGTTTTGGTTTTGTTGTACCTGGAAAGCAATAACAATTGTATTTAATGTACATGTTCATAAATAAAACATGATACGTGGTTAGTTATGTTGAGCCAGTCCACATGTGCCACAGCATGGGGTTGTGAGTAGTGAACATTAAGTGTAATACAGAAACTGATGGCATGTTCTGAAATGATAAGGACAAATCAGCGTTCTGATCTTTGCTAACTTGCTATAATTTCAGCTTCTAAGCTCAGCTAACTTTGTATCCTGATATGCAGGAATAAATTGGTCAACCGCTTGCATCCATAATACTCTATAAACTTTTAACTATTCCATATTCTTGCCAGAGCACTGGCATCTCTGAAGTTAAGTGGATGCAGGTTATACCTTGTGTTATTTGTCAAAACACCTTTTGTATCAGAAGCTCAGCAATCACTATGATGGATTTCCAGTTCCAGATGCCATACCCTCTTTTAAAGGCTTCCAAACAAACTATTCTCTCTAAAATAGCCATGCAGTCCACAAATAATGTGTTCTCAGCTGAACTGTTAAACACAGGCAATTCCATTTATTTCTCAGCCAGTGGTCTGATTACACCTTTTTGTTATGTTGCTTTACTTTTGCTACCTGTCCATTTTTTTGTGTTTTGTACATATCTTTATTTGTGGATTCTCTACAGGAAAAAAATGTTAACTTCTCATGATGATAATAAAGGTAGGAAGAGTTAGTTATTTTATAACCTGTCTATCTCTAGTATCTAAGAATTAGGTTATCAAATTGAGTTAGTGAAACCTAAATGTTCAAGTCTTTCGCTTCAGATATCTGTAATTGTAAAAAAAAAAAAAATTCTCAATGTTTTTCGAGCTGTCCTATAATAATTTTGAGTATTTCAATTTCCCCAATATATGAAAACAAAATATTAGAGGCACTCAGATAGCAAAAGGATTGGACAACTACCTTTTAGCTTTTTTCTTTTTTGTACCAAGTTAAGTTATCAGTGATTTACAGTTCAGAAAAGCAGTGCTTGCAGGGAATTTCTTGAGGTTAAGTAACTTTGAACTGCATATTTATGTGAAAGAAAAGCATTTTCTTTAAATAAATCCTTGATACTTTTCTTCTTAGGCAAATGTTCAACTTATTTCTAAGAACCAACTGCCTTTGGCACTGTGCGTAATGGAGAACCTGATCTTAAATAAACAGTAAGCAAAGCTATGCATGAGCCTGAAAACTGATTCCCCAGGGTGGATGTGGTAAAGACGAAGATGAGTTCTTTAGAAGAACAAAGGGGAGAAAATATATGGAAGTACCAATACTATTTAGAAAAGTCAATGCGCTTAATTTTGTAATTATATTTCTCTTCAAATGTTTTCCCTGGCAAAGGTACAAGATTCATGGGAGGTTCCTTCCAGGAAAGTTCAGAAGACTGATAGATTGTAGGTAAGCTTAGGCACAGAGCTTGGCATCTCTTTCTCTCCTTGTTAACAAAGGAGACTTTATAAAAATAGCGATTGTTTTGTAGCCCTCTTACGGATATGCCTTTCTAGATAGAACTTCAGTTTGTAAGGTGTTCCTATATGGTTGGAAGTCCCCAAAGTACTTTTGTGGGTGATCATCTTGGCTAATTTTTTTTGAACCTGCCCCTCAGAGTAAGAATGAAAAATCTTCATTAGTCAACCACCTCTTTTCATTCTAGTGAGCTTCGTTAAGCTACTTTTTTTTTTGCCTGTGTTCCTTCAGGCACTTCTTCCTGGAAGAAGGCCAGTAGCATCCTGGCTTGCATCTAAAACTGTGTGACCAGTAGTGTGAAGGAAGTAATTGTCCCCCTGTACTTGGCACTGGTGACGTAGCACCTTGAATGCTGTGTTCAGATTAGGGCCCCTCACTACAAGAAGGATGTAGAGGTGCTGGACTGAGTCCAGAGGAGGGCAACAAAGCTGGTGAAGGGTCTGGAGCACAAGTCTTATGAGGAGTGGCTGAGGGAACCCGGGTTGTTTAGCTTGGAGAGGAGACTCAAGGGGGCATCCTATTGCCCACTACAACTACCTGACAGGAGGCTGTAGGCAGATGGGGGTCAGTCTCTCCTCTCGGATAACAAGCAACAGGACAAGAGGAAATGGCGTCAAGTTATGCCATGGAGGTTTAGGTTGATTATTAGGAAAAATTTCTTCACTGGAAGTGTGGTCAAGCATTGGACCAGTCTGCCCAGGGAAATGGTAGAACTACCATCCCTGGAAGTGTTTTAAAAAAAAAATGTGTAGGAGTGGTGTTTAGGGACTCGGTTTAGTGATGGACTTGGCAGTCCTCGGTTAACAGTTGGACTTGATGAGGTCTTTTCCGACCTAAATGATTCTATGATTCTAGGTCTGTAAAGAAATAATGGGCCGGATTTTTTGTTTATTTTTATTTTCTTCTTCCCATCTCTGGCGGTTCACAAGGATCACTTCCTTGGGATAACTTCATGTATTTAGCTTTCATCTATCTCCTATGGCATACGCTGTAAAGTGACTATTGCCTTACAAAGTATCTGTTTTCTGAAACGAGTCTCCCACATAAACACAAGCTGCTAATTGGGGATTTTATTTTTTTTTTTAGACGTCTGGCATAGCAAGACTTTATCTTTCTCTGGATTTAAAATGCCATTTTACCTTTAAATGTAATGCTATGGACATTCTTGTTATGCTCTGTGCTTATGCTGACTATGCATATACATTATAAAAGATTCCGCAGAAATAACTTAAACTGAGGCATACCTACTCATTTCGGAGCGGGGGAGTAAATTTCCTAAAATTCTGGTTCTGTTCAAAGATGGCTAAAATTCATCCTTTTCTGGGCATAAAATGCAACTCTTCTCACAGTTGGCTGCTTCTGGGCAGCTTTCTTCTCAGTGTGCTGGTTGCTTTAGATTGATAGGTTGGGTTTTTTTCTAGTTTGTGTCTTTTATAGGATTATAAATGCCTTAAATGGGTTCCCAGACTTCATTGCTGAAGCTGAATCCCCAGACATAACGGACATGCAAGTTCTATGTTGAGGTGCTGCATCCTGTGAGAGAATTCATCCAAAGCTTCTATCTACAGAAGTGTAAGTTAAGCTACAAGTAAATTTCAAATGTTCACTTCCTTGGTGTGCCTAAATCTGGATATAGAAGGGGCTGTCAGGTTAGAATAGCTTGCTTTTTCAATAAAGATTGTTTCTTTTGTGCTTGAGAGATTGGGTGAGGTACTTCAGGTGGTCCAACTCGGCACCTTGAAAATGAGATTGATGATTCAGTAGCTTAGTTCCATTACTAAACTCGTAAATACAGGTCATTACTATATGTGCCCACATTAATGTTTATACTTAGATTTTAGACTCATCTAAAGTCCCAGTCCTGGAAATGGCATTACTCCAAGGTATATTTCAGGCCAGCAACCTTTGGCTTATTCAGGAAACTGGTAGGTGGGATACCATGGGAGGAGGTAACTCTGAAGTCCAAAAGCAGTGGAAAAAGCTGACAACTTAAGGCATGTGTAAGTGCAGGAACAGGCTGTCCTGGTGATCAGGAAAGCACGTGTACTGGGAGACTGGTTTGGCTAAACAGGAACTTATAAAAAATGCCAGTGCAAAAAGTATACTGGAGGAAGTAGGAGGGATATACTGCTGGGGAGGAATTTGGAAATACTGACCATGTAAGCATGTTGTTGAGAAAGCCATAGCTCAACTGGAATTGAGACTTGAAAGGGGAAACAAGAAAGGCTGCAGCTGCGTTAGTAGGCTGAACATGGGAAATGCAACTGCTGCCGAGGGGTGTGCATCATTGAGTGACAGTACACATGGATAAGGCTGAAGTACTTGCTACTTAGGTTTTACTAACAAGGACTCCCAGGCCTCTCAGTGAAAGGTTTCAAGAAGAGCTACCAGCAGTAATTGGATGAGAGTTGTCAGGGATTTCTTCTGGAATTCAACACAGAGGTTTTGGTGGGCTGTATGTAAGCTCGCTGAGAAAACTGTGCTGTCCTTTCAAGGCTGCTGTCTTTGGTCTTTGAAAACTTAGGGAGATCAGAAGTTCCTGATAACTAGAGGAGGGAAAATCTTGTATTCCCTCTCTAAAAAAGGCATTAGGGTTTAATCCTGTGAAGTACAGACTGGTCAACTTGACTTTGATCCCTGAGAATATCATGGAGTAAGTCCTCTTTGAGCACATGAAGGCAGTGATTTGGAAGAGGCAGCATGAATTTATTACGGGTAAGTCTTGCCTGACTAAACTTGATTGTCTTCTGGGATGATGTGACCATGTTATGGATAGTGCAGGTGAAAGTAATTTACCTTCACTGCAAGGGCTTTGTATACTGTCTCACATAGTATGTAAGCTCACATCCAAGTTAGGATAGTGTTATCTAGATGGGTAAACATCTAGAATGGGTTAAAAAAAAAAATGAAACAAACTTGCATGACTGGGCTCAAAGGGTGGTGATTTATGTGTCATGTTCTTACCGGAGCCTGACAACAAGTGGTGTCTCATTTCTGAAATTTGCAGGTGGGAAAGAGTTTGTGTTTTGGTTTGTGTCAGTATTTCAGTGCAAGGTGACTTTCTTTGGGTTTTCACATTAAAATAAATTGAATACTACAATTAAAAAAACCCACCAAAAATAGTTGAAGTTCCTGCAAAACAGAATATCTAACTATTTTCCAGTTTCGGTTCAGTCTTAAACCGAACTTTCTCATTTTTAAAGATTTGTGTGTAAGCTACTAATTTTCTTGCTAATAACATCTTTTGAATGGAACTAAGCAAATGCATCTGTATCTGTCTTTGTTAATTTGTGTTAATTTTTCATTTGTCTAGTCCCTACCCTTCCTCTTTAGTATGGTCATGCCTTTCTGTCTTTAATGGAGGGCATGATGAATTAATTGTGTCAGTAGTAGCATAGGAATGCATTTAAAAGGCACAAATATTCTGTCATGAATGTATATTTAGTTAAATGGGATAAGGGAGCACAAAAGGGGCCTGCTTTTTCTATAGATCTACAAGAAGATAAAGAACCATAGTACTCCAGTTGTGGAGTGAGGGACAGGAGGTGTGGGAACATCTTTATTAAAACCTTATTAAGAGACTCCATTAGAAGAAGGTTAAGGCATCTGTTTCATCTGTAAAGTAAATAAAACCAACAATGTTTTCTTTATAGCTCTAGTGAGTATCAGTACAAATTTTAAGATCTCGCTGTTAATGGTACATAAAAAAATAATTTATAGAGAAGCTTTGGCTATGTTTCCATTAACAAGTAATGCAGCTAGACAAAATGGATCTGTAGCATAAAATACATGACGCCATAGACCTGTTATCCACACTGTGCTTCACAGGATTGTGCTAGTACTGGACCGAACTCTTTCAGTGAAGGGTGTGCAGCACTCTAGTGACCCTGCACCTAGTCCAATGTAGTGTGTCATAGGATTAATGGCATCAGTGCCCCATGAATATGTTTAAAAATCAGTTTCCTTAGCAATTGTTACATTCTTTATTTCCCTACTTAAAAATTTGTGAAACTTGGATTACATTTAGAGCTGAAACTTGTATTTGGTAGTACACTTGCATCTTTCTCTTCAAAAGTATTCCTTGTCTTGTGGTAAATTAGCAATTTATATCTTTGCATAATAAACTGAAGAAACTGTCTTTTCAGTAAAAAAATAAACCAAGATGGTCTATCTACCCAGCAAGTGGTGTCATTGATGTTCTTGAGGGATACTTACTAATATTAGCTTATAAACAGATAAAATTCATACTTCAGAGCATATCACACACTAGGTAATCATAGCTTCAGTAAGAAGTTAAGCTTTTTAGATTTCTATATGTTTTCTTTCTTGTGTAGACCCTCAAATTGGTTATTACTTGTATCTCTATTTACACATATAACCTGATGTATCAGAGATTAAAGATAGTTTGTAATGTCAATTGCTTAAAATTAATAAATAGGATGTTAGCTAAAAAGAAATACTGGCAAATCTTTCTGTAACCAAATTAAAACTAGCTAATTGGCGATCTCAGTTTATTTGTGTTAGCTATATTATTTGAGAGGAGATAATAGATGGTGTATAGAAATAAGTAAACAAAATAACTACTTTATCTGGTATTGCTTCATATTTACTGGAATTTAGCTGTTTGAGTAGCCAGCTATCAGATATAGTGTTTCTATTAAATGCCTTGCTTGAAAAATACACAGTCTTTAAGTAATTAGTACTATTACTAGTAAGGAGAAAGGATAGTGTCAGGAGGGGAAGATTAATCTTTAGAGCAGTGAAGGATCACAAATGCCTCAAGGCTATCATATAAATACATTATCTCAGTTCAGACAAAGCCAAATTGTTCTAAAATTTTTGTTTTAATTTCTTGTGCTTGTTAGACTTAAAATCAGAAAGTGTTTTTTGTAGACACGTACACACTTTGTGTATACTTAATTGGATATTGAGCACATGTTCTTTCTGTAGAAATGTGCCTGCTTGTAAGTCTGACTGGTATGGCGTACAGAATGTGCCAAGCTGTTTTTGTATGAAGGTAGTGCTTACAACTGTGTGATAAAAGCTTAAAAAATGGGCTCTGTGTTTCATGGCAACAGACATGGGGAAGCAGGGGTTTGTAGCTCTTGCCAGAAAGTCTGTGAAACACACCAAATACTGCACAAAAGTGTGTGAACAGTATTTATATAGACCTAGAGTTCTAGTGCTTCAGGGAGTCCTTTCATAAAATCCTGCTTGCATTTGACACTTTGTAGTGACTTTGTAGTGCTCTAAGTGCCAAAACAGCATTTAGATATCAAGGAATTAATCCTCAAGATTAGTTTATGGAATAACTATTAGGAATAATGTATAAATATTAATATCACTATCCACTGTACAGGTGAAAACTTAGATGCATCATGAAGATTTAGACATAATAATCTGGAATCTAGAAGAACAAATCTGCTTTAGTAGTCTATGCAAGTGCTGTGTCCTCCTTGAGATAAAACTATGAGGAAGCTTGCCAGTACTGGTCAGAAAATGATCTGTGTGTCTAGGGATTCTCAAAATATCTCTCAGTTGTTGGATCACTGTGCTCTGTTGGAGTGGTTAGGTGAAAGTGTATTTGGGAGGAACAGTGAATGAATGGTGTTCTTGATGAATGGTGTAGCAGATCTTTCCGTTTTCCTACATGAAAGTTGATAAGCTTATCCTGAGCTATAAGTGTTGTGGAGAGTGATTCAAATGCGACATAAGGTGTTGCTGTAACTTGGTGAAAAAGAAAAGCTGCTGCTTCTACTAGATTTCAAGATTTTTGAGGGAGGGAGGTAAGTGTATATTCATTCCTTCAATATACACCTTGGTTCTCTGCAACATGAAAATTCTAACCAGTCTCCACTAAAATGAGTAGTATCATTTGAGTTAGCTTAGACTCTTGAAATAACCGAAATGAGTGTTTTACGAAACAGTCGCAATCCTTGCAGTATTACTGAGAAAAGCTAAACCAGACTGAACCTGTACCATATAATTATAATACATTTTATAGTTCATTTGTTGTATGCTGAATATAATCACATCTGTCAAATTAATGGTAAATGCTTTTCTGCAGTATCCTAATAATCGGGTTGTTCACTTTGTATTTCCCCAGAAGATAATTTTTTCCTTATGCTACGTTCAATAATATACAAATCCTGCTCTGGCAGGGGACTATTACCAGTTGCTGTGAAATACAGGCAGACAAACTTAATAATGTCTTGTCTTCTCAGCCACATTGTTAGATATGCCAACATCATATTGATTCAGTATGGTGTTCATACAGATGCTGAGTTCTATTATATATGTACATACGTATTTTATGTAGTGTGCATTGGCCACGTGCAGGCTGTATACAGGCACTGAAGTTTTAAGTTCTTGCTTTTCCCTAATGTCACCATGCCTTTTAATATAGTGGCTTTTTCCACTATAGAGTGTTTTTTACATTTTTCAGGATAATGCTTGTATGTCTTCAGTGAAGAATTTGGCCAAGACATTAAATCAGAACATAAGGGAAATAGAATATTATGTACATGTGCACTGATTTATTTAGACGTTGACAGCTTTGTTTATAAAACCTCTATAGATAACAATGAACAAATGTATATGAAAGTAATGCTCAGCTTTTCTGATGGAGTAAGGAATGCATGTTAACCAGCTAGCCTAAACTGTCGAAAATCCTGTAGAATCAAGTTGGATGACAGTTTTGGTTAGAATAATGCTGTAGAAGAATGAAGCGCTCATTTCCACCTCCACCACAGAGTTTTGGACCTAAATGTATTTAGGATTAATCCCCCACGAAGGACTTTGTTACTTAGAATAAATACTAGGGTGTTTTGTTTTAATGCCATTACATTTAGTGCTCCGCGGTTAGTCTTAGATCACAGTGTATAAGGGAGACCTTGGGACCTTAGAAGTAGGTCTAAAATCAGAAATACATTGAGCTGTTGCCTGGAACTATTAGTTAATATTTCCTAGGATGATAAGAGGGTATCTTGACCCATGAACTAAGGCATGCCCTGAAAAAGCTGCTCTATGATTGTGAGAACTAAGGGGGGGGACGAGACGGGGACGGACGGACACCTTTTCTGAAGGCCTGATAGAAAAACTTTTACCTAAAATAAATAACCTTGGCATCCTGCTAATGTGTTAGTGATGTAAACACATCGTAAAAGTCATGTAAAACTGATTAGGATTTTTTGACCAGTAATGTAAAAATACACAAATGGCTGAAGCTTAAGGGTATCACTGACTAGGAGCACCTATGATGTCCATACTGGATTGTAATGCTTAGTATTTTAAAGAGTCCTCAGTAGCTCATTTTTGTGTTGGTTTTTTATTTTTAAGTATTATTTTTAAAACTTGGGTTTTAACATAGCTGTTACTCTTATGTTTTTTATGTCCCCTAAAATTTCACACTTACTGCTTTAAATTAGGGTAGTTGTAACTGCTGTAATTCCCTATGGTTATTTCACTTTAAAAGACCAGGCAGAAATAATATTTTGCAGGCTCCTGTTAAATGAGAGAGGGTGTATTGAAAAGCTGAGGCTGAAAAGAATTTGCTGCTTTCAATGCATTGTGAATTGTTGGATTCAGATTACTTTAAGTAGCTATGTAATATCTTGCAAAAGTGGACTGCTAATGAATACGCAGATTCCAGGACAGAAGTTACTGTGTGCTGAAGTAAACTGATATTCTCCAGCTTCTATGAAACTATTCCCCTAAAAAGACCTGAACTAACATCAGAAATGGTGGGAACTGGCTTGCATTCAGGGTTTTGTTGTGGTCTATTCATATTTTGTGAAAGGGGATGGATTGAGAGAAACTCTTTTATATGCTCTGTAATGGTTTACCCAAAAGGTATGAAAACATGAATAAAGATTTATTGAACTGAGATGTTTGAATGAAAATACACATGCTTTTGAGATTGAAGTTAATAAGCATCTTCTAGCCTTATGTTAGCATTCAGGTACACTCTGAGAACTGACCTAGCTTCATACTAGTTAACACAGAAGTTATGCTGTACTTTTGCTGGACCAATTAGTTATATTGACACCATCAGACTGATCCAGTCCCTGAATACATGACCTCTGAGAACCAGTTTAATCTGCTTTGGGTATTTCTAATGACATTTTTCTGCACAGGTCTTTTCAATGCAACATTCTTAAGGCATGAAATTATTTTAATAGTGAGAATTCACTTACAGTAATAGAACTACTGTTATGATTCTTTCAAAAAATTAACAACTGACATTTTGGAGACAAAAGCTGGATGAATAGATAGTCAAATGAGTTTCCATTTGGTGCTGAGGCTTTTATGATAAACTAGTTTGGGTGCTACTGAAACCTGTGGCAAACTAGACTTCTGTCCCTTAACCGTGACGTGTGTCTGAATTAATCTCAAATAAGTGCCTAGCTTTTACCTGAAAGACAAACTATAACCATTTAAATGCTCTTACACCAGTTTCTTATGTTAAATGTCTGTTGACTTGTAAAAGCCAAAACTTTGTGGGATGGAACAGTTTTTGAGTTCCCCCAATGGTGGAGGTGGAGAAGGAGAAGGAATCATTAGAAACTTGACACTTCCGAAAGGGAAAAATTACCTTAAATTGAATACTAAGCTTACCAGATTTTTAAAACTAACAGTTTTGAGCAATTATGTTGAACATGAAATTAAAAGCTGGATGAAACACATATTTGGTCTGCATAAACCAATTTTTTCCAAGTTATCTTTATAAATGTTGTCACCCTAGGACATGCAATACGGCCCCAAAGGGGAAGAATGTGTTACAACACTTAACTGAAATGAGCTTGAAAGCAGTTTTCTCACTTGAACCAGCTTTCTTTAGAACGAAGTCAAGAAGGCTTCTGTCTAGGGTTTGATATATCTTTGGTAGAACATAGCTGTGACCGTGTTCAGTGTGCAAGCATAATTATTCTGTAGAGTTGACATCCATGCAGGTGTGTATCCCTTCATGGCCATCCAGACACATTAATGGATGTGTCCCCAGTAAAACAGGAGCAGGAAAACCCTGGCTCTACTGTCAGATCTTTGAGATTATTTTTTAAAGGCCTGACTCTGTGCTTTGCTATAGTGTGTTAACCTTATCTGGCTGCCTGATGCCCAGCAAGCTGTTCTCTCCTTCTCAGTGGGATGGAAGAGAAAATAAAATGGAAACCTCATGGATTGGGATGAAGACAGGAAGGTGACTCACCAATTAGCATCGTGGGCAAAACAGACTTGACTTGGGGAAAGCTATTTTTTTTTTTTCCCAATTGAATACAGAACTAAAAACTTCTTCCCCCTGATGCCCTCTCTGCCCAGGCTCAACGTCACTCTTCACTCTTTTGCCTCCTGATATAGAACATGGTCTCTCTATGGGCTGTAGTTTGCTTCAGGGCATGTCCACCCGCTGCGGTATGGGGTCCTCCACGGGCTGCAGTGTGTATTTATGTTCTGACATGGTCTTCCATGAGCTGCAGGGGCATCTCTGTTCACAGTGCCTGGAGCATCTCCTCATCCTTGTTCACAGACTTTGGTGTTTGCAGGATTGTTTCTCTCACACTTATTTCTCTCTCACAGCAGTTTTTTCTTTTTCTTAAATATGTTATCACAGAGGTGCTGCCAGTATTGCTGATGGTCTCCACTTTGGCCAGTGGTGTGTCATTTTGGAGCTGGCTGGAACGGGCTGTGTCTGGCATAGAGGCAGCCTTTAGGGTCTGGTCACAGAAACCACCCATGCAGCCCCCTAGCTACCAAAACCTTGCTACATAAACCAAATACATCTGCATTTTTACCCGTCTTACACGTAATAAGTTGCTCCACAAAGAAAATAAGTTAAATGTTGGAAAATAGTTTTCTCACAATACATTTTCTGAAAGGAGTCTAATGACACCAGATCTTGATTGTACTGACTTTTTTCACAGGTAGCTGTGTAGAAATACAGTTGTATTTGAGCCCACAGAATTTTTCAAAAAGGTGTCCCATAAGTGAAAATACCTCTTTAAGCACAGTCTCTGTGGGGAGTGTTTGGTAGGAACAGCCTATCAGTTACCTGTGTAGGTTTCGGAAGCCAATCCAAACGTTTAATAGCTTGACCTAGCTGCTAAGCTATTAATGGAGCAGGATAAGCAAGATATTTTTAGTCTATGGAAATAGCTTCTTTTCAGTCTTTAGATTATAATAATAGATGGTACATAATAGTTCTGTGGTTTGGAAAGATGTATAAATACCTAGTGTTTAATCCTGGTCTGTTGAAGTTGTACATGAAAACTTAGTTATAGGCAGTAACAAGTATTTAGTACAGGCATCCATCCAGACAGGTGAGCCTGGAGTTCTGTCTGTCACTCCACAATTAATATTTATATAATAAGTATTACTTCAGTTTGAGTATCATATTCCTAAGATGTAGAAAATAGGTGTGTGTATCTACTTTTTAATGAGCCTTTTAAATGTGAAATTCTGCATCTGGTGTTGGGAACACAGATGAGGAGTTGCTTTAGTTAGAGGTTTGCCTGAAAGGTAGGAAGGATTTAAAGGTTTCGTTCAGACTGAAGAGTATGCTGAAATGTAGTTTACGCAGAGCACAGCACATGGCATCTGAGCAACTGAACTCACTCTGTAATGTGTGGACTGACAACTGGTGATGCCACTATTATTATACAAAAGTAGTGTGAATTAGAGTGGATGAGAAGGTACTTCATACATGACTATGAGCCTATGAAGGTGTTTCTGCATGTGTTGCTCTTGCCACTGTTCCAGGTTTGCTGAACTTGGCTGTCTTCCTGGAACTTAAATGTGCTCTTCAGGAAGTACTGTCTACATGATACACTTCTTAAAAGGTGAGAACTTCCAGAGACCTGTAGATAGCCTGCCTAGCTATGGCACTTGTCTTTGCTATTGTTTGAAAGAACATGGTCGTCTTCAAAGTGAATCTGCTTAAGTTTGGCATTTATTTCTTCAGTAGAATACAGGGAAACTGCAGAAGATGGTAGATATGGCAATCTGTTCCAGAAGCACAGCAGGTTTCAAGACAGTTTTAGCTTAATATGCTACTTAGGATGGGTATCAGGGGGTTAAGGATATCAAATATCCCTTTCTTACATGGGAGTTAGGAGATAAGTGAATATTTGAAAGGAATGATGTGGAGATACTAATTTTCAATTATTTACTACTTGTCTTTAAGATCAAACATTAATCACATCAAACCCAACTATTTTCTTCCTACTTAAAGTGGGAAATAATTTCAGGTTTTACTTGCTGACAATTACTAAAAGTAGTCACTGGAGCTGACTAATAGTCTTTGAGTTTGGAGCATAAGCAGCTTCCAGATACTTGAGGAAGTGAGTAATTTTGTAATGCAAAGAAAGCAATATAAATGATGTATCACAATACACTTATCAATTAAAATTATTTAAGCAGACAGGTAACTTCACATGTATGTTAAAGGTGTAGGTATAATGCTAAGCAAAGTCTGCTGTCTTAAGCAGACTTCTGTATTTACATGTGATGGATTTGTTTTAATGAATCAGATTCCTCTGCAAGGAAGAAATCTTAAGAATTTTCTTTAGAGACATTAAGGCGTTTTGCTCTTGAAGTATCAAGACAATTATTTAGAACTTTGACTCAAGCAATACTTATGTTAAGAAATGTTTATTAGAATTAGGATATTTTTGTAGGAAATTTATATTTACTGTGAGACAGGTGTGAGTCATGTGCTAGGAGTGTTGATAATTTTGTAATCTAATATGCAACACACCTGGTATGGCTGCTCTGTACCTTTTCTTAGCTTTATTCCAGCAATACTAATTAGCTGCACATTGTAGCAGCCATGCACTTGCTAGTTTCTGAGTACCACTTTACTAAGTGCAGTACCACACCTTGGTGTCAAGATACAGCAGACCTCAAACTCTTCTATAGTAAAGTCTTTCAAAGGCTTTTATGTTCAAAAAGGAAGCAGTATCTCTAAAGCTGTTTATCTTCAGAGCGCAAGGGAACAGAGCATATGTTGATCTGTTACTGTAAACCTCTACGTGATTGCAACTTCATGGGTGTGACCAATAAAGCTGTGATTATCAGTTAGATCTGTTTTTCAAAATAGTTTGTGCTGAAGTCTAACATGATTAAGATTTTCTTTAAGTATGTTAGGATTTATGAAGGAGTTGATTTAAAAAAAACCAAACAAACCAAGCAACCCCCCCCCCCCCAACACCCTGAATGTATTATTTACACTGAGGGTTTTTTCCCATGGGGGGGCATAAAATCTACATAAAACTATACTTTCTACTTTTCATTTCTAATTCAGGTGTGTGTGTACCTTCATAATTACAGGCAAAAGATGAATTCAGCAGAATCAAAATAAGAATTCTGCAGCACTCCTCTGGGGGAGTGGGCTTGAAAGGAACCTGGGATTTCATGCGACAATGTCATTGGTGTCATGAGATTTATTTCCCTTGACTGTTCTGTCTGGAAGGGTTCCTTGATTATGATGATGACCCTTAAAATACACTAATGGGAAAATGCATCTGTTAAAGATAGTGTCTTTTAGTGTCATTAGTAACTTACTCCAGGATCAGGGTTGTGTTGGCTTCTACTATCCATAGTGATGAAAATACAACAGAATCTGTGAAAACAAACAGTGGAAGCCACCTGTATGGCCTTTCATCCTTAGTTAATTTTCATGCAGTGATTTCAATACAAGGTGAATTCCTAGTGGAAATGGAGCAACTTGTTATTTTAACACAAGTTGGCAAGCAGATGGTTGAAAGTTAGTTCCCAAGTTCAGATGTTTGCTAGTTGGAGCCTACCCCTTTTTCCTAGTGTGAACAAGTCCTACAAGATAGAAGGCTGGGAGAATTGTAGTATTCTAACATGGAAATGTTGTGAAAGTTAGGGAAGGGGGTTTATTTTCTTCTATAACTTGCACTTGTCAACAAATTTACAATTTCCTGTCTATCTGACATAGCAAAGTGGGATCCACAGTCATGAAAGAAACCATATCGTTGATAGTACGTTGCTTCAAGTATTAACTAGCTTATAGGTAGTGCTAAGCAATTGTCCTGTCTTGAATTTTCAAATTTATTATCAACCTCAATCAGTGTTTTCTGTTGGTTGTAATGCTTTCATTACTCTGTTCCATCTTTGCTGTGTCCTCTGTGACCTTGATTATCCTTGGATGAGCTTAATGCTTATGACGCAGTCTTCCATAGCAATGAGTATGCTTTTTATGTCTGTCAGTTTCCTTTGACCTCATCTTAGTATTGTCTGAAAGACTTTCCTGCTGTATTTTCACGCAACTTTTATAAAGCAACCTCAATTGGCTTTGTTAATGCGAATTCATCTGTAGCTTTCCTGCCAGCATCAGTGTATGTTTAGGAGAAAAGTTTGTCCTGCCTTTAATGTGACTGACTTTTCCTGAAATGTGGCTTCTCTGCTGATGACTGCATTGTCTTAAGCTTGATTGAGACTCAGTTTCCATTTGACTAAAGTGTTTTATACTGCATGAAAGTATTTCCAGTTCAAAACAAAAGGCTAAATTAATGTTTTTCTTGAAAAGGACATTCTAATACTTTATATGAAGGTAAAGACAGGAGAGCAAGAGGAATCAAATCTCTTCTTTCCTTCTCTCATGGACAGAGCAGTGGACTGTATCAGGACTAGCAAAACACAATGATAACAAGAAGCCCTGAGAAGCCAGCTCCCAGGTTACCAGGTCCTCACCTATGTATGGTTAGGAGTCTAGATGTTCATCTGGAGCTTCTTAACCAGCACATGGGAGGAACGCAAGATTCCATGCTGGCTGGGGTGTGGCTAGAAACCTGTGTTGCTGGCAAAGAGCTAGGCAGGTTTCTACTGGGATCTCCCTCAGAGTTGGAGAAGCTCATCAGAATCAAAATATTATTGTAAAATATTGAGGCATCTACCCTTTTGTGTAAGAAGCTAATTTTGATGGAAAACTTTCAGCAACTCTGGCTTCATACAGCCTGTTTATAAACAGGTATTTGAGGAGATTCTTGGGTGCCAGTGTGTGGTATTTACTGACTGATATTTGTATTTCTGTGAGTTTGCATGTTGCTTTGTGTAGTGCTTTTCATTCTGAAGAGCTGTTCCACTTAATTCCAAGTTGGATAACTGGTAGTTGCTCACCTTCATGAATTAGTTCATCTTTAGCATAACAGTGCATTCAGAACAACTATTTTCCTCATGTTCTATTTACTGTACAGCACTTACAGTACAGACTTAACTTTTTATAAATTGCCCAGAATTTATTTTCATGTTGATAATTACGTCAACTTCTTACTCTAATTCAATTTGCTTCCTTGAAAAAGATCAGATCCTGACTTGGTGCTATAGTTTTGACTACTTATTCAAATGAACTTGATTTCAGTGCAGCAGGATGCATCTGAAATAGTTGAACTTTGACAAAAGCCTTAGTATTTTCCCTGTGTTGCACTAAGAAGTGAGGTTTGTTAATCATAAGGGCTTGATGGCTTCATATGTGAAATGTCTCACAGTAAGAAGGTATAATGCCTGCACTATTCCATAAATTCATATAATCAAATATTATCCATGAATGGAAATGTAATACATGGTTTCATTCTAAATTATGAACGTGATCTTGAAGTTCAGAGTTCGTAGCATGTAAATGGCAGGTTTGGCAGTCAAAACAGTCAAAACCATAGCAATAGCTAGAACAGATAGTCCACTCTATTTTGGGGTTGGTTTTTTTTGGTGGCTGTTTTTATTAGTCTCCACACACCCTATGTGGTTGTTGCATTTATAGGTGTAGGTAAACTTTTATGACACAACTAAAACTCTTGCATTGATGTAAAAGTTCAGGGCTTTCTGTAGAACCTTGGAAAAGTCTTTTATTAGACCATGGATTTCGTAAATCCGCACCCACCCCCCACCCCCCACCCCACCCCCCTTACTGAGAACTTAATATTTGCAGTTAGAAAAATTTTGACACAGATTTGTAGATCTGTTACTGCAGAATTGTAATCCAGCATAGACCTAGTAGGAGCTTTCAGTAGTTTGGGTTTTAGGGCACAATTACTTTAACCTAAAGTACGAAGCTGAAAAAACAATTTCCCCGTTTCAGTGAAATTGTTTATTATTATGCATATGCACTGAACTTAGCAGCTGTTCTTATAATCAGTGGGTCAAAGTATGGTCTTGGCTATGTTGACCTATCTGTGTACTGTTACACCTTGTGTGCAAATTTGAAGGAAGAAAATAATCACATTACACACAGCTTAGAAACAGTTCACTTGAAGCAAGATGACTAAATTGCCACCACACGCTTCTGTACAGGGTCGATCACAGCCATCGGTGTGTGTAGAAGGAACAGGCCTTATAAAAGGAAAACTGCTGTTGAGGGTCACAGATGTCCACTCTGATTACCATTGCTAATTGCTTGAATTTTTGTTCTGAGCAGTTAGCTGGTTGTGAAGCATATGGTAAGCGTTTTTTTGTTTTCAATGCACTTGAGGAATAGGTTTGCTTAATGAATTAAAAAAGCAGTTTTGCTCACTTAAGAGCAGTAATTTGGTTTATGGAAAGTGGCTCCTAAATAAATAAAAAAAAGTCAGTAAGAAGTAACTCCAGCCTAGGCCTGTTGACCAAGTGTTGCTGCAGGGATCTGGTACAGAGAGCCTTTTGGAGTCTGGGAGGAAGAGAGGATTACCAAGGTTAATAAAAAGAACTGCAGGGCAAGCCAGGACTTCATTGTGAAAGAGTGGCTAATTAACCAGATTGACAGTTCGATGCATTTGCTCTTCCTGCATTTGAACGCTGAATCAAGCAAGGACAGATACATAAGACAGCTCTATGACACGCTGGTAGAGTTACTTCATAGTCTTATTCAATAGTGGTAAAACCTTTCTGTGGTTTCTAACTTTACAGTGGTTTCACATGTTAATTTTTATTCTTATGCAGTGATGTCTGAAATTCATAGATCAGAATTACAAATCTGTAAAACTGAGTCATGAAAAGAATCTTAAATCATAACAACTCTGTTGTAAAGGGTAGACCTAATTATCATTGCTTCAATAGCTGGTATTTTTTACAGTTATACAAAAACAATGGATTGCATTAGTAACTGGTCCCCAAAGATATTTTACAGCAAAACAGAACTACACAATGTCACATGGTGTGACAGGCAATACTGTCTTTACCCAGTAGCATCATGAGTCCACAAATACTGTCATTCTTCCTTACCCCTCATTGGATTGGATGCAATAAATATCCAAGTCACTATTGTGTAAGATAGTTTGTTGCAGAATGAGATACACAGTTTTAATGGGAAGAGCACTCTGGAATCTTCAGTGGATGGCATTTTTGTTTCCAAAGTGGTGGGTTGGGGCTTTCTGTTTGGGTTTTGGTTGGTTGGGGGTTTTTTTGGTGGTAGGGGGTTTTTTTGGTGGGTTTGTTTTGTTTTGTGTGTGGTTTGGGTGGGTTTTTTTGGTGGGTTTTTTTGTTGGGTTTTTGTTTTTTTTTTTTTTGTGGTTACCTTACTCCAGAAGGAGAATGTAGGATAGAATTGCAGAATGGCTGATATTGGAAGGGACATCTTCTGGTCCAACTTGCCTGCCTTGAAAGGACATACAACTAGTGCAAGCTGCCCAAGACTGTTCTGATGGGTTTCAGACATCTCCAAGACTAGAGACTCCACAATCTTTCTGAGCAGCCTGTGTCTGTTTCTGATTATTCTTAGAATGAAGTGGGGAGTTCCTCTTATATTTAAATTTATTTTTCGGTGCTTCAGTTTGTGCCCTTGGCTTCTTGTCCTATCACTGGATATCACTGAGAAGGGTCTTGCCCAGTCTTTATAATTTTATGTGTGTGTATATATGTATAGTGTGTGTACAAATACCATTAGATATTTATACACATAAGATCCCACAACATGAACCTTGTCTCCAAGCTGAAGAGTCCCAGCTCACTCTTATATGAAAGATGCTTCAGTTCCTTAATTGCTTTCATGGCCCTTTGCTGGACTTGCTCTAGTAAGTGCCTAACTTTTATGTAACTGGGGCGCCCAGAACTGGAGCTGGTATACAAGATGTGGCCTGGCCAGTGCTGAGGGGAATAGTCATTTACCTTATCCTGTTCACGGTGCTCTTCCTAATGTAGTCCAGGATGCAGCTGGGCTTATTTGCAAGGATGGCTTGCTAGTTTGTGTTCAGAGTATTTTCCACTAGGATCCCAAGGCCATTCTCGGCAGGGTTGCTTTCCAGCTGATCGGTCCCCAGTGTGTATTAGTGCAAGAAGCTAGTCCTCTCCAGGTGCAGGACCTTATGCTTCCCTTTGAACTCCTGCTGCTGCTTGGCTCCTTTCTCAATCCTGTTGAGGTCCCTCTGAATGGCAATACAACCAATTAGTAATATCAACCACTTTCCCAGATTTGCCTGCAAAGCAGCTGAAGGTGCACTCTGTTGTGTTGCCCAGACCATTAGTGAAGATTCACCGTAGGGTACAGCACTGGTGACCTGTTGTGATCATGCCTCTGTGGGCCTGGCAGTTCAGCTGGTTTTTTTTTTAGACTATCTCACTAACCACTTACCTAGCCTGCATTTCATCAGTGTGAGGATTTTATAGGAGACTGAAAGACTTTATCAAGTCAAGAGTGCAACTACTGTTCTCCCCTCGTCCACTGAGCCAGTCATTTCCTTGTAGATGGTTGTCAGTTTGCTAAGCATGATTTCCCCTTCGTAAATTATTGTTGACTATTAGCAATCACATTATCCTGAACATGTTTAGAAAAAAAGAAAGCTAAAATACTTCAAATGAAGTTCTTTATTTGAATAGCTGAAGGAATCTGATCCGTATGATTTTTAAAAATGTACTGTCAAACTTACTGCTGTCTGAACTGTACTAGTCTGGGTTGTGTACATGTGAAATGTGTGAAATTGACCCTGTATGAATATATTTAGGCTGCAGAAAATCCAGGCAGGAAAAAAGTGTTGATCCTATTGTTCATATTGGATTGATTGCTGGATTTTACAGGTAAATGGGGAGGAATCCACCTTTTCTGTAGAAAGGTGAGCAAAATTTAAATTCGTGTCAAGGGTAGCAGAGTTCTGTTTCTGGTGGACAAATTTGTAATTTGAGTAACATTAATCTTATGATGAAGCTGTATAGTGGTGTCTAGCGGTCATAATTCAAGCCTCCTATGTTTTCCCTTTCTGTAAACCGGAGATTTCTTTAGGTTGGCTTTAATCCAGTAATGAAAACATCCGGTTACTTTCACTACATACTTTGAAATATAATTTCCCTGTAACTGGCTCAGATTTGTCACAGACATAGTAATCCTGTGAAGGGATTATTTGCTATAGAGGCTTTTCACTTCTGCTGTAGAAAAATAAAGGCTGGCAGAAACTACTTACCTTTCTCCGTTCAGCTTGGTATCTTATCTTACAGTGTGATTTGTAATGACATACATTGTACTGTTAACTGTGTTATTCTTCAAGAGAAGGTAGGAAGCAATGTTAAGTAAGCTTTTGTTTAAACAGGTATGTTTACACTTATTTGTATGGGTAGGAAAGAACTTGAGAAATAGCTGGCAAATGACATGAGAGATAAAAAGCAAAACAACAACCCAGGATTTTTCAAAGGATGTTTACATTAAAATATTAAGTTACATTTTGTGAAAAAATCCGAGACCCTTTCATGGACATGTTTCAGTAATATCTTGCATCCTTCTGCTTTCCCAGTTTTCATTGTGGTTCAACTGTTTCATTCTACAGAGATCTTAAATCTGCATGTTGCCTGACTGTCCTGAAAAATCAGTTTTTCCTAATGTCTGTCTAAAGTATCAAGAACCCTGAATGTTTACATGTGTTCCATAGGTGTGTATTCCTCCTTCTGTAAGAAAATTTAAATATAATTCTGCCCACAGTTAGGCTTCATGTAGGTGAAGCTAATATGGTTACAGTGATCCATAAACAGTGGGAATTTATGTAATCTACCTGTTTTACCGTCTACATACCTACTAGTTTACCTTGAGACTCCTTGAAGACCCAGTTGAAGTTGTGTTGTAAAGAATCTTTGTCAAATATTCTTACTACTGGTATTTTACAGCCCTTTGGTCATCCATATATAGCTTCGCTTTCCAAAATTTGGAAATCTCCCTACCCTTATCTGTAGGTGTGACTAGATGAACTCCAGAGTTGCCTTCTGACCAGAATTTTACTGATTATTTTCTATTTTTTTTTAGCTTTTTCATTGCTGCATTGAGGGATAAAAAAAAAAAAAATGCTGATGAAAAAGTCCACTAATACTCTGTTGCATGGGAAACATACATGGCATGCAAATAACCAGGCAGCCCGTACAGTATTTTCAGTTGGTTATTGCAAGCGAGTAATTTGCAAGTGCTGTAAGAGCCACCGGGGGGTTAAAACAGATAATGAAGTCAGTGGTGAATTAAGCTGATAAGGGCCTGTGTCCAGTGTGTAAAATGTTCAGGAATGTATCCTGTGGCATAGTTCTATTGGGATTCTCTTAGATTACATAGCTTAAATGCTGTAACGCTTCAAGCAAAACCAATGTACTGAGCTTGCAGTGCTCCTGCAGACAAAAATTCATGATACTTGAGCCTTGGTTTTTTGGATACTAAAGACTTCTGCTGTACTTGAGTTATTTGATTGTCCTGAAGCTTTTATTCAGGTGAGGCAGAAGGCTATGCAATATTTCGGGCACAAAAACCTCAGCCTTTTCTAAAGACTTAAGGAGTTCCGCTCTCTGTCCATGTTGAGTTTTGTGCAGTTGCATATGTTTCAGACCCTGGTACTTGAAAGCTGGAAGGCGTGTAGCATTTTTAGCAAAGATGCCTTTTGCAGACTGGTAAATCTACCTATGCTTAATCAAGTTAGAAAACTTTGGGAAAACTCCGAAGAGTAATTTCATTTTCTAGATTTCAAGTTTCTAGATTTGAAGTGCTCTTAATTTTAGTCCTTCTCATTTTTGCCTGTGAGCATTGACTTTTTCAGTGCTACTAAATGCATTTTCCAGCTGTTACATATAAGGAAAAGTCTGATGGTGTATATCTAGGCACCATGGGTGTTTTGTCAGCCAGCCTCGGTAGAATGCCTACTGAGCATACTTTACATATAGGACATTACTAAAGGGAAGTAACTATTCATGCAAGTGAAACAACTAAGGAAATACAAATTGTTCTTGTCTCAAAGTAAAGCTTTCATAGAGATCTTACTCAAGCAGGTACTCAATTTTTTAGATGTAAATATTTAGTCAAGCGTGTGATTATACAGATGTGGGCTGGAGAGTTCAACACAGTTACTATTGTACCGCATGCGTACTGTTTGGTTCTAGTTTTAAGGTTGCTGTTCTGTTTTTTTTTTTTAATTGGAAAAGACAATTTTACCAAGCCTGAGTATCTGTGAGAGATAGGGGTGCACAAGATGCAGTAAGATGACTCTCATCCCCTGAAGATTTTGTTTGATGATAGAACAAGATGAGTTCATCGGGAAGCTGCCACCATTGTATGTGTAGGACAGCATTGTAGAAGCTCTCAGTTTAAGTGTTTGGTCCATTCTTGCATCCCCAGATGGGGATACCTAGGCGTAGTCTTTTTGAGAACAGTGTCATAATGATAAAGGGTATGTGTTTGGGGAGTATTCCAGAAGCTACTCTGTAAACAGTATCTGGGTTTGGAATTTTATGGAATGCAATGAGAAGGAAATTAAAATTACTCCTATAAAACTTTTGGCAGCTGAGTTTCCCTGAAATGTGCGCTCGGAGCTTATTGTACCAAAAAAGAGTGATGTTAGGTAATTAACTTTGTACTTTATCTAAAATACACTCATATTTCTAAGCAGACTTTGTATTGGTGATAAACTGAAAACCTAGTAATACTAGTAAATTCTAGCAATGGATATTTCACATTATAAACGTGTTTTCTTTTAGACCAGAAAGCTATGGTCATTTAAATTGCAGTATAAAATGCTAGGAGTCTGCCAGTTCAGCTCTCTGAACATGCAGTAAGTAGTTTAAAGCACAATGTGAGCAGCATTATAAGGAAATGTTGTTTTCGAGACAGAATGGCATCACAAAATTGTTTAAAATTGCTATTCCACAGCTACAAAATCTGATGTAGGACTTTTCTGTTTTCCTGTAATATTAGTCAGCTGCTGCAGGAAATATTTTATCTACTTTGGAGTCAGAAGATTTCAGCTGACTTTGTGTTGTAATGTCATAATTATCCAGGTCAGACTAATGTGCTCCCTTTACCAGACTAGGAATTAGTACTGAAGACTTAGATAACCTTCTTTGGCTGATGGAAAGTACGATAGGAAATGTGAAGCTGTAGAACCTGTCTGGGGGGGGCTGGCTGCTGCTTTTATGGAGCAGGAAGCAGTTGAGAAGGTTGTCTACATAGCGTGCACAATCATCTATACCATTTTACCTGCTTTGCCAAGTGGTAGAAAGGGATTTTGGGGGATGGGCAAAACAGTTCCTTGAGTACAAACCAAAAAAAAATAATCCACTGCAATACAAAGTTTCTGGTGTTTTCTTACTGCTCTTCACATGGGCTTTTCAGCTATTTGGGGTTAGCTAAAGAAAGGAAATTAAAGGTAGACAGTTGCTTTAGGCAAACATTCATTGTTCTGGAAGGTGCACCTGCAAACAGTTGGTGATAATAGGCTTGTATTATTATTGTGTGCTTTTTGTTTTTGTATTCCTGTACTTTGATGTGTGGATGAGTTAAAGGGTTTTATGTAGCATACTTGGTAAAAAATGTACCTAGTCTAGTATCCAGCTTCTTACTGTGGCAGACCATCCTGGCTGTACTTTCTTACTGCCTTTCCACCCAAGATCTGTCTGCAGTCACAAGATGTCCCCACCAACCTGCATTCACACCATGAACAGGAACAAGCTCAGTGTTTTGTACAGGACCTATTTCCATCTCTCATTGTCATGTCTCTAGGTGCAGCAATACTGGGCAATTTGGACGCTTTCTGGAGGTATGGGGCTCCACTTCTACCTTCTAACCCTCAATACTTTACTGCTATGTGCATTCCCTTTCCTTCTAACTTGGATGCCCCTTTTATTTTCCTACCCCCTTAATCCTGACAGATACAAGCTTGAGCGTTAGTACAGAAATCAGACTTGGTGTGCAGTTGTAAATGCTTGAAAAAATAAATGGAGCAAGTACAAGTGCTCTTTGCTCTGTGTGTTCAAACTGTACTGTATTGCAGTATTGCACTGCTTGCTTAATCATTAACTATTTCAGTTTTGTCCCTGGTTTATTGACGATGTAGTAGGCTCTACTGGCTGAAAATTTAACTAAAAATGAAGTGGATTGAAGTGGCTGGAAGATGAAATAAAGTAATTTTGTATTTTATTTCACTCTTGAAGCTTTGGATCTCTGGATGGTTAATAAACACTGAGCTGATTCTAAAATGACAAAAATTCTTTTAAAAGGGTGTTTCACAAAGAGCAATTTTGGATATTGTTGCTATTTTGATCCAAAGTAGCTCATACATCTTGACATTGAGAACTCACTACAAAATAGCTTCACCGGCTTTTTTTGATTAATGGGGGATTAATCAAGGGTTGGGGCAGTACTGGTTGGGTTACTATTTAGGATGCAGTATAATTGGTTAATATAACAAAGACAGGAAGAGAATAAGTGCATCACTAACTGGAAAATGTACTGGAATGTAGAACGATTTATTAAAGTATTCATATATGAGTTCTTCAGAAATTATTACATTAAGCATGTCTCTTGTTCTTTTTATCATATCATATGCTTGACTACCCTGAATTTCAATTACTTGCATTAAAAGCTTTGACTTCATAGTTCATACCAATTTTCATTCTAAAGAGCTAATTCTTTGTATTTACTGGACTTTGCAAAATTACACTTTGTTCTTTATCATAAATCAGTTATCTGTTTCTGGCACTCTTATTCCAGCCTGAACACTCTGTGTATTCCACTCTGTGCTTCTCTCCTCCATTTGCTTAAATAAATGGGACAAGTTTCTTTTCATCAGTAGTTTCTATGCTACTATAATATTCCCTTTGGCTTTTTCAATTAACTTTAAAAGGCTAAATTTTTACCCACCAGTTCTTTGGCTATTGCTTTGATTTGTTCTTAGTTGTCCTGAAATCTCTGGGAAAGCAATATGAGAGCTGTGCCGTTGGTATTTCAGTAAAATATATGCTCACTTCTTTTTTTCCTGGTGCTCATTTGAGTTTCATAAACTGTACAGTTCACATCAACAGCTTTTTAAAGATAGCATCAGTGGTCAGCATGGAAGCTTGGATTGCTGATGACTTCTATGGTGGTGAAGGCTTTCTGAACTTCATTTCATGTGAAATTTTGTCTGTAGCTTCTGAAAAAAAATGTTTAAATACCTGAGTTTCTATCCAAGAAAAGCCGGTAACACTTCTGGTGTGTATACAGTTGGAATAGCCTCAAACTATAGCATGACTATGCCTTGCGTCATGTGGCTCTGTAGTTGAACCAAATGATGAGAGTTCACACAGCAGAATAGTAGAATTACTGATAATAGCAAAAATACAGACTAGTTCCTGCAAAACTGAGGAGGTGAACTTTGATCTGTAACTATTTTAAGTATATGAACACATGGGCTGAGATATTCTTATCTAATCATACTTCAGGTAATTTTTTACAAGGGCAGTCACAAACTTTTTCATATGGCTCTTAAACTAGAATGGACAGATTCTAGGGAAAAAAATACAGTAAAGTGTAGTGGAAAAAGTATTTTGCCTCAGGTGTGTGGCAAAGCCTTCTGTGTGGCTGTTACCCATGGCCAGAGGTCACACGCTGAACTGAGATTGAGTGTTTCTTGATGAGGACTGGTATTTGTTAGCAGTACAGCTTTTAAACACTCCTGAAAAGCAGTGGGGAACAGAGGACTCTTACACAATTGTTTTGGATGTGCAAATTGTAGCAAATGTACTAGGAAAAGTAACCAAAAGTCACAGCAGAAGGCTCATGCTCATAAATCTAGTTCTTGTTGTTAGAGACTTTTTTTTAAAAAGGGCAAAAATACAGAAAATGCTGATCTCTTTATCCCACTTATAACTGTAAAATAGCAGCTTTTGTAGCTTCTCTGTGAGCATCAAGAAGGGCACAGGTTTTGTGACTTAGTGTTGAACTAGTTCCTTTTGGCGGAGACTGAGTTTAGGCAAAATGGTATATTAGACTGATTTTCAATGCTCTTGTCCTCTAAATTTCAAGTAGATTTTGGTTTTGTGATGGGAAGACAGGCAAAGACCCTGGCCTTCAGAGAGAAGTCTGCATGCATGCAGTATTTGACCAGTTCAGGTTCCTGTACTGTGGTACTGATGGGGAAGTACAGAGTAGTGAGAAGTCAATGGGATCTCTGGATGAAACGTAGATCAGGGTCTCTAGTGTAACCCAACATCCCTCTTTTCAGAATATCCTTTGTAGGGATACAGTTGGACACTGGAGAGAGCCTGTTTTTATTTAGGAAAGTGTGAAATTTAGTGTTAGAACTGAACTGTCTATGTAGTTGGGTGAACTGGAGATGGCTGTGGTAGGAGAGTTTAGAAACTGTTTAGTGAGACCAGCTTCAAACTTTAGAACAAAACTTTACTAAATTCAAGTGTTAGAATGGCATAGGGTTAGTTCTTGCCTGTAATCACATTGAGGTGCTGGAGTGAGTCCAAAGAAGGGCAACAGAAAGCTGGTGAAGGGCCTGGAGAACAAATCTTATGAGGAGCAGCTGAAGGAACTGAGGTGGTTTAGGCTGGAGAGGAGGAGACTCAGTGTCAGGACCTTGTTGCTCCCTGCAGCTGCCTGACAGGGGCTGTGGGCAGGTGGGGGTTGGTCTCTTCCCCCAGATAACAAGTGATAGGACAAGAGGAAGTAGTTTTAAGTTGCTTCAGGAGAGGTTGAGATTTGGAAGCTGGAAAAATATCTTCACTGAAAGTGTGGTTAAGCGTTGGAACAGGCTGCCCAGGGAGGTGGTGGAATTGACATTCCCTGGAGGTGTTTAAAATAAGTGTAGATGTGGTACTTAGAGGCATAATTTTCTGGTGGGCTTGGCAGTCCTGGGTTTAATGGTTGGACTGGATGATCTTAATGATGATCATCAACCTAAATGGTTCTATGGTTCTACGCACCAGACTGGTCTTAATCATACCTTATGCTAGCTGTGAGTGTACAGTACATGGGAATTGATGAGTTATGTAATTAGAACTGGTGGCTGTGGTCCTTGATGCTCTTAATTGGAAAGGCTGAGATCATCAGGCTTTAACTCTGAGAGAATTCAGAACTAAAGTGAATTCCTTTTTCTCATCTTCATTCTTAGTTTTATACTTTTTGCCGCTATTCTAAAAAGGAGTATGACTCCTACTTCAGTGCTGTTTGTCTTGTTTATAGTTTTGTCAGTCATCTTTCTTAGGTATTTGGCAGGATGTCCTGTTCTCTACAGTCCTTCGTGCTTATCTTCTTCTCTGTTTTTCACTTTTCACTCCAGTGCTTCCAAAATGCAACTAGATAATTTTCTTTACACCTTTGATGTCATGTTGCCCGTAATTGAAGTGGTTTTGTTTGGTGGCGTCATCAGTTACAAGATACTTGTGCTGTTTGCTATGCTTTCTGTACACGTAACACTAACTTGCCTAAAACATAAATATTAAATATATCATGTTTACTGCACATGTATATTTACAGACATCATAGCTGTCTGCTTTTAGCTGTGCAGGGGAAGAACAGAAAACCTTCTGTATATTGAATCTAAACATTCAGTTAAATTAAATCTTGATAGTACTCAAGTTGAGATTACTTCTATAAGATAATCCACATACCTTTGTAAAATGAAGGTGAATTCAATTATGTTTTCATGTCGACAAATCACAGGCTCAGATGAAGAGGAAAAATAAATTGTGCAAACCATAGAAAATGTGAAAAATACTCAGTTGACAGGTTGATTAGAAAATGTACCTGGGCTTTTGATGAATTATGACCTGAACTTGAACTCCCTGGGTAATGTTGTGGTTAAAAGCTTCATGTCCTTTTGGGTTCTGGTAGCAGTAGATAGGATTACTTCTGTGTATTGCAGAGACCATGGAATGCTGTGCTCAGTTGTGCCTGTGTTTTCAGAAGGAATTGAAATGTGATGATGAAACTAAATATGGTTTAAAACCCAAGTTTTCTGTCCAAGAGGTTTTTTTTAAGTACACTGCGATACTGGGAAAAAGATAAAGCTGAATCTTGTTCAGAGCCTATATATATATAGGCTCAGAATGTATGTATGTATATGGGATCTGAACCTATATACATAACAAAATAATAAGAAGATACCTGATAGTGGTCTCCTCAAAAATGTGAATAGCTAATTCTTTATCATGATGAAAGTGTTAAGTCATATTTAAATGTCTTTATTATCAGTTGCAGACCAGTTGCTTACGCAGAGGCTACTGGTGTGTGAAAACTCAGAGTAAAATAAAGAACAGACTAAATGAAGATGGCTTTATTTTAATATGCACAAATTCCTTTCATAGCACAATTCTTGTTTTATATCGCATGTATAATAGGATAGTGCCAAAATACAGTGAATTGAAGATTAAATTCCCCTTTATAATATTTCAGCAGCAAGCTCCACTACTTTCTTTCTTCTGACATAGAATTTTAAATGTAACAGTCAGCAAAGCTGTGGGGTGCCTTAATCCTGCCTTTGCAGTTACTAGAAATATAACTTTGCATCAAACATAATGAAGCTTGAAGGCTATAGTTTACAAAATATGCTTTATTTATTTTTGTGTAAAATTCTTAACTGGAAGAAACAATTTTTGTATAAGCAGCTATGAGTTTAGTTATCTAATTTTTATCAGATAAATAATTAACAGATAAATTTATCAGATAAATTATAACAAACATGCATATATTTCACTGCTTTTCTCTGTCCTCTTCTGTATGTACAATCCATTGGGTGTAGTTGGGAAAGTTTATATATAGAGGTACAACACCCTTTAAGTTGTCTTCTGTGTGGGAAGATCAGAAGATAAAATTATTTTATTACTGTGCTTTAGATTTTACATGTTCAATTAAAAACTATATATATTGAGAATTGTTTAATGGGATTTTCATAAATACATTGATAACTTCATGCTGCTTCTCCTGGCATGTAGTAGTTCAGAACTGTGGTCCTGTGGTATCAAAATCCATGATCTAGAACTATCTTGACTGCTTGTCATTGTTCAAGTCAGCTAAATTTTGTCTACTGTGATTTTTTTTTTTTTTATTTTTTTTTTAGGATACTGAGGAAGGAGCCCCCCCTTCT
Source organism: Falco naumanni (assembly GCF_017639655.2). Taxonomy (NCBI): domain Eukaryota; kingdom Metazoa; phylum Chordata; class Aves; order Falconiformes; family Falconidae; genus Falco; species Falco naumanni. The sequence goes on along the minus strand of NC_054054.1, from coordinate 5,236,688 downwards.
TTAATTGAAATTTTCTGCTACTTTTTTTTTTTTTTTTATATCGGGCTTGAAATTGAGGGGTTTATTTGTGCTTTTGAATGCACTAATTTCTGTGCACTCAAAGATTTCTTTGACGACTTAATACTGTCACTTCAGAAGTGCTACCATTGTTATAGCCATTTTTTGAATTCTATTAACAACTTTTCTGTTAGTCCAAGAACAGTGAATACATAAGACTATATCCTGAAGAAAGATATGTCAGGTGTTTTCTTGAAACTATGGTTTGTCTAATCAAGCACTGCTTTCTCTACAGTGCTACAAAGAATCACTTGCCAAACCGCTTGGTCATAGACTTTTTCCAGCATTTAAACACAGCAGTTCTTAATCTCTGGAATAAACTGGACTTTTATTAATGCAAGTTCTGTCTGCTTTATACAGATCAATATGATTATCTACACAAGCAGAAATAGCCTTTCTAGTTCGGTTGTTTGCTCAACAGAGCCAGTAATAGAAGCATTTGCTGTGTCTGTGTTCTACCTAGGCCTTTGGAAAGGCATCCTTTCTTTAGCTTGTAATGCGAGTGAGAGGGATCAGCAGGGTGAGTGAAATAAGACAGATCTTTAAGGCCAAACCAACAGTAGGACTTGAAACAATTCAATTTCTAAGCATGTACAGAAGTCAACTCTACAGTATGTGCTGGAAAAGATACTTACCAACCAAAGAATTGGGTATGGTTTTCTTTGGTGAAGGAGAGCTACCCAGTGAAGAATGCTGATGGCAGGACCAGGCTTGCTTTCCTGAAGTTCTCAGTAGGGGCATATTCAGGGCTTGTAACTCTGAGGATTTTTCTGGTAGTAAACATTTAACTAAGTGCAGTTAAACAATAGAACTTTTCCTCCTTGTATAGCAGCATGATAAAATGTCAGGAAATGAAAGAACTGGATTCAGTCTCCCCTTGCCATGTGTTCTAGCCCAGTGTTTTGTCTTGCAGAATACTCGAGTTTTGACTGCTCAAAGTGTGACAGTTAAGTGTGCCTGTTTTGTTAAGATGGCCTTTCACATTTCCATGGATCAGCAAAGGATCCAGAGCAAGGGCACTTACCTGGGAGGGCCAGTCCCAGGTTACAGTCTGCTTGAAAGGCTGGGTAAATACTCCAGCCTTTAATGCTTCAGTAAGTGAACATACAAGAGTCTCCCACACCCTCTATCTAACCACCGAGCTGTTCTATAAAAGGCTGACACCTCAGAAGGTAGTGCTGTTGTGCTGCACTTTGGGCCTTGGCTACCTCTGTAAGGAATGTTCCGGAGCATGCTAACTGCCTCTAGCCCACAGGTAATAAATAGAAATTCTTAGTTACTGAATCCTGACTGAACTCTGTTGTGAATGCTGTGGCGTTCAGCTGCCAAGATTTCTGATCAGTTCCAGAGGTGTGTTAGGTGCCTATGATTTTTTAATTGGCAAAATCTAGGTTTATTAGATAATTTAGGTTCCTCTAGGCTTAGATGACAGGTAAGAGTGATTGGTTTGGTCACAATTACACTTGCCCGCACTTTGAGTCAACCTTTTAACTTGCATGTGCATACTGTACCCTTAGCTTGGTATTACTAAAACCAAGCAAATTTACTTCAGTATTACATGTCATGTCAGACCTACACTATTAACAGCCATTTAAGAAACTCAGTCTAGAACAAGAGTTAGCCATGGGATAAGGGACCTGGAGAATTGGGCAGAAGAGGAACCTCATGAAGTTCACAAAGGGAAATGCCAAGTCCTGCACCTGTGGAGGAATAACCTCCTGCACCAGTACACACTTGGGGCCAGACAGCTGGAAGACAGCTCTGCAGGGAAGGACCTTGGGATCCTGGTGGTCAGCAAGCTGACCATGAGCCAGCAAGCATTCACTCACAGCAAAGCAAGCCCGTGGCATCCTTGGCTACATTAAGGAGAGTTTTGTCAGCAGTTTGAGGGAGGTGATCCTTCTGCTTCACACTGGTGAGGCCACACTTGGAGTATTTGGGACTAGTTCTGGGCTCCTCAGTTACATGAAAGGCATGGACTTGCTGGAACTCCTCCATGAAGATTAAGGAACTAGAGGATTTTTCATGTAAGGAGAGACTGAGAAAGCTGGGATTGTTTAGCTAAGAGAAGATAATGCTCATGTTGTGGGATCTTACCAATGTCTGTAAATAACTAATGGAGTAAGTAAACATCCTTCCTGGTAATGCTCACTGACAGGACAAGAGACAGTGGGCGCAAGCTGATATGTGTGAAATTCTGTCTGAACACAAGAAAATTTATTGAGTGATTAAACACTGGAAAAGGCTGCCCAGAAAGATCTGTAAAATCTCCATCCTTTTAGCTGTTAGACCAAAGTGGACATAGTCTTGGGCAACCTGCTGTAACTGACCATGCTTGAGCAAGGTGTTGCTCTAGATGAGCTCCAGAAGGCCTTTCCAACCTCACTGTTGCTGTAATTCCATGAATACATGATAGGGATCTTCAGACTTGAAGAATGCACAGAAAAGAACTGAAAAAGAATATAGTGCATCAGAACAATGCATTTATTTAATCTGATTGCTCCTGTAGTTGCTTTTGGTCAAAACTTTAGTAGTGCTAGAAATAAAATGAATACAGCTGATGTGGGAATAAAGTAGATAGTGCAGTATCTTCATCTGAGGATGAATTGCATGGTAATGTTTGACACAAAAATAGAGCATATTATCTTCCAAATACTAATACATTTAAAAAAAATTCTGAGCAGACAACATAACTAAACATTAGGAATAACAGCTTTAAAACTTGTAACCACATAATGTCACTGTATGTACATCACTCAAGCATTGCAGTAAAATTTCTACACCAACTTTGCATATTATGTTGGAATTGTACAACTTAAAGATATCAAAGATAACCCTTGAAACCATAGGGGATGCAATGTACTTTTTGAGTTGTAAAAGGAAAGTATGCTCCAGGGTAATTTTTGCTACCTCAAACAAGCTGTGAGCTTACTGGAGGGAATAGTCAATAGTACAACTGCTGCATGGGAAATGAAATTAATTAAACCACTCTTCAGTTTTCTACTCATTTGAGCTCATATTTTCAAATCGTGTTGTCTTGCTTTTTCTGGCTATTTTGTTGTGTGTGAATTTCATGCAGGTACTGTCTGTGTTATCTCCAGTTACTAAAGGCAATTGGGAAATTTACTTCTTTAAGCACAAATCTTTAAAATGTGACAAAAATACTATGTATTCTGGATTATGTGTTTGATGTATTATGTTAGTACTTCATCTAAAATTAATTACATGCCTCTTGGGGAAGGCACAGATGATTTATATATAATAGCAAGCATGTTCACAATACTTGGTTTAATCTTTAAGGACTTGAACGTACTCCTACCAGCTTGTTTATACTACAAACTAATTTTTTTAGAGCATTTGAGGAAGACAATAAGTTGAAGCACTTGTATGCAGTGATGATCAGCCATTTTTAAATTATTCATTTTAGTCTATCTTGAGACAAATTTGAGATCCAGTTACATTGGTTCCTACTGGAATCACTCTAGAGTTCTGTGAAGAGAAATAAGTAATTTGAACTTACCTTCTGTATAACAAACGTGCTCGGCACAACTATATTCTTAAGTAGGTTGTAATTTTACAAAGTGCAGTTTTAAAGGTATTTACGTGTTTACAAACATAGTTAGTATGGATTTGTTAGGTGACGCTGCTAGTCAATTTGAGAAATTCTTTTCTTTAGACTCTATCAGCAAAAACCAGTTGTCTTAAAGAAATATTCCCACCCTGTCCACAAAAGGGTTTGGACTAGTGAAATACTATGACCATAATTATTTCTTTGGAGTGAGTTGGAAGCATATTTATGGGAGGGTATTAACCTACTGAATCAAGTTATATTTGAATTTCTAATTGTCATAAAGCCAGTCTTTTACATATGCTAAATTAAATAGTTCATTAGAAAACTTGTCTTAATTTTAATCAAGACCGATTAAAACAGCACCAAAATTATTTTTATTTAGATACTAAAAATGAAGTTGTTTATATGACTGGACCAAATTTTAGACTGTTTGAGTAGAGCTTCTTGAGAAATCTATTTTTCCACAGCTTTCAGAAGTGCATACACTGATTAAGGTTCTGACATACTCATTCTAATGTCTGTCTTTTTAAGCATTAAACTCCTTTCAGTCCTAGAGCTATAACTGTATTTGCAGGTAAAAAGAATACTTAAGACTTCATTCTTAAAATGAAAAAAGTCTTTACTTAAAAGCAATAGCCTCAATGGTTGCATCCCATGTTCAAGTAGTCTCTATAAATGGCATTTATCAGTCCAAAAGAATCCTGAACACAAACATTCAAGTCAGTAAAATACTTTAGGAACACGAACAACTCAAAACAGCGGTACTCAGCAGCCATTATACACTACCAGCTCTCTGGCATTTCTATATAGCTTCCATTTACTACATTTCTGGGATTTACTTGGGCATCCACTTGGATAGATCAAATGTCATTACATTTTCATAGAACTCAATATAAAAGATTCAACCTTGCCATGTCTCTGTTTCTGTTGCATCACTCTCCGAACTATCAAGCTCCAACAAGGTCTTTTTACCATCTCATACCAACATACTCTTCATGACAGTCCCTCTGCTGCCTTGTCCTGGTCTCTTCTCACCAGGGCACTTGTTCTCTTTTCTCTCTTCTCTCTGCTTCTTCCTCCTTTCTCTTCATTGGCTGCCCAACCCCTTAACAGAACCAGCCACACCTGCACCTTATCTACATCGGCCAACCCGCTGCCCCTGAAGCCAGCCCACAGTTGTAGATTATCAATGCTAATTAACCCAGCATCATTCCTCTACATGTTTCCACTTTATAGTTTTGATTTGGTATATATTTGATCTGGGTTCATAAACCTAAAAGCTTGTCTAACAGTTGACTGTCCTTCAGTTGTACTAGTCAAGTTCTGATGTGACATTTGTAAACTTACCACTTACTAATATATTTGAAAGCTATTCTATTTCTCAAGTACACTAAATCATCAGAATCTCAACTTAAAGCAGCCGTTTAATGAATGGAAAATGCTAGTAGGGACAAGAAAGCGAATTCCATTTGCCAAACGAGGGGTGGACTTCTGTCTAGAGTTTTACAACATCTTTGCATTGCATATATGTCTTGCCTCACCACTTATTTTTTTATTTCCCTTTTTGTTTGGAGATTTTTCCATATGCATTTTTAAATACAAATGAGATGCATTTACATTGCACAGGAGAAAATGACACAAAAGGTATTAGCTGTTTTGGAACACCTTACATCCATGTAGAGATGGCACACTGTTACATTGTTTGGGACATTTAGCAAAGCTTTGTGCAAAGCTGAAACTTAAGTCTTTCAGGATTAAAAAAAAATAATAAAAATTTCTTCCTTCCGATAGTAATGTGAATTAGACTAACTACCAAAGACATGTCGCTTCACTCCATCCTGCTCTGGTCAGGCATATTTTATTTTTTTTTAATGAACTCTGCTTCAAATCTAAAATATTCTTTGCCACAGCATGCTGACTTCCAAGCTGGTAAGTTGTAATCACCATTTACACTATCATTCAGAAAAACCAAATGCTGCTGTGGTTTTTTTTCACTTAGAAAATGCTGGTACTCATTTCTTCATGGCCTACTTATGTAGGCAAGATTCTGGAGGTGTGTTGTTTCTGATGTGGCCAGTCTATAGTTTGACTTAACTTATTATTGTTTTGTTTGTTAATTACAGTGTCTTTGCCCAATTAAACTCAGCTCTTAAAGGACCCGAGTTCTCACTCATTTTCCAGGAAAGAGAGTCTAGATTTCTCATTTTTGCCACTAAGTAATTATACAAAATTATCTAACTCCAGACTGTTGTTTTCGCCTAGGCTGTGCTTAAAAGAATAAGCATTTCTCAGTTCTCAAAAGGTAAAGTGTAACAGCCTACACATAAGCAGTAATTCCTGTGTGGATTCTGAGGCTTCTTTAACAGCTAGCAAGGAGATACTGGTGCATGAAATAGGGAGGGACATAAGTGCTCTCATGCCTTGCAGGTTTTTTCTGCCATTACTTTCTTCTCCTGAGCTGGCATCTCCTAATATATGAGGTCTGATTATATTGCTTGGTTGTGACAACTTTAAAAATATAAAAACTAAATCTGGTGTAACTGTGATAATTCTTGCAAGATCTCTTTATAAAAGGAAATATACCATGTCAGTTATATTCCTGCTCCTAATGAAATAAAATCAGTTTTTCAGGAATTACTAGAAATGGGATTTTCTGCACTGATCATCTGAAGGAATATAGTTATAAACTGAAGAATTCACTAGTACAATGTGCGTTCATGCCGGGGAAGCTCTGCCTCTAGTCTGTAAAGCCTGAGTCCTTTTGTGAGTGTGTACCATGCTTTAAAAACGTCATTATCAAATGTTGTTTCTGTTTCAATGTAGTTGAAATGGTTTCCAAGTGAGGCAGCTAGTGCCGTTGTGTTTACTCATATTCCAATACAGATTGTGGATAGGCTATTGCTTACACTTAGACAGGGATGCAGAAGAATACTGACTGTACATACCCTACTCTTGATAGTCTGTGAGTAGGCAGGTGCTTGCTCAGACTTGGATGGTACTTCCCCTGTGGCGCAACTTTATGTTCATTTGTCTGAAGTAATAGCTTTGTTTCCACAGTTCAGAGAATCTTTCATTTCTACTGTTCATGCTGATTAGTGTAGCTAATTGGAATTCCTGTAGTGACTTGAGCTTATTTTTCACAAAAAAATCAAACTGGTTTTCCATTCCTCCGTTCATTAATCAGTTATGTCAACTTAATATTTTCAGTGTTAAACTCGAAAGCCCTAAAGCTTCTGTGGTAAGCAGTACGTGGTGAAAATGCATCTACCTCATCAGTATGCTCAAGAACACATTTTCGTATAAAAAATTAAGGAGTTATAAGAATTGGTGAGCTTTTATGGGTAACAGAGGCTTTAATCATTAAATATGGAAATAGATACTTGTCAGCTCTTTGGACCTAATGTGTAGTTCATAATAATCACAACTAGAAGTTGAGTAAGCATTGTAAGATTGAGCGGTTGAATAGAGGGATAGTTTAGTCCATGTTCTACATAGAAAGTAGAGGCAGGTGGAAATGTGCCAGATTGTGTATACATGCACTGATGATAGCATTCTGTTAGTTTTCTACAGCTTGAAATGCTGTTTCTGGTTATATTACAAAATAAATGCAAAGGGCGCAGAAAGTCCATCTCCATACACTTGATCAAGATGTAAGTTGGAACGTTGCTGTCTGAGTTAATGGTCCTTTAGTATTCAGCACAGGGCTCAGCTGCATCCAGACATAAAAGCTAAGGAGTAACAGCAGAAAAATGAGAGGGGGAAGAAATGTTTTCAACAGAGTAACCTTGATGTTTTCCTTGTAATACAGCAGCTATTTATTTTTAACTGTAAAGATAAATAGTTTATTTTAAAACCAATTGATCTGGAAGCCAATATACACAAATTCATATTAAAAACCTAGATATTACAAATCATGTTTTTGAGAAGGATAACATTCAGAATTTAGATGGAAAAGCAAGTTGCCTGTTTATGACAAACTATATTAGCAAATGTTGCTGCTTTTGTGGGGGTAATTTCAAGTACTAGAGACTTTTACAGCTGTTTCAATAAACAGAATAGAGTTGTGATTTATGTGTTATGTAAATAACTATAAAGACTGCTAAGGCTTTGATATTTCTAAGTATAATGTGCCTGAGTTTTCCAGATGTGGATCATTTGTAGACATTTGCATTGTATGATACAATTTTAAACATTTTGTTCATTATCTTCTATGAAAAGCTCTTTGATAATTTTTTTAAGACCTCTCCTAAGTTTTCTAGTTTGGTGCTATCTCTGATTTTCTTCTGGAACTTGGTGCTTGGTGTTTAGATTTTTCTTTTTGTTTTGGTTTGGTTTGTTTGTTTGTTTCTCTTTACTTACATGTGGTGATTTGTAAGAATACCTGTGCTCATTTGGAAAAGAAATTCAGTATTTTCCTTTCTTCTGTTTGTGGCGAAGCTTTAAAATGAGACCTAGAAAAGCCTACAAAAGTCTAAAAAACAAAGTGGCTTTGTAAAACTGAGTTTTGAACACTGCAGCTAGAATTATTGGTAGTATAACTAGTTTCAGAGTTAGACTTCCTTTTTGTTGCATTTTGTTTTAATTGAAAGGAATTGGATAGCACGAGATACCAGATACATACTGAAGCCTTTGAACTGCTTTAAGGCTTGTTAATTCTATGGGGAGAGCTAACAACAGATGTTGGGTCTTAAGCGAATCCACTGGATCCCTCTGATACATAGATCACAGGTTGGAGTGATCTTTGTGCTACTTCTGGTAGGGATTAGAGAACACTTATTTCCAGGCTGGCTGTTGCTCTGCAGCATACATACCCTAGGAAGTGAGTTTGTGCAGTTTTAGATTATTAAGCTTTTGAGTGAAAGTGTCTAGTTATCCACTATGGTGTATATTTCACAATGTTCAATGTACATTTGTAACAAACTTGCATTGAATCCCAACTTGTGCTATTAAGGAATGGCAGACATGTAGTATGAGCTGAGGAATGTCTTACAGCGTCAGTGAGATAAGCAGGTTGGTTTTTACTTGCTTAGGGTGGTGATAACTCCCTGAGACTGAATCTGATTTGCTTAGGTTCAGACTATGTTAGTACAATCACCGAGCTCCTTTTCACAGCTTGAGTTACGAGATGAGTAAATTCGTGCAGATCTGCAGTAATGTAAGCATATTTTCTTTCCTGACTAAGGTCAGTGGCGATTGGTTGCAACAGAAAGTATCAGGTAAGGGATATCTCTGGTATCTGACTACCCTGAGTTTGTGAACCTTGTTTTAAGATGCCTTGTCTGGAATACATATTTTATAAGCTGCATGAACAGCCAACTGATCTAGAATATTAGGACCTGTTTGAAATTTCCTAATACTTGCTGGGGTCTAGGAGTTGAGGGCAAAAAGCAAGGAAAAATTCACGAAGGTAAAAAAAATATCTTTTGCCTTTTACATTCTCAAGACAGTGAAAACAAACTAGTCAGGCTCCCTTAGGAAAAGGAACTCTTGTCTCTGGTTTCTAAATTTGGACATTCTCTTGTTTTCTCTCTCTGCTTTTTCTTCCTTAAACTGGGTTAAGGTAACCTGACCAAATCATCTGTTGAGCTGAGCAGTTTATCACTATTGTGACGATACAGGAAGGGTATAAATGATGAAGATGCTCAAAGTGCCTTATTCCCACACTCAGGAGTCACTTATCATGGACACTTTAATATTAATGTGGATTCCTGGGGAGCAGCAATTGATGTTTTACCAGTTTTCAGCAGCATACTGTATGAGCATGAAGAAAAGAACCCTTTCAGGAAAGGCTGCAGTTTTTAAAGGTTACGCTCTTCATTTTTGAGTCACGGGAGTTTTAAGACCTAATGAACTGTTTATCTCTGAACTGAAGTATGTTCCTGCAATGAAGAATCCCTCTACTGAGGAAATACCTGTGTTTCTGTTATTATACTGGGTATCCATTAGCCTGAAGGGTGATTTTTAACTGTGGTTGCTCAAATGCACTGAACATCTCTTCCCATGCTTGCACCTAAAGCTCGGTCAGTACAACTTCATGTGTCTTCCCCTGGTGACATTAGCAATAACTTTCTTGTATAGTTGCCTAACTCATGTTCTGTCCATTATCACAATTCAGAAACTACTTACTTCACATCCAAGTGAAGATTCCAGTAAAGGTTGAGCTAGAAATTGCTCTCTGAATATATGGCACTAATTCTGCTCCCTTATTCTAAACTACTTGAAATGCTTTCCTCCTGTGCAAGGAGGTGGGATGGCGTCCTATTGTTTGTATTGTGTCCTGAAGTATCCTACTATCATATGGAATTAGTTAATTTATCTTTTTAAAACTACAAAGGGCAAAACTGCTTGTTTGACTATGAAACTTCACCCTATGTATGTGATCAGAAGGTTTTAACTGTTTGTTGGTGTTTTTTTAGTACTTCCGGTTCAGAATGGGAAAAAAAAAAAAGTAGTAAAAAAAAAGTAAAGGCAGTGCTTTTAACATCAGATAACCACTTAAGTGTTCTTTTTTCCCCCCCTTAGGCACATCCTACTTGCTGTGCTAGGAACTGCTTTTTTTCTTCTTTTTAATAGGCTTTTAACGTACTTCTTCAGATTAATCAAGAAGTGTTTAGATAAACGACTTTGTGATACAAAAATGTTAGCAGCACAACTGGTTAATACTGGGGTTTCTGGTTTAGTAGAAAGTGGAGAGAATCATTGTCTGAAACTTCCCCTGAATTTGACCTTGGCAAACTTGGCAAACACTTCATTCTCTGAAGGAAGCCTATCCTTTTGTCTGATGTAAATAAAACTAAAGTGTAAAAAGTGTTAGCTTCACAAAAGCAGTTTTTACTACTTTATACTGTGTTAAGTGGTTACACAAAAGGAAAATCTGGCGGGGATTGCTGTGGAATATTCAAGTCAGTGTTTTTCTAGATTACTTCAGTGGAATACATACTTTTCTTTGGCAGCTAAGATAACCAACTTCATATCACAAACATTTGCAGTGGATGTAATAAATTTAGTTTTTATCTTTGTTTAATATCAGTTTGGTCAAACTACTATCTGCTTCTTTAAATATAAGGGCATTCTTCTCCCCCCACATCTCAAAACAGTTGTCTTAGAATGCTTAACGCAAATAATGCAACCATGGTATTCATGTTTTGGAAAATCAGGAGTGCCTCTTGAGTGTTTAATAGGTCCTATTTGTTTGATTTAGGAATTTTTTTTCTTTTTTATAGAACTTAAGTTATTAACTTTATTATTGACTGGCTGGACTTGTTTGGCTGGTTGCTTCTGAAAGGAAAAGAGGAAGTTTTTTACTGTCAACAACTTAAAGCCACTCTTGCTAGCCCTTAACAAAATGGCATTAGGCTAGTTTAAGGCTGTTGCTGTTGTTGGGATACTAGCCATTCAGGGCTTTCCAGGGCACTGGATATTCCATACAACTTGATTAGTACAACAAATGCCAAAGTAACTTCTGTTTGGGTTGCTGGAGCATTGACAGAAAACAAATTGAAGAAATCACAGGATTGCTACATAACTGCTCAGAACCATGTCCAGACAGATTTTGAGCATCTCCAAGGCTAGAGATTCCACAGTCTCTCTGAGCAACCTCCTCCAGTGTTCAAGCATTGTAAAGTTATGTTATGTTTAAATGGAATTTCCTGTGTTTCAATTTGTGCCTAGTGCTTTACTGTTCTTTTACTGGATACCACTGGGAAGACAAGGGGAAGGGAAACTGAGATGTCTTCCAACCTCTGTGCTTTGACTAGCCATATTCTCTGCAACCATATACTTAGCCAGGTTAGCCTTGTCATTTTTCAAAACAATGCTTGTTACATTCATGTGTTTTAATGGTCATTTACAAAAGCTATCTTTAATGTCTTAAATACTTCCAGTGCAATGCTTTCTGTCTTAGAGAATCAACTACCCATTTTATCCCAGTGATGCGGGTTTCATCTTTATGACAAAACACCTGCTTAAATCTGGTAACTGTTGTTAGTTTTTATGAAGAGCAATGCCTGTACTGTAATACAGATGAATTTTCATCCACTGCCATTGTGGAGACAGTTACAACCTGTTCTAGTGTGGACTCTAGGATGTAGATACTCTTGGATGTCATGAACCTGTGTTCTCATGGTAGAGTTCTGAATGGAGTTCTTCACAATTAGCATGATTGCAATGCTCATGTCTATGGGCACAATATGTAAAGTAGGCTTTTATGCAAGTTTTGGCTGAATCCTGTAGCCTGCAACTTTTGATCTAGAAGAGAACATTTTCACCCAAATAAACAAATTGTGAAAATGAACGTGTGTTTCTAATCTTAAATTTTTCTACAGTAGTGAGTGCACTGAAACTAACAGATACTACAGGTGGCTAATTTACAGCTGTGTGCAGTATGTGTTCCTTTTAGCATGTGACTAACATCTAAGTGGCTTCAGTGTATTAAATTTTCAAGTGGAATACAAAAATGCAATTAAAAATCCCTTTTAAAATTTAAAAACTGCATTTAGTAAACACCTCAAACTGTTAGGAGGAATACTAGGTATATTTGGTAATGGTGGAGGTGGTTGGCAGTTACAATGCGTTCTTTTCTATTGACTTTCAAGATAGAGACTGTAAACTTAATGTACTTTTTGAAGTTATACACTGTATAAAAAGTAACAGCCAAAACTTAAAAGCAAACAGAAACCTTGTATCACTGCAGGAAAATGTTTAGAGGGGGACCTAGCAGACAGTAAAATGAGTGTGCTGGTGTATTGATGTAATTTGTCCCTGAAATCTAACTTGTTTTTGGTGCAAGTGAAGATTGTATGTCATATCCAACAACTAAGTAAAGAGAGTTAAGATTTAATATGCATGAAAGCTGAAACAGCTATGCAATTTGGCCTTCTGAAAAATGCAGTCCACTTCATCTTCTGTTATTCAAATTAACTTTGCCTCAGTGATAATGTGAGAAATCCAACAATCACATAGAAATACACCCAGATTTTCAGACGTGGGTGGTGTTTTCAGGATCAGGAATAAAAAAGTGGAGTTGCTGCCATGCCAGTGACTACCTGCTGTGAAACCTGGCATACATTTGCCTTCATTCTTGGAACTGTTTCTGTAAAAGCTGTGCTTCTGAGAATGACAGGAATGAACTGTTCAGACAGGAATGCTGATTTGCCCAGCATAGTGATACACTCCCTAGAAAAGCTGCCTTTGTGTTTAAGGGATGCAGATTAACACACACAAGAATTTCTAGTAAGCCATCTAATACCAGTTACTCATTTAAATATTTATCCCATGAAAATACAACATACTTTATATGGTCAAAATAAAACAGTAAAAAGTAAAAAGAAGCTGGTGTGTCAGAACGTCTAATATGATTATAGACCTTTTGGATTTACACAGTTAAATTTCAGTCCTACAAAGTTGCTGGATCTTTCTCTACATGCTGATTTCCCTCTGCTCATGTTAACTTCACTGGGTATAAAGGATGTTTGTCTTCACTATCCAAATGGCCTGATGCTATGCAGGGCAAAATAGGCACTGTGTTCATATGAGTCCTCACTTGAGCCTAAACAAACACAGCTTTTAGTGCACATAATTTATTTTGGTGTTCTGAAATGTGCATATTCTTTTGAATATATATTTTGAAATGTACCATGTCATTGTGTGGTAGTGATTATTGGAAGTCTTCAGGATTGCTTAATCTCCATGCTTCTCTCAGCACTGGAAGCTTGCTGAGGGCTAAAGCTTATTTGTAAATGCACCTCAGAGATGAGATTAACTTGGAAATAGCAGCAAAGTTTCACAAGAAAATGCTTCATAGTGAATTTCCTAGAATATTAGTGTGATGGGAGGGGAGCTACGATTCATCTTGACTGAGGAAACAACTAAACACCTGCTATGTCAGTATTCTGGTTTATGATGCTAAGCAATAGACAAAGGAGTCTTGGCTATCATTTATGATGATCACTGGTTAGAGCTACCTGTCATAAACTATGGCAGTGGAACATAAATTATGTCAGTGGAACTAAGAATTCCTGGGCAGGGCAGTTTCCAGCTGAGGAAAGGCTTTTCCAATTGTTATGGCTTTTGCCAATAAAACTTATTAAGGCAAAATCATAAGTAGACATCTTTGTGATGGATTGCACCAGAGTGACAGTATCAGTAATCGTAATACTGGGAATCCTGTTGCCTTGAGTCTGTAGAAGAAGGAGCGTTCTTCTCATGGGAGGGGATGTGTTGTTGCATTACTTTACAGTGGCAATACAGAAATCCTGAGGGGAGTTCCTGTTAAGCAGGACTAAGTTTTAGCTATATACTTTAGGGTTTTTCTAGTGATGTTTTACATGTATCTTTCAACTTCCAGATTAAGATATTTTAACCTAGATTCAATGCTGGCTAGGTTGAAATAATCAGTGGAGGGCTGACTTAACTTTATGCTGAAAGTTTTTCAAAGATCAAAGAATTTTTTGCTCGTCTTTCCAAACATAATCTATTCCCTGAAGCACAGAAAGTACATGTAAGAGAAATGCTGTATACTAATGATGCTCAGCAAAACCATTTGGTGTGCTAGAAATCGTAGTAGTAAAAGCTTTGTGTCATCTTAGTTCTGGGACTCGTAACGGCTGCTGTACTACCTGAAAAAGATGTAATTTCTTACAGTTAAACATATTAGTCTTCTGTTAAGGTTTGGAGTCCTACTTCTTGAGAGGAGCAGGGAAGCAAGAAAAAGATAATTGCCTTAAAGAGAAGAATTAAATTCAATGATTAATGTTAATTTTCAGCTCACTCTGAGTGTACAAGCTCTCCTAAAAATGAGGTGGTGGTTCCTTATGCAGCAGGTAAGTGAAAAATACAAATTCAAAATCATTTGTGATTTAAAGTGATTACATTAATCTGGTTTTGTGATCTTTCAGTCCATGTCATCATTGCTTTATTAATACACTTAGATCATGTTCTTTCAGGTAATGTATTCTTATGCTACAGAGTGCAATGTAATCTTTTTTTACAAAAAAGACTTAATATGCAACTCTTACAGATTAATGCTGTCCCCATTTACAGTTGTTCTTGAGCCTTAAGTGTTGTGAGGGAGTTAATTTTTTTCTGTATCTTAAACCAATTGATGTATTTAACTGCAGTAATACCTAGGCCAACCCCACTACTCTAAATTGTACCTCTTGTTTGTTATATACTATTGAGAGAAAGGGTAAATGCTTGCACTGGCTAGGGACAGTGATTTTGCATAGGTGGCAGCTGGGATGATATGTGGCCTGTAGGATGTGTTCTGCAATCAGGCAAATCTGTATGGCCATAACTGTAGATTTCAACCTCTTTACAGCATAAGATCTAGCATTTTAGAAAACAAATGTACTGCTAAAATGTGGTGGAAGTGATCCAGAATAGAAATGGAACCTTACAATGTTACCTTTACAAGTATTTTTCGTAACTCCTACCTGTAGAACATAACCATTATGAATGCTGGGTACCCAGTGAATGCTTTTCATTGTATTAATAATCCACGTTTTTTAATGGAACTGTAACTGTTTCAACTGTGTAGATAACGCTGTCTAAGAGAATTAAATTATCTGTTTGGAAGAAGGCAAACTTATTTCTAAGTATGTTTTAGGACTGTGTCAGCTTTCAGTTATGCCACAGCTTTTTATAGCTTGAGTGGTGCTAATGATCTCATTCTCTTAACCTGATGATAATAATGGAGTACCTTGATTAACTGGAATGTCAGCTCCTAATTGATACGGTGGTTAAAATTAACAGCAGTGCAAGAAGTTGCCACCCTGTGCTTTATCTTACCTTATACAACCAAATAACTAAATAGGATGATAATTTGACTTAAGGAAAAAAAAAATCATTGGAGAATGTCATAATAAGTCTGTGAACAACTTCTTTAGGAAAAAAATCTGCACTATTTTTCAGAACACTTAAAAATAAGTGAGACAGATCCAATACAGATGTGACCAAAAATACTGCTAGTATTTTGACTTCTCTCCACAGACCATATATAGTGCAGGCAAGAGGAGCACTACTGCTTTTAAGGATAGCAGAGCTGCCCTGAGAGGGGAAAAGACTAGACAAATTTATTTGTAAAGGGAGATTTTAGAATTGGTACACTGAGATCTGGATAACTCCTTTAAAGCAGGTAAAGGACTTCATAGATCTTAGGAATACTCTCTTTGGGTGACTACTGTTAGTTTAGTTTAAGCTGACCTAGATGGGGAGAGGTTAGTGTGCTGTTAGCAGTTCCTTAGGTTGACTGCTACTCTGAAGTCCATCTGGTCTGTTTCATCCCTGCCCCAACTGAAAAAAAAAAAAAGACCAATGGGCAAGACTTGTCAAATTGGTAAGATACCTGGTTATATTTCTGTATTTCTGCAAGCTTTGAGATGCTAAAAATATAAGTGAGGTAATATAACTTTATAGACAGTTTGTTAGAATGGAACCAAATTCTTGTTTAAATAGACAAGGCTCTATAACAAGACTTTGATATGGCTAAGCTTCTTTTTAAAGTGCTTTTCTGTGCTTGAGTTTACTTTTGACCATCAACTCACTATAGGCAGATGCCATTAAAGAGAGCAGAGGCTTTTCAATAGCTTTTAAAAACTGGCAGAAGGGATCTTAACTGCATCATCAGCTTTTCAGCTGAAGTTTGAGCATCCTTATAGTGATATGTAAATCAGCATGAAATTGTGAAAGGCAAATATGATGGTACCCTTTAACAGTAACTGGAAGACTTAGTTGAGTGTTAAAGCAGACACTGATTTCTCTTGCTGAAATGGTACTGAGAGGAATTTTGTGAGAAGTTAATGATAAACATCAATTAACACAATTCTGAAGCATGTTAAACTTGAAGGTACTAAAACTAGTGCAGGGCTTTTGAAGAAATTCAGACTAGGTCCTTCTCAGTTTAGCACATCAAACACTGACTTCTCATCATAGTTTTCTATACACTGATCCAGCTACTTACTCAGTTAAGGCTCCTACCTACCACTTAACCAAATGTTAGTGCTAATTCTGGCATCTCCTGTAGGTGGGAGCCCTAGCAGTGGAAGAGGCTGAGTTGTTTTTCTGTTCTCTTCTGAAGTATGCTCTTAGCAAGCCAGTCTTTCAACAGACTATATATAAACTAAGCTGATGAATCTCAGAAATGTACATACCACTTTGTTTATAGACCTTCAATGAATGCTAAATCATTGACAAAGTGTGAAACTGTAACTCTTCATCTAAAAAACTTGTGAGTCTGCTCATTTGTTTGGAATGTACAGTATGTGATTATGTAACTTGATGAATAGGTGACATCACTGGTGACCTATCACAAAAGCTACACTTTTGACTACGATTTCTATTTGTAGTATTCCAAATATCAAAGGTAAGAATATACGTTTGGCATAGTTTTTATGGTAGTATTATCAACATAAATTGCTGCCAGAATCAGAAGTATTCAAAACCAGAAGAAGTGCTATAAAGTTTTGAAATGAAGTTCTGACTGCAGAGGAATTTTAAGAGGAAAAGGTAGAAAACATTTAAAGAAATAGCTATTTGTGAGGGCATGAGAGCAGTGTCATCTTTTAGCTCAACTGATATAATGGAAACATGTTCCTCAGGATGTAGGTAGTAATGAATGGATGCTTTTCTTAAACAGTGTTCTAAAAGAACATCAGCGTGGGGCAAGCTGCAGTAAGTGATAATAAATTATTCAATAAAGCTAGCTCTTCAAAAGCTAGGAATTTTATTTGGCAGACTTTGGCTTCCTTGAAAATTCCTTAAGTTTATCATTACCTTTCATGCTGGTGTCATGTAATGTCCTGGACACTAGAGCTTTCCATTTGTTGAAGGGACCACAGCAACAGATTCAGAGTTATGATGAGGACATACATTATCACTCATACTTTATTCCCTCATTGTAGAATGCCTGTTGGAGTCCTTAAGAAACTAGCTCTGCATATTTCCCAGCCCTCACTGGAAGTGTTAGAAGGGCAGCTAGGTGCTGTGTTTCTGCAAGTTTTTGATTCTCAGCAGTGTTCTCAAAGTATACACATTTCTGCAGTGTAAGTCTTCAAGTTCTCAAAGCAGATGCTTATAGGCAGGCTTGGTCACTGGGGTGCTGCTGGTGGAGCCTAGGGCACAGTCATGTTATTGGTAGAATGTGAGATGGAAGAGGTGGAATGGCTATATTCATGCTTATGTGTCTTGTGCAGGGTCTGATGCCAGCTGCTGCTGTTCAGGAAATAAGGGACAAAGACCTCGTGTTAGGAAATACAGTGATTTCATTGGCTTTTCTGTGAATGCATCTGAGACAAAAATCTTTACCTCTTCCCAACAGAATTTATCTTCAACTTAATCTAGTTGTTTGGTACATGATCTTTCTCCTATCGTCTACCTGTCCTATGTGATAGGATATGGCTAATCCGTAGACAACAAACCATTTTCATGTGGCTTTATCCATAGCCATTTACATGCTTCAGGGTAGTTGTCAAAGAGTCCTGGTAACTGTAGTGCTATTGTCTAGAGGATCCTCTGGCAGAATGCTTGCAACTGCCTCAAAGATCGCCAAATCTCTTGTTAACTTAGGTTTTCAGTTACTGCACAAGAGATAAGTGCAATTTCTCAGCATTTTGAAAATTATCTTGCATCAGTATGGAACACTAGACAAAGTTTTATTTGGAGCCTGGGAATGCACATATACCCACCTAGTATTCCCTTGAAAGGTGTTAACTGTCCAGAATCAAAAGTAACTCCTCTGTTCAGAGTTGTTATCAGTAATTCAATTGTAGCTGCTGATTATGATTAAAAGTTCTTATCTTGAGCTATGAAGGTTCACACAGCTTCTCTGGTTGAACAGAGGTCATGCTTGCAGTAGTCTTGAAACACAAATCCTGATGCCTTATGAAAGCATCTATAATGCATGAGGTCTTGACCTTTATTTTAATACATACATCAGACAGGGCTATCAGTGTAACTTCTGTCTCTCGTTTCACCTATTACTGCTACCAGCTCCCATTGATAAAGGTATATAAAGTGTAAAGGAAAATATAAAAAAATGTGAGAATCCTGAAAATCATGGCCTCTCCTACATCACTTACATCTTTCTCACTAAAAGTGATATGTGAACACGTCTGTTCACCTGTTCATTTACTGACTGTAGTTACCTCTTAGGGAAATAAATGTCTGTGAAGTAGCAAAAGGGTTTACTGTTTAAAATTTAGATAGGTGATCGCTGAATGTTGTCCTGAGGTTTCTTGGCACTTTGAAAATTGATTTTATTATTATTCAGGAGATCAAATGACTAGAACTTAAGGGATTTATTGAAAAGTTTTGGAAAACAAAGAAATCAAAAAAAGGCAAAATTGAGCATGTCTGATTCTTTTAACAAGGTACCTTTTAAAGCTTTGCTGCTTTAAATTTTTATTTCAGTAGGAAGACTTAGTTCAATTAAGGACCTGATGGCTTTGCACAGCTTTGGAATGATTTATTTTTTCCACTCAAGTTTCTAACTTCTGCCTAAATTCTAAAAGAGGGAAATTTTCAGCTTTACACAGTGAACATCTACCTCTTACAGGCTCTTGGAAAATGCTTTTCTCATAGGGAAAGAAAAATCATGACCATATTATCACTTTTTGATTCTTCTCTGTGCTGTGAATCATGCTTTTCATGTTCTTTTCCTTTTAACAAATTTAAAAAAAATAAACACTTTTCCTTTCAATAAAAAATACGATTTGCCAACATTTACTTTGGGGATTCCATGATTACAGTCAGAACAAAAGCTTCAAGTGTACCTCAAATACTTGTTAAAAATGAACTCCATTAGTAATTATCTGTAAGGGAACTTCTAGTACAGAGGCACTGAAAATAATGGGTATGGAATGTGTTTTTCATTGCAATCTACAGAAATACTGAACAATGAAACTGAAAATTTTGTGGTGTTTTCTTAAGACTTACTGCCACTTATTTTCTTGATATCACAGTTCTTAATAGTAAAGTGTCTGACAAGAAACAATGTGTAAACAGGTGACTGAGATTTGTCTTTATGCAAAGCCCATGAGCTATTCCATGGGCAATAAAATACTTTCTCTATTTTATTTTCATATATGTTCATATCCCTTGCTATTCATAGCACAAATTATAAAGTCTCACTTTTTCAGTCGTGTATTAGGTTGTTCTGATTGGGAATACTAGATGTTGGGGGAAAATTAACCATCCACCACTATCTTTTTATTCTGACAAAGCCATGGCCATCTGTACCAACAAGGTTACAAAATATTTTTTAAAAGCAGAGCAGTGTTTCAGTTCCTGGGAAACAAGCTGTAGCGGTGCAGATGGTTATAACTAGATCTTTTTATTTGAAATTAAGTTCTGAATGACCTGGGAGAAATAAGGTAAGTTTACAGGCCTTCTGTGTCAGCATTACTGTTCTGTAAATGCATGTAAATCAGATGGTCTAGCCTGGTTTGAACCAATTTGATAAAGCAGTGTTTAATAAGTCGGAAGAAATAAATAAATCTGGGTAGAACGTCTGCATCCTGAATGCTGAAGACTGCCTTCTTCAAGAGTGACTCTGGCTGTGGTCCCCAACCTTTAGGGTTTTCCTGGCACGAGAGTAAATGATTTGGAACCGTACAGCTGTTGTTCAAGTCCTAAAGCTATAGCATGGCTGACCTGCTCTTAACTTGGTGATTATTTGTGCTTCTGCAGTGAAGAAGTGGCAGTGTGACAAAGTACTGTCTTGTGCTTTGTTGCTGCCATTAACAGAAGAGTCAATATTGGGGTTTGCACTGCGCTGCCAAATTCAAGGGGAGCAGTGGCTGTACGATGCATTTCTCCTTCCCCGTTTTGGAATGCTGACAAGGGGTGGGGAAAATAAGTGGTTCCCATTTTCTCTGCTTTTGTAAAGGACTGGTATGGGTAAGAGATGGAGAGTTCACATGCCCTATTTTTTCCTTCTGTATCCTTGAATTTAGAGTTAAGATCTGGTACCTTGAGGATTTGCACATTGGAATGGGAACTGGGAGTGCAGTTTACAGTTACCTTGTAAATGCAAACTTATGTGCTCTGAACTGGAAAACTGACTTGTATTTCAGATTGGAGCACTATACAGAAAATACTATAGTTCAGTCTCCTCACACATTTTCAAAACTTCAAGCTCTTGTTTCATTTAGAAGCTTGAACATTTAAAAAATTACCTTGGCCAATGGAAAAAAAACTTGGTACTCGTAAAAGGTGATAGTGTATTCAGAGTTTCTCTAGTTAAAAAAATACAACATTGGGAGGAGGAGAAGGGAGGGATAGGTCATCAAGTTTTCTGATAACTCAACAGAATTAAAAGGGAGGAAAATATTTGGAATTCTCCTCCAGACTAAAAGGTAATAAAATTTCTCCTGTCTGTTGCATACTTACTTCAGTCTTGTTGATTATAAAGTCAGGTTTATTGACTGTATGTCAGCATTTTCAGGTGTAAAGCTAAAATACAAAGAGCTGGAAGCAGTGATAGTGTGAGGCAGGCAGCTGGGACTATTGATTAAGGCCTTGGCCACAGTAGAGAGGCCTGCTGACTAAAAGAGGTAGTAGTGCAAATCACGTATCTGCCTGTGAAGACTGATGGAGGGACCTGAGGTTGGCACTGGTATAATGTCAGATCACAGTTACTATCTGGGGAGGTGGACAGAAAAATGATGAAAGATGCAGGAACCTGAGGTTTCTCAATGTGGCAGTCATTGACCTGTAAGATGATTTTGGGCAAATTGCTTGTCTATGCTTACTTACTTGCCTCAAAAGTGGCAGTATTTGTTGTCTTTGAAGTGCTTCTCTATTATACTAACATTGTTCAATTTTTTATTTTTTTTAGCTTTGAGTATTTTGAAGTTACTGAAAATCTCTAGCTCAAGAAATATTGATCTGTATTAATACTACTTAGCTACAAAAACAAATGGAATGCATGTTAAAATTCGGTCCCAGGCACTGATAACTGTCTGAAAATGATAAGGTATAAGTATGTTGTAGATAACATTCATACAGCATGTATTATTACATCTAATGAAATGCTTACATAGGATTGATAAATTGAGTACTGCTGAATTTAGCCTGGCTCTGGTGAATAGCAATACTTAACAGCTAGCTTTGCAACTTAAGAAATGTTATAGAAACCTTGTACCTTCATCCTGATTGCCATCTCTTGCCATATAATTAAGTCAAGCTTTTCTGTTCATTTTTGGCATTGAGACATCTTTCTCTCTGTTTCTGAATGAAAGATAAGCTATTCAGAAAGGATACCAAGAATTTGATCTTCCTTGTCCTGTTTAGTGACTCTCTGTGAAGAGGAAGTGTAATAAGTTCCTCTTTGTTCACATACATTCGATAGAAACCAGGTAACTTATTACCAGTTTCATATTTTCATGGGTAAAGTTACAGGCCTGTCATGGAACAGTAGTGTATGCTGTGCCACTGTCCTGTAGTCAGAGCCAGAAAGATTTGTTAACCTTTCTGCCTTTTAACCTGTACCATCGTTCCTCTGCTTAATAAGCATGAGTGTGCTGTAGCTTCTAATAAGCAGCAAAAATACCGTAGCCAAAGATGATCAGTTATAAATTAAAAGTAGCATAGTGGGTTTTGTTTGCTTGTTGCAGTTACTGAGATTTGCACTTAAAAATGCTTGTGGACTGATTCACAAATATCTCTGAGTCTCTACTGAGGAGCCCTAAGAAAAAATGCAGTGTTTCCTGTCAGGAATATCATTTTGCCAACTGCTATTTACTAACTTCTGCAAAAACAGGAGCCAGAGTTCAGTGTGCTCTGTGAAGCCTGAACAGTGCAATTACACAGTGCACTTGGGCAAGAAAGGAAGGAAAGCTGACAACAGTTATGTATCAGGACTACTAGTCTGCATAATTATTTTTCTCCCTGTCTTACTAGCCTAAAGTCTTACTAATCAAAACTGTCTTCGTTACCTGGCAGGGCCCAAGCCTTTGATTTTTCCCCAGCAAAATGCATTTTCAGAAATGCGACCCTGAAACATTTGAGGAAAACAGAAATTTTCCCTAGAACTGCTGCTCGGGCATCGAACTTTTGTGGTATTACTTTGTTTCAGCAAATGGAAATGTCCAGGTGGCTGTTATAATCCCCTGGCTGTGCCACTCAGCGTCAAGAATAGTGGTACTGTCAAGATGCTCCACTGCAGTCTCTGTGTTGTTTGAGTACTGAATGTGTGTGTAGGCAAAAGCTGGAGCTGATAGCATTTAAACTGACTGCTGCAGAACTACCTAGCATAACTGCAAATTAACCATTCACGCTTCAAAACAAAATAAAATCTATACATAATCTTTCTGCAGTACCTTAATATCTGACTAGAAAACTGCAAAAAACTTGTTTTACATTAATTACAATGTGTGTGTTCAAAATTACATGAAGAGAAATCCTACTTAATTTCTTAGACTGTTTCGTTTAAGGATTCTTTTTTTTTTTTAACTAACTTGATAAGTAGGGGTACATGGTCATATAGACTTCTTCCATTCTCAGTAGTTCTGAGATTAAAATCAAAGCCAATGCCTTTTGGAATTGAGTAGCCTCATGCCTGTACTCTCTGGAAAGCCAGTAACTGGATTTTGGGGGTGGAATTTTCATTTCACTTACTGCACAGCATACTTCTTGAGGGACCTACTACATAACAAATAATATTTTTTTCTTGGCACACTGAGTATCCTGGTAACAAATCAGTTATCAAACAAGATGTATCAGATCTCAGTTTGTTTTTCAGCAATAATAAAATAATTACATTATGCTATGACAGTTTTCATCTTTTAAAGGGGTGTTTCCTAAGACTCTGGCAAGCAAATTCCCAAATCTTTGAGGTACTGTAGTTTTTAAAACTGCACAATCTGTTCTCATGTTTTCCATAGATTTAGACTTGCACTTTCTATGTGCAGTTTTTGTACAAAATGAGGTTTATTGTATCCAAAAATGTACGCTGTAAAAACTGAAGACTTTCTGAGGGAGTTCAAAACTGAGTTGGAATTTTTTGATGTAGGTGTTTTTGTTTAGCTCTTCAAATGCAGAGAAGATCATGCTACCAAGTCATCTATTAGGTACTTAAACAGTAGTCTTTATTGAAGTTTTGTTCAGCACTGCAGATATCTAGTGTTAATGCTATCTAATGTCTTACAATTTAGCTCTTTTAAAAAGACATCTGCTGTGCTGTGCTGTTGAACATTGCCAAGTGTGATTGCTAGCCAAGGCCTGTTTGTCCTTTAGTTACTGATAGTTTCATGACTGTGCTCCAGAGATGTGACAGATAATCAGCTGCCTCATGCAGCTGGTAAAAGGTAACCCTGACCTTTCCTACAAACAATTAGTGTCAATTATACTCACCACCTACATCCTTTCCTCCACTGTGGGGGGGGAAAAATGATCGTGCTTTTCCTTGTTTTGTTCTATAGTAAGTAAATTTAATAAGGAATAAGTAAAATTAGCAGCCCAGTACCAGAATTTTCTGCATAATTTGAGTACTGAATTGTATCACCTGGGAAACTACTGTAGATTTTGTTTTTCAGGTATTCTATCCCTTGCATGAATTCCTGATTTCAAAAAGGAAAAGGTACTTGAAAGAAATTCCAGATGAGGAACAAGTCAGCTGATGAGGTCCTGGGTAGATACTGACTTTCCCTGTCCATTAGTAGCACAACACTTGAAAATTACTATTACACCAAACCAAGTGTTTGAAAATAGTATAGTGAATTTACTTTACGTTGTAGACATTAATCGGGTAGCTGTAAAGATCCCAAGAAGGTTGTTAATACCCTTCTGAAACTTGGCTTTGGACTGATCTTTCCATGACATTTCCTTTTCATGATAAGCAAGAAAGTCTTTCTTGATCCTATTCTTGAAAAAGTCAGTTGCAAAGGGTAGAGGTCTGGCACTTGTGATTCTGAATTCCTTTGGCCGTGTCCCTTGCCGTGACGAGGATGAAACTGGATGCATGTAGCAGTACTAGGTGGCTACGTAACTTGCAATTGGATTTTGTCTCCCAACTTATGCAGATGAAAACTCTGAAGTTGTGCTACGCATCAGGTATAGCCTGATGTTGTATAGAACTGTACACTTTGTAATGTTTTTGTGCGTTTGGCGCCAAAGTGGTTCCTGGAGTCTGGAAAGCACTTAAATTGCAAGCTTATATTGTTTTCATTTCTCAGAAATGGTGATATGGGAGCATTGTATACAGGGGGTTAGTTTTTCAGAGGGAGGGGTTCAACTGGGTATTAAAATGGTTGGGGTTGTATGCCTGTCACTTAAGTGTTTACTGTGAAAGAGACAGATGAAGGCCTTGATCTAGCAGAATTACAGTTCCATCTTCTCTGTACCAAGCATTGTTACAATGCTAAATGTTATTTCTTGAACTGATACTGTTTTCCTTTGTCTACCCTAAGCTCAAAAAGTATAAATTCTCTCCTTTGTGTGTGGTTTGTTGTTTTTTTTTGTTTTTTTTTGTTTTAAATGGCAAAGCCGGTTGCATCAACTCTCTGAGCTGCCTGGAGGAGGAAGTTACAAAAAAGTAAGCATTTCAAACCTTTGGATCATCCAATTCACCTTAGTGCAATATATGTTGCTGCTTGTCTACTGTATCCTGTCTTTCCTTGGGGTCACTTAGGTCATTTATCCTGACTGAGGGGGGAGATAATATTGTAATCTGCCTTTGCCAGTGAGTGGTGAGTGCACAAGGCACAACTGCATCAGCTGGTAGTATGTAGTACCTCTTGGGCTTAGCTTGCTAAGGAGTTGGGAGACAGGCTGTCAAGTACCAGTGGTGTTTTACTGTGCTGTTTTTACTCTCTTCACTCTTATTTTTGTAGTAGGGTAGTTTCATAGGGTTTTGACTCCTTAACAAATGATACTTTTTGTGATAAATTGTATAAGTTAATCAGTCCAAACCTCAGATCATCAGTGGATAGGCAATATCTGGTTTTAATTGGTGCATGGGGCTGTCCTTTAAAATCCTCACTGTGTTTTTGCTTGCTTTGAAGTATATTAGTTACTATGGAAACAGTATCAGTGTTATGAGCTAAATCTTTAATACATTTGAGTTGTCTTGTTTTCTTTCGTCTT
Source organism: Falco naumanni (assembly GCF_017639655.2). Taxonomy (NCBI): domain Eukaryota; kingdom Metazoa; phylum Chordata; class Aves; order Falconiformes; family Falconidae; genus Falco; species Falco naumanni. Next base: position 5,210,980 of record NC_054054.1, on the reverse strand, counting down.
GTGTGAATGTAGTTGTTCTTTTCCTCCTGCACTATATCTGCAGCTTGTTTGGAAAGTGATGCTGAGCAAACTCTTCACTGTTCCCTCCTTAAAGTTAAATGCTAGGAGACTGTAGTATCCAAACATTCTCATACTGAAGATTCTGATGTTGCCTTTCCTGTTTCTGCTGATCTGAGTTTGATTCTGTTTGGAGAAATGAAAGATCTAAGTTTTTGTTCCAGAGAGGAATAAATACGACTATTAATTGCAAAGGAAAAACTCGGGCAGTTGTTTTTTGTTGTATCACAGAATGGTTGAGGTTGGAAGGGATCTCTGGAGATTGCTGGTGCAACCCCCTGTTCAAGGAGGGCCACCTAGAGCCAGTTGTCCCGGATGATGTCCAGAAGGCTTTTGAATATCTTCTACGACACAGACTCCACAGCCTCTCCGGGCAACCTGTGGCAGTGTTCAGTCATTCTCACATTATAAACATGTTTTCTGATGTTCAGACAGACTCTCCCATGTTTCAGTTTGTGCCCGTTGTCTCTGGTGCTGTCACTGGGCACCACTGGAAGTAACCTGGCTTGGTAATCTTTATGCCCTCACTTCAGGTATGTGTACACATTGTTGAGCCTCCCTCTGCTGAAGTTTCTCTGGCCTAAACAGTCCCAGCTGTTCCTCATGAGAGACACTCCAGTCCCTTAGTCATCTTTGTGCCCCTTTGCTGAGCTCTCTAGTATGTCAGTGCCTTTCTGGTACAGGGAAGCCCAGAGCTGCACACAGTATTGCAGCACTGCAGGTATGACCTCAGCAGCACTGCACAGGGGGGGAGGCTCACATTCCTGTTTGCATGTTTCAGCTTTCTCCTCTTTAGTGCTAAGTCTAGTTTGAGCTTCTATGACAAATAAACTCCTTGAGTATAAGTGGGGTACTTGATGGAAAACTGGCAGCAGACTTTTAAAAATAATCGTGTTTCATAATTTTATACCTACTGCTTTAACACTGTTCAAGACCAAAAAGTAACACAGAGTTGAAAATCACTTCAGGCAAAAGGGAAGTGAATGGTGAATTAGATTTAAGAAGCCAAATCGTGGCTCGACCCAGAAGGTAATTAGAATCTGGAAGTCTTGTCACAAAAATTTGATTCATTTCCTTCAGGATAAAGGATTTATTTAGTAGGTGATCTGTGCTAAAGTTCCTAATGTGTTGTGTTACATTCTAAAGAAAAAAGCTACCAAAAAAGTACAAACTCTTAACCTCTAAGTAGAGGTGGATGCTGCTATTATTTGTTTAAGCAGTTCTGGAATGCTTTGGCATTGTTTCACTTCCTAGTATAAAAGAAGAAATGACCTCTTCATGAAAAGAATGCTGTGGATAAGCTGGTTGGTACCTTATCAACTTTGCTATTGTGGTTATGCCAGCCAGACGTGTTAGTGTGACTTAGACATACTCTGCTATGGTATTTGTACTTCATCAGAGGTGTTTTGAGATTGATTGGTGACCTCATCTGGCATAGAGAGCTGCTGCCAAGTTCTCAGAATTGATAAAATGTAAGCCCACTGTACAAGGAGTTTTATTTAAAACTTCCTGGTTTCAAAGAACTTTGGAAAATATGATGATTTCCTAGCTTTAGCATACCTGTTTGCTACAGATGTGCTTACTCATCTGCTCTTCCCAAATCTTGCTGTTTTTAACAAATGATGGTCTGAAGTATCATAACTGTTTGTATATCTTTCAGACGCTTTTGAGCTTAGGTTTTGAATATTCATTTTTTTAGAACTGTGCAGTGCAAAATCCTGCATGCAACGTGTGTGAGTTGTAATCTGTAAGGAAGGGCAAATTTTTACATGTCCTCTGATTTGCTCTGAGGAGTATCAGAGGCAGATAGGACTAGACCAACAAGCTTTCTATCACGTAATAAGCCAATCTAATCAGGCAAGAACACCCTTTTTGAGTTGAGAGCCACAAGTATGGTTGTGTGTCTAGGGGAGTCTTCTCTATTTTTAGTAAGCTGGTTATCTTCTGGCTCTCAGCATCATGAAATGTTGGAAGTACAGGGTGGAGGAGCTGAAAAGAGAACAGTTGGAGCTGATTTTGTAACTTAATTTCTTCTTTGCTTTTCCTATGCCAGATTGAACAAAACTAAATTGGTCAGAGGCATATTAAGAAACAGATGTAGTTTGTTGGGTGGTAGTGCATGGGGTAGAAAAATACAGAAACATGTAGGTGGCTGACAGAGATTGACGCTGAGGGGAAAAAGGAATATAGATATGGACAAATGGATCGTTAAAAAAAACCAAACAACCAAAACCACCACCCCAAACCCCACATTCTAATTATTATCAATGACTCTGCTATCGCTATATTTTAAGTTGCATGAAATAGAACAATTTTAATTACTTCTTCTTGGTTTGGGCATTTGTTCCAAGCAGGCCTGAGGCAGAATTAATGAGAAGCTCCAGGTGTGGTGTAAAAGCCTTTTGCACAGCATTTGTTCCAAGAATTGTGGGCAACATTTGAAAAATCCATGCTCCTGCTCCACTTTCCCACCAGCGACCTTTTCTTCCTACCAATTTTTTTTCCATTTCTCACAATTGATATTCTATACAATTAGTGATTGGAAGTTAAGAATTGTTTCTCAAATAGGAAAAAAAAGAATGTATGTCCCAATTAGTAGAGCATGAACAAGTAGTCTAGAAATGTAGTGGTAATAAGGTGCATGCGAAGAAATTATATGAAGCCAGCTTTTGAAACGAAGGGTCAGGGGTAGATTGCCAGATCAGGATACATGGGCCTGAGCCTGTCTGGCAGCTGCTCTCAGGGAGTTGCAGATCTGAAGCAGTGGGTCGAGGAAGAGGAAGTGCTGCCGGTGAGAAGCTGCAGTTTGGTGGAACACTGGCAAATAGCTCAGGGCTGTGGCTTTGGGTTCTAGGCAAGGAGAAGGTGATGCAGGATAAAAACAGAGAAGGTGAAAGTTTTGGATTTACATACTGCAAATGAAGGAAAGAGGAGGCTTGGAGACTGAGTGACAGCTCATCTTGAAAGTAGCCAACAGTGATGTTTGATAAATACTCATACACTTCAGGCCGACAGGAGACGACTGGTGCCAAAGCAGGAGGGAGAAGAACTTTTTGTCATGGATATTTGTCTATTTGCTTCTTCTATAAATTGCAATACATGAGGAACCTGTTATTAAGCAGTTAATAACATTTTCACTTTAGAATTCTAATTGCCCTACTCTTGTAGCAAAGATGGGAAAACATTTTCATTATGTAGCTATCAGTCTTATATTTGTACTTTTAGGCACGAGTGTCAAATATACAATAAGCCTTCATAATGCATGCTGTCAGGGTTGTTTTTCCCCTAAATTATGGAAATTTTGTGAATTTTGTAAATTTTGAAATTTGTGAAATTCCAAATTCCTTGTGATAAGTTCTTAAAATTCCAGCACTGTTAGCATTTCAGGCCTCTCTGAAATCTGATAGAGCCTTACTGCTGAGACTGGTGTTTGGTGTCCACAGGAACTGAGGCTTATAAGGATCTCCAGTTCAAAATGGAGACAAAACTTGATTTTTGGTGGGTACTGGGAATTGGGTGTTCTTCAGAATTTAAATCGATCTGAATTTCTGCTTAGGTTGTGAGTTAATGTAGCTTAATAGAACTGTCAGCACATGATAAAATCAGGACTGGAAAACTTCCAATAACAGATTGACCAGATAAACTATTAATTGTCTTGGCATTTCTGCATTTCAAGTAGGAGTTTTTCCTCTTGTTGTTGTTGGTGGTTGTTTGTTTGTTTGGGTTTTTTTTTTTTTTATGTTTGTTCTGGGTTTTTTTTTTTGTTGTTATGTTTTGCTTTAGGTTGCAGTTGATGTTTTGCTTATTTTTCAAGAATTAGGAGGATAACTTTTATAGACACTTACTGACCTATGTGTTAGTTTTGTTTTGAAGGTTTGCTGTTTTCTGTTAAAACCGACTATTTTAGCACTGATTTTGGGGAGAACCCTGTATGTTATGTTTTAATGAGCTCAAATTCACCTTTTTATCCAAAATAGTGTCCTAGAGTTCTGAAAACAACATTCATCCATACTATAGTTCACATGATGTAAAGTCTGCTCAGTATTTCATAAAATTTGCGATGTCTTCTTGGGGTAAGTGACAACAAAGTATGTAGGTGTTTCTAATACATGGTATGTGAATGGATCCAACTGGTAACCGAGCACATAGAAACGGAAAATAATGGGTCTCTGTTTCAGGCTCTTCTTCACTTCACTTAAAATGAAGCTTAAACTAATACAAAACTGTATGTACAAAAGCTGTTTAATATAATTTTAGCAAAATTTCATATTTGAGAAACTAAATTTTTAATTTTTCGTATTTTTAAACTAAATTTTATCAAGAAGTAGAATACTGAATATGGGATGGGAAATAGAGTGGAAATTGCTCCAGGAATTCAGTAGCATCTTTAAAACTGCAGTAAAACATGAGGGATCTAGTCTTACTAGGTTAAGACACTTTCATCTCTAATTACAGAAGAGCTTCAGGGTTTCTTTTAAAAACTTTTAAATATTTGCTTTAAAGAAAATCAAGGTTACTTTTCTCGTCTTTTTCTATCTCATTTTATGGCTGTACTACTTGTGATGACTAACATGTCTCAAAGGGCAACTGTGGAAAAAGTATATACATCCTGGGATAAAAATTTCCCAAATACAGCTTAGAAAATGTTTCTGAAGTGCTTTTGTGATTGTTTTATTTAAATGAATGTCGCGTCTTAAATACTTACTCATTACTCTGTACAATCTAGATAGAATTCTCTGTCAGCATGTTTGCCAAGTATCTGATTGTATCCATGGTACAGAAAATTGATCAGAGTTGTTATTACTGAGAATCTGAAAATACTAAGCCAGTAGCTGGAGTTCTGCTCAGTGTTCAGTATCTGGAGGAGCTACAAACAAGTTTGACCCTGGATAAAATTAACTATTTTATGTTTGAATTCCAGTTCACTCTGCTGCAGGTTGTGTCTCGGGTAGCTAGTGATAGTGATGTCTTGGGAATTGGATGTCGGGGGTTTCTTCCAGTCACCTGGTGCCTTGGCAAAATTATGTTAACTAGTCTATACTTCAGCATACTCATCTAAAAATATTCATTCTGTTCACGTACAGCTTTGCATTTAAGCAGGTTGACCAACCAATATAAAAAACCAAACAATACCCCCCCCCAAAAAAAAAAAAAAAAACAACAACCAAACAAAAACCTCCACAAAAACAACAACAAAGACAAACCCACCGTGCTTTGGTCTTTTTAAGTTGTAGACCTTATGGTGACTTTTATTGATACATGATGCTTTCATTGTGATGAGAGCAGTCCAATTTACTTTCATAATAGAGCATTTTTCATTTAAATATACCATCAAGTGATTACAGAGATGGAACAAGGATCAGAGAGATTTGTAATTGTTAATGATATTCAGGGTGGCTGAACCATAGGTCTTCTATTTGAATAGTCAAATCTAGGAACAATTACAATGCAATGCAGGAAATAAAATGCTGATTTTTATATAGTTATTGCTTCTTAACTAGAATCTGGTCTCTTGACATTCCTGTCTGTGGATGCCAATATCTTTTAGTATCGGTTCATGTTTTTTAAACTGTTTTAGAATGCACATTTACTTTTCATAAAAATGGATTTTAGTGAAACGTATGCAAATAACAGTTCTTCAGTTGATTGAAGAAGTTATAAGAATAAAATGTTGCTTTAATGGGGGTAGTAAGTTCTACATTCTGCAGAGCTGGTTTGAGACAGCTGGATCCTAGTTTGTGAAGGAATATAGCAGGAAGGGCTAAATTTCAATGGTGAATGATACGTTGATACAGTATCTATCTATAGATGAGGCTGAGAATAATGCTTGTTATTTCTGTCTCAAAACTGAAGATTGCTAGCCGTGTTCTGGTGAAGGATTGGTAAGTACTAGTTTTCTTTCAGCTCTGGCCGTTTTTGATGTGAACAACTGTCCTCCGGGTGCTACAGTGAGATCGGGAAGCTTATTTGAATTCATGTGCAAGTAGGATTTGAGCAAAGATGCCAAATGACGTGTTCTATTTTCAGATCTGTTCTAACACAGCAGGCAAGTGGTTATCTTTAAGCACTTAAATACTCATTGTAGGGTCAGTATGACTCTGTGCCTTGCACTTGAATTTTTTTATATGAGGGAAGCAGGCTAGCAGCCACAGTCTCAGATGCGTGATTCTGGGCCATTCCCGGACAGGCAGACACACCAGTGTAACTGAGCCTTGGGGGCCTATCAGAGGTTATTTGGTCTTTGGCAGCTGCACTGTGGGTCCAGTTCCCATCCTTGATGTCATGATTTCAGTGGGTTTTGCCAGGAGGAATTTTATGGCTGTGCAGAGCATGCAGCAGAAACTGTTTCTAGGACTTATGTAGAGCTTTTAGGTAATCTCAGACGGGTTAGGTGCTCACAATTTGTGCTTTGTTTGCTGAATTGGAATCATAATCTGCACTTGGATTAAGCGTCTTCTAACTTCTACCTAATCACTTACATCACTGCAGAAAAGGTGTGCATATGCATGTGTATCATGAAGTTCTATGTGCGTACTGCAAGCAAGAGCTCCATTACTCTTAACTGGATGGAAGTGTGCCTGCATTACAAACAGAGTTCTAGACTGAATTACAAATATTGTAGCCTTCAAACAGTTTTTTTTATTAAAAAAAAAAAACACCAGCAAACAACCGAGCTTCAGGAACGTTTTTGTGAAAATACTGTGCTTCTGCTGTGTGTTGAGATACCTGTAGATGTATAGATATGGACAAACATCTTAACTTGAAACTTTCTGAGCTCAAGCCCGTTGATTAAAAACTCATGATTTCTGCTCTTTCAAAAGCTAAGGTTTTAGCCTCCCCGTAGAGAGTATTATGATAGTAACCATAGCAGGTTAGTGTGATAAAGTGACTGAAAACCTGCTTGCGTCTTTGCTCACTGAAGGTTTGGGGGTTTTTTGGTAGTCGGTGACTGTATCAATGCATTAAGCAGCAAGGGACTGGGATGTGCAATCTGTTTCACGTTGCTTATTAACAAAAAAGTTAGTGAATTAATCATGGTGAAATGGTATTCTTGTAATGCAGACCTGTTTTGTTTTAATGCTTACTTTGTGTGTAAATAATTTCTTCAGCAGTTTAATGTTTTCCAGCCAGGAGCTTCAGGATCAGGTTGCCAAATCAGCAGACATCCTTTTTTGATCAAAAACTACAGTGGGACAGTAATCATGGCACAGGAGGTGTGAGTTTCAGTAATGGGAGTTGGGAGTACTTTCACCTGGTGCTAACACAGACTCTTAGCCCCAGCTGCAGTTTAAGAGATGTGGACATCCATCTACCTCTTTTAAGGAAGGCTAAGAGGTCATGACACAAGACTAAATCAGCGTTATTGTTGAAGCACCTATTTAAATGTACCAGATGTTTCATCTCTGACACATTAGAAATCTAAACAGAATTTACCTGCTTGTTTCCTGGTGAGCTCCCCCACCCCCCAGACAACTTCCCTCTTGTAATACAGACTTTCAGAGAAACCAGCACTTACACAAGGGAAGCAGGGTAAAGCTGCTGAGGGGAGAAATGTGTAAAATCCACTGCAGTGGACCTTAGCACTCTGCCTGGGACTGCACTGAGAAACCACTGCCCTTGAACCCTGAGAGCAGAAACTCCACTTGGAGTGGCAGAGCAGCAGAGCGCTGTCTGCAAACTGTACTCGGAGGTGGAAGATCTGCTGTAGTCCTAGAAAAGTACACCACCGAACAAGGAAACGCCATGATTTGTTACACATACGAAGCCAATCCTTGTTAATGCTAGGAAGGGACGGAAAAATCCTCACCAAACCAATACTCGGACATTTTATGTATCAAATGCAGCATGCTCCGGTCTATTTAACGTTTCTATATGATTTTCAAAGAACCTTAGGTTGAAGAGTGCTGTGTTTCCTTTCTAGCTCTAGTTGCTGACTCCTTAGGCAGCTGAGACATGAGGGACAGTTCTTGAAGAGTGGGAGTATTTATAAGCAGTTTTCAGTTGTTCGCGAATGTCTCCTTTTCTTCCTACTCTGACCTGAACTGAAAAATAGTGTTATTCTAAGAAGGATAAAATTAGCTTGCATGCTGATTGCGATGGATGAAGTCGCATGATAAACAGTCACCTTTAACTCCTTAAGGTCAAGAAATGTGTTTACAGACCCGGGGAGTGACCGTGGTAACGTCGGGGTTAGCTTTTTGGCAAAAGCCGGGGCCTTGCGGCTGGCGAAGGAGCTGACCATCGCGCGGTGGCTGTCCCCGTTTCCCAAATAACGACGGCGGTTTACCCCCAGCGCTTACGCCGTGCCCCGCGGGCGGGAACGTTTCCGCGCCGCAGCGCAGCCGCCGGGCGCTGTGCCGCTCCGCGCTTGGCGTGCCCGCCGTGCCGCGCGCATCCCGGCGCCGCTCGGGCCCCGCGGTGCCGCAGGAGCCGGCGGCGGGGACGGGCGAGGGGGCGGTGCCCCCCCGCGGCCCGGCGGCGGTTGGCTGTTGCCATGGCTCCGGCAAGCCGGGGCGGCCCAATGAGCGGCCTGCGGCGGCGCTGGCAGCGCCAGCCATTTTGCTTATGGGAAACAATGTGATATATTATGCGCCGTGCTTTACCGGGGAATAAACAAAAATCTCGTCGGAGGCGACGGAAGAAACGGGCGTGTTAGTGAGTAATTGCAGCGGCTTAGCGTGCTCGCAAGCTGCCATTTTGGCAAGCCGGTGGCCGCCGTGCCTGCTTAGCCGATCGGAGGAGGTGGAATGCGGGGTGATAATGCTGCGGATCTGCTGTCAGGCAGCGGCGCGGGGTGTTGTCTGGTAAAGGCAAGGTTCCTCCGCAGTGTTGCCTCGGCCGCTCACTAGCTGCTCCGGGGGAAAGCCTCTGATCCAGGAGAAGGGTGTTGCCCTTCCTTCTGCTGCCCTTGTGTGCCGCTGGCTCTGGGACTCGGGCGCCACTGACAAAGCAGGTGTGCGGCTCGGCTGGGCTCCCTGCTGCAGGCTGGCCACAAGCCCCTGCTCCGGCGGCCGGGCTGCTTGCGGGCGGGCTGGCTTGGGAGCTTTCGCCTCTGGACTCTCCTACAAAAGGCAGCTGCTGCGCATCTCCGCTTGTGCAAAGAGAGGTACGCCTTTGCCTAGACTATTTCCATTTTGTAAAATAAAACTGAGCAAAACTTCATGCAAGTAATAAGCTTCCTTAGATGCCTTTGCGCTTAAAGGTTGACTTTGGTCAGTGGCTTGTTTAGGGTGGTTGCTGAATTAATTTATCTCATTGCATTTTTGTCAGATATTTCAGTGTGATGTTCTGTACGGTTGCTGATTCAGAAGGACATTTCTGATAGGTGATAAGATTTCACACTTGCATTTTCTACTAAAAGGGAAGGATTTTTTGTTTTTCACTGCTTTTTACTGTCAGGATAACGCGGGTGAAATAAAACATTATAGAACTTGCGAGCATTTCTTAAAAGCCTTACGTCATTGAGTTCATCATTAGTGGAATTCATGCATTGTGCTCAGCCTCAATGTAACTCGATTTAAATTGTCCAACTGCTGCTGTGCAATATGTAGGTCATAATAAAAAGCAGCTTTTTCACCAGCTTTCAATGGACTGCATGCCTCAGTGCTGTGGCTGATTAGTTTGTGGCACATGTACTGTTAAAAGTAGTGGCATTACATCCAGCTCACACCTCCTTTTTAAAGATATTGCACATACCGTGCTAGACAGAGCACAACGCGCCCATTGTGTCCCTCCGTTTGGCGTTCAATAAAAGGAAGGAAACGAGCACTCCACATGGAGCACGAGCACATTAATAGCACAAGACGGTTAAACTTTTATTGAACAATCTCAGTGATTCTGAGACAGGCTAGAGAAGGTAGAGAAATATAAACATGAAGACAAATGTAAGGAAATAATTGAAATGGGAGAGGTCTTCTGGCTGGGTCTGTATGTTGCTGCTGTAGATTTTTGGTGTGAAATGAATTGTGCTGAATAGTTATTAATCACAGTGCATCTGCTTTGAGATGAAAACTGTAGTTAGACCCTGATCAATAAAACCACGCTCACCTACTACAGATGTTTGTGTTAAAAGTAGCATTTGATGAACTACTTTTATTCTCCCTGTGTAATACAGTTTCCTAATTAGCTAATACTGAAATGTATTAAATTATTCTGACAACTGACCAAATATTCTGATTCACCTTACATCTATAGAAAATGAAATGACATTTTGGTCTTAACTCTTATTTCATATTTATGTGGATTTAAGTCCCACTGAGATGAGCCATTTGTTTGAACAGTTGAGTAGGCATGAAATCAAGTATTTGAGGCCTGTTATCTTTATAGTTAAATTAGTAACCAGTGCTCTGTAATTAGGAGCCAAATTCCAATGTGTTATTTCTGTACGTATATCCTGCAGAGGTATTTGGACAAACATGTTCAGCAACTATCCCCTAGAAGAGACATTGCGTTTGGAAACAGCAATAGATAAATGGATTGCTAGCATGCATTTTTTCCATTAGAAAAGCTGCATCTTACTTGAATGGTTCCATGATTTTGTTGTTGAGTGAATGCACACCCCAAATTTTTTTCTATACCTCTGGATAGAGGTCACATAGTAAGTTCTTTAGAGAACCGCTTTGATCTCTGTTCTATAAAGTGGAATGTGCATTTACAGTTTGCTACTACATTAATATTTATGATTGAGTCTGTAATTATGAGAAAATGATAAATGAGCAGAGCTGGTATTTCCTTTAAGGTGTTTGTAAGTCATTAAGAAAGAGCGAGGGACCTTGTGTTATAACAATGAGAAATATGGATATAGCCATATACAATAAGGATCTTGCAGTACGAAGTGAACGTAATCTCACTATGAAGAATTTATGGTATAAGAAAACAAGTGAAGACTAGCTATGACTAATCACTAAACGGTGTGCACCTATTAGGTGCTGATAGATGCATCTTATTAGTCTATGTTTTCTAAAGCAAAATTCTGTACTCTTTGCATTCTGCTTTTCTCCCTTTGTGGTTTGTTGGTGTTTTGTTGGGTTTTTTTTGTTGGTTTTTTTTTCCCTCCCCCCTCATATCAATTCCCAGCTTCCCTGTGTTTCCTTACTGGCTCTTTGGCAACATCTGATCCCCTCAGAGCTATTTGTAAATCAAATCGGTGACTGTCAGTAATGGCCATGAAGGTGCTGCAATAGTCTGGTATGAAGGAAGAATTTAAATGAGTTAGAGGTAAGAAACAGCGACTAAGAGTGTATGAACTAATTCCAAATGCTGTAAAGTGTAAAGGCACAGAATTGGGTCACTGATGTAGAAATGAAATGGGCATGAAGGGAGAGGGACAATTTTCAGCTCATGATGAACTTAAGTGTACTTATAAGCAGAAGATTTACAAGAAGACCTTGGCAGTAATATGACACAGGACACATTGGGTATTTTTGTATTGAAATGGATGACATCAAGTTCCAGTTGAAGTCCAGAAGTTTTTTCAGGTTTTAGTGGACCTACAGTTTTCTGACTAAGAGACGATTACACATGATTTTAAAGTCTGTAGGTTATGCAAAGTCAGGCTTTCTCTTGGTCAGCAGGGATGTAATTAACATCAGCTGTCATGCTTTAACATTACGGTCACTTCAAACATATTTTTTTTAGACATATGACCTTCAAAGGTGACTCTGGGCTGATGTGTTGTGCTCATAAACAGGATACCAACAAAGCAAAAGCAGACAGATGGATCCTAAAATGCTGTATCATAGTACCAGGTGCAAATAGTAATAGAAATGAGAGAACAGGATGACCAAAGAAGGTGGAATCGAGCATTGTAACAGGGTTTTTCTATGTTGTTCATTTAAGGTAATCAGCTTTGAGCAAATAGTGATAAGCATCAAACAACCATGCCGTCTGTGGAGCACAATAACCTTTTGAGAGAGCTAGTGTGTGAATATGTTACCGACCCTCAGCCTATGGACTGTTGTCTGTAAACTTGCATACATGACCAGTCCGGGAGTAACAATACAGATGGCATGTGCCCAGGAAACACACTCAGATATCAAATTAAGGTACATTGTTATGCTGTGGAACAACCAAATGTCGCTTCTGTATGGGAAGGATCAGATATTGAATATAATACACCTGTTATGAGGTCGCACCTGGGAGAAGGCATCAGCTTGTGACCCTGGCACAGTTATTTCTGCTCCAGTGAGGCTGTCTGCACAAACATGGAAATAAAAGTTGATATTCCTGCTTGTTTGCAAACTAGAATTTTACAGATGTATACTTTGGTGTTGTGTCCTGCTACTCTGATACTGATCCTTTCCTGTGTCATTATTTCAGTATTGCATTAAGCATGGTACTCATTGCTAGTTTTTATTTTCTTTTTTTACTGTTGGATGTAGTGTATAGACTGTACCACAAATACACCGTCTGTGTTCATTCTTCTTCAAATAGGGTGGTATTTTTTCATGTAAGTGTTTCAATAAGCTGATCGTTCTGAAATTATGAAGCTTTTAAACATTCTAGGGCTAAAACAAAAGCTAAGAAGACTTGCAAAGGCATTGATGTTAATGGAAAGCATCATGTATGGGAGGAAGAAAGGAGAGAAGTACTTAAAAGGGTAGCATGTATCTTCGAGTAAAGGCATGCTGGATGATCACATTCTAGATCCACTCCTGCTTTCAGTTTTTTTGAAGCATGAAATATATTTTCCTGTTCAGTTGTATTGTTCCATTACAGTGATACATCATAGCTAATGCTGCTGGAAACCAGACAATTCCAAAGATGGAGCCTTTTCTTCTGTTATTTCTAACTTCTTTCCCTATTTCTGTACTGAATAAAGATAGTGTTCTGATTCATCCACCCTTAAAAACCTCACCAACCACCATCAGGGGGTTGAATAGCGCAGGTGCAGTTCTGTGTTCTTAAGTAACCTGAGTAACAGAGTACACTTTGGGTTGATGCTGAAGATCCCAAGCCTCAAAGGATTGTGGAAAACATTACGATTGGCAGGAAAAGCAACCCTTCTTCCTCTCAACCTTCACGATTAAACTATGCAGTAAACCTTTTTGTTAGCCTTTTCCGAAAATAGCTGTTAAATAATGCTGAGGCATAAAATAATGAAAGCTTTACGTATTTTTGGGGCACTTGCCTTGCGTTTTATGTACCAGTATTAAAGCAGTGTACAGCTGAACAGTTTGGTGGGTAACTAAAACTATCCCTAGTTTAGCAGCAGTTGCTGATTAGCTAAGTTTGTCCACAAGTGTAGCTCGGGACCCAAAAGAAAAGGCAGGAATGCATGAGGAAACCCAAGGGGAATGGAATCAGTAGCTGTAATTCTCATAGCTGAAAATCAGATGCGTTGAGGCTTACATAAACAGTAAAATGCATTGATTTTTAAACGTTGAATTTGTTTATAGGATCAACAGTTATGCAAATAGGAAGTGGGTAGTTGTGGCTGAAGGTCAAAATAGGTACGAGTCTTTGTGTTTTTTTCAAACTAATTAAAAACAGTGGGTCCCGTTTCTTACTGTGTTTTGGGGTTTGGTGGGAGCTTTTTGTGGGTTTTTTTTTTTTGAGTGGCATCAAAAGGTGAGGTCCCAGTTCAACTGCAGTAAGACTGAAGGGTAGTTGTAGGGTTGGATGGTGTAGCCCATGATGAGAAGGGTTAGGATCTGTGTCAAGAGCAGGACAGCCATAGAGTGTTCTTTTCAGCACATTGCCACGTTGTCTGAGGACTCATTAGCTGTAGCCTGAATGTAAAGCTTCATCACCACAGTGTACCTTGAGTGTTATCATGTTTAATAAAGCCACATATCTCTGTGGGATAGGCACAAATGTGTGAAGCCACAGAAAAGCACAGCATGCCACCTTGCAAAAAGGCATAGGTACTACTTAAACATCATGTCCGTAGTAATTGATGATGCAGAAGGTGCAAATAGTTTTCCTATGTCAAATAGTTATAAATATTTGTATCTTACCCGAGGTAAGAATTTGAGAGAGAAATTAGCCAATCATGCAGTTCTGATGGGTGTTCTTGATGAAATAGTGACCTGTCTCTCAATTTAGCAATAAGGAATACCAATACAAGGATAGAAATAGGGATTTCTGAAATTTAAATTGTAGAAGAGAGGTTAGTACTTGTGTTTATCTATATATATAAAAGTCAGAATGAATTATGAGAACAGTGTGGTCAGATTTATATTTTGACTATGATTAATGAGATGAAGTGCAAAAGCAGAGGAGACTATATCACTAAACCTGCAAAAATACAAATTTCAATTCTTAACAGTTAAGATTAAGACTGCCTTTGATTGGAATAAAATACAAATATAAACAAAACATCTCATGGCTGTTTACAGCTAATCTCATAAAGTGTTTTGAATCTGACTAGAACAAGGATATCCAGTAGAAACCAAGGCTTTGCCAAAGTTTGGTTTTAGCAAATGACAGGAGGTGGTTGTCTGTGACTCAGTTTTGTCTAGATCAGTTCTGATATCTGAAAAATGCATGAACTAGGAATTACATGTTAATACAGAGTTCTCTGCATATGAACAATATTTTCACTGTTTGAAGTGACCATGAGGGAAAAGTAGTGATTCAAGACAACAGAAAAAGAAAAAAAAAAAAAGTGTGGGGTGGACAGTTAAATTGGATGCTTGAATGGAGTCTGGCTTCAATGTTCAGTTTCTCCTAATACTAAAAAATTAGGCATGGTTATAAACCAAAAATAATATTTTTTTAAAAAACATACACACAATCAGAAATCAAAGTATTGTTTGCACCAAGTTTGTAAGAAGGTGAAAATTATTTTTGTAAGGTACTAAATGCCTGTTTCTCACTGAATTTCATGTTCATTTGACAACCTCACATTCTCTATTATGCAGGTATAAGAGCTTTTGTAGTTTCTTGATCTATGGTAAATAATTGGCATGAGGTGACTATTTATTGGTGACAATTGCAAAGAATTGTATTTTAGGAAGGTTTTTTTAGTAAATCTCAAGCACAGACTGTTTTGCTCTTTGTGAAGCAGCCAATATGAGCCATCATAAGGGGTGGGTTAATGGATTAGATGGCCCCAGCTTTGGCTTGGTATTTTAGCTGCTGTTTCTAAAAATCATGAGACGTCTATGGAAGTTTTGAATTTCAGAAAGACTTCAGCTTTGGAGGCAATCCTAAACTGTAGTGATTGGTCTGAAAGAAGTATATAATAAATAATTCCCTTTTGAACATAGAGGTCATGCTACTGACTTCTGCATGGTTTGTGCTTTTCACTTAAAATCTTAAACAGCTGTTGTCTGCTTTAGGCATTGACCCTGTATCTTTTCCTACTAATGGTAAGTATTTTAGAGACAAACAAGGAGTAGCAACCCAAAGGGATGCCAGTGGAAAACACTCAGTATGTATCATCTGAGTGATATATTGATCATACACATCACACTGCTCCTTCTAGCCAGTTATGCTTTTTATGCATTTTTAATAAGAAAATTCTAACAAGCTAACAGTTCCCAGCATGATTTTTACTTGGTTTAATTACTAGTGAATTTCTAATGGACAGGGAACTCTAAGCAATGACATTCTCTCAAATAATCAAATTCATGGTAATTGCGCTGTTTTTCTTTTGGAGAAATCTTTATTTGTTAGGAATCTTGAGGAAATAATAATTTCAGTGTGACTGATGCAATCAAATAGTTTACTCTGAATAAGTAAAATATAAAAGAGGCTAATTAAGTAAAGCGCTACTGTCTGAAAGCTAAATGAGGTGCTGACTGCTTTGACAGTAGAATGAAGACCAAACCAAAGACTTTGTTTTGACATACGTACAGATCATCAGGCAAATTCAAGTCTTTTTAACAGACCTCTTCTATAAGGGTCACTTTACAGATACAGATCATGTAATCTGAGCCCTGCAGATTATCATTCTACTTTTAAACCACTACAAGAGAGAGGTTTTTAATTCCTTGTTTGCATAGCTGTAGGTTTACATGTTCACATGCTTTTGACAGTGGCATTTGATTCACAGATGACTGATTTATGGTCTTGAGAAAAGGCCAGATTCAGGACATACTTTATTGTCAGGACTGCAAACTCTACAAAAATTGTTTGGAAGTCTGCACCTGTTCTAGTTAACACAACTATAGCAAAGCATTAGGAGGATGCCTTCCAGCTTGAGGCAATAGTTTTCTTATGAGCAAGGCAGAAATAATTGCAGAGATGTTTTGCTAAATTAATCCAGGTGTGAATTTGTTTACTTTTTGTAATATTTAGTGGTGTAATTATATTAAACATAGTTCTCTAAAATCAATCACTGCTTAGCTAAAAACCACAAATGAAAACAAACATGTCAATGTGACTAAGAGCGAGCTACAAAAAATAAAACAGCACATAGTTGTTACACTATTTTTGTGTAGATACTTGCTACTTTCAGTTCTGGCATTCACTCTTCGTATCAATATCTTCGTATCAGTAGCCATCAGAAGAGAAAGGGCAGATGAATTATTTCCTAATGAATGGATAAAGAGACTGTCACCCGAGTTGCTATTTAAAGGGAGAGTCTTGTGTTTAAGTAATTGTTTACTTAATATTGCAATAGGTGGTGAACATAAAATATAAAACAACACTTGAATGCAAAGGTACACTGAAGCGCAGATTCATTAACAGGTGGCTTTGACCACTGCTTGGCCACGATACCAGTGATTTCCTGATTTCCTATAGCAGAAATAAAAATCTGTAAGAACTCTGAGGAAAAAGTGAATAGAAGCTTTGTAGATAAACCTGGGAAGTGTTCTTACAATAAAAGCCTGTTGCCTCTTACGGATGGATGAAACTTATGTGGGAAAATCTGAGCAGTTATTGTCCGAAGTTGAGATGAGAGTTTTGAGGGTTGCAAGAGGAGATGGGAAGAGAATTATGAAAGTGTTTGAACGGCAAAAGGAGAAAGATAATTGCTGCAGTGAGAAAACAAGGAGCCAGCTGTATGTGCCCACTGTTGTGAGTCAGAGACAGGTACGATGGCTTCAAAGCAGAAAACTAGACTGATCTCACAGGGTGCATTTTACATAGATCAGAAAGCATTACCTAATACTGCGGGCCCAGATACTGTTTAAATTGTGTGATGACAGAGGCCTAAACAATAGCATTCCTGGTGGAGGACCAAAAAAAGAAAAGATAGATCAGACTTCAAAAACACCGTGGAGAAATCCCTCCTCTCAAGAAAAGCTATGATGTGCTACTTAGGAGAGTGAAGGGGGAGCAGGTGTGAGGAGAAATGAGCCAGGTCCTTGGGGAATTCACATGCTTGAGTATCCAAGATCTTTTGTGTTTAAAAAAAGAAAAAGTCATAATATTTGTTTTCTAGTCAAATTTCTAACATACACACAGTGTGCCAGAGATTACAACAAATACTTTTAAGTTGTTTTTTAGTCTTCATATTTGCACTTAAAAATTCCAATCCCCATTTACATATTTGAAAACAAATTGATCCCCTCCTGTGGTTTTATTGTTTGTTGTAATTTATTTTTTGGAGACCCAAATGATCAAGTCTTGGGTTGCTCATAAGTACTTTAAATGAAGCATTAGAATTTGTCCATGTTTTCAAATATATAGTTATGTGAATATCCATTATGGAAATGGGATTCTCTGTAGCAGTCCTCCACCAGCAATGGAATAATGCTATTCTGAGGATGGGGGTCAGGCAGTAAGTAGTTTGGGGGCAAGGGTAACACTCTGTAAAAGAAGTTGCTGTGGTGCTTGGTTTAGCTGGCTGTTGTGGAAGAGGGAGCTTGATTCTCTGATTCTGAAGTCAGCACCCCAAACCATCTATGAAACAGCTATTTACACTCTGAGCTATCTGCTACTTTTGCTTTGTCTGTGTATTTGCTGACAATTCTCCATTTTAATTTCTGTTCATAGGTTTTGTACTAAATTACTGTAACTGGGGAAAACTTGTGTTAGAATGTTAGTGAGATACCTTGTGTGTTTGCTTTCTATACACCTCTGTATTAGGACTGCAGATTCTTACGGAAGGTGTCCATTTCTCAGTACACGTACTTGGTTTTCAAATGATCAGCTGAGCTGGAAGTCTGAAGGTAGCATGAGTTCAAACATGGCATAAAAGAATAATTATATTGCAAGCTTTCTTGTGTGTAGTCCTCTCAGAAATCTGTTACTCTGCTGTCATCTTCAGTATTGTATGAATTTTAGTTAGATTTCTATGGACTTTATCTTCCAGAATGTTTAGGAACAGCTTCTATTTATGTTCATTAGAAGTATGTTTTCCTGAACTTATTGTAGATAATGCTGTGAAATTTCCATATTCGATAACTAAAATTCTAAAAACTTTCTAATCATATATGTAAATTAAATCTTCTTAAAAGGAGCCACTCCTTTTGTTATTGGACTTTCTCTAGTGTTGAGATGTAGATAATTTTTACTGAGGACCTTTTTAAAACACTGAAAGGGCTTTTAGCTTTTCAGTGCCCAAAAGCTAGTACTTTCGTTAATTAACGTTTTTACAGGTAAATTTTGGAACTATATTCTGAGGCCCTTAGCACCTTTTGGTGGGTACAGTATATGCCTGCAAAATTTGTAAGCTTAGATTGCAAAACTCTGAAATCCAGTTTCCTGTATCTCATAATCCTAAATCAGTATTTTGTGCTGCAAGTCCTGAAATTAAGATTCAAGTTTAGGCTTGTAAGAATCTAGTCTGGGTAAGACTCTCAAAAGGAAGGTTATGACTTCACGGTGGTAGTTCTTCTGTGACTTACCTCAAACCTGGGTGTATGTGGTTTGTTTGTTTGTTTGTTTTTCCCCAAAGATACATGCTAAACAAAGAATGTAAAATTTATTTGTTTGTTTGAAAAGGGCAGAGATGAGTTTAGCAAAATGGAGCTTACAAACGAAATTAGTATAGACTGTGGTATTTTCAGAAGCTCTTGTTGGTTTGTATTCTCCCTTTGAAGGCAATGATAAAGTCCTCCCTGAATTCATTAAAAATAGTTACAGGAAATTTAAGTGCTTTCAAAATGCCACTGAAAAGGCCTTGGTAACCAGCTCTTTACTATTCTAGTTTTAGGTTCAGCCTAAAATGCCTCGTAAATGCCTCTTGAATACTGGAAAAAACATAAATAAAAGATGAAAAAATGTGTTGCACTTATTTCAAGTGACAAAAATATACATAATGATGATTTTTTAAAAAATTCATATAGGCATTTATGTCTTATTATCATTAGTAAGATCTGTGCTGAAAAGGTTGGCACCATCTTGAATGAATCTGCTAGCCTTATTTACAGTATGTTTATTTCTGGAAAAGGCTTTACATGTGTATACACACATTCTATCGTAATTTTTGGATGTCCTGGTAGATGCGTAAGTAGTTCTGCCTCTTAAAACTTGATGAAGCTCAGAAGGTACTTTGAAATTATGCTATGCATTTCAACCTGGGATCCCTCAAATGCTAATCGGACTTGAAGTCACTGTGTTTTTAGTGTTTTATCATACTTCATTTTCTGTGCTGTGTCAGACACACCTGGAAGTTTGAAATGTCACTATATCACTTGAGGTAAGGGGTCACCATAGTTTCATGAAAACAAATCAGGAAATAGAGATACTGTGTTGTCATTGCAAAGGCAGCATTGTTTCAATATTCTATCATTAAAAAAATTGATTGACTTCTTTAGGTATGGATCACATAACAGTTGTTAGCGTAGAGTATTGTTTATATTCCAATGCAATTTTTATTTTTAAAACTACTATAAAAATGATTTGAAGTACACAGCTTAGTAACACTTCAGAATTTGATCTCAGATCACATGTTTCTAGTTCATGCCACCAGCCTATCATAAGCTGATTTTGTTATAAATAACCAAAGGCTTCTACAGGCACTGTGTAAAACTATTAGTGACTTCCCCCACTCTGTTGTTGTACTCCGATTTCAAACTCTAGTCTTCAGATAACTGTCAATAGTATGTCGTTTCATCCTGCTGATCAGAATGCAAAACCTAGAAAATTAATATGAAATGCTTTTCTAATGTTTTCCTTATGAACAATTTATTTAAATGCTGTAGGAATCAAATGTGTGTGATGTACAGCTCTGTAATTTGCAAACGTTATCTTTACATTCTCTTTCAGGAGGTAAGATAGAAAACTGGGATGATTAACTACCCTGTATAAATTTAGTGCAGAAAATTTACCTTTTACCTTCTCAGTTTTGGCTTTCCATATGTGTAAAAGTTTCAGGCTGTTTTAGGAGAGGGTACCAGAAGTCACTGACTTCATCCTTTAGTTTTCTGTGATGCAAACGCTCATTAGTGTGTTGTTGCTTGTAGTGATCTTTCTCTAAGGGCTGGAACAGAGAATTTTTCAGTTTTCAACAGGACCAAGCTGATGGACAAATTGAAAAGCCTTGAGGCAAAAAAGGGTCTTTTGAGCTTTTATTAATAAGGGGTTGATAACTTTGAAAAATAGAGGATGTTAAAGTTCTGAGGAAGTAAACAGTTTCTAGGAAGGGAAATCCGCCTTTCCATATGTTTATTTTTCAAAGAGAGGAAATTACCTAATAAGTGTAAAACTTGAGGGATACAAAACAGAATATCTACTCCCAAAAGATATTAACTTTGACTTCCAGTTCTCACGTACCTTAGGATCTACCTATGTGTAGTTTTCATTTTTGCTCCTCAAGCTGCCTTCTGTATAACTTAAACTGCCATGGTTTTAGGTTTATGGGATGGATACAGGTGCGTCTTCCTTTACCTAACGTGCAAAATAGATATAGTAGTATGGTTGCAATTGTCAGTTTATTGCTGTTTGAGAATATTTTTGAAGACTCTTCTGTCCACCTCCCTAGTTGGCACTGGCCTTTGTTACATGAATTGGGATCTCTTAAAGGCCTGATTTTCGTAAATATACCCTATCTCTTGAAAAGTGTGTATACTCCTTCGTCCTGTGTCATACTGGCTACCAAAAATGGAGGTAGCAAGGAAGCATTATTTTAGATTTTTGTCTGTAGGCTGTCTTATGGAAGAATTTTTCTAGGTAGGGAAAAAAGTCTTTGGTAGAAAACATGTTTCATCTTCTCACTGTACTTGCCACTTAAATGAGGGTCTGGGTTCTGTTAGCCAAAAAAATAGTTCTGGCCTGCAAGTAAGTCAACATAGAGCAATTAACTGGTGGTACAGCTGTAACACCTTGTGTTGCCTTAAACACATCAAACATCAGCTTGTCTTTCCCTGGCTAGGAAAAGCATGAATATAGCTTGAACAAGTGTTTCAAACTAGTAGCCTGTTCTGCAATTAATGGTACTACAGAGAACACAAATAGCAAACAAAAACTGTGAAAGAGCTCCAATGTTCACTTAGCTGAAGCAATACTGACTGAAAAAATTACTACATACCAATGTGTGTCTGTTAAAAAGAAGGCAAAAGAAATGAAAGCTCAGCACTGATTTCCTGAGCCATTCCCCTGGTGGGCTAGGGCTAATTAGGGTATGGAATACCTACCGAGCAACGTTGGCATTGCACTGTAACTTCACCTTTGGAAGCTGAAGAGCTTCCTAGAAGCCAAATCCTCCTTTCTGTCCAAGCTACTAGTGAAAGAACTGTGAAATCCCAAAAAATGGCGATCTTTGGGAATAAAGAGATTTAAACAGGAAAGGGTCAATTTTCTGCTTGAGGGACTTCTTGTTAATCATGTTACATAATACTACAGAAGATGACATTGCCCAGGTAATTTGCCATCACCAAAAACCAAAAGAGTTCAGCAGCTTCCTGCTGCTGCATCATGCCCTTTCTTTAACATCCATTCTCAAAGTTACATTGGTCTGTATTTGGATTGTCTGAAAAGCATCAGTTTCAATAATGCTGCAGATGGACTGTAAAGACTTTTTGAAATCCAAAAAATTAGTTGCAGTCTCTCCAGGACATGAAACATTCTTGTATAATTCTGAACCAAATGTATGCAATTATCAAGATACTATAGCTTTGGCCTGTCAAGACCATATGAGCATGCTGCTATCTAATAGCATCCAATTGTATACATCCAGTGGTGACAGTCCTCTGACCATTGCAGGTGCACTTACATGTTGAGTCCTTACATTTATCTACTGATGTGTGAGTGGGAAAGACAGCATGAGGCACCTACTGTCTGTGTCTGTCAGGGAATCGCCAACAATTTGCTGCATGTTAAACCTTATTTTTGGGGACATGATCTATTTCATAAAGCCTGGAGAGCCTTGATGTTCCAGTGAAGATGTACATTGATATTGATGCTCTGAGTTTTCCATTCTGACTTTTGAATCCCTAAAGCTTTTGAACTTCTCTGCAGAAATTGTAGTTTGTCCTGTGCAAAATTAATCTGTTGTCTTTATTGTGTAGGCCTAACTTCATAAATTGTTGGTGTCTGCCAGTAGCACGAAGCCACAAGCTTGACAGCCCAGTTCTAGCTGATCAGAAGTGGAAAGGTGAGAAACACCTTTACTGTGCCCACTGAGCTGTAAATCTACTAGATGCACAGCAGCAGTGATTCACCTCTACTCTTGAATGAGGTGATTTCTAAATCTGTAAGAGATTTTGAGCTGAAGTCCCAATCTAACATAGCATTTCCTTAGTGTTATCTATTGGCTAAGCTTCACTGCTATCTGTGGCTACCCTGCATGCCCTCAAACTCGTCGTGCTGGCTGTGTGCGATGCAATATAAAGGTGTAGGCTGGCAGTTGGGCAGCTCTGGTCCTACTTTGACTTGTGTTTTGAGGTTTGGAATTTGAGCTTGATTATGTATATCTAAATCACTTGAACTACCATGTTTCAGACTTAAATTACAGGAAAGGACACTGTGGTTAGAGCTAGGAAAAAAAATAATGCTGATGACTAGGTACTGGATTGTCTGAAGAAGCTGGGATATCTTTCTTGCTGGATGCCTTCTGAAACAGCTCGATCAAATGTCTGTCAGGAATGATATATTTACTGTAAATTTTTGCTGTTATGAAGCAGATGAACAAGATGACCTGGAGATCCTTTCTCTTTGATATGAGGGATCATAGGAAAACTAACTCAAATTCAGTCTGCTGCTGATTCTGTTATTGCCTGAAGTCAGAATGGTTTGTGACTTCCAGCAAGCTGATATGACTTGGTTTGTAGCCATATCTCTTTTTACACCCTTCATGAATAACTAGCCTGTCACTGCTATCCCATCAGAAATCCCTTTGGAATCACTCTATACAAACAGCTCATGTGAAGACATAAGAATGTGTGTGGTTTGGGAGAAAAAAGTGGTCATAAGGAGACTTGAAGTTGACTTCAAGTTCTGCCAAAATGTAATGCAGATAGAATCATAGAATAACAGAATGGGTTGGGTTGGAAGAGCCCTTTAAAGGTCACCTAGTCCATCCTCCCTGCAGTGAGCAGCGACATCTTTAACTAGATCAGGTTACTCAGAGCCCGGTCCAACCTGACCTTGATTGTATCCAGGGATGGGGGTGTGGGCATCTACAACTTCTCTGGGCAACCTGTTCCAGTGTTTTACCACCCTCACCACAAAAAACTTTCTTCCATCTAGTCTGAATCTGCCCTCTTTCAGTTTAAAACCATTACCTCTTGTCCTATCACTACAGGCTCTGCGGAAAAAATTGTCCCCATCTTTCTTGCAAGAGCCCTTTAAGTACTGAAGGGCTGCAATAAGGTCTCCCCAGAGCCTTCTCTTGTCCAGACTGAACAACCCCCCAACTGTCTCAGCCTGTCCTCATAGGAGGGGTGTTCCAGCCCTCTGATCATTTCTGTGGCCCTACTCTGCATGTACTCCCAAGAGGTCCTGTGCTGGGGACTCCAGAGCTGGAGGCAGTACCTCCAGGTGAAGTCTCACCAGAGTGGAGTAAAAGGGTAGAATTAACTGCCTTGACCTGCTGGCCACGCTTCTTTTGGTGCAGCCCAGGATACAGTTGGCTTTCTGTATTTTCTGTATATTCTGGAACTGCTGTTTGCCCGGTACCCATGGTGCCCTCAGGTGTGGTGTGCTTGGCCAGTTTTGTGACAGACTGTGCCTCGGGTCAAGCATTCCTTGTGATGTGCCAGATGCCATGCTTTTCCAGTATACAGTAACGTCATTGACAAAGGCGTTCATGATGCCTGTGGCCCTGGTTAAGATACCATCCTCTCGATGGATCTGCCTCAGTACCTTGTACTGATGGATGCAGTAACTCTCCTTTATTATTCTTAAGCTGCTTGTAGCATTCCCTCAGGTTTTGGTAACAGCGTTCTTGGATTTCTTGGTGGCAGCAGGAGCTGACTTGGTAGACTCAGGCATTTTGGCAGTACCTTTTCTTACCGATAAGCAATGTGAGGGTGGGCTAAGGTGGGAGTATCGTGGCTGCAAGTGGCTTCAGTCCACTGGTGGCATGTACCTGAGCTCTTGAAATAACTACCTTTGCAACCTGAAGGACTGTCATGATTGTGTGAAACTGTGAGCTGCAAACTGGGAGTTTGCTGAAGCAATTGTATCTCAATGAGCTTTGGCTGACTTTTAGGTGTGGTTTTGATGTTACCATTTTATGTTGCAATTCGAGGTTGGAAACCCAAATACAGATGTTGGGTCTTGCTGAAAACCAGATACTGCCTTTGAGATCAGTCTCTTGAAGAAAAAAAAATATCTGAAAAATAACAGACTCTACTAGTATTAGCTTGTGTTATAAAATGCTGAAGTGTTACATATCTGTAGCTGGAAGTCTTCAAAGCTTTGCACAGTTGCTTATGTCTTCAGGTTGTGTTTTCAGTTAAGTGGATTATAGTAGCAAAATGTATAAATTGACTAGAGGAACATGTAAGGAAAGAAGGTTTCTATGCTGCTTTATCCTGTTGCTTGACTGCTAGTGGGAGGTCTTGCACTCAGTTGGGGTGACAGATATCATTCCCATCACCCTGAAGTTCACTGCCTGAAAGCTTCAGTTGCAGTAGGTTTGCTGGCCCCTACCCTCAACGTTACAAGTAGCAGAAAATGTTAAAATTACTTGATTGCTGAAGTTAAGGACTGTTTTTCATATAGGTCCTTTTTTTTCCCCTTTACTAAATTGGCAGCTTAGCAAATTGGCTGAACACCATTGTTTTAATTATTGAGAATCCTAAATTCCTTTGTGGATTTAATCATGGTAATTGGAATAGAAACTCGGTGTGGAGGCGGTAAAGCTGGCCTAGCTGTAATCTGGTGGTTTAAAACCAGAATGGCATTAGGCTTTCTGTGCTCTGTAACATAAGTCTTTGTGAAGCGGAAGGAGGGAACTGGGACTTGTGTTTTTTCTGTGAATTTCTTTTGCTTTGCATGGACTGACTAGCTTGAGAGTGGCAGCTGTGCACGGGAGCATGCATGGTCTTAGAGCCTAGAGATGGCAGTTCTCCCTTGAGAAGGGGGCACAGTCTGGTCCCTGGCCCACTGTTGGAAATTGGTAATATTTTAGAGTATATGGTTTGGCTGTTAATACTTCAGAGTAACCGGAGGAAAGGCAGCCCCTCAAATTTTCCTTTCTTCTAAGAAAATTCTCTTTATTAAGCTGAAGAGTGCTAGTCTCTTGCTCTGTGAGCCACATGAAGTCTGTAATTACTCTATGAAAGGTGGGCCAGTGTCCTCAAAAGACCAGACAGTCGACTGATGCTTAGTATTCCGTGTCAGCAAAGTGGGAGATGTGACTGTAAATCTGTCAGGAAATGTAAGCCAGGTTTTCAGTAGTTGGTTTTTCGGTTTTTTAATTTTTTGTTTGGGTTTTTCTTGGTGGCAGATGTTTTGATGACCATCAATACAGTGTTTTTCTAAAAAATATAATGTGGTGGGGTAACACCATCATCCATGTTTTTTTTATGAAGAGTGGAAGAAAAACCTGAGAACATCTTACAGACATTTGTGCCTCAGACGCAAAGTTGATAAAACACAAGTTTGTACGTGATGGCTGTCACCAAAGTGTTTTTTCATCAAGGCAAGATGTCACTTGCTTGGTCTAGTAGGAGAGTTTTGGGTAACTGGGAACTTTACTGTTAAAAGACATATAGAGGGTTAAGAATTTGGGTATATGTGAAATGGGCATTTTAAAGATTGTCACTTTGGATTTGGACTCAGAAATCCTTTTAAGCAGCTAGTTCAACAAACCTAGTAATTTGAGTTGGTAAGTCACAATGAGCATTGCAGGCTTGTTCACATGTCCGAGGTTTAGGCCTTCAGGGAAAACCTACTCCCTAATGTGCCCCAACACCCTCCCAAAAAACCCTCACAATCTCACACAGTAGCTGAACACATTCTAGCAGAAAATGAGTCTGAAAGACAAATAACCTTGTACAAAGTTCTTCAAACAATGGACTAGTGATGTGTATCAAGACTGAGATAAACAATAAGGTTCTGTTCTCCATTTCCTGACAAGGCCTTTTCATATTTATTTCCTCATACATTTTTAACTGTTTACTCTTGGAACAGAGGAAGTTAGTTTTACTAGCAAAATAGTGCTTTTAGCAGGTATATCATTCTTTTGGTCCAATTTCATAGTGATAGGTGCAGTGACTGTAGTCAATTTTTGCATCATTAGGAGAGCAGTTAGGTGGTTTTCTGTCAGTTCTATGAAATAGGTGTAAGTATTGGAATTTGTTACAGTAGGTGACCAGGAGGCTGTAAATATTTAGATAATATGCTTTCATAGTTGGGGTTTTTTTAAATGCATGTGATTTCACTTCAGGCTTGAGCGTCTCCTTACGTTTTAATGTATTTATTTGGTACTCAGTTAAAGGTATTGTAATTTTTAAAGTATTCCATGTTATAAAATGCTGTTATGAAACATTAACTATTATAAATATTTAAATGACTGACAAAACATTGGTTTTGAATCCTTAGCTATCAAACTAAGTCTGCAGCAATGAAATCCAATCCAGTTTTGCCAAAGGTAATTGGCAGAAATTCTGGTACTGGCTGTCTTTGCAGCTTCTATTTAGAAAACAGGTTAATTTTCCAATATCGATTTGGGTTTAGTATATTAGATCTCAGAGAAGTATAAAGAAGATAACAAATTCATAGGTGCTGATGCTATATTAAAGACTTCTACATCTTCAGAAACATCTAACCATAAAGACAGCCAGTGGCGCTTTGTACCTTTCCTAAAATTTATCAGATATATCAAGATTCCTGAAAAGCAAATTTTAAGTTGTATGTTAAACTCGGCTTACTGTGATGGCAGAGCTGGAGCTGCTTATTTACAAGATGTCTTTCACAAAAATCTGTCTAGGGGTTTCTGTCTTACATAATTATTTTTTGCTGTCACCAGACAAAATTTTATTATAACGGGGGAGGGGGCGGGGGAGCAGACTTAACAAATCCCAGTGTAAAATACGAGAACTGAATATAGCTAAAGACAAATGGTGTCTTTTAAAGCGAATGCAGATCTGCTGTTCTACAGAACAGCAGCAGAGGCAACTCTTTATCAAACATCTACCAGCTGGTGTTAATGAAGTGAGAGTGTGATTCTTCATACTTGATGTCTTGATCCATATCTTTCAGATGTGTGAGTTTTCAGTGAAAGACTTCTGTAACAAATTCAGAAGGCTTCTTGGATATCCTGCTGGATCAGAGATTGCTTGCTAACTCTTGGCTGGCTCTTGAGTGCTTTCAGAGGAACACAAGCCAAACCCCCCTACGCCCCCAATTCCAAGCTTCTTTTTAGTCTTCCTCCCAGTTGCCAAGTTTTCTAATGAGTTATATAGGGATGAACCACTTTTATACCAAGCCTGGAGAGAAGAGTTTAATAACTTTATTATTACCTAATAGTGTTAGTGAGGTGGGCCATCCTCCATTAATTGTTTGAAGGAAATGATGGAAAAAAAATTCCTTAGCCAGGACAGAGCACTCTGCTTTTTAATATGGAGACTTATTTTGGGATATACTGGAGAACAGAATTGCTTATGCGGAAACAAATGTGCTAACAGCAATTAAAAAATAGATTCCATTGTATGAATGTCGACAAATTTTACTCTCTTCTGAAAATTTTGTTGATGAAAGTACTCTAACCAAAGCTTCATTATGGGAATTATGAAGCCACAAATCACTGACAAATCCTGTGTGTGGCACTTCTGTACTATTCATGCAGGTTACAGTTCATTGTCGCTGAGGGATGTAGATAGTTTCTTTGGTCAAGACATTTCAAGAAGTTGGATTCTATTGCCATGTCTGCTGGGACAGACAGAGATGTAAGAGCAAGACTGCTTTGTAGCCACTCTGGGAGACTTCTGAAGTATTCTAACATAATAACCATGGGTAGTTTATTGAGATAACCTATATTCTTTAGGGCTAGAAAAAATTCCGAGATGTAGCTGCCACAGTAACTTGGCTGCCTATGTACGCTTTCTTGCAATATTGAATCAGATGTTCTGAAAGCTTGAGTCAATTTATTTTTCAATAGATGATCCACCTTTTTTCATGTATAGCTTTAATGAAACTGTAGTAGAAACTGAAATTCAGGATTTGTTGTTTATGTGGATTTTTTAATGTTGAGTTTTTTCAGGAGTTCTTTTTTGTATGATGGTCTAGAAAATTTCCAAAGTACTTTTTGATGCATATCAAGGTAAAGACGACTGCATGTGTCTTCGTAGTCATTGTTGTATATGCTGCTGTTCTACTACGACAGTTGTTAAGCTGCTGACACTACATGAGGCTGAAGCATGCATGATGGCATAGGGCATCAAGATGTGTTTAGGAGTAACCTGGCTAGAGTGTCAAGTGTGTTTGATGGTAGGGGTGAGAGGGCAAGATCTCTTAATACAGAAGAAAGTTGTCTGCAGTGCTTTCCTGCATGAATTACCTACCTGTTAATCCTCAGTCAAGTCTTGATTATTGTACTTCATAGAAATTTCTTGTGACTTTTGATCAGTATATAGATCTGCTCTAGTGAGACTTTAAGAACCTTTTATGGTTAATGAGGCCTGAAATCCTAAGTAGCAGAAAGGAGCTGACATAATTATTTTATTATTTTCTAAAGAAGTTTATATAAATGAAACTCTGGTGGGAAAATTATACCAGGTTTCCTATGCTAACACATATTGATCCTAATATATTAAGTGGGAGAAAAAGTATAAACTGACCATCAGTAAATAACTTCCTAGTAGCTTTGTGGTAACTGTAAATATCTTGTGTCAGATATGCATGAAATAGAGCAGAAGTGTTCTAAGTGAGGTGTTGAATATTTTTATCGAAGAAATTAACCTCAAACCAGTTCTCAAGAAACAGAGATACAGGTTTAGATACATGTTCTGATCTACTTGTGAGCAATGTCACCCTTTCATTCCTGAGCATGTTCATGCTGAGCCTAGGTGAAGGCCAGTTACAACTCATCTGATGATGCCAAACCTAAAATACTAACTTGTAGCTGAACTCTAGAAATTAAACTGATGTCACCAGAGATTAATCTTTTCTCATCTATTTTCATCCTTTGGCTTTATAGCTAAATGGCATATGATGTGTTTGTCTGAAGATGAGCATCCCTGGCAGTATGTTCATTTAACATGTGTTCATGCATTTTTCATTTATTTTACATTAGTTAGGATCAACCACAACTAATGGTTTATATGATTGATGTGTAACTACGTATTCCATCCTGTCCGGGAGGAAAATGGCCACACTTCTTCATAGCTTCATTGCTTTTCAGCAGTGGAAGGTACTGAAAGCAGACCTGAGACATTGAAAAAAGGTTCATTCTTATATGTAAGATCCTTCAGGATCATATGTGTCTAAGACTTGCAAGACTAGCTGAAGTTCAGGACAAAGCATGTGGTTGACAGCAATCTACAGAAGGACAGGAGGGAAGCTTTTTTTCCCTGTAATCTGGGACAGAATCATTTCAGAGATGAACATGATCAGTTGTATGGATGAACTCTCTTAAGGGACTTAAGCAATTGCACAGCACGTGCATTTTGCTTGCATTCTTTAATGTTAAATGCGTTTAATGCTGTCTGTCATAGTACAGTTAAACATGGTTATTTGGAAAAAATAATAAAAAAAAGAAAAAACCTTATGTGTACCCCTTATTTCTTCCTGGGGTAGGTAATATGCAATTCATGTAGATACACTATCATATTACTAGAAGATATTACACTGCTGTTAAAAGATCTGAATAGAAACATGTATAGAATAATACGAAGGAAAAATCATCTGGTTTGTACAGTGTTATGTACACACCTTGAAATTTACACAGGGAGACTTCTCCAAAAGAGAACTTTTCTTCAGCCATTCCATGTGAAGCTTCAGTGACTGAACTGTGTTTGAAAGGTTAGGTCTAGAAAAGTTGAGATTTCCTTTGTATGAATCGGTGCTGTGGAGCAGGTGTGCGGCTCTTCTGTCTGTCAGTGTCTTGAACAATTTTCTGTATCTCTCATCTATCAAGATTCTTTCCTCTGGTTTATCACAACTCTGTCCTGTCGTGTCTGGTCATGAAGCTTTTGTAGGAACTTGGTGCAAGTCTCCATTAGCAATGTGAACTGTACACTTCTTGGTCAGGTTTGAATTG
Source organism: Falco naumanni (assembly GCF_017639655.2). Classification (NCBI taxonomy): domain Eukaryota; kingdom Metazoa; phylum Chordata; class Aves; order Falconiformes; family Falconidae; genus Falco; species Falco naumanni. The sequence continues at coordinate 5,180,436 of NC_054054.1, read as the reverse complement.
CTTAATACCTACCATAGATTAAGTTGCACTGCAGCGTGCCACTAAGGAAATTAAATGCTTTATTTCAGTGTCGCTGATAGCCACAAAATGGGATATATGATTATCATCAGCCTCTGAAAAGCATAAGGTGATAATCTTGGTGGTAGTGACATATTTGTTTACTAATAAACATACAGATGTATTTTCTTCAAGACCTGCATCGTATATATGATATTTATGGCATTTAATGTTTCCTTTAGATAAAGATAATCCAATTTATATCCAGTAGTTAACACACATCTTGGTGTATACCGAAACAGTGCTATTTTCATGTTTAGCAAATACTATAATTACTAATAGGTAGAGCGTTATTTACACAAAAACAGTGCAGTATGAAGAAACAAGGTACCAAAATGGGTTAAGTGCTGACGGTAAATCAGCTAATGGTAAATCTGCCTTCTGAGAAAATGCTTCAGAAAAATGCTGCATTGCAAAGCATTGTGTGTTGTATTACTACAGCAGTAAAGTGATACTACTAATAATTATTTTTACACATTCTTCTGTTTTCATATTTGCATAGTATTAGTATTTGGTATACAGATGTATATTGATTTAGCTTGTAACGGTTGGATGACAGCGTTACGGATAAGAAAGTAATGCAGCATATGACACTAGTGGTCTGGTGCATACTGGTCTTGTATTTATTGATGAACTGTACTGTGTGATCTACCTGACTGTTACAGCTCTCAAGTTGGCTATAATTTACACATTGTCTGAAATTCAAGCTACTGGAGTTCTTACATTTCTTTGTTCATGGATCTCAAGTTAAATATAAACTGAGCCTTTTAACTTCTGTGAACTAGTTTTGTGGTAAGGCAGTAGTCCTAAACTAGCCATTTGGAATGAAGCAGCAATAATGATTAATATAATTGGTTGGTTTAATTGGGTTGGTGTTTAGATTTTGTGGAGTTGTGTTTTTTGCTATAGCTGCTTTTAACTACAGCAACAGTAAAAACAGTTGGGATCAAATGGAAAAGGATGCTTTTGAGCTAATCCAGAAAGAATCTGTGGTATGTTTTTGCACATGGCAGCTTTTTCATTATTGTTATAAGTGTATTATAGCTAATGGGTTTTATGAGTCTTCAGGAACAGATAGGCTTTTTGTTTGTTTTTAAACAATGAGCATTGCTTTACTTTAATAAATACCCTGTGTGCCTGGCATCCTGTTTCATATGTCAGTGTCACTTCCAAATAGTAACTCTTCACAAATAAATCAGCAATTAAGGTGACCCGTGGCATTCTAAAATGCTTTCAAAGGAGTGTGCTTAATTAGTCTTGATTGGAAGTTTAACAGATAATGAAACATTTTGTAATTTTACCACACCAGTCTATTTTAGTTTTTGAGTAGAGAGTAACTTCAATCTCATAACTTTACCTTGAACAAAAGTAACAAGCTTTTCAGTGCAGGTGCCTAATAGTGTGGGCATGTATGAAAAGTTGTTCTGGTGAAGCGAAGTAAGTTGTGTCTGTCAGAATTGCTGAGACGTACATAGAGGGGTATCTTGGAAGTTTCTTCCTGTACCAGAAGGAGCTGCAACAAGTTAAATAACAATGGTGGTTTTCCACTGACTTAAGTTTTGTTGTATTGTCTAAAACTTGAAAGTAATTAGCTTTTATGTATTCATCAAGATGCTACTGGGTCTTTTCCTATAGCCATTAATTTGTATTGATACTTTGTTTTCCAGTAGTTTTTACACCATGGGAGGGTAAGCTGGCTGGTTAGGGATGTGGCACAGGAGGGCAGGCAGGTCTTTATGGTGACACTGAATGGCCCTGGCAGAAAAAACAGAGTGCTAGCAGCTTTAGATCACTAAACTTCCAAAATAGCACTAGTGCTGGAACTGGAAACTTAAGATGCAAACTAGAAACAAACTATTGGCTTCAGTCTTGTTAAACTGATTTGTCCTGTGCTCAGATGTGAATACCAGCCAGATATGATGAACTTAAATACAAATAGAAACACTTCCATCTCAGATGAATGTTCGTGTAAAGAAGGTAAATCATCTTCAGAAATGACCAAACTCAAAACGTGTTTTTCACAATAAAAAATATCCATGATGGCTCGTTTCCTGAACTGCAAGTAATACTCTTCAACATCCCAGATCTCCTTTTTACAGTATTTTCATTCATTATTCACAGTGGTTGTTCCCTGCTCTTTCTGTTTCTTTAAATAAAAATTTGGACAATGAACAAAGGTTTTTTTGCTATGGATTTCCTGAATTTTTATATATATATATATATATGATTATTTTTTTTTAAGCTTGGGTTAGCAGGCTGGTTATTCTGTCTTGCATTTTCATTTTGACTGTAGGCAATCCCATTGCTGCCGAAAATAGCTCAAACGTTCTTAGAACAAAAACTTCAGCCAGCAGCTCAGATTCTTTTTCTTTTTCTTTTGCAGAGTCTTGCATGTGAGTTAAATTCATTTCTTTAGAGAAACCTTCATAAAGGGCTAAATAAACAAGATCTACGTATACAGAGATTTCTTACTTCTCTGCATTTGAGACACAGCTAACCTCGTCTGGTAAGTCATATTTTTCTCAAGATTTTGTCTTTCTCCCTGCCCTCATGACTTGCATTCTTGAGTGTCTAATTAGTGGTCAGGGAAAACCAGCTTCTGTTTGCTAGTAGTTCTGCTGCATGCTCTGTATGAAATATGGAGACTAATCTGTGAAGGAGTCACTACGCTGCTTTTACAAATCTCAGAATAGTACCTGTGATTCTGCATGGTACTTTGATATAAGTAGGGTTTTAATAGTTTACAGAGTAGTTTCTTCTCAGTTTGCTGTAATGAAGTCATTAAATGTTTTAAAACAAAACTGCTGATTGTTCTGTCTTTAAATTATTTACTTGTTTGAATGTTCAGTGTTTAATGAATTAACTTTAGAATTTGTATTATAAAGTACATGCTGTGTCAAGTCAGAGTTCAAAAACAAACTTTCCCAGCAATTCATTCATGTCTCATTTTTTGCAGGTTTCATTTTGTGTAGTTAAAATAGGTTGATGCTGTTGATGCAATGGTATATTTTTCTTGGTGATGTGCCTGTTTCATGGGACAGTAAGCATGCTTGTCAGTAGTCTTTAATTTGATAATATAAATCTGTAACGGTTCTATTAAAGATACTTGTGGCTTACAGAGTTTATTCAGGGTTTGGTTGTACTGCTTGAAACAAATACGTTTTTCTTTGATTATGAAATGTTAACTGAGTACAAGGCAAACGAGAAAGTTTTGTCCTCTCCTTTCTATTTTTAATCTTTACTGTGATTAAAACGAAGAAAATCTCAGAAGAGCAAAAGATTTTTTTGCTCATTGCTGTGGCTTTTCTAAGCAATTGGCTAGCATTAAATGGCAGCCTGTATACCTCGTCTGTCTCATTACATGCACTGTGGTGCTTTGGCTTACCGCAGTTACTGTGTACTTACGTACTGCATGCCCTTACTTTGTGCAGTTCATTTTGCTGGCTTTGATGTAGCCTAACGTTAGGGTTTTTTTCAAAAATATATTGAAAACCCATGTCATATTTAAAAGTAGTTGTATATTTAATGTAAAACAGTAGTTACGCGTTATGTTTTTATAGGGAAAAAAAATAGATCAGTGCTTTTCCATAAAAGCTGTTTGGGGGCTTTCCAATTCATTTAAGTTTTAGTAAGAGGCTTTCCAGAGAGGCTTTCCAGCTTAGTTTTGGATACAAAGAGAAAAACTGAAGCTTCTGTATACATTTTATATAGCATATCTTCTTATTAAAAATACAAAATTTTGTGTAAAAAAAAAAAAAAAAAATATCTGGAATTTTCTTTGATAGTCTTTCAGAAAAACCTAAGTCTGGTTCAGTTGTAATGCAGTAATGTTTTATCCAGATATTTGAGAATCATGGATCTAGTTCTGTATGTTTTTCCTTACAGTAGCAGGTATTGATAGTGTAATGTAGGTACCTATTTGAACCCATAGGAATTTCAGCACCAAGCATACTTTGTTTCAAATGAGGCAGTTGGTATTCTTTTTCTCCTCTCTCATTTTTAATAAAGTACATTCCTCTTCATTTGAGATCTTCCCTGTTCCTGTCTTACTTGTCACATGTAAAGCTACTTTCCTGATCCTGCAGATCAGTCACCCTGTTGATGGGCTTCCTATGTTCTTTTGACCACCCTTGTCTTACATTGATGGTTTTCATATAAAAAGAATTTGTCACCTGAGACTCACTTCAGAAGAAGCTGAAGCTTCTGAAGGAACTTGAGACACTTGAGAAGCCATACTGTAATTACTGTTTGACCAATGTAGAAATCTGTGATCCCTTAACATGTCCAGAAGAGATAGCTGGAGGAGAAATGACAGAAAATTAGGTTGCATAATAGACAAAATATTTACCAAGTATTTTCATTTGAAAGTGGAGCTTGAATTGTGTAAAGTAAGGGCCAATGATGGTTATTAACAGTCATTTTCTTTTTTTAATTCATGTAACTTTGAAGTTACTGTAGTAAGACCAAGTTTTTGCTTGGCACTTAATTTTTGACTTAGTAATGGACCTGACTTACAGGAACTTGTATCTGGTGTGCTAACACAACCTGAACTTTAGTTGAGTAAACTTGGCACTAAATTCAACTAAAGGGAGGAAATCTCAAGAGAGCAGTGGAATTTCTTTCGTTGAATAAGTATACCTCTGCATTCATGGGGAACAAACGGTAACATTTTGTGCAGGTTTCTGCTTTTGACAGTGTGTCTTTGTTCGCTTCCCAAAGGTGGTGTCAAATACATTGAAAAAATCAACAACTTTATTTGGATTTTTAATTTTACTTAATGATATGGTCCCAAGGAACCCATTAAGTCTGGAATGACCTAACACCGTTGTTTGTCATTCTTTGTGTGTGAAGAATAAAGGCTCACTTGGAACAATTTAGGTTACATAAACATGCGCTTGCCTTATTGTCTTTGTGAGCTTAGAGGGGTGGGAAGCAAGTGTATCTGTCAGCATTTGTTGACGGAATTATTTGATTAGAGCATCACAGAAAATGTTTCCTTCTTGCCAGTATAAGTGTTTTCCAAGCAGTGTATGATATTACTGAACTGTTACTTTGAGAAACAATATAGTGAATTACTTGGATTTCTTGTCAAAACCTTCATGCTGATAAAGATCTTCAATTAATACGCTGTTTAGTCACAGTGTGTCAATGTTGCTTCCACTGTGTGGTCTAAGTTCAATTCACTTATTGATGGCAACAGGGTTTTATGGTATCTGTTCTGTATGGAATTCTGATCCACAAGCACAATTCCAAGGTGACAGGATTCTAGCAGCACATTATACTAATTTGTTGAAACTGCATAGGTTTAATATGCGACAATGGTAGAGAAGAAAAGGTGTTTTGAGAACTGGGGAGCAAGACATGGTGATAGAGGAAATTAAACTGAAAGGCCATCACACAGGCACCTCTCCCTTGTGTTAGCCTCAGATTGAAGCTATACCAAATTGGAGGTGTTGAGAGCTTGTGTATTCTTATGAGTTGTCTGCACTGGGCTTACCTGGCCACATGCTATTCTCAGATAGCTCTGGAAAAAGTTTGTGATGTGATTCTGTATGTAACTACCTGCTTTAGAGGGGTGCAGATTTTACAGCATCCTGGTTAGCTCCTCTCTGCAGTAACAAAAGGTAGCAATGTGTCTTTATTGATTTCGGGGTGTAGGCTGTACTTGCCCTTTCGATTGATCCAAATGAACTAGGGAACTGGCAGGGCTCCCAGTTTCTTGCAGTAGCCTCTACTCATCATCATTAACCTGGGGTTTGGGGGAGGCTGGTAAAAATTAATCACTTGGTCAAGCATAGCAATAAACATCTTCAGTCAGGATTAATAATTGTAACTGTAATGTCCAAGCTTTTAGTTGCTTAACCTTTCAAAAAAAAAAAAAACAACCCTGTCCTGAGATAAACATTTTTCAGATTCTGCAACCTCAAAAGTAATAATTTTTCATCTTTAAAAAAAATACAAAAGTTGACAGTCAAAAGCAGATTTTTTTGCATATGAAACATACAGTAGTAGTTTAGTTTTCACTTCTGCCTCAAGCTTTGAGTTTCATTTGACTTTTGTGTTTGAATTTGAAAAATACTGATTTTGTAATAAACTTGCATGTTACGTAGTGGATAATTTTCTTGTTTAGCCACTTGTGTGCTTGTACTTTGAAGAGAAAACTGTGCTTATGTGCTGTCTCTTCTGAAGTAAGCGCTTAACTGTATTTTTAATAGTATGATTTAATCTGTTTTCAAGATGGCTCGCATAACCTGCTTATGTTTGTATGTAAGACTGCATTTGTCTCTGTACGTTAGGATCTTAAGAATTAGTGTTTCGTTAGTGGCTTGTGTCCCTAAATTTTTAATGCTGTTTAGAAGGCTGTGTTGTGCTTTACTACTGGAGGCATCTTGGGCACTTAGGCTGCTTCCACACTTGAGACTGCTAAAACCACAGAAAGGTTTTTTTTTTTATTCCCTATAAATAAATCATTTAGTTTAAATGCATTTAAAAAGAAGCCAACCTGGTGCAATGGAGACCCTTAACACACATGTATCCCTGGTCTGTGCAAAACCAACAGGTGACAAATGTGATAGCAGCTCTTATCTTTTTGAAGCTAAAAGTGTAAGCAGCAAGTTCCTGTGTGCGAGAAGCCTCTGAACTTTGGAAGTGCTCCATGAGGCACCTGTGTAGGATTCTCTCACTTAGGTGATTCCTCTCAATAGATCTCAGTGAACTAAAAGGTGAGGTGTATCTGGATGCAGCAGAACTGTATGTGTGACCCTGAATTTCTTTCAGGTGTCTGGATCTTCTGGAAAGCGGTGGATTTCTTCTCCAAAGTCAAAGGAAGTAAAGTGAGAACACCAGAGACAAAGAGTAGATATCTAATAAGATAATAGTATCTTCTTTACTTCCTGGGAGGGAAGGGAGCAGAGGAGGTGAGAACTGGAAGATAAGCTTTGTGGCTCGTGAGAAGGGACAGTTAATTTGGAACACCATTTGCTCAGTCTTGATAACTCTTAGTCTTGCAGTTACAGTTGAGGTCTTTTCAGTAGAAGGAATTTTTCCAATAGTTTTCATAGCCTTCAATATACAGAATTAGTTGAATCTTCCACATGATGGTTAGCCAAATAAAGGCAGTTGGAACTTGCTATCGGAGGTCTCTTGGATCTCCAAATGGTGTAAAATAACTTTTTTTTTTTTTCCTCCCCCCCCCCCCCCCCCCCACTTCTGCTCTGGGTCCTGCACGAAGCTTTCTAGTGCTGAACAGGGAAGCTCATAGCTGAATTTTTTTTATTTTTTGGATTTTACAGCTCAGGTCAAAAATAACAGTTTAAAAGTGAGAATAGAAGAGAATAAAACTTGCATAAGACTTTGTTAAAAATGAGGATATGAGATGTGTGTTAAACAAAAAACCCTAGTTGCTATGGCTTAAAGTACGTTCTGATGTACTGAAAGACTCTGCTTTTGTCTGTAACAGAAACAGTGATTAAAATTTACCTTAGAGTTCTGGTAGCAGAATTAAGCTAATATTGAAAGCTTTTGAAAAATATTCTGTGAAGTATTTCCCAACTGTATCTGCAGGCAGGTTCCTAGAAACCTACCTGCAATGTAAGAACGGAATGTTTAAAGCTAGATCACCACTTCATACAGGAGATATCCTGGAGTAGCTTAAAGTAATTCCCATGAAGCATTTTACAGTAGTGGCTTTGCATGAAATGAAAGATGCCTTATTAAAATTGAGCAGATGTACATTTTAATCTACTGTTTGAACTGGAATTCAGTTTTGTCTTAAGGGTGATGCTTCTGAAAAGCACCATCATAAACTAACAGTTTAAAAAAAAGAAAGCTTGCAGTTTGCAGGCTCGAAAAATGTAACTAGGCAAACATGTCTGAATTCCTAAAGAGCGTATGGGTGTACTGCAGATGGGCCATACTGAATTACTTCAAACTCCCGAACTTGACATTCTGTGAGTTGTGTATATGCTAGTGTCAAATGTTACTGTATGTTGGCCTCCCTACCCCGATCTGTTTTGACCTCCTGTATTTAAATAGAATAAATATAAATCCACTGACTTGGAAATAATTGTGTGGTTTCTTGCTTTGTAGCAACTGACTGCATGGTGGTTTTGTAGCAAAACACTAAAGTGACGGGTGGCAGGTCAGCATGGTGTTGATCTGTCTTCCTGTGATCTTGGAGGTCTCATCCAAATGACTTACAATGCCTAGATTTCTGTAGTGAGGTGTGCCAAATACTTGCTTGTAAAACCAAATGATTGATTGGTCAAGAAACATTTGTGGCTGTCTGGCTATATATTAAAAATAATAAGGAATTGGTGGATCAGCTGAAATGAACCAAGAGCTGACTTCTAAACAGAATTTGAACAAAACCTGTCAACTTACATCCGATTGAAAATACTGTTGTTACATGATATTGGTAGAGAGCATGCTTTTGTTTAGTTTTCAGATCTTTGTATTCTTTGGGCCCAGGTAGAATGAAAAGCAGTAGTGTCAAAATAAAACTAAATTTTGAACTCTGTTCCCCTCTTAGCATTCTTAGGATCTGCTTGACCAAAACATTTATTTAGAGTTGGAGAACGATCTAGTGGAAATCTGGGCTCCTTTGAGTTAAGCCCTTTACAGCAGGGCAGTGAACGCAATACTGCAAGTTTGAAAGACCTTTGAGTCAGCTGATTGAAAGTACTTACTACAAAATGCTTATTCATTGAATTTGGAGTGACTTGGGCAAAAGGTTGTTCTTACACTTAAGGCTTTAAAAGATTCATGTATGTGTCTGGGCCTATTGAACTGTCACTAACAGCTGCTACTATGCAATTGTGCTACCAACACTTGAGTATTCAGTGTTACAAACTCTGGCTACCTACTTGGTCACAAATTACATTGTTTAGTCTGAACTTGGAGGATGACTAAACAGTGATAAAATCAATAGGACACGGGCAAAACCTTTGTTATAAGATAATGACATTAGGTGATAGTGTAGTTCAAGTTATTTTAAATGTTATTCCCTTGTTTTGTGTGAACTTGAAATAGTATCTTCAGGCTTTTGCATAAATTGCTGCATTCAGATTGAGAAAAAAGTTTAGACTGAGAAATTCTAGATTTGTTTTTCTTTTGAGGTTTCAGGATTATTTTTGTTTCTGCAAAGATGCGCTTCCCTTGATCACATGTTCCTTGCCAAATAGAAATGAGGCAGGTCTTAAAATACTTCTTTCTGCAAAGAGAACATCTTTCCCATCTGTTATACAACTGGAATGAACCACTTCATTTCTAAAAACCTTGGTAAGAAACACCGGCACAGTAGGCACTGAATGAGACTTTGTGTTTTGTTGGACTGATGGAGTTCTTAGACTCAGTTTTTGTTAATTTCCCTCCCCCTTTCAGTTTCATGCTTGGTGCTCTGATGAATTACATGAGAGTTGTTATATCCAAGTGCTTTATCATGCACAGTAGTGGTAGGCGGTGTTCTACAGCTAACAAAAGAGGAAATCTCAACAGAATTAAAAATGTAACATCCTGCATAAAGTCTGTGTTCTTCATCTATTAATTGTTTTTTCTGACAAGAAAGTTTCTGTGTGTAAACCTTCCAGTTTATTTTTCCTTTAACAATAGTATCTTAAGCAGACCTATTTGATGTCTAGTTCTTTCTCTGTTGTTATCACTGTGTAATTTTGCAATTGTTGTGAATAACTTTCATGTTCTGTTGCATGAGTTACTGTAACATTAATACTTGTAAATTCTTTTCTGAAAACTAGCAGTTTCTTTCTCAAGTGAGGAAAATAAAATGATTGCATGGATTAACTTTTCAATAAATTGTATAATGTGCGATCATAATATTTCCTAAATGCTATTCTAAGTCAATGGAAATGCATTGATTCTGGCATAGTTATTCAAATTACACAGAAATTTTTGTATCACTTCTATGAAACCGGTAGAAAATATTCCTGGATATTTGTAGTAATACACAATTAAGGAAAAGTTCATCCTATCTGTCACTGCTGTAGAGGTGATGAACAAAGAATACTGATGTACTCTTTATTTGGACAGTACTAAGTGCAATGAAGCAGTGGTGGTAGCCCTGGCACTGAGAGCTACTAGAGCTGATAATCAACACCAAGACAGCAGTGTTACCATGCAAATCACTGTTTTGCTATTGGCAAGTGGACAAATAAAGAAAACAAGGTGAGGTTTCAGTGTAAGACCATTCAGTTTAGACCATGGTAGCTGGCTTGGCCCTTCAGATATGTCCCAGTTCCTGTTAAGCGCAGTTCTGTCAAACCTTAGTTTTTCAGTTAGATCTTTGACAGCTTTTTCTGTTTGTGCTGTTATCAGTTATGTGTCAGTGCCTTTCACACTGACAGTGATAAAAGTCACTGATTATTTTCTATGTAATGTTTGCATGTACTGCATGGTAAATAGAATTGTTCTCTTTCATACAGAAGCAAGGAATGACAAATCCTGTTACTCTGAATGACATACCAAGGGAATTACTAACCATTGATTGTTGCCTTTTAATTAATAAATGTTTTGACTGTAAACAATGTCTGGAGATGCAATCAGGCCAAAAAATAGATAATAGCATATATAGGTCTAGGTTGCTAGTTTCAGTCTAATACAGGCAAGTAATGATCACACACAATTTACAATAGTGTAGCAGTTAGGCCTTACGTGAAGTCAGTTAAATGCTTTAGTCGATTTGACACAGGGACTTCTCTGCTGGCAAAGCAGTGTTTCCTAAGGTGGGACCTCATGGTGGTCTGTGGCCTCTTCTGAGTCTGGAATAAGCAAGGAATAAAAACTGTTACTGTCCTTATAGGGTCAGCTCAAGGTATGTTTATCAAGTGAAGCTAGGATGTTTTTGTTTTTACTATTCATTATTCATCCCAAATATATTATGGGAAATAAATAGAGCAAAATAGAGCAATTAATTTTTTTCTAGGCAATGGATGAGGCATAATTACATTTCAAAATCCAAGTGCGTGTTTACAAGACACATGTTGGACTAACTGGGAATTGTGTAAAGTTTCGTGCTGGATTTGCACATGATTGGAAGAGGTATAGGTACAGTCAGAGTATGGAGAATTGATCTGGTGTGTTGCATTCCAAAATCTGCAATATAAAGACCTCCTTTTGAACCCTGTGTCTTTGGATATTTTGTAAATAGCCTTATTTTTGACCATAATGACCGGCATGAGAATTACCCAATTTCTAAATTAGGATGTAGATTTAGCTATGAATATGGATTTACAGGAAGGGAAAGAGACAACAAGCTGTAACAACAACAACAACAAAATCTGTTTCTCCATAAAAATGGGCTTATCTTGAGACTTCAATTCAGGCTGCTCATTAATTATCTTATTAGAATAATTGTGCCTTGTCAGCTGCAGTACATACAAAACTGACAGATACTGGGGTATTTTTTTTTTTCTTGCTTTCTAATAGACTTCAGAACTTGATGACCTTTGCTGAAAATAACTTGACTAGCTGCAGCCATAACAAGACAGAACTATTTGAGAACATGTGGTGAAGGCTCAGCTGTTTGGATGGTGTTTATCATTCCATGGATGTCATAGCTAGACAAATAGAGGAAGCAGAAAAATCAGTCATGAGAGTGAAATATAAAACTAAAAAAATCTTCCCTAGATCATTAATTTTTTTTCTAGCTACTGGTGTGTTTGAGGAGTATTTCCACTATTAAAATATTGTTACTCAAAATGCTTGCTGCATTTTCTCATCTATAATGCAGGTGCATATTGCAATAGTGATACTTTGTGTTCATGCTGAGGGCCATGAGAGGTCAAACTAGGTCTTCAGCACTGCCTTCATCGTTTTCTCTCAGCATTGCCATTATCAGTCAATGATCAGTGACAGTTTCAGTCTTTGGGTTACAAGTACAGTACTTGCCAAGAAAACAAGCAAAGGTCTATGGTGGACAAATAATTGGCTTTTAGCAGTTCAGCTGCCAGTGAGAACATGTTAAGCATTCTTTTGATCATTTGAAGGGTTTCCTTCACTTTCATGTTCGCTGTGTTTGCCTACTAAGATTCTAGTGGAAAACAGTTTTCTTGTAACCAAGCAAAAAATACTGTTCTAATAAAGAATTTTACCAGAGATGTTACTGCTAGCTGTTTTATTTAAATGTGGTAGAATGCTGCAGAACTAGGTGGGTAGGTGAGAAGGGGCTGGGTCACAAATTTTTCATTTGGCGGTGGTATACCTAGCTAGGAATTCATTTCTACCAGTGTTGGATTATCACAGAAGGGTGGTAGGAAGGGCAATATACTTAAGCTGTTGTAGGTCAAGTTGTCTAAATATTATCTCTCTTCATTAGCCAATTCAAGCGTTAGAGCTGACAATGATACTGTTTATTAGCAGATAATTATTTAGAAGCTGCGTCTGCTGGTTTTGTTTATCTGATATATGAATTTCCTTGTGTTTGTGAAGGAAAATGCACAAGTGTAACATATGCTTTTTGCTTAAACATGCTAAAAATTGCATGTACTGGTTATCAGAATAAAGGTGTGTGTTAGTTTTGTCTGGGACAGAGTTAATTTTCTTCATAGTAGCTAATATGAAGCTACATTTTGGATTTGTGCTGAAAACAGTGTTGAAAATTCCTATGAACTAATGGGACATGGTTTAGTGGTGGGCTTGGCATGGCTAGGTTAATGACTGGACTTAATGATCTTAATGGTCTTTATCAACCTAAACAATTCCATGATTCTGTGATAATACAGGGATGTTTTTATTGTTGCTGATCAGCACTTACCCAGAGCTGAGGCCTTTTCTGCCTCTCACCCCCCCACCAGGGAGGAGGGCTAGGGGTGCACAGGAAGCTTGGGGGGGGACTCAGCTGGGACAGCTGGCCCCAACTGACCAGAGGGATAGCCCACACCATATGGCACCATGCTCAGCAGATAAACTTTGGGGGAAGGAGAAGGAATGGAGGGATGTTCACAGTGACGGTGTTTGTTTCCCAAGTCACCACTATGTGTGACGGAGCCTTGCTTCCCTAGAGATGGCTGAGCACCTGCCTGCCCATGGGACGTGATGAGTGAATTCCTTGGTTTGCTTTGCTTGTGTGCGTGGCTTTTGCTTTACCTATTAAACTGTCTGTGTCTCAACCCATGAGTTTTCTCACTTCCACTCTTCTGATTTTCTCCTCCACTGCACCAAGGAGGAGTGAGTGGCTGCGTGGGGCTGTTCCCAGCTGGGGTTAAGCCATGACAAGGTAGATTCAGACTCTTTTGAAATACACATATTTGTAACAAGAGGGCCTTATAAGAACTGTTAAGTCTATTAAAAATTTAGTTAGTCTTGAGAAAAACTGCCCTGTGTTTGAGTGCAGTTTGGCAGACTTGATTGATACTGATGAGGTTATGAAGTAGGATGAATGTTGATCAAGACTGTAAGAAGCTTTAGCTGCTGTTGTGGCAAAGGATGTTTCTGTATCTTAGACCATTTGAGTTTTGGGGCTAAATCATCTTTAATTTGTCACAAAGCTTTATTTCTGTAATGGAAGCCTGCCCTAGAAGATACTAGATTACGCCGTCATGGTACCGTCAACTATTCTGCTTGTTAATTGCCAGGATGTACTCTCATTGCCTGAAAGGGTGGGGAACTTGTTTAGTTTCATTATGACCTTTGGTACAGTCACTTGTTTTTCTGTGCTGATGTTTCAAGCCTGTCAGCTTGAAAGCTTCAGAGTGGCTTTCCAGAGCTGTGCCTTGGAGAATGCCGGGACCGTACAAGCTGCTCTGCAGAGGTCAGGAAAGGGCAGCTCCAGCAGCTGCTGTGGTGTTGCAGCCGCTGCTGCGCCTCAGGATACAAGTGTATCCTCAAAGATAACCTTGGAGCAGTCCCCATCGCAAGTCCTAAAAAGCTTTCAGTAGGTGTAAAGTGTAAAGTTTGTCGTGTGTGGGAAAAGCCTGATTGAAGGAAAGGAAGGCAACGGGAACTTGTTTCAGGCTTCTTAATGGTGCAGATATTACAGTGATTGTCAAATGGACGTTTACCTTTATATGTGAATACAAACCTTTGAACGTGTACCGAAGAGATTCTTATTATATTGATGCAGTGTTTCGTGTTTGTTTTGTTTTTGTTTTTGTGTTTTTTTAATCCACACCCCCCACCCCCATGACTGCATCACACAGGGCCAGCTTTTATCTTGATTGAATTTACTTTTCTGCAAATAAGTGGGTTTTGACCTCATGGTGGACATGGTATCTCCTCTCCTGAAGGAATTTGTCAGATTCAGGCATACTTGGTTGAATTAGAGGCACAGTTGCAAAGTAGACTGTATCAGTTAAAGTTTTCAGTTGCTTCATTTTTGCAGGTGCAGTATTCCAGTTTTCTGCTATGTTTGTGTGTTGTGCTGTGGGTACCCTGATACTCAATCTAGAAAAAATGGCCCTGTATTTAGTCAATATTTATTTTTCAACAGTATTCCCTGTCTCATTGACATATACTTAATACTGAAAACTGAAACAGTCTTTGTGGGGAATTTGTTCTGTTTTGACCAGGCAATATACTTGAACTCATTTCTTACTGCTAATTCTGCAACTTATTTTCAGGTCACCTTTTAAATTGGACCTGATCTGGTAACTTGTTAGGTTTCTTGTTCCCATATTTTATAGATTAAGAATAGCTTTAATGCAGCAATGATGCATCTTCAGTCAATACCAATGCTGATGACAGTTTTTAGAACTGTTAGTGTTTTAGGCATCACACTGCCCTTTTCATACCGAGCATGGTGTTTGTAATAAATGAATGGACTGTTCTTTAGAAGTGCCAGTGGATTTTTCTTCTGAGTATGGCTGAGTAATGTAGTTTGTCCCCATTCCAAATGTCAGAATTTAAATACCTTAATTGATCTTTGTGCCCATTTCCCAGTCTCTTCCTCTTGCTGTTACAGAGCAGTAGGAATATTGTTGAAGTCAGTGTCTAGGGTGGCGTAAAGGTTGCATAGCTAAGAACAGAATTTGTCACCTTTATTACTGTTTGTTTGAAGTGGCAAGCTACAGAGCATTATATTAGAAAAAAATGATTAGAATATTCTGGCAGGAGATGGTGGTATTTGGAATATTAAGGAAAACTTACCTTTCAGAATTATTCAGTGTTACATCACTGTGTAAAGCAGCTTGTGTGGCTAATCAGTTGTCATTCCTAGGCTTCCTTAGCTTGCCAGCTTTTTGGAATGATGAAGTCCTCCTCACCTAGACAGAAATACTAGGTTGGCAGTTGATACCAAGGTCTCAGAAAAGCTCATCTGACTAGTTGCTTGTTTTCAGTGGTGTAATTAAGCACATCAGACTAGAGATGTAGTAAACTGTTTAAGCAAATGTAGTAAACCGTTAAAACAAATCTTTTGAAAATAATGTAACTGCGTATGAAGTCTGTATGAACTGGAGGTCAACTATCTCTGTGTTTTCACCATCATTTTTAAGACAGTATAATGCTTATAACTGAAAAAGGTGTATGCAAAACCAGCTGTTAGTTTTTGGTCTTAGTTACAGGATTAGTTCTCATTTCTCATTTGGACCAGTGGATAAGCCCAACTCACCCCACAGGAAGTGATCAGTAGATCTAAAACAGTGGAAGCAGAAGTGGCAAGGAAAGGAGATACACTTTTCCAGTGGTAAAGGAAGGATCCTAAACTGAGTTGAACCAACTTCAGAACTGGGTAACTTGTCCTTGGTAGCCTTTGTAGGAACTGAGAAAATGACTTTGTTCACAACCTTCAGACTTAATATATCCTACTAGTTCCAAATCTGTAGTCTTAATCATGTGTATACACCATAGAGTGTTCATTGTAGGAATCCTCAGAGATGTGCAGTTCATAAAAATCTGCTTCCTGAGGAATAAAACATAGTTTCCAATAGCATTTTTTAAATACTTCATACTGTTAACTTTCATAGCAGAAGATAAGGGTGGTATTAGCAGATGGTAACTCTAGCCTACTTGGGCCATTCTTGGTGACTGCTTTAACATGTGAAAGAACAGTGTTAGCAAAGGGCCAGGCAGGTTCTGATGTTTTCCTGTTGTTGCCCTCTGAAGAAAGCTTTGTTCATCTTTTTCCATAGACAGGGATGAAACCTGGAGGAAATAGCTGTCCTCACCATAAGTTAACCTGAGTTACTTCTCTTCGGGCCGCTGCATGGCCCACACAAACCTTTTTTTTTCTCCTTTACTTCAGAAAGAACAGATGAAGACTCATTTGTGTTATATATGACTATGACTGTCATGCCATGTTTGCCTGGGCCCCAGCAACCATGTGAAGTTAAAATACACAATATGAAACCTCCTTGCACATATGCAAAACAGTTTTCTTGTATGTTTTACTATCTGAACATCTTTAGTACTTGGTCATCTTCAATTTGAGAGGCTTTTTCGACACTGTGGGCAGGGTACTGCATGTGGTGCTTCATGGCTGGCACATGGATCTGTAGCCGTAGTGGTGGGACCTGCTTTGTCCCTCCATTTGCACATATCTGGATGATCTGGGGACCCAGGCATTTCATGAAGAGTATTCCCCATGATGTAGAGACACAGTAACTTGGAGGCCAGGCTCTTCACTGTCTTTTAGCTATGGAATCCCTCTCACCTGATCAGAGCCGTTAAGGACTTACAGTTACTCCCAGAATGTGGCGTGGGTTTTTGGTTTGGTTTTGGTTGGGTTTTTTTTGGGGGGGGGCGTATGGTTTGTTTGTTTGTTTTAACAAGCCTGTTACAAGGTTATCTTTTATTTTTCTCTCCTGCTGAAGCTGTATCTGAATCTTTCCCTTTGCGTCAGATTTTTCACTCGTGTTTCAAAAGTAATCATTAATGTTAAGGTTTTATCGGTAAAAGCTGGTTTTACACAGTGTAACTGCTTGTGCAGTACTTCAAATGCAGCTCATTTCAGTGGTACACCGGTTCAGAAGGTGATGAAGAACTCTAGCACATGGATTGGAATAACTGGGAAGGCAGACACCTCTTTAGTAGTTCTTTTGCCAAAATGAAGCCGTTATTTAACTATATCTTTTTTTCCTTTCGCTGGGAGAATTTTTTTCCCAAAGGTCTGTATTTAAGGAAATATACAGTGAGTTGGTTTTATGCAGGGTGCTCTTCAGGTGGGACCTAGTTGGGTGCTGATGACCTCTACTGCTTGACATACAAATAAAATTGCCAACGCAAGTCCTTTCACTGTTTCAGCACAGGCAGCACAAGAGCAGTGCACAGATAAAAGCAGTTTTGAGATACAAGATTACCAAAAACCTATAAAAGCATGCTGGAGTAAGTAGAGAAGTGCCCCAAATAAATCACATCTTCCCACATTGTTGAAATGCCCTGATTTTTCTGCTGTAGTTGTAAGTTGAGAGTGATCAAAGTTACTGTGTTTAATATGAAGTGCCGCCTTTAAACTGCTCAGGTGAACTCTGAGTGAACTAATACAATGGGAGAAAACCTGGTCTAGACAATCATTTTACGTCACCGCATGTTACAAATTAGTAGACATATGGTAAGCAACAGGATATTCGTCACACTACATAACAGATGATTGTCAGCTTTCCCAGTCCCCTGAGCCAGAGACAAGTATCCATTTGTTTCTTCTGTCAAGACAATTCTGTACTACCCCATATACTATGTTAGTTACAAGGCTGCTATTTAGTCATAAATGTGGTTGTTCTTATGCTGCTTCCTTAACAACAAAATTTTAGCTGGCTTTTGTAGTGAATCATAAAATAGGCAAAATCCTCTTCAGCTGTAGAGTTTCTTGATACATAGCTTACTAGTGCCACAGTAGGTTAGCCATTTTCTTAAAACAAAACAAAACAAACAAAAAAAACCACCACACAAAAAAAAAAAACCCAAAACAAAACAAAAAAAACAGCCAAACCCCCCCAAAAAACCTCACCACCACAGCTCCTACCACCCTAAAAAGCAGAATGTGTTAAACAGAGATAGCAGTACATTTCAAATCCCAAATTAAATTTTACTGTATAGCAAAAATGGGAGAACAAACCAATCCAAATTACTGTTTTGATTATTTTGCACTGGAATTTTAAAAATCAGGAGTGTGCCTAGAATATAAAATATCCATAGCTTAGTGTAAGGGATTCCAAAAAGTCCACATAATGGGGTATGTGTCAAATTTTACTACGTTCTAGCATGTTTATTAAACATTAAAGTGACTTAATATATTGACTTCACAAATAACTTCTAGAATAGTGTCAGATACCGAAAGTCAAAACTTTTGAGACTTAGACTGTGCATGCCGAACTTGCTTAGTGGTATCAATCATAGTAGTGTTTTCTGCTGCAGACTTCAATGCTGGTGAGTTTAGAAACTTCAGGTGCAGTAAGTAGAAAATCTGGCATGTTCTGCAGTAGGTGAAAGACTTAACATGAGCAATGACAGAAGAAAATACACACTGAAAATGTATTAAAAACATAAACCATCTGAAAACCAGCAAAACAGAAGCAGTTTGGTGATGCGGATTTTGTTAAGCCTCAGTACAATACTGAAGACAGTGAAGGGAATTCCTCCAGTGTTGTTCCTGCTTGTTTCTTTAAGTTTTGCACAGGATGGTATATTAATACTGATTGGTATCCCATCAGGATCTCGGGTGCATCTAGCAAGAGGGGATAGACTCAGAGTTCACTGTGGAATCGGGCTGTTGGCAGTTGTGGAGAGTTTGGTTTTTGTTGGGTTTTCTTTTTAGTGAAAGCTAGCTTTTAATTTTCAATTTTGAGGAACAATGAAAAAAAATAAATTGCAACTCTATAGTATCTCCACCTACCTTGTGACTATCCTAGAGAAGGCTTGGTTTCTTTCTTACATGTTCCAGCATACAAACACCTACACTTACACTCTTGTCCCAAGAGACAGTCTCAGCCATTCTTTTAAAAAAAAAGTTTCATAAAATTAAATATTTAATTTTTGTTTGATCCTGTGTCTTAAAGGCTAAAAATTAATTACATGCTTCCCTTCCTCTTACTGGTTTTGTAAGTACTAATAGTTACTGTTATTACTTTATTGTAATATCTTATTTCATGTGTCAAGTGCAGTGGATTTACTGATGTTCTGATAGCTTCTACGTTACAAATTCCTTTTTGTTAGAGAATTTATTTTTTTTTATTGTTACCGTTTATTAGCAGAACACCTTCCCATGTGAATTTCAGTGGTTGTGCTTCTATTCTGAGCTCTTGTTTGTACCAGACTTCACAGCTCTGAAAGCTGTACCACGTCTTGGGTGTGTAGTCCTACTATATTTGAGCTGTGCATGCACAAAATAACCACATACGCTGCACACAAGGAGGCAAATCTGTCTGGATTCTCCTGTGCAAGGCAAGCTAGCTTGGCATTTAGCCATGTCCAGCATTCCTGTGAGATTATTAGCAAAACCAGCAATGCAGTCGATTACTGTTAAGAGCAACAGTTTATAAAGGAAAGTGCAATAGGGAGGTAGGTGCTATCATTGTGAAATATTTCTTACTGTCTGTTAGAAAAGTACAAGTGTTCAGGGAGAACCAAGTCCAAGATTTCAAATTCTCTTACAGGAAATCTGGCAGTACTTAACTGATACAGGAACTTGAAACCTATTTTATTAACCTTTCAAAGAAATATAATCTAATTCTTGAAGGGTTTACAGTGATAATATAATAAGGCTTGGGGCAGGTGCACAGTAGGAATTTCAAAAGCATCAAAGCCTGTAACTCAAATCACTGCGATGAGCAGAGATGCTTCTTGAAAAGGAGCTGAGAATCCTGTGAAGTAATGTTTTTAGAATTGTACGCCTGAAATTCAGTATTTAAGCAAGACTCAGGTTGGACTCGCTGAACTTCAGGCTTTTCACTCTTGTGCCAGAATTGGGATTCATAGGTAGTAAACAGCAGCTCAGTCACAAGGAAATACAGTCTGGAATGCGCTTAATCGCTCCTTGGAAGCGCCTGTATGGTTTGCTCAAATAAATAGGAGTTCCTAAGGAAATTAATCAGTTTTAGGTCAATGAATCCAGCTTGCAGTCCGCATTGCTATCTTTCATCATTTTGTGCACAAGTGTCTCATTTGTATTCCATGAAGTCCCACTTCTGTATCTCCTGGTATTAGCTGAGAATTTCAGCTTTGTTTAGTTGTGAAGTATCTACCCAAAGCTTGAAAAGACATTTGAGTTGTCCCCTAATCAGAAGTTAGGTTAGTTTCAGGTACAGAAGGTAAGAGTGTTTCATTTTAATTTCTTCCTAAGTTTTCATTTTGAAGTTTTTAACTGCCTTGGCCTAAATAGCTGATACTGGCAATACTGCTGAAATGTGCTGTTCCTGGAATGCTAGATGCATGCATTAAAATAAATTAGAACTCCAGCAGGTGTCTGATGAAACAATTTACAATGTTTAGCTTAAACTAGTTTTAAGCACCCATTCTTGCCAGTATTACTTTACATAAGTGATTTAGATTCTAATTTTCTTTTATGGGCTCACTTGAGGGAAGAATGTTTGCCTCTGATTCTCTTACTTGGTTGGCTGGAGGAAAATGTGTGACACATACCTTCTTGGAAGGGTACAGGATCGAGTCCCCAGAATAAAAGTTTTCTCAGGCAGCACCAGAAGTCCCAGAAGCATATGATGTTTCTCCCTTGGCATGACACCACTACGGAGTGTGCCCTCAGGGAAACTTTTTATCTAGACAAGTATGCAGTTCCTTTCTGTGCTGAGGCTGCCAATTAGTGCCAATTAAGATGGCACTTCTGTTTTTGGTCACTAGGAAATAAGCTGTATACAGACAAATCCATTCCACAATTTTAAAAATTGTGAATACTTTTAGGTGGGGGGAATGGATTGTAATTGTTCAAAATCAAAGGTTCTCAATCTGAGTAAGAGGTGTAGAATAACAGCAAAGGAACAGCTGTGAAATTAGCTTAATATAGGACAGAATACTTTACCTTTTACACTATATTTTATTTCAGGGTGCCAGAGCAATCCCTGGGAAGTGTTCAAAGCAGTATGTTAACATTTCTTCTGATAAAAGAGAGAGCTTTGGGCCTTGGCATTTCTTTCCCCACTGCCACCTCCGATGGGCAGTGCTGACCACCCTAAACCCTGTGCGCCTGGCTTGGTTGAATGAGCTTTGTAGTCTTAATGTTAGCATTCCTGCTCCTTAGGGAAACAGATTCATTTTAATAAAGCTTTTAATTTTAAAATAAGTTATGTAATGTGCTGGTTTTAAAGAAAAATAAAAAAATTTCTTTATACAATGGTAGAAGTCTTTAGAAAGAAAACCTCCCTGATTAAACAGTTCCTTAATTAAAAAAAAATAACCTGGCCAAACAGGTTAAAGTAACAAGCTATTTCTTCAGCTGTAAATGTGTAATCAAGTATTGACTGTGTTGAGAAATTATTTTGTATATGAATACTTAGATTACATTTCAAGTGGCCCAGGAGCTCTGAGTGGCTTTTGGTTCATTTACATGTTTTTTGGTGACAGGGATGTATCTAATGCAGTCTTCTGGAAAGCAACACGGTTTACTTAACTAACTTTCCCCTTTTAGAATGATAGAGAAAACACTTTTTTTTTTTCCATGTTCACTTATCTTTAAACAAATTTCACACCAGACTCTCAGAATTTTGCTTTGAAATAAACTGCTGTGCTAAAAAAAGTCTCTTGTTGATCTGCAGCAGCATCTCAAAAGCAGAGAAAATCATTGGGTTGAATTAGGATCAAATATTTATTAAGCACTGGTAGATGAGTTGAGTGTATTCAATGATGGAGAAATTGTGGTAATTTGTTGTAGTAGTAACACACGAGGCATGCATGATTGAATAAATCTGAACAGATTTTTTTCCTTGTGGATTGTTTTTCATCTGGAGCACAAGTTTTGTTTACATAGTATATCATTTTTCCATCATTCTTGGGTATCTGAATCAAAAATTATTTTGAAGGCTATCTTGTTAAATTGATAGGTTAAGGTGCCTAAGGGTATTGTATTTCCTCAAACATTTTTAAGTATCATTTTTCACCTGTAGTAAGTGCAAGTATGGGGAAATTGGTGAGATGATGAGAAATGAGTTTACTCATGAAGACCTTGTGCACTGCATCTTTAGTGTCCAAGTACTGTAGTCTGTGATAATGAGCCAAACAAGAAGCATCTAAGAACCCAGGTGAGAAAACTATGAATTGTAGTTTACACTTTTTTTATTATAGCCAGTCGGCTAAATTCTGTCCCTTATCATTGGGACATGGTTCTTGTTGATTTACTAGAAATCAGTCGCTATTGAGAATAAAACTTTGTTCTATAACTTAGAGATGCAACCTTGACTATTTACCACAAACACTGTTCTCTTTTACTGAAGACTGGAACTGTCACTCAAATTCATAACTGTTTCCTTTTCAAGCTACAATGCTTTATTGCATCTTTAGTAGAGACAGATAAAAGCAAGTGTGAAGTCACAAGTTGGTATGGCTACGATGAACGGAGGAGGTGCTGCAGCCAGCAGTGGTCTGAACATACTCATCAGCAATATGACCTTTTTTGAGATGGATGCCAAAGCTCTGCCAATGTCCCAAGATTTCAGAAGGAAGAATTGCAATCAATTTTTTTGTTGAGTCTTACTTCTAGAATAGTATCTTAAGATTTGTAACAGTAAACAGTGATCATAGGACAATCTGCCTTCTTTTTAAAAAGAAATTTCGAAATTAGGGCTGAACTTTTCCAAAACCCAAGAAGCACTGCTCAAAGGGAGTTGCTTTCTCTACTTAGTCTCCGGACCTCAAAAAAAGTCTTTGCAAACTAATGCAGGTAAAATTAAACCATGTATCCTGTGGCACCCCCTTCAAAGCTTTAAATGTAAATGGAAGTGTTGGAATCGATAACTGTTTTCCAGCTATATTTTTTAATGGTGCTTAGCGTACTACTGAAACTATAGAAAGCAGTTGTTTCTGTCTCTGTAAAATTGTTGAGTAACAGTGGAAGGAGGAAGCTGTCTGAGAGTGGCCTGATGGCAGAGTGTGCAGCATGTTGATGGCATTTCAGTTTCAATCTCTTAGTCACCATTAAAAAGGTAATGGGGTGGTTTCATCCCTGCTAGTAAAGCAATGAGCTCAAAAACTAGAGGGTCAACGCAGGAAAGATGCTGAAGTGCTAGTTGTTATGATCTTCTCTGGGCAGCATCTGTGGTTGTCAGCAACCCACACTGATTAGTGCTTGTGATTCCAACAGCAGCCCTCTTCAGAATTTAAGTAACGAGCAAGAAGAGACTGCAGTTTTTCAAGTTTAGTAAGGGTGATGTAATGTCAGTGCTGTCTTTAGCCGGACCAATGCATACAAACCCTTAGATGTTTTCCCACTGGGTAAATGCTTTGTGTGGTCTGTTTGTGACAGCAGCCTAGCAGTGTGCGTTCACATCCCCCAAGCTTGTGCAGTCTGGTAGCTGATTTAGCACAAGGACAAGCACCACAGTAGCGCAAGGTGTTTGTAGGCAAGCCAGAATAAAAGTGCTTGGCAGTGTTAAGTCACTGAGGTTTCTTTAAGTAGGTGTTTTCAGATGCTCGAGAAACCCTAACCCAGGTTTCTGTGTAGTGCTTTTCATCCCATTGCATCTGATTCCTGAGTACTTTCCAGTTAATTGTATTAACTTTCTCCCTAGTGTACCAGGCTAGTGACATTAAGACCTTTTCAGAACTAAACCTGGTCAAATAAGGTAATTGCTAAAGAAAAAATGGACGTGGGAAATTTTTTGTGGCTGTTGAAGGAAAGGTATTTCCAAAAAGCGTTCTGTCACAGGATGGGAATGTTTTCATTAAGTTTTACACAAATATTCTATTTGGCAAACTCTGCCTGACAATGCAGTAGATGCATGCTTTGTAACTTAGTAGTGATGCTACTCAAAACAGGCTTTAGAAGTTCATCTAGGAGGCAGGCTAAGGAAATGCAGAAGCTACATGAGTGCTGGTAGTAGGGGAAGAGGTTTATGGGTGGACATTTTCATTGTATTTGACGATAGTATATGGGTAGTACAAAACAGCAGTTACTCAGAAGTTTGCCTCCTCTCCCAAGCCTAGGCAAATACTTCATGGTTCCTGGTGTCATACTCAAGATTTACAGCCAGAAGTTGGAATATGAGTGCAGAAACACTCATTTATTGTTTTTGGGGTTTTTTTTTGTCTTATTGTTTATTGGTTAGTTTATTGTTAGTCTGTCAATGTTTTAAGTTCAATCAAAACAAGTCAGCGCAAAGCTTGTTGGTGTTTACTATTAATGGCAAGAATTTTATGTGCTGGGCTACTCTGGACATGGCAAGATCGGCATAGATATTCCAAGTTTCCTGTGGCTTGTCTATCATCTTTAGTTATGGGATAAAGGGTGTGTTAGGAGATGCCTCAAATCTTAGATTTCTTATGTGCGTCTGGAAGCTACTCCTATTGGAGCTGTTAGCTGCCTAGTGCTGTACGCAACCAGATTCATGTTTACTAAAGTGGGTGACTTAAGAGATTTTCTGCGTCAATTTTATTTGTTACCAGTTTCCTATTCCCTTCTTGTGAACATTTAGTTATGAGGCCTCCAGTTTTCTCAGTGATTTTGGAAACATTTCATTAGTAATTAACTTTTAATTGAAACTTATTCTCTTTATAGCAAACCTGAGATTGCTGTGATAAGCAACTTGATCACTATTCAGGACAGTAATTCTGAGGGAAGCTTAGTTACAGACCTTACACAGTTACTTTATGCCATCCTGTAAGTCAGCTTTAATTGTATTGACCTTTAAAGAGAATTTAAGTGAAAAAAATTACTATTTTTACCAAGGGGGGGGAAATACTGTCCCAAAAGTACTTTTACGTAGAACTATGTTGTTATGGTGAAAGTGACCTTTAGTAGGTAAGAGTAATAAGTATTATTTCACTGTTTAAAAAAAAATAATAAAAAATTACATACTGATATACTGGAACTGCACGGCCTGTCAAACAGATTCTTGTAAAAAATGCCTTTGTAAACTTAAGTGGAAATTGTTGCCTTCACATTTGTGAACGTTTTTGGGGTTTGTTTTTTTGGTTTGGTTGGGTTTTTTTCTATGTGGGAAGAGTCTGTGTTAAAGTTTCTGACACTGCAGCCTTAGGACCAGGAAAATGTGAGAACTAAGACCTCTGTAAAACTGAAAGCAGACATGTGCATTTTTTCTGCAACAATGTCTTTTCCATTAGAAATAGGACTTAATATCATCACTGCCTAACAGCTGCTGCTTAAATACTCCACACTGAGGACAGCCGCTGAACCACTCGCTCTGTAGACTAAATTGGAAGAAGCATGTCTGATGAGCATCTGAGAATGATAGCTGGAAGGCAAAACTCATGACAGCTGGACCAGGGAATATAAAGACAGTCATGCTTAGTGTTCTGCAAAGACCAGCACTTGAGGCCCTGGTGAATAGATAGGGGTCATAGAAGATGCATTCTCACACATGGTCTGTAATCATACGCACCATTTCGTGTATGTGATACTAATTACATACACAATTTCTGGCATGCTGGTCCTCATGTTTACCCAAGTACAGAATTTACATGTGACTTTTCTTTGTGTGTATGCAAGTTTTATCACTTTCGCACACAGTCATCTGAAAAAGTGAGGGCACATTGTTGTATGTAGCAGGGTATGCTCATCTATGGGCTGGGTCAAGACTGTCCCAAAATCATACCCAGCTCTTACAGCCTTGGAAGGATATGTGTTTTGATTATGAAATAAATTATTGGACAAAACATTTACCATGGTCAAACCATAATGTTTTAATTTTTTTTTCCTCACTTCTTGTATATTCCAGAAAGAGCGTGTCAGATACTGCATGAATTAAAAGCAGATTCTTCAGCTAGGTATTGGTAATGTTCTGTACAACTCAATGTGGCTAATGAAGCACTGCATGTTCCCTTCGGGGCTATAGCTATAGCCTGGTGTGAAAATATGACCTTGACATGCTTTGAGTTGCACAGTGAACTAGTCAATAGGAAATGACGACAGTTTGTAATGCTGTGTAGTCACAGAGACGTATGTTCCCAAACACAAAGAGAAAGAAAAGCTGAGAAGTGACTTGCCAGTCTTAAAATGTCCGAGTAAACTGTACAAAATACCCTTTGTTGGCAAGTTACATATTGGTTGAGATGATCGGGCAGTCCTTTCAAGTGAGTAACGGAATAGATGCCATCACGTTAGATGTTCTAGTAAGACTTGATTCTGGCAAGATACAGTTCGTCAAAATGCCTCTTACCTTTGTGGGATAATTTCCTGCTCATCTCAAAGGAAGTTGCTTCAAATTTGGGGGAAAACAACTACTATGGTGTTAAAAAATGAGGCCTGTATCTGTCGTAGTTCTGTTCATAACAACAAACAATGGGAACAGCTCTGGAGTAGTGCATTAACTTTCATTTCTGTTTTTCTTGTGAAATTACTGACTCATGAAACTTGAAAACTGAAACAGTCTTTTTACAAGTTCAGTTCTGAGATGCTTTTGCAAATCATATGGATAGTTTTGAAATGGAATATATTGATCTTTTTAAGTATGCCTGTGTTCCTGAAATGACAGGGTAATACATTAATTGTGATGGAAATACATAATTTTAAACAAAATTCTTGACACCACAATACAGTTTATAGCTGAATTAACTTTAAATTCTTAACACTCAAAAGTTGTAGAGGTCAAGAAATTAAAAGGCAGTAGACTAGTTTTATGCCTCCCTTTGGTTTATGTCAATAATATTAATTTTTAATCTCCTTTTCAAAGTAGTAGATCAGTCAAAAAAAACCAGAGGTGAAATCTTTCTCCATGAGTTTGTTCCCATTTTCAGAATTGAATGTGTATTTTGACCTTAGCGGTGCTGTTATTGAAGATCTTGGAGTTTGTTACTGTCATAGGTGATGTCTGTGGGTTTTGCTCCTTCTTTGCTAAGTGTGTTCCTTCTCACTGTCTTCTGGTTGGAAGCTTTAGGTCTGTGCTTTTTCTTAGCGGACATTGGCTTTAACTCTTCAGCCCAGCTGGATGCATTTGAGGAGCTCTCAGGGGTAACTGCTGAGCATGTGTAGACATAGGTTATTTTTTCAAGAGAGTGCTACAGCAGTAGAGCTCAACCAAGCTCTTATACTACTGTACTTCTATCCCATTATGTGAAGCTAAGTATGCTCTTAAATATTTCAGTAGGGCACAGGGCTGGCCCTAGATTATACAAATCTGACAAAAATGTCTACAGGCCTGGCCTCTTCACCAGATCTTTCCCTAGCCATCTTTTTGTCTTAGATAAGGCTTGATGTCTGATATCCCCCTTTTGTAACAATCTGTCTTTTCCAGTTTGTGATTTCTTTAACCCTTTAGCAAACGTTTTACTCCTTTTTCCTCTTTGAGATCCGTCTTCTAAAAAAGCAGCTGAAGGTGGTTCTCGGTAACTTTCCTCACCAGTTCACTAGGTGACCTATTACTCTGACATTTTTCACCACTTTTATGTCTCAGCATTTTTAATCCTGAGTTTAACCGTCCCATGAGATTGCTCGCCTGAATGGGAACCATCAAGTGTTAGTGATTGTGTATTGTCCCTGGTCTGGAAGATGTGACAAGTTACTTCATTCTGTGCTGCAAAAGTGTTAAAACCTCAATTAGAATTCATAACTGTGTCCAGAGGTTTCCCTGAAGCCATAGGAGAGTCTTAGTTTCTTTTCTGTAATACTGTGCTATGTATGGCTTTGCCTTCTGAATAAAAATACCACCTATGTTCTAATAGGTAAATCATGACTGTGGTCCTGATCTTACAGGCAAGTCTGATGTTGGTATGCTATGTATAGATTTATTCTGTGGTGTATATGCATGTTTCCCTTGGAAAACTTTTAAATGTTTTCTATGCTTAGAGTTGCAGCGTGCATGTAGCTTCTGTAGTCATACTACACATACAGCTACTCTTGGAAGGTTGCATATAGTTGTTAAACACAAAGTGGTTTCATTTATACTTTTTAAGGAGTCCAAATTCAAACCCCTAAGATGAAATGTCATTGTTATAAATCCGTGCAATCATCCAATAGAGTTTGTTTACATTCCCACACATTCTGGTGTTTCTGCTCTACGCAGGGACATGCATAATTTTCCCTGGCTTCAAGAAGTAGTGTACTGCAAGAAGATGAGTTGGTTGTTTTGAAAACATTTGTCCAAACTCATAGCTTTGCCTTTGATTCTGTAATCTTAGTAAAGAATTTGGCTAGATTTTGAATATCTGCATCTTAATGAAAAATGTAAATGCAGGGGAAAAGGAACTCTACAATTTAGCTGTGATGCATTTGCGTGCTTTATCCTCTTAGACTGCTGCTCTGACTGTTTGTGGTACCAGAGACATTCTTCTCGATATGACATAGGCAAGACTGCTTCCTAAATGTTACAGAGCCAGGGTCCAAGTCCCTGCTGCCAGAATTTACTGCAGTATAGAAATCCAACCTCTGCTGTATTCTATAGGGAACCTAGATGTAACAGTGAGTGAGCTTGAAATTTCTGAAATTCTTTAAGGGCCTGTGGAAAAAAAAGTTTATATGCAAGAAGGATTCAGATACCTGAACAAGAAGTGCAGAATTATGCAAGTTCTAGGACAGACAACATGCAAACGTGGCACCATGCCTGAGCTAATAAGATGTGCTTCGGTAGAATGTTGGAGCTATGCTGCTCTTAGGGTAAGGTTATCTTTTGTGTTGTAGTATACTTTAGAAACCTGGGAGTTTGGAGTGATGCTAGATTGAGGTTTCTGTGCCACAGCAATTGAATGTTATAAGCATACACTTCGAAGGCTGGTTACACTAAACTAAGCAATACAATTATTTTATGTCTGGATTCTTCAGGTGAATTGGAATCCCAGTCTAAAGACTGTATCCTAGTTCTGTTGTTTCTGTATTACGTGCTTGGTGTCCATGGGAATTCTACAAGAAATTGGATAGCAGGTGTTGGCACTCGCACATCTCTTGTTAAAGAGAATTTACTTACATGTGCTCTGTCTCATTAAGAGACAGCACTGCATCTCTATTATGTTAGTAAAAGTTTAGTCAAATATTTGTCTGTTTACTCTTGTTGGCTATTCTGTTCTGAATTTGAATTTATTCAGCAAGAGTTTTTCAGTGGTCTGTGTATTTTCCCCCTTTGTTTCTCTTGCAAGCCGATCTGATATTCATAACATTGATAGTTATAGAAAGCAGTACTAAAAGAAGATACATAAAAGCTCAAGCCACTACCACCACCCATAGTTTTAAAAGCTGACACAGAAGAAACTGTCCAGTTCTTTTGTTTTCCTTTTTTAAAATAGAACAATCCTTTCTGTTTTGATCTCTCTTCTTTGAGCAGCTAGTGAAATACTTGTATGTAATTAAAAAATATTAAATATGCAGAATGGGCTGTATTTATGTACATTGTTCTCACAGCTACTGTATGTTGCACAGGATGCCGTCGTCTTGTTCCCACAAGGGCTTGGGTTTTCCATCATCTATATTTTATAAGTGGTGTTACTTAACCCATTGGAGAGGGTAAAGGGGAGGCAGGAGTAGTGGTGGGGGGTGGGATCTGTTCTTGCAGCCATCAGGATGCTTGCTAATCTCATGAAATGTATACTGCTAACATTTAATTTGAAAGAGCAGTCAGTGTACCGTTGAGTCTATAGAGCATGATTCTTAAATGCATAATGTAAGATAGGAAGGCCAAATTAGGAGACTGGATAAAAGTGAATATATCAACAAAATCTGGCATTTGGTATTAATCAAAGGCAGAGAATACTAAATCTTAGCAAGCCATCCCTGTTCAGCCCTGAGGTTTTGTCACCTTGTCATTGATGTTGCAAGTTCCTTGGTATTGCAGGTACTTTGTGTGTGAAATAAGGTGGGGGGAGGGTCTGAAGAAAATTACTTTTTTGTCAGTTCTTCAAATGAGCCAGGCACCTTCATCTACATCTGCTGTCGTCTTTTCTTATTACCATAAATACAACCTCTAATGTACTTTATAAAGACAGAAATGAAGCAGAACCATGCAAATCAGTAGCAAAGGGGTTTGTGTTTGGGAGCCTTTGAGCAAAAATATACTAATAAAAGAGTCTACATAGTATGTGGTATAATTTTCCTTTATTTCTATGTGTATGTTAAACACTTCATTTTGAAACCTACTACTAGTAGTTTGTCAGCAGAGGATAGCTATAAACACATAAATAGTCCACAATATGCATGATGTCTGGCTTTAGAAACTAATTGTTCGGCTGTACCATGTGCCAAATGTTTAATAGCATTAAAATAAATTACTAACTTTTTAATGCATAACAATTTTATTACTTTGAGAACACAACTGACGCACCTTTCTGAATTCAGAGGCGTACTAGGGTTGTTTTAGGGTTTTTTTATTTGCTTCTATTTTGCAATACATGCAAAACAATTTTTCAACATTAACATTATTTAATCTTTACCATAAGGCGTGATCAGTAATGCAGTATCAAATGGTAGCTGCCAGCTACTTAAA
The DNA here is from genome assembly GCF_017639655.2 of Falco naumanni. NCBI lineage: Eukaryota > Metazoa > Chordata > Aves > Falconiformes > Falconidae > Falco > Falco naumanni. The sequence goes on along the minus strand of NC_054054.1, from coordinate 5,149,906 downwards.
TAATTATTCTTTTCATTCAACTTGACAGCTAATTTGCAAGCTCCCTTACCCCACCTCATGTGATACTACAACTTTTAATATTCTCATAGCTGAATCCACTGACTCTAGCTGGAAATGCAAATTTAATATGGTATCAACAGGATTCTTTTGCATAAGCAACCATATTCAGTGTATTAGAGGTCCAAGATATAAATGAGTTCTTATTTAATGCAAACAGGAAAAAAGACAAAAGAAGCAAAGGAAAAATAACCTTGTGGTTTTCACTGGAAATTTCTATAAGAGTGACCGATCAGGTATGTAGGGAAATCTGACTTTATAGGTTCCCATCTAATAGAGCTGCTCCTTTGTAGCCACATACCAGACAAGAAGGCTTTGGATGCTTTTACTATATAAAGATATGTTCACATCAAGGAGCTTTGACTGACAGTTTTGTAAACTGAAATATTGTTTATTCTTAGAAAAGAAACAACATCTTGTGGCTAGATATGGAAAAAATACGTGGAGTGGATGTTTTTGGAATGAATTAAAGAAAGGAAATGGTATGTATAAAATGCTTGACAAAGCAGAAAGTATAAAAATATCTGTGAACTTGCTCCATTGCAAAACTTCTGAGTTAAAGCTGCTTTTCCAGTTCCTACAGTAGCCAAAAAATTGTTTAGGCTGCTTTTAAGGTAAGCTAACTGTGCTCAGTTAACTGTGTGCAAGAAGAAAATGTCTGCTTCTTAATATGCAAAATCAGTACTCAAAATATGTTTAACAGGAGTTTTTTTCCTTAGGCCTAAATCTAGCGGATTTCTCCAGTGCATGCTTACTTGTAGCTTGGGAATAATCTCATCCTTAAACAGAAAAGCATTTGCTAAGGTCTCACAGAAGACCATGGATTGTATGAGCATGTATTAAGGACTTTGAAGCAGAGCCCTAATATTTTTAAACAAGAAGGCTAAGACTGGAAACCAGCTACAGGTCTGGTAGTTTTCTTTGAATCAGAAAACTGAATTCCTCCACAATATGCACAACATCCATGTCCACTAAATGCACCATAGCAATGTCTATACTAGGGAATATGTCAACGCAGTTGCTCTTGGGGAAAAAAAAAAATATATGTATATTTGAAGGCAATAGTTTTTCTCCAATTTGATTTTCTTACTTTCTCAACTTTGTGCAGATTGCCTCATCAGAAAACTGTTGTCATATGGAATAATTATTTAACTCTAAGCTTTTTTAATTAGACTAAAATTGACAAGTAGGCAGTTCTTGAGCTGCTGATTCTGTTCAACAGTTTGGAAGCAAAGCTCACCCTTGGCCTTCCTCTGTGTGCAAATCCCAGGTGTTGCACCTGAACAATTGGCAGCTGCAGCAGGACTGTAAGATGCCTAACGGAGGGTGTGCAAGGCCGGAGACTGCTCTGTTGCTGTTGTTTCAGAGCAGACACAGGCTCAGTACTGTGGTGTTGCTGTGAAGTTGTGGCATCATTATTAGATACAGCAGCATGACACAGTATTAGTATGAAGCCTTGAAGCTAGTGCCCTCATTTGAGAACCTGTGGAGATGAAAGGTTATTTTGGGACCTTTGCATCCTTCGGGTATGGCTTATAGACATGTGTAGATGTGTTAACAGCATCATCGGTCTTAAGACAGGAGAGGGAACTTGCTTCGGGCTTTACCATCATCCAGCTCGCAAGTACCATCTTTGCCTACCTATCCTATTAGTGGAGGGTGGATTTTCAGCAAAGATAACTGTAGGCAGAGCACTAAGATCAGCTGAGGCTGCTGTGCTTTTGGAAGGCCATAATCTGCCCAGGTGCTGTGCTGCCTGAGCCATGCAGGCTGTAGGTAGACAAGCAGGAGCAGTGTCTCGCTGCCTTTCCCGTCAGCTCCCCTCTCTTTGGCCAGCATGTCAGAAAGCACTGCGTTGCTTGGCCAGTGCTTGCTTATGAAAAATGTCTAGTGAAGTGCTTGTATGCCATGAAACAAAAAAAGCCTGGAAATTGCTACCATAGCTGTAAATTAGTCCATTATTTGAGGCAAAGTCAGGTGACACTGCAGAGTTTCTGTAGTACTTGGAATGTAATACCTTTTCTGTGACTCAGTATTTACTCTGGGAAGGAAAGCAAACCATAAAATAGTAAGCATACGTATCTTAGTATGGCTACTAATTTTGCTTCTGGTGCCTTGTGGCCTTCCTCTACATTGTTTTAATTTCTTCTTTCATGAGATAGCAAAAATTCAAAACATGCTTCTCTATTTAAAGTGTGTACTTTTAAAATTCTGTGGTACTGGGACTTTCATACACCTTTCTAGAGTGTGATCTGAACATTTCCTTTTAGTACATGCATGATTAAAAGAGTTTAATGAAAAAGTTTAATGAATCTCACGAAACAATTGTTTACATACAAAAAGCAGTTTGCACGTATGCAGTCTGGAGATGTTTCTGAGTAGGACCCACAGTCATCTAATTAGACACGCGTAGTATTAGTAGGCATTTGTAGTACTCACAGGACTAGTCCAAGGACAGGGGATCCCTGCTGAAAATATTCCATTAAAAAGATAATTGCATAGCACAAGGCCTTCCTAAAAAGCCTGCTGAAATTTTTTCTTCTTTTTAATTAGGTGCTGAGATCTAGATCTAGAAAGAATGAAAATAGAAAAAACGTTTTCTTTCCTGGGTAGTAGAACTCATCATGCTGGCAGTGACTGTGGAATTGTGAAATACTCAAAACAGAGGTGCCTTGCTTACAGTTTTATGACAGGTTTTATGGTCTGATGATCCTGGTGAAACTGAATGGTCGGTATATACTGACAAAACATTTAATATTTTGCATTGCAGTATGACAGACCTACATCCTGTCAGTTAATAACTAAAGAACCTAGGTATACATTACCTGTACCAGGAGGCTCCAAACATTAGTTTTTCTGAAGATAAGATTTATGGGAATGTTAATTCTTCATCAGCACCCTGTTGGGCTCAGTTATATGAAAAAGTGACAAAGGACGAGAGCACTGTCTGCCCTGGTATGGCCCTTATAACAGGAGATGATCAGAAAACATGGCTGGTGTCTGTGTTAGGTGGGAAAAGTGTACTCTGGTTACAAAAACCCAAAACTAAAATCAAAACAGCACAGACAAAATACCAGTTACTGTGAAAGAAGCTGATAAATGGATTTAAATAGTTGTCATCACTGTGACTGGTAACATCAGTGTGAGTTACTAAAAGTGGATAAACGATTGAAGAGGAGTTTGCACATTTTCAGTCAGATTTGGAGAACAACCAAAGGAGTGATTACTGGGGTACTTTTACCGTGAAATTTAGATAGGACCTGAAAGTACAGTGAATTTCAGGGAAGTCGCAGCAGCTCAGTATAGTGGGTACAGACTACATTGAAAAAATCTGTTATTTTCTGTCAGCATAAAAGAAATTTAAAGACTGAGCTGTATCTTATTTATGAGGGGAATTAGAAAAAAATTGTGTGTGCAGGTAAAAACTGTTGCAAGCCTTAGGTGATTGTGAGATGGTAATGGCACTAGGGTATTACCAGGAGGAAGAGAGAAGTTGGAGAGAATTGTGTGAAACATCCTTTGGCTATTTATACTGGTTTTCTGCTGAGTGTGGAGCATGCTTACTGAAACAGTAGCTTTTATTTTTTAATGAGGAAAGCACCTCCAGACTGAGGAACAGCAAGCGATCTCAAAGCATGCTCAGTAGAATTGTAGGATGTAAGTGAAATTTGCTTTTCAAGGACTGAAAGAGAAAACCAAAATACAGGTGATGTGGTGTTGTATCGATTCTCAGCCAAATAGTTGTTGCAAATTGGACCCAGCAAAGTGTAGTGGGTTTGCATGGCAAGGTTTTGGTAGCAGAGGGGGCTATAGGGGTGGCTTCTGTGAGAGTCTGCTAGGAACTTCCCCTATGTCTGACAGAGCCAGTGCCAGCCGGCTCCAAGACAGACCTGCTGCTGGCCAAGTCTGAGCCCATCAGTGACACTGGCAGTGCCTCTGGGGTAATATAGTTGAGAAAGGGGAAAAAAACCTGCACAACAAATTGTAGCTGAGTAGAGGAGTGAGATATGTGAGAGCAACAGCTTTGCAGACCGCCAGGTCAGTGAGGAAGGAGGGGCAGGAGGTGTCCAGGTGCTGGAGCAGAGATTCCCCCACAGCCTGTGGTGAAGCCCACGGTGAGGCAGGCTGTGCCCCTGCGGCCTAGGGAGGTTAACGGTGGAGCAGGTACCCGCCTGCGGCCCGGGGAGGTTAACGGTGGAGCAGGTACCCGCCTGCGGCCTGGGGAGGTTAACGGTGGAGCAGGTACCCGCCTGCAGCCCGTGGGGAGGTTAACGGTGGAGCAGGTACCCGCCTGCGGCCCGGGGAGGACCCCACACCAGAGCAGGTGGATGCCCGAAGGAGGCTGTGACCCCCTGGGAAGCCCGTGCTGCAGCAGGCTCCTGGCAGGACCTGTGGAGAGAAGAGCCCTCACCAGGGCAGGTTTTCTGGCAGGGCTTGTGACTCTGCAGGGGACCCATGCTGCAGCAGTCTGTGCCTGAAGGACTGAACCCTATGGAAGGGACCCACGCTGGAGGGGTTTGTGAAGAGCTGTAGCCTGTGGGAAGGACTCATGCTGGAGAAGTTCACGGAGAGCTGGCTCCCACGGGAGGGACCTCGCACTGAAGCAGGGTGAGAGTGTGAGGAGTCCTGCCCCTGAGGAGGAAGGAGAGGCAGAGACAATGTGTGATGAACTGACCACAACCCCCATTCCCCCTTCTCCTGTGCTGCTGGTGGGGAGGAGGTAGAGAGTGAAGTTAAGCCCAGGAAGAAGGGAGGGGTGGGGGAAGGAGCATTTAGGTTTTGGGTTTGTTTCTCATTGTCCTGCTCTGATTTGAATGGTAATGGATTAATTTCCTTAAGCTGAGTCTGTTTTGCCCATGACAATAATTGCTGAGTGATCTCTCCCTCTTCTTATCTCAACCCACGAGCCCTTCTTTATTTTTTCTCTTCCCTGTCCACCTGAGGAGGGGAATGATAGGGCAGCTTTGGTGGGCACCTGACATCCAGCCAGGGTCAACCCACCACACAGAGGTAGATGGTTTTCCTATCTCTGGCCCATACAAGAATTACAAGATACATTCATAGTACTGTTCTCCTTGGGCTGAGGTTGGTAAATCAGAAAGGCAGCCTCTGGACTTTGGAAGTCCTGGTTCTTGCACAAGGAGTGACTGACAGCTGTTTATTCCTGACACATGCATGGCCCTGCACATCTGTCCGTGCATGTGTGTCAAGTATGATTCTGTGCGTGTTAGGGAGACCAGAAGACAGCCCAAGAGCATAATAAAACTGGGGAGAACAACTGATAGTCTCCTGTAGTAGACTTGAGATTTCACAAAAGTTTAGTTTGAAATGCTGTAAATGTACAGCAACTACTATTTCAAGACAATGTAATCAGCTGAAGTGTAAACAGCCGCACAATGGGATGTTCTAAAGGTGCCTTTCCTTCTAGCTGTCATTCATGTTCATGAGCTTTTGAAAATTCTAAGAAGGTGCTTGAGTAACCATTATGACTTAAGAAGCAAATTAATATATATATATGTATCACTTTCACATCTTGGAATGTAGTTCCTTGAAGTAGTTGGCTCTTCCACCAATTTTTAGATAGCTTGGTATCAATGTAAAAATAGAGATGTCGGGAAGATTTTGAATGTTATTTTTTTTTCTCTCTCAGAAAAGAGATAAATCACAACAGAAGGATGCAAATGTAAAGGCTGAACATATGGCAGCAAATAGGTCCCAGGAAAAAAACAAATGGGGTCAGACGTCAATGAGCAAACTGATCCCAGCTGGTGGATAGAGGAACTGTGAGTCAAAGCAGTTGACAGTTCTATTGAGAAAAGGGAAAAATAGTTAAAACTACCTGTTTTGTCTTTGCCGCTTTCAAATGTATGTGATGACCTGTGATGTGTTTTTAGTCTTCCATTAATCTTAACTGGAACATTGTCTTAGCAGATTCAAAAAACGTGATTTCCACCTCTTGAAAACAGGCTTAATGGCCTTTTTTAAAAGCGAGACAAAAATTAGCTGCGTAGTTAATAAGTGGTTTAGATATGTTTAATGAGATGAAGAGGAAAAAGTTCAGCCTTGTGTTTTAGTCATGTTTTGCCTTCACTCAAGCCTTGTATCTGTTTTCAGCCACCAGCCTGTGGGTGGGTGGTTGCTGGTTTTTTTGTTACTTATATTAAGAAACTGAGAAAATAGTCACTGACAAAAATTATCCAAGCTCCTTTCATCACAAATGCTCAGTGAAAGTGTATAGCAAAAGGCTAGCTAAGACAGTTGTTACATGCCCAGCCATTTGCCTTTCTGGGTTACTGCTTGCACTGTGAGCTGGTTATATGATGTGGTGGCTTTGGTAGGTAATAAATTAGCAATAGCTGTTGAACATGAGTCTCAAAAGCTATTTTGCTAATGTGCAAGTATGGCCAATGTATATATCTTTATGGGGGAGAATGGGAATCTTTCTGAATTTACTCTTGATTGGATATATCTTGAATATATGGCCTTTCTGTCATAAAGGCTGGAATACTAAAATTCCTGTAATTGTCAGGTTGGTCCAGGCAGGATTGTATATGGTGGCAGAAGGCAGTAATCATTTATAAAAAAGATAGTCTGTAATCACAGATTTTGAGTGTTTTGTTTCATGATGTTTCATTGGCATCTCTGTAGGAACTTCTGTTGGCTAATGGAAAAACAGCTCTAAAAAAAATAATCACCATCTTTTAGTAGACTTAAGCTTGTGCTGAATATGAGCTTCTGCATATCAAAATTTTCTGTCAACTCACTATAAGCATATCCCAGTACAGTTTATTGTAGGTGAAACCTGGAAGTTATATTCTAAAGCTGAGCTACAGAAAATGCAGTTCTCCCTTATGTCTGCAATGTTCTTTCTCACTCTGTTGATGATACACAGCGCAGTTGCTCGGGATGCTCTAGGGAATGGCTAAATCCATTCTTCTTCCCAAGCTTGTTTATTTCTGACTGCCATTTTCTTGGTGAGATCAAGGTGATTTTATGCTGCTTCCTTCTCTCCTGCAGTCTGTCTTTATCTTTGTCTTTATACAAAGCAAAAGAGCCACCCTTGTGTTTAACCCTGCACATTTTCTGTCAATGTGCAGGTCAATGCTATTCAAACCTGACACTCTGGAACTTCAGGAGCTCAGACAGGTTGCCCACCTGTATTTCCAAAGCACAAAGATGGAATGTGTGTAAGAGTTAAAATGTGGCTGCAGGCCCAACCTGTAATTTATACTAGTATGTCTCATTGCTGATCCTCCCCAAGCCCCATGATTTCAAAAGACTACTCAGAAGGTGTCAGGGAGGTTCACTTAGTGGCTGCTGAACTCAAGGGTTTTTTTCAAAAGGTTTTGCTCTGTGAAGAGAGCTGAAGAATAATCGAAACTGACCTATATGCACTTAGGGTACTGGCTGATACACTTATAATCATGCATCTAAAACTGAGGTTGAGACCAACAGTAGAAATATTTCACTATTGTACTTTAATGGGTTGTCTTCTTTGTATTTAATTAAATAAAATTCTTTTTGGACTCCGTGTCTTAAATAAAAGGTGAAATGCTCATGGTAGTAGCATATTGCATTAGAACCATGAAGAGGATCACATCAAACTTAGAATAAATTAGGTCATGTGGTACCTCTGGAGATCATGTAGTCTAATCTCCTGCACAAAGCATGGCTAATCTTGAAGTTAGATCAGGTTGCATGAGACTTTGTGTGGCTCAGCTTTGCCTGTTAGGATGGAGACTGCATGGCTGGGCCTGTTCCAGTGCTTGACTGCTCTTGTGAAGCTCAATTTTTCCAAGCACAGGATTCATAAGCACATCTGTTGCAATGTGTCTGTTGCGCCTTCTTCTTTCACTGGTCTTTCCAAGAAGAAATCTGGCTCTTGTGTTCTCTCTAGCTCTTCTGTAAGTGATTGAAGACAGCAGTTGGAACGCCTGGGCGTTCTCTTTTCCAGACTGAACATCCACAGCTCCTTCAGCCTTTCTGCATGTGTTTTGTGCGCCATGCCCTGAGCTTGTTAGTCCAGGCTCTGCTGGACTCACTCCGCTTTTTCAGTATCCAGCTAGTACTGGGATGGTCAAAATTCAATGGAGTACTGCAGGTGTGGCCTTACCAGGACATTATACAAGGAAAATGACCACTTCCCTTGACCTGCTTGTGATGTTCTTGCTAGTGTAGCTTATATGCAGGTAACCCTCGTTGCTCTAAAGGCATGCAGCTGGCTTACGTTCAGCTTGATGTCCACCATGGTTCCCAGATCCTGTTTTGCAGAGCTGCTCCTGAGGCTGTATGTGCTGCATGGAGTTATTTCACCCGTCATGCAGGACACTGTTGAATTTCATGAGGTTCCTGTCAGCCTATTCCTCCAGCATTTGAGGGGTCCCTCCACTGTTACAGCAATTTCTGAAGGTTGGTGACCTCCACGAACTTGAATTTATTTGGTACTATTGCCAAGGTGCCTAATGGCCCATAAAAAAACAGCTGGACTTAGTTTCAAGGAATGTTTTTTTTTTTTTTTAATAAAGAGCCAAACTTTTAAGATTGGTAACCTGTCTTTTTGTGCCAAATGTACATGAAATTCCAGATAGTTCAATACAAAATTTCTGGCAAACATTTTTCTTACTCCCTTGCAAAATACTTTGTTTCAAATACTTAACAAAATGACATTACCAGAATTCATATTGATTATTTGTTGAGAAATGTGTCCAGTACCCTGAGGTGCAGTCCAGTGCCTAAAACCATATGGTTAATTTACTTTGAGATCCTTTATAGATGATTTGTTTAAAGGAAACCTTAGCAGTCTAAATTAATATAGTAAAAAGTTCATTAGCATGTGCTCCACATTGTCCCTTGTGGCTACTGTAAGTTAGTTCATGTCTCAAAATTACCACTTCTTTCCCCTGGGAAGAATTTTCCAGGCATCTCTCAAATGCCTTTTAAAAAGTCTTATCAAAAGCATCACAGAGAAAATGACTCTTGTAAAACCACTGCCTGCCTGCTCTGTTATTAAACACTTCCCATGTCTGTCTGCCTGGAAGCAGCTACATGAGCTGCAAAGATGAAACAGACGTGCCATAGAGTAGCGTGGCTCAGCTAAGGGGATGCTGTGACAGCTCTGACCTCTGAGTGCCTTCCGAACTCTGCATCCAGTGGAAGCTCAAAACAATGAGTGCCTGTCCAGCTACACCCAGATTTGTTTCCTGCTGCCATACTTTAAGGAAGTCTGCTCTCTGTGGGACAGCGGCTTGCAAAATGTTCTACAGCAGCCAAATGGTAGGGGCTGAAAACAGTGTGACTTACTGGTGTTGATGCCCATCCTCTTTGTGTATGAGTCATACATGCAAAACTGTGTGAAATGAAATAGTTGATAAACATAGTTAGCTGAGAGGCATTGGAGTGTGGTAATTCACTATAATTTAGGGTTTTATTCACCTAGCCTAGCATTCTTGGAGAAAGCAGCAGGTGGTTTGATAACCTTGCCACTCTGGGGATGAATTAGAAATTCGAAGTCCTGTGGTATGTAACTTCTTATAAAAAAAACCTTAAAGTATTGTTTTGACAAACGTGGGACTCCTTTTCTGTGACTCTACATCTCGGGTTTCTTAGAGTCGTCTAGCTTGGTAGATGTTTTGAGGCTTTTTGACATAGCAGCTTTCTTAAATAGCTTATCAGCTCATATTTAGTACAAAAATTCTCAGACGTAAGAGACTGAGATCACTGGAGGGGAGGGTTCTTCATCCTCCCATGTCTGGGAACAAGGCTTGGGGTTTTTTTAGAAAAAAAAAAAGTGCTTTTTACTTGTATGTGCGGTGATGTTTATTTAATAGGTGACAAGATCAATCTTGGTTACTTCAGTAAAATAATGTTTTTACTACTGAAGTCCTCAAGACCTGGTTCAGATTTATAGATATGCTAATAATGGTTAGCTCTTAAAAAGAGTGAATTCTCTTTTAAAAAAAAAAGAGTTTATTAGGAGTACAGATGACGTTCTTAAGCTGGCACAGTTAGGTTTTCAGAACACAAGCTGAAGGAGTGAACCAGTGCAGGAGCCTTGCTCATCTGTTTCAAGTATCTACTAATACAACTGTGCTCACTGCATTCTGTTAAAAACTGCACCATTTGCTTTTTTAGAATGTGAATCTTAATTTGTGGAATTACATACTCAGCAGGGAAGAGGGAGTGATAGGTTTTGTTGCTTTGAGATAGCACAAACAAAAATGCTTTGTCTCTGAATCAGGCTGTGTCTGTGTTGGCAAGTTGGGAAGCCATTAGATACACTTGGCAGTATGGAAACATACTGGTGACTGTGATGGGAAATGATTAAGCCAGTATGAGAAGAAATCAATGAATTTGATAATCATTGATATGTACAATGTATTTTGCTCTTGTAAACTATACTAAAAACTTAATTGATCCATAGGAGGAAAAAGGTGACAAAATTGCTCTCTGATAGTGGTTGATAGTTGCAACATTTTTGACACAGGTCACTTGAAATTCATAATAAGGTGATACTTCAGAGACTTTTGCATAAAAAAAAATACAGAACTTGTCTTAAATCACTGACCATGCTTTGTGTATGAAAATTTTAAGAGAAATTCTGGTCCCTTGTTGTATGTATATTAATCATGAATTACCTGAAATGACAAAACCCAAAAATTTTTTCAGAGTCACTGAACAGCTTGTATCTGCTTTGTGGTGCTTCTGCAGCAAGTCCTCACACGGCAGCATTCAAAATAACAGATGTACATCCTATGTCTGCTTTCTGTAGGCAGAAAGGTAGTCTGTCGCCTTCCATTTGCTGTGGGGTAATACAACAATATATATTGTTCTCCATTAATGTTGACAGGCCACTACAAATGGTGATTTACCCAAGAACATTAAGTGTAGCCGTGTAGTTCAGTGGGTACTCATAGGTGACGTTAATGTATAGGTGTAGTTTTTTATTTCCATAGTCTGTTAAGGCTTAAATGAACGAAACAAGAAAGCCTGTGTTATGTTCAGAGTTGTAAGTAGTGAAAGAAATTCTATAGCACATAATGTCTGTTTACACAGGACTTTTTTTGTCTGAAAGGTGTTTTTTTTCAATAAATGTGCGATGATTAAGGGTTTGGATCCTAAACTAGAGCAAAGGGGCACCGTTGACCTCAGCTGAACTGTGCTGTTTTGTAACAGCAGAGGAAATAGCAGGAAGTATTTGCATTCTTCACTATTTCCAACACTAGAAGATAGAGAAAAGAGCTGTGACTAGAGGACAAAGGAAAAGTTAGAGGTGTTAAAGAAAATCGTTTATTTTAGTTGTGGTAGGACTTTTTCTTATTGCTTACATTATCCAAATAGGCATGTATTAACTCTGATGACTCACTTTTTACTCTTAGTTCATTTAATCGTTGATTGGGTACCATCTAAATTAGGCTGATACACTACTCTTGTGCAAAACTTCTGAGGCCATCAAGTTTAGGCACAGTTTCGTTACATTTTTAGCAGAAAAGGAGAGGACTTGGTGCTGCATGCTTACCCTAAGTGTAAGGTTTGTCCTTGGAGGGATCTACACTTGCAGCATTTAGTTCTATATGCTAATGGAAATGAAGAGGTTTTATGCATGCGTGGACAGCTTTTGTCCAAGTGCACACATTTAGAAAAGGTTTGCCTGATACTAGAAATGGGGTACATAATAGTGGCCTTCTACAGCCACTTAATTGTGATGGAGGATGTGACTGAGGTATGCATTTGTGTCTTTCTTGCTCATTAACTAGGTCATAGCTTCAGCTGGTATTAGTACTTCTAAAATCTACTGAACTGAAGCAAATCATCCAGTGTAAAGATGCTGGATGGAGCGGAAGGATGAATTGTATTTGCCAACCAGCACTGAGGCCATGAAAGACAATAAGTTATTCAATATAAAAAAGGAGTGCCAAGGGCACAAGGGAGCAGATAATCATTCTTGAAACCTACAGTGCTGGTTCACTTAATACTCAGAAGCATTTGCTGTTTCAGAGTTTGTACGCTTCATGAAAATTCAGTGGGTTTTGGATGGCATGGCCTTAGTTAATAATTCATTGCTGATGTATTCATAAGGCCTTATCTTCCACTCTGCTTTTTGTTTATGCTGATGTCACTCAGCCGAAGACTGTACAGAGCAGTCCTGCACTAGAGCACGGATCCAGTTTACAGCTTTCCTCTAAGCTACAAAGGGTGTAGCCACACTTGCTACCATGTCTAGTGATGGAGTGTTCTAGCATGTGACTTTTGTTTGAGAATTGCAGGCTTTCTTACTGGGAGAATGAATAATAAATCCAAACATCTTGGATTGGTACTAAATAAATGCCAGCATTAGGAAGAGGACGAATTTGTTTCTATAAAGACTGTTTTCACTAAAACAATTCACGTAAAACTTGGGTTTGTGCCCTTTTTTTAATTGATGGACTGTTTCACTTTCTGAAAGCTGGGGATGTACAGTAAATTCACTGACCTGATAACTAGAGAACATTTTTTTGGCGTAGTCATTCTTGAGAATGGCTGCTTCCCATTATCATAGGTCCTAGGTAGTCTGGCTGTTGTTGTCATCATTTACTTATTGCGAAGGAGAGAACCCTAAGTTTCGCTGATTCTCTGCTGCATCTTTTCAAGGGCAGTGTGTATATTCAGAATGTATGATCCTTTTGCTGAAGTTAATGTGTATCAGTTCTTTAGTCTATTAAGGGGATCTCTCTTCCAGCTGTATTTCACCTAGGATCAAGAGAAGCTTACAATGAAAAGGCAAAGGAGGAGACCATTGAGAAAAAACTGAGAACTTAATACGACTTCCAGTCATCCCTTCCCCCACCCCCATTAACAGCATAAACCCAAATTCATCATCTGTTACCACTGCAGTGCAACAGCTTGCTTCCATCCTGGAATGTTGAAGGGTAGAAAGAAATGCAAACTTTTACACCCTTTCCATTGTGAGGAAGGTGTAGGACTGAACGCCAAAGAAGCATCAATGTATGCACAACAAGAATGCTAGTGCTTTCAATCGATTCCATGTAATCACATACCGTGTCTGTGACTTCATTTAGGAGCAGGTGGTTTAGGTAGGCGTAAGAGGAAGTTGAAGTGTTCCTGTCACCAGTATTTCCTCTGAACTTCCCGTTACCAGTAGCTTAGGAGCCCCTTATAGCAGGTTTTGCATCTAGACAGTCATTTTTAATAGCTGCTGATGGTTTCATTTTCAAATATTTACTTACGGTTTATGTAAATTTGGAACAGATTATTATCCTCTGCTCAGTTTTTACCATTTTTCATATTTTTTTCAGATCTGTGGTCCAATTTAGTATGCAAGATGTTTGTGTGTAACAATTTTGACCAATTGCAAAAGGTGGAAGTATTATTCTCTTTATCTGATGCATATTCTAATGTCTTCAATAAGATGGAATAAATGTTTTAAAATTCCGAGGCCTCAGACCACAGTAAGAATTTTATGCTGCAGTGGTGTTTGCTTTTACATGTGTATGCTTTTACATTACAGTATGACTAGTAGATCAAATTTGATGGCAGTTGTCAAAGCAAACTAAGAATGCACGTATTCTCCTTTGTTTTCCCTCTTAGTTCAGAGTGACAGTGTTGATTTTCAAAATACTCACTGTTTTGTGGTATTAGCATTGGCTTACTGTCCAATATAAAAATTTCTAGTAAGAATTATTTATCTGTTGCACTGTCTTTCATTGTAGTGGTTGTGTTGAGACAGCCAGTTTTGCATTATTCTGTGAAGTAGTAGGACATGTCTCTCTAGTAAAAAATAATAAAATAATTACACTGAAAACAGTGTGACAGACACAAATAAGTTACAAAATGCATAGAAAGCAGGTGTCCCTTCCCCAAGCAACTAATGAGTTTCATTATTATGCTATATTTTTAAAAAATATTCAAAACAATAACACAGGTAGAAGCAGTGTAGGTGTTTAAAAATGAAGCATAATGTAAGAAACAATCTGAAGCAGCTGGTTTCAAGGAGGCAGAAATTACTATAAATAAGAGGTGTGGAGCAGATTCGAGTAGTAGAAAAACGCAGAGCTTATCTTCACTTCAATCTGGTGTTTGCCTTTTTGGTTTCTTCAAGGTAACTAACACTACATTAAAACATGCTTGAAGGCAAGGTGCTGTTGCTGTGCAGTATTTAAATGGAGGTGATTCATAGGGCAAAGCTACAGAGGTGAGGGGAGCTGCATGGGAAATTGTTACTTTGCTTTACAGGAATTGTTTTAAAATTTCAGGAAGTCTTCCTGACTTCCTAAGCAAATCAAAACCTGAATGTCAGTGTCAAATTTCTGTGAATGGAAAGAGCAGATTAAGACAATTTTTTTCAAACACTTAGTTTGTGTTGCTATTCTGAGACAATTTACTGTAAACTAACTTGTTTCTGGTCATGGTTTAACCCCAGCCGGTAACAGAGTACCATGCAGCCGCTTGTTCACTCCCCCCTCATCCAGAGTGATGGGGAGGACAATCGGAAAGGTAAGTAAAACTCAAGAGTTGAGATAAGAACAATTTAATAACTGAAATAAAATAAAACAACAACAACAAAAAAAACCCCCAACAATAATGATAGTAACAGTTATAATGAAAAGGAGGGAGAAGGGGAGAGAAACGAAATCCAAAGGGAAGGAATAAAAGAAAACAAGTGATGCACAGTGCCACTGCTCACTGCCTGCTGACTGATGCCCAGCCGGTCCCCAGGCAGTGATCAGCAGCCCCAGGCAACCCCCCTGCACCCACTGCCAGTTTATATACGCAGTTTGACATCCCATGGTATGGGTTAGCTCTGTGGCTAGTTCAGATCGGCTGTCCTGGCTGTCCCCTCCCAGCTTCCCGTTCCCCCCCAGCCGTCTCGCTGGCAGGGCCTGAGAAACCGAAAAGTCCTTGACTTGGTATAAACATCACCCAGTAACAACTAAAAACATCAGTGTGCTTCAACATTGTTCTCGCACTAAATCCAAAACACAGCACTGCACCAGCTACTGAGAAGAAAATTAACTTTATCCCAGGTGAAAACAGGACATTTCTAAACAAAAAATTAGACTAGCTTAAAAATCAAGCGTGTCATTTGGAGGGGGGGGGGTGTCAAAACAGGACCTCTCAACAATTTTTCAACTTTTCAACTTACACACAAAACCATTTTCCAAAATTGCTACTCTTCTTTGCAATATTTTTTTCCTGTGAAACAGCATTTTTCTATGAAACAGTGGCTTTGGATGACAGTTCTGACCTCATCAAGTTTCCAAAGAGATGCACATAGTGTTTATTAGCAATAAACTTACAAACAAGAAGTGTCCATTCTTTAGTAATAGAGGTGATACTTAAGAAATGGATGTTGAGTAAGAGAGGGAGGCTTCCAAGGGGTAGGGCAGAATGGGATGAAATCATATACAAAATATCAGAAAGCAGAGAGATGTTCACAGCCATACGTTTGAGATGAGAGGACTTTTATTTAGGAAGTGCTCAACTCAGAACAAGTGGAGGGGAGAAAAATTATCTGCAATCAGTCTTCAAAAGTGAGGATGTCAGGAAAGCGAGACAGAGGTTAGAGGCGTTAGTGAAAACTGAGTATGAAAAGGATTATAGCACTGAAAGAAGGGAAGTAGAGAATTTCAGCAAGAGTCTAGGAAGAAACAACTAGACACACATCAGCGATAATACAGCTAATTTGTTGTCTAAAACTGTTAGTTTCTCAAGTAGATCAGTTAATTTTTAATTATTGGAGAAAGTAATCAGAACATTAATCTGTCTTGGTCAAAAATTTCTTTTAAAAAATTAGTTTGTTCCTATATACTATGCTTTGCATGTGCATAGACTCAGAATTGGCTCATTTTTTGATTGGAAGTGCTCTGATTCCATGTTATTTAAATATGGGAAATAATATCTTACTACCTCAAATGTTATTGATCTTCGGATGAAGTGTTTACATCACCTGGGACTAATTGTAAGGTGACGGCTTTGCAGAGATATTAAAATAGCTTTTTATGGTTTAAAAATTCCTTGTTTTCAAGCTTCTAGATTCTTGTATGCTGTGTTTAGTAAGCAGCACCAGCAACTGCTGTAAGGAATGAAAAAGCAATTGTGTTTTCAGTTCATTAACTTTACTAATTTGACAGCTTTTCACAGATAGCCATTTCATGACTTCAGGAAACTTCAAGACTACTATTTAGCATAATTTCTTTACTGGAGGAAAAAGATGTATTTTAAAAATATGTGCAGTGTAGTTTTAAACCCTCTTTTCTTCAGAAAGTTCAGGTGAAATATAAATAGCTTAAGCTACTCTGAATTCCTTAAATGTGATTTAATATTAGTCTTTTAAATGTTGAGCGATCGGTTTGGTCCTTTAAGAAAGGAGAAGTTTACTTCTCTATCTGTCAGCCGTACGAATAGAGAGTTCTGTTTTATTGTTTCATGTGAATTCATTTCATGCATTTTTAAATGCAAATCATGTTAAAAAATGTATTTTTGGAATTAAATTATTGTAAAATTACAAAGTTCTGAACAACGTTGCTATGAGACAGACTATTAAATACAAAAATCTTTAAAAAAGCAGAAGTAGAACTTACTGATGAGTTCCACATTACCGTTTTCATGCCTATAGCCCTTTTGAAAAGGTGGTTAAAAATTTACCAGCCTCCTATATAGAACCACTATTTGCAAGATAATAAAAAATTTACCAATTACATCTGCAGATCTTGGCATTACTTTTCTGTCTGCAGAAAGGTCTGGAATTGGTAACTCTAGAGATGCTCTACTCTATTGTGAGGATCACTGGACTGCTGCTTCAGCATGAGAGCTGTTACGATTTACGAGTGCTGAGAAGCACCCCAGAAAGCTGCTGTGCAATCCAAGTACTGCCAGAGCATCCCGACACTTCTTCCTGGCAAAAATCTCATGATTTTTTATATGGCTAAGCTGAAAGGAGGAGGTGACAGGCTGCCATGACAATATTGAAGCAACACTGTTCCCCTCACTGATCAGTATAAGGAAGATCTGAATCCTGTTTAAAATTTCTGATTTTCAGATAGGTGGGGGTAAAAGCAACAGAAAGGTAGCACTTGCCCATCCTTCTCAGTCTCTCTATTTTTTTAATAGTGAGATTTGTTTACAGTTAAATTTTAATTTTTCAAGTTACTTGAAATAGCTCTTCAGAGGGAAAATTACTGTAACTTGTTACGCCACATAACAACCAGAGTATTAATTAAAATCACGGAATGTCACTTACCTCATCGGTATTTTCCTTTTCTGAATGTTTCTAAAGAAAATCTGTGTGCCACCATGTTAGCTTAAACACATTCATGTGAAATACATGTGTTAAAGTTGGAGTCTGTCTCCTTGTCACGTGAGTGTGGATTGGCATACAGTTGAAATCAGTTGTGCTTTACATAGTTGAGGAGTTTAATGAGCAAGTAACAGTGGCTTTTAAAATTATACACTGCAGTGCACTGTATGGTAGGTGATTGCAGTTGTAAAACTGTAATTGTGTTGGAACTGAGAACATCTGCTAAGGGAATGACACTTAACTGTTGCCAATTAAAAAACAAAAAACCTAATGCTGTAAAAACAGTATTGAGATATTAAGTATATGAGGTTAAGCTGAGGACATAATTTTAATAATTATATTGAGTGAATTAGGGGTAGTTCATGAAGGAAAATATTCTGTTGTGCTCCCTTATGTTATCTATCCTCTTTTTGTTATTCACACTGTGCTCGGTGAATAGCTGGTATTTCAGCAAGGCATGTAACTGATCCACACATTTTCATGAAACAGATACCATCTCATGTTCGAGCACTCCATGAATTAGTTGAGTGATGCTTACAATGCAGAACAGCGAGCCCTGAATAGCACTTGTGGTGGTGTTAGAACTGGGGCTGCTGCAGGTACATTTAAACCATTCTGATAACCTGGAAGTAACATTTCATTTGGGACCAGTACTAAACCGACTCAGTCAATTAAGGATTCCTGCTGGTGTCAGCACTCCTGGGGACATACCCTTGGCAAAATTTCACTAGGTGGTTTAGAAAGCAAAACAGGCAACATACTGTGATACTAAGGAAACGAGCTTTGTCTTAAAACTTCAAAATACTGCAGCATTTTTTTAGAACTGCATTATTAACCTCTGTAAACTAGCTGGAGTGGACTTACATTACTGATTATTAATGAAGTCATTCACAGTTTCTTTTTTTAAGAACCTGTTTCAAGTTTCTTGTCAAAAGCTAGAGGTCATGATTCTATGATGTAATCATTTTGCCCACATTAAAAATTATAGTCACCTATAGTTTAGCAAGGTTTGGACTTGGTGGGTGGAATACAGTTATAAACTTTTAACACAGCTTTGTTAGGGGTGTGACTTTTGCCTCCTGTTACAAAAACTGCACCACTGAAAAATCTGTTTGCAGGTGCTCAGTAGAGATTTGGCAAAAGCAGGGTATCTCAAAATCCATTCCCATTGCGTGTGAATGGAAAATAAAAATTGAGTACTTGAATGCTTCTGAGTGCCAGGGTCGTATAGGGAATGAGTGGGACTATTCATGTAGTCGCTACTGCGATGAATGCAAGAGCAAGCTGAAAATAAGGTGATGGTGTTTGCTATTCTTTCAGACCCACTATAGACCAATCTTCGCAGAGGAAAAGGCTGCCTGGCTCTGAGATCGAGGGAATAAGAGCAGTAGACTGTGACAAATTGCCTCTGGCAGGGGAAGGGAGAGTCTGGTTTGGAGGGTAGCGGCAGAAAAACTGTGGTTGAAGTGAGTTAAACAAAGGTAAGACTGGCTGGGAAGGAATAAGGGGCTGCGAGCTGAGAGCTTACTGCAGCGGCTGGACCTCCACAGACGGAATGGTGGGGGCTTGTCTAGTGACTCCAGAAAAGTGATTTGGGTGCCCCTGTGGTGGCAGATAATGAGACTCCAGGTATTTCCCCTTCCTTTCAGAAGGAAAGAAAATCTAGAAGGTGACATGAGAAAGTATTACACTAGCGCCAGTAAAAGCTGTCTTTGCTGCTTCAGTTTGTCCCCTCTGTGCGGAGGCAGTTATTTCAATAGTTTTATATCCAGCTGTTTCCTCAAATCGGCGGCCTCATCCAGAGCACAAGCTGGATCTCCTCCTGAGATGTGGGAGTAGGTTTGGGTAGGGAGCAGAGTCAGTAAGTAGACTTTTCAGGATCCTTCTTCCATTTGCTGATGTAGTTTGCTTTGGTAGTAGGGAAAGAAGTAGGAGATGGGGTGCTCATCCTGGTTTGTGCCCCTGCTGCTCTGTTGCTGGGGTGGTGGGTGTTGTGCATTATTGTGGGGGAGCTGGGAAGCTCCCACCTGGGGTGGCTGCATGAGCCGCGTATGTTGCGCTGCAGGGCCATGCTTGGCAGAGCCGTGTGGGCACCCAGCTGCCTCTCAGGTGATGGCTGACTTTGTTCTGTGTTGGCTGCATGCCTGGCACAAACCTCTCAGCTGTGAAAATGCAAAGTGTGCGAGGCCACAGTTGCAATGAAGGGGGAGTTTGATGAGCACTATTAATGTTCAAAGTCTTCTGACCAGTTGGACCCCAAGTATCTCCAGTTCAGCTGCCCAAAGTTACCGAGATCTTTATCTCCAGTCTGTCTCACTTCAGTGAGGGTACAGTAGTTTTCTGACCCAAAGTTAATTTGTTTGACGTGCATACCTGTTACAATGATCAATGTTTAAGGCAAACCTTGAGGAAGACTAACAGTTACAGATAAGGGGTCAAGGCTGTGTGCTGAGTTATGGTCAAACGTGGCATAGCTCCTTACAGGAAGAACATCATTCTTTCTGTACACAGCCAAATTAATTGTGGTGGGGTTTTTTGTTTGTTTTTTTTTTTTTCTAAAGCAATCAACAGTTTTATGTTACACTATTAAAATTCTTTAACTGTAGTTTGTTAAAAGTTACATGTATGTGTAATTGCAGGTGAAAGATAACAGGCATGCGAGTATTTGTGTACATGTACAGGCACTTTCTGTATGTGTTTTCCCTGAGCATGTTTTCTCACAAAGAAATGCTGAGGGTTATGCTAGGTTCAAAAAAAGACATGGAAGTGTTCCTTAGAGACAGGTCTTTTAATTTTGCAGAATGTGTGTGGTCAGAGCAATTATGTCCTCTTTAAGCTGAATGAGAATTCCATTTGAATGTTCTTGAGGTTGTTAGGAATATATGATATGACTCATAGAATTATCTATTATTCAATGCATTGTTATTATACAGTCAGAACTGAGAAGAGGCAGGATGATCTTGTCTTTGACCTTCGCTTTCTAGAATGCTAAACCAATGCATTGAGTGATTTCTTTCTCACTTAAGAGGAGGGAGACTTACAAGGGTAGGAGTTGCTGCTTTATGCCCACACTGGAAGAAAATCAAATATTGGAATGATATGTTTAGATAGGTGCATATAAAATCATTAACTGAGTGAGGGGCAATGGAATAACATGATTAGTAATTAACATATTTAACCAAATTATTTAGTATTTTACCCCATCAGTAAGAACATAGTATCTGTAATTCCTTTAGAAAACAGGGAATATCAATCCTCTGATTAATGAAGTTTTATCTGGTAATTGTAAATGTAGCTCTTAGAGAAATGAATGCTACTTACAGGCAGAAAATACAATTTGTATAAATTCTAATAGATAGTTGTATGGTTATAGGGATAATAATTTCTGTAGCAGAAACCATATGCTGTGTAGGTAATGGTTAGAGGAATTCTTATCTGAAGAACTGTAATATTAATAATCTTGGGAATTATTAGTTTTAAAATGTGCTTAGAACAAGTTTTATTTTAATAATTTTAGCACAGTTTTGTGGTTGTAGAATCTTTCAGTGATTTTATTATCAACTCATTAATGTCTTCTCTTGGCAGCTGCTATTCATGCAACGAAGAAAAGGGTGAGCAGGTATAATGAAACTTCAGGCATTTCCTTTGCATTTGATCAACATTTTTAAAAAAATCTTTCTATAATTTACTAGTGTTCTTTGTTATTTCCTTGACCACCATTGCAAATATCTGGAACTCACGCTCTCTGGTTAAACAGTCTCTCTTGGCAACAACTGAAATATGAGGAATCAATGTTTATTGGTATTAGTACAAAGCAGCCTTCAGCCATTGAGGAAGGGGTACATGTTAGCAGAGACTAGGATCCTACCATGGTGTGTCTCTGGAAACAGCTGAGCAGAGGCAGTCCCTTTCCAGAAGTGACAGGAAGGGTAAGAGGAAGCTGAACTCACAATGTGAAATGATCTGTTGAAAATCAATGGCAGAGCCAGGTGTAGAAACCACATGTTAATGCCCTATTACAGGGGATAATCTGCTATACCATATGGCACCTGGCCTAAAGAAGCCTTGGAGTATGTAAGACTGCATGAAAAAATAGTTCAGTTCTGCCCTTGAAATGTCACTGAAAAGTTAAAGGGAAATGGTTTGAACTCATAAAAATAAACAAGTCCAATGCTGATTCTTGTAGGGTTATGAGTGACTAGATTGGCATGTGAAGCCATGAGAATGGCTATAAATTTAATATGTTTAATAGTGCACCCGTTTCATGAAGTAGAGTTTAATAGTGTACTCTACAAACAGATCTTAAATTGCAGCAAACAGTAACATCAATATCCTTTGTTTTCCTGATCCTTTTACTTAGCGGATCACTGGGCAGTTCTGAGGAGATGGGGCACTTCCCGTGAGTGGTTTTCAGCAGCAGGATTTGGTAATCATCAGTCAAGGGCCTGATAGTCTCTCTCTACTGTATAGGCAGATGCCATTTCCTTTCAAAGGCTGATATTTTTAGTTGTTTTTTTTTTTCCCCAAGTTTTCCAGGTTGTCTTAGTGACTCCTGCTTCATGATTAGAACCAAGAACGCTAGGATAGTCTGCCTTTGGAATTAAAATTGCCACATAACTATCAGTAATATAAATTTCTGCAATATGTTTTAATAAAATGCATTGACAGTTTGGTATAATTTCTGGGTGCAATTGTATCAAAAGCATACGGCAAAGAACTAATATATTTTTTACTTCATGTTCTTAAGTGCACTCTGCGTTGCTTTGTAGATTCTCATTTGCCTTTGAGTCATTTGTCAGCCCTGCAGATATCAGACAGTATTATTCAGGTTTCTCGTGTGCTTCTTTGTTCTCTTTCTGGCTGTTTTTGTCAAGTATTGTCACTTTTCTCCCAGTTTAAAAGTTACTTGTTTACTCCCCACGTTGCTGTGAAGACTAAGCCTTTTTGTATGCTTTCTCTCGTAATTGTTCCTATACCACTCTGCTTAACCTTTCTGAGTTTCAGTGTTATACGGTTTTCTGACTTGCTCTAGGATCAGCAAAGGATGAGCTCGGAAGCAGAAGTCTTAGATGTGCTGGTGGACAATTAAGAATTGAGAGGGTGAGAGAAAGACAAGCATCCAATCTTTAAAAATTTACCAGACTTCTAGGACTTCTGCAATTCAGTTTGCAGGTACACATAGCTAGTATTAGCAGTTCTTAATTATGTGAGTTTAACTGTGCTCCCAGTTATAATGGTTAGCAGTTCTTTCTTTTAGCTATTAACATGAGGAAGAATTGTAGCTTTTTTTGTTGTATATAGCATAGAGGCATGTTGGGACTTCGCGCAGACTAGCGTTGTAAACAGTAGAAGTTGCGTTATTTTGATATGTATTGTTTGGAAAAGGGGGAGTGAAGCTATGAGAATTTGAAATGAAAATTGGTAATTGTGCCCTTTGGGAAAGGGCAAAATATGGTATCAGCAAAACATGCAAATGCAAGCTTGCAAAGCTGATTATCCTGCTTTTCGTGTGTTGTATGTAATGAGTTTTCTTTGTTTTGAGAGCACATAATATTGCTGCTGCTAAATACCTTCTTTCCTGTAAACAGATAAGTCTCTAACGGGACTACAGTTATGCAAAGCAATGCTAAGATTCTTCAGAAATGGCAAAGTGTGCTAAGAGTTAATGAGATAAACAGCATGGTGTATGGCAGGCTTTGTAGCGGGGTGGAAGGTAGAAGTTTGTAGCATTTAACTTGCTTTGAAGCCTCTGAATGCCGAGTCATTTAGGTATCGAGGTATCAAAGTCTTAATATTAAGAGAAGCTGAGAGAACTTCCTCTTCCAAAAGGCAACTGTGACTCTTGATGAGTCTTACTGGTTTGTATTTAAGAACAGTGCCACTTCTAGTTGATCTTTCTGTCACTAAAGTCCGATACGTTATCGGATTGAAAAGCTACCGGTAGTTCCCTGAGCAGCAGAACTGAGGAAACCTTATGTCTGTTCAGATAACAGCAAATGAGGCTCCTCTAGCGTTCGCTTCATAACAGTACTCCTTAATCTGAACTAAAATCTTCTGATCATTCCCCATTTTATTGCTCTTTGGTTCATGTCATTGTGGGTTCACAGAATAGATCTGCATATCCACCAGCAAAACTTAAGTGGAAGATGGGCTCAAGGAAGGTGTGTGACGTGACTCCTCTGCTGAGAAGCACCTGGTCTGCAGGGCTGGAGTAGAGCTGATTGAAGTCAAGCCCCTCTGCAGGTGTCAGGCTTCAGCACCTACTCTTTTGCTGTAGAAAGTCATTCCTACTTGCTGGTGTTGACACACCCTTTGGAACTGAATCACACTAAGGCTGTTCTGTGAGTTCAAACTGTATTAGTCATCAGAGAATCCATGCAGGGCTTGGCATGGCATGAATGCTTTCGTAACCAGAAAAGCTTGAGTTCAAGTTACACCTTTTTAGAGAGCAGAAATATTTTGGTTATTTTTGTTGATTGCCTATATATATCTAACAAGGCAAATTACAGGGGAGGAGTTTTGTGGCTGGGATCATAAGGTGTGTGAATTTATCCACACACAACTCCTGACTCTTTCTTCCTGTATGATTTCACTTATATCTAATAATGCTAAGGGGTATTGCCCATTTGGCTTTGATAAGATCTGTATTCTCCATGGGAATTTCTTCCAGAACTTGTAAGCCTTCAATGTTACTGTGACCTCTGCATCTCCGTCAGACTTAGCCAAAACTGGCCAACAGTTTTAAGTACTTAGTAGGGGTACTGAAAGTTTCCCTGTGTGAGCCCATCAAATTTTATTTTAGAAAATAAGGATTAAAATATTCCAGTGAATATCAGTCTTTTAAGTTATAGGTATTCTTTTTTTGTCTTTATGAGCATGTTACAAAAAATTGAAAACCATATCCTTTTGCTTCAGCATACTTCCTAAGTAAGGAATCTTACGTCACCTCACACATCGGTTTGACTCTCTTAGCTAGATGTCACATTACCTAACTCTAGTTCAGGGGAGCATATTTTTATATTTAAGACAAAACCAATGGAAGGAAATTAGAAAAGGGTTTTTCTTTCATGAATGAACACTATTCTCACTGATTCTGTTGGGAGTGGTATTGACTCATGGGGGGAAAAAAAACCCACAGCAAACTAATGGAATTCTGTTTAGGTGGAGATTTATGCACGTTTAGTCTCAAATTGGTACATATTACATACCTAGTAGAAAGGACCAGAAATGCATTGTTTGTCATACTGTGTAAACATGGAAAATGTTTTAATACTTGAAGTATTCACATGACCAGTAATTTGTATAGTCGTGGAAGTGAGTGATGAAACTAAAACTTGCTTATGTTTCCAACTTCTTTGGTAGTTACTTGAACGCTAATGAACCCAAATTTAACCCTCAAATGGTATATTTTAAAGAGGAATGCTAATGAACCCAAATTTAACCTTCAAATGGTATATTTTAAAGAGGAACGCTAATGAACCCAAATTTAACCCTCAAATGGTATATTTTAAAGAGGAAGGTAGTTCTAACGATACTTGTCGTTCATGTCTTGAGAAAGATGGAGAAATAGTTGGGTATTCTGGAAGTATTTGGACCTTCTGGGTAATAAAAATGTGAAGTAGACTTTTAAAGAATTTCTAAAAGGTTAACGGTAAGGTGAATTCTGGGTACCAATGCCAAATATTCTGTTTACTAAAAGATAGATACTTCATCATGTTGAAATGATTAACACTTCCTAATCAGGTTTCTTTTCTGTCACTAGCTTCTACATTTCCCAAGAGTGATGTAGAAAGCTGGTGTATTGCTAGTGCTACATAGTTCCCTGTTCCACTGGGGAGAAAACTGGGCAGGTTGTGTCAACCAGAGGACTAAGCTGGGGGCCACAATGAACGCCACTATCTGCTGGGAGTTCAGAAGCTGAAATATCTTCCTGAGCTTCTGCCTCTGAGCAGAACTGCCTTGCTGCCCGTCCCAAAGTGAAGCAACATGTAAATGAATGTCACAGGCATCCATCTCCTCTATGGGCTCTGGCTACCTGACAGGATCTCATTTGTAACATTTAAATTTACTCAACAAGGAAACCTTCAGAAGAACTGAGAAGAGGCATAGTGAGTTTTAGGTACTTTGTCTTGAGGGTTGCAGGGGTTTTTGTACTTAGTCTGTGGACACCGATTACTGCGTATCAGTTTCAGTGACATGCTTTCATGCAGTAACCTTAAACCATTTCCAGCCTGCAGAACAAGTTAATTTGGACAAACACAGTTCCTGTAAAATAACAGGAAGCCAAAAGCAGGGAACAAAAATAACCACCAGTAAAAGCTTGAAGTTTACAATTTTGTATTATTAAAACCAGTAGTAAATGTCTGGAGAAAAGGGTAAGAAATGTGACTTGAAGTCAGCAGTTAATGGAGCTTTTCTTTTTTTTCTTTACATTTAAGCAATAAAAATAAGGGGGGGGGGGGAGGGGGGGGAAGTCACAAACACCACAAGCATGACTGGAATTATTAATAAAATTTGCTTTAGTGGTAGAGCATTAAGGAAATGCAGAATATAAAAGCAGTACTTTGTCCTCCTCTTTCCTTTTGCAGCTGTAAAAATAACCAGTAAAATGTACAGAATATTGTCAGCTTGAACAGCTTTCTTGGTATCCTTTTAGACTTGCAGTTATATTATTAGGAAAATGTTCTGATACTGAAGCATCAGAGTGGTATTTTGAGATGACAGCAAGTACCTATTTAGAACTAAGTGCAGAACTTTGACTTAAGTTTATTTTTCGGTACATAGCTGGTCAAAAGAAAACATAGCTAGTGAAAAACATGCTACAACAGGAGAAGTTTTAAGGTTCGGGTTTTTTTTCTAGAGAGAAAGACTTACTTTTAAGTTGATAGCGGTTTAAATACAAGTGCTTAACTTTTTCTGCTGAATGCTGTATTTAATAACAAAGATTGCTGTAAGGAACTTTCACTTTAGAAACATGTAGTCTTAGCTTTTGTCCCTCATCAGATACTTAGTTACTTTTCTCAATTTCATGAAGAAACAGAGCGAAAGGAGGAGATAATACCAGTTTCTCTTAATCTTGCATTTATAGCATTCTCAGAAAAACAATATTAGAAAGAGTCCAGGGTCTGGAAAGAAGTTCCTGTGTGATCGGATTTATTCCCATGCCTTCAGACAGCCACAGTTTTCACACACACTTGTCAAGTTCAGTGTCTCATAAGTTTGACCACAGCACTCCTGATAAGTGCTCCACACCTTAATTAATGGCTGTCAGGAATAGAAACTACATTATGATTTTTAATTTACACTTAAGATAAATGAAATAGTTTAGTAGTATTTCTTGTGCCAACACTTTTCCTTTACTACTTTCAGTTATGCCCAGTCCCTTGATGTGTTTATAGAGAATGATCAGCCATAGACTCCTGCGATGGATTCCCCTATACCTGGTGATCTTTGAACTCTTGCTTATGGGAATTAGAAATGTTTGTGATTTTTCAAGACAAGATCTTACCAGTGCCTTGAACGATAATGCTAGTATTTGCTACGGGAAGTAGGCTTGTATGTCTGATAAGTCGTAAGTTAGATACCCACCTAAGTTAGTTTTTTAGTAATACTGTAGACGGCTGGAATATCTTCAAATTTGAATTCCTAACTACATCTTGGCAAAAACCATTAATTCAGCTTCCATGTCTGTTCTACTGCCTTTCCACACTTCTCAGAAATCACTTGTTTTCTGCTAGAATATCACTTATAACAAAAATTTCTCAACAGCTGTAGCGGGGTAACTACCCATCCCCTTCCAACCTTTGACAGGTGTTCTGCAAACACAGATCTCCTCATCTCCTCCCAGTCAATTAAACCAACTTATGCTCTTGGCAGCCCAGACATGTCTACTAGTATTTTGTGTCTCCCTAGATGATCCAGTAAAGTGAGCTTTTGTATGTACAGTTTTCCCTGATCACGCACTTACTGCTGCTGACTACGATGTGACCTATATGTTGCATTCCAGTAGAAGTTTGTGGCCATGTGTAAATTATTCAGACATCCCAATTGTTTAATGACCTGATCAGTACATTTTCAGATGGTGTGCATAGCAACACGTGTACAGTGACACTGCACTTCACATGAGGATGAAGTCACAAACTTGTAAAGCATCATTTAAAAGTTAAAGTTACAGAAACTATGATGGCAGTTGTCTGTCTATGTTTTGTTCTTTGATTGTCTATCTGAAACCAATTAGAAATGGAGTGTTCAGCTCTTTGTAGGGTAAGGCAATGTGATCTGGGGCAAACAGTATTTATGTTTAACATTAGGCATAGAAATAGGCCTGTGGGGCCAACTTAAAGCATATGCTTAAGCATATGCTCAGCATATGCCTTGCTGGGCTGGATCTTAGTACAGGCTCCCTGCCATTTTGTTGTCTTGTTGTTGCATGTTAATGAAATTAAAGAAGGTTCCACCATGTCTCAGTACCCTCTCATTTTTTATTAAGAGCACCGTTACCTATGCTTCATCAAACATTTTTTCATACAACCAATACATCTGCATATATGCCTGTCTTCTGCTTATGGGCTCATCAGGAGAGACTCTGCTCCTGGGGAAGCTTCAGATCAGTTGGGTTTTGTGTGAGTTGCTGTTGCTACATTCTAAACATTTTGCAGTCTGTCAGGCTCTCATTGCATTCTCATTGCCATAGTTGTCCTGCTACAGCTAAACAGCTGAAACAATTTGGTTTAAACTGAAAGAAATAAAAGTCAGCTTCACTATTTTCCAGAACTAATGCTTCATACTTTTTTCCCTCCTTCACCGAATGTGTAAGCTGGCGTATAAAGTATCTTGGCCTGTTACAGAGCTGCGAGCAGGAATGTTCTGCAGAGTCTGAATGATTTGCATTAAAAGAATTTACTACCACATGCAAATTAGGATATAGAATCCTGCCTGATAATAAATATGTGTTTGTAGATCACCTGCCATGTTTCAGCAAATGAAATAAAACAATCCTTGAAGTAAAATCACAGTCTGATTTGGCTCTGTAATTTTGCAGATATTTTCTCGAGTAGATTACTGTCTCTAGCTCAAACTGTGAAACTGGCAAACAACATCGATGCAAGCCTGACACTCTTTCTCAAACAAATCTGGAAAGCTCCTGTCCTCTCCAAATATCTGGGCACTGCTGTCTACCTAAGACAGTGAAAATCAATCATTTTCCAGTCAGATCACACACACATCTATCCTACTGTTGATCCAGCTGCACTCTGTATTGTAAACCAATAGCTCCTCTCACCGAAGGTCCTTGGGTAGTATTAATTACAAAGGATAGTAACTAATAAAAGCATATACAAGATTTGGCTTTAAAATTAATACATATACTGTACCAGAAAATTACATTTTAAACCTGCTTTTTATAATATATTTTGTGAAATGGCAGGGAGTAAATAACAGGTAACTTAGAATCTTTTAAAAAAGTCATTAGTCCGTTAACACTGTCTGGTTGATCTCTGTCATCTTAAAAAAGTTCTTTTGAATACCTTGGGGGAAAATATTTAGTTGGTTCAAGTCAATCAAACTCACAATTTACCCTACAGTACTCAGCACCAAGAATGCCTGTAATATAACTGTAAGGACCACTCTTGGTGGGGAAGGGGGGTGGTTATAATAATTATTTTTTCTTTGAGCCTCTGTTCATACTCTGACTATATTAAGTAGAAAGGTCAAAAATGTTTTCAGACACAATCTGTAGGGAAACTGCCAGCTTGTTTTGAAACAGTAGTAGAGTCTGTATGTTCTGATTCAAAACATACCAGACAAGGTAACTTACCACCTTGTTCTTCAAGAGCCTTTCAAAACCTGTGTAAGCAAGCAGGCAACTAGCATCCTGGAGTTTGCCCCCTGGTTAGCTACACAGCTAGAAAACCTTGGATTTCAAAGGGGTCTAGGCTCCACAGCTACAAAGCAAGAGGCAGAAAGACCGCCAAAAGTTATCCATGAGCTTGGATACTTTTGACGTGATACTCCTGTACAGCATTTAGGAATTTGCAATATATTAAGTTATTAATAATGCTGTAATTATAATTTTTGGAGTTTCTATAAGTGCTTTCAAAAAAAAAAAAACCCAACAACAAACCCCACCAATCAATCTTCTTTCCTTTACCTCCCAGTTCTTTCTGGAATTTTACATGGAAAGGATATTCTAACCTGGGATGGTCTCTGTCCGTTGGTAGTTATGGATTGTGGTTATTAACAATTATTAACTTAATTCTCTGAACGAGGCATGAGCAAGCAATAGCATGTTACTATTCATTTAGGCGTTGATTCACAAAGCACTTGCTGACATTTATTAGTTGATTTTTGTTTGGATGTTAGAACTCCTCCCTTATGGCTGTAGGTGCTCTAGCATCTGATCAATAATGGAATTAAACCTGTAACAGTAAAGGCATACGTCATATATTCATGAATAAACTGAGGGCGGGGAAACCTCCTCTGACTTCTCACTAACCCTTTTTATAGCTCCATATAAATGTGGAACAGAAGGGGTGACAGAATGTCTCCCTGCAGCACCCCACACTTCAGAACTTACCAGGAACAGAAGTGATTACAACTAGCTATCAGGGTCTCTTGCAGAAAATAGAGCAGGTGTCAATGAGATTCCCACAAGTATTTTCAGTAGCCTGTCGATGCAAAGTATTGCTGAGCTGAGCTAATCTTTGTAGTGCTATCAAGAAGTAGAGTTATCAAGAAGTAACACATCAGTATGTATTACGTATTGAAACCATAGTAATGGTATTTGCAGCTGTATTCAACCTGACGACCCGTTTTTGTGCATTGGCACAGTCATTCATTTCCTACTGCATTACCTCTGCCCCATGAAGCCAACTATAGAAGAATTCCATGAAGATTAATCCTGGATCTTCCCCTGCAAAAGTTAGGCATGCTACTGTGGTTAAACTTGGAGTTCTTTCACCTCAGCATCTAGGATCGGGTGTGAGCGTAGTAGAAAACCTGCCTGATCTAGGTGACTGAACAGCAGCTCTGATTTTGCAAACTCATGCGTTCCGGTAGCACTTTGTGTCTGCACAATAATTATGGGCATTCATTCCATCGCAGTGTTCGCTATCTATGAGCTGAGTGTCTTGGCCGATCGTTGGGCATCCTTTTTGGCAGTGAAGAGTATCTGATGCTTCCAGTGGAATATTCATTTTGCCTGTCAGAGGTCTATGTTAGAGCTACTTACAAACCCATTCACAAATAAAAACTTTCAGGAGGTAATGAAGTAGGACCAAAAGTACAAAGCAAAAAATGCCCTTTGCTCTCTCCCTTCCCCCTTCTCCCCACTTTATTAAGTAAGGATCTTAAAGACTGCATGAGAGAATGCTGAGTAAAATGCTTTCAGGCACATGGCTGTTAAGTTCATTCCATTTGTTCTGATCCTAGTGCTGGTATCATTAAGTATTTGAAGGCTAGTTTAGCTCCTTAGAAGCACAGAATTCCAAATAATTTTAGTATGAAATGCAAGTCTTACTATTTGCATGAGTGCAATTTATATTGCCTTATTTACGTGCATACTTTTCAGGTATTGACTACCACACTTCTTCAGCAAAATGAGAACGTGGAAGTGTTGTGATTTGTATGCAGTCCCTTGCTGTCAGCAAACCGGCCGAAGCTGTTCAGATAGAAAAACTCTGACGAGGACAAAACTGTAGTGCTAAAACTGAGTATTGTCTGTTAAAACTTGAGTAGAGTTAAGCACGCTTTATGTAAATATATCAAAGCCACCTGCTAGAAATCATTTTGGCTCTGCAGTGTTCCAAAAGTTCTGTACTTGTTGGGTCTGAAAATAAATATCCTGTTGCATTTTGTTGCCTGCGTGTAATACCATCAGTGATTCAGTTCTAAGCTAAAAGAAGGTTTGAAAATGGTGTCTCCTCTAGCAGCCTGAAAACACTGCAGGAATGTCAGGCTCTAAGGTACACTGTAGCTGTTATAGAAATTCACATTTTCAGTCAAAGACAACTTATCAAAAAATGAATAAAATAGAATTTGCCTTTATCTTTAAAAGGTTTTTTAGAAATTCTCCGAGGTAGTTTGCTGATAGCTGCAGAGTAAAACTTTATTCACGGCCACATATCTATTTCCGTAGATCTCAAGAAGTTTAGCGTGCATCTTTTTTGTCACAAAACTGACTGAATAATAGCAGCAGAGTTCAGATTAGTTTCTGAAAACCAGTAAGTTTTTCAAGCAGTGGAGAATCTGGCCTCATTATGAATACCAGAGAATGCAGCAATATACGTGTTACCTCAGAGGTACAGTTAATTCAGGCAGGGTTCCTGTTCGGTTGAGCTGGAATTCTGTTCTGATATTTTCTTGTATTAATTAGTATCTTGAGTCTCCCATTATAAAAAGGATCCTTCATGCATACCTTCCAATTTACTCCAACATAGGCAGTTTATATTTTTAATGTATTTTTTGAAGCAGTATTACATTAAAAATTCTGGTTTCCCCATTTGTTTTATCCTGAGCTTGATGTAGGAACAGTGCAGAGGGAGAATGACTTTTTTTAGCCTTCAGTATTTTGGCCTCCAGTGTGTGTGCCCGCTCAGTAATGATAGTGGGCAGGATATGTGTAACAGTACAGCTGAGACCGGCCAGTATGCAGAATACCATCGGAAAGCTTTTCTGCATTTATCTTTTTATCTCGAAAAGGGCCTGAATAGAAGAGGTAGTAAAGTTCCTGACCCTATGATAAAGCTGTGATGTAAACTGGCAGTAGATGGAAAATACTGTCTAGTTTGTCCTGTGACATACCATCAGTAGGTTGAAGTTGCCTGTTATTGTATGATGTCATGCTTTTTCTGCGGTTGTGGTTTGGTTTTGTGGGATTTTACTATTTTGTTTGTAAGTACCGTATAGAGTTGAGATATCTAAACGAAAAGATCCATGTGCAATTTATATTATTTTGCTGCAAATTACTACCTTTTAAAAGTGCATTGGTGTATAGTGACTTGATTCCCTACCTGTTGACTCCATTGGGAGTTTTGAAATGGATTACTCTGGATACCAAGACACATGTCCTGATTCTGTGTATAGCAATACAGTGAACAACATTAAGAGTGTCAGTGCTCTCTGTAGAGGCATAGTAAATCACTGGATGAAAACAACCACATTTCCTGCTTATAAAACATTGAAAAAGACCTGATAACTTTGGCTGCTTAAAATTTATTTGGAGACCTACTCTCTATAAGTTTGCACAAAGGAGTGAATAAAGCTTATAAGCAGCCTTTAAAATATTTCCCCATTACTGTATAGGGGTAATTTTTATGGTTTATAGTTTCAAGACCAATAGTCAATCACTAGTTTTTTATCCCAGAGCATATGTTTACAACAGAGATACTAAAGACTTGAAAATAGAGTAGCTTATAATGGAAGAGACAGCTCATCTTTAACTTTGGAAGGACAAGCAGTACCAATTTAATTAAAGCTGTGTTAAAATAGGACTGTCATTTGTATCACAGTGATTCTCCACCCCTCTGAGAAGTCCTCCTGCCATTTTGTGCCACACATTCTTGTCTTGTGCAAATTAATAGATCGCTTTATTTTCCGCAGGAAATCTGAAGACTTTTATAGCAAATCCTCCAGTGTCAAAATGAACACAGGTATGCTGCTTCTGCGAGATTTTTCTTTACTCTTCTGTGTTGTTTAGTAAGCAGAGAAGGTCCCTACTCTATGTAAATTTTCATGAACAAATTGCGCTTTAGTTAGTGCTGGACTCAAATTAAGCAAGATATTTTAATAGTATGTCTGCTTACGTGCGTTTGTATTCCATATATAAAATTTGCATACATGTTTTTCTGTGTATGGATATATATGGATATGTGAAATATACATGCATGTTTAGCCTTCTGTGCTGAAGTTGTAAGTATCAGTTTTGTATGTGTATGTTTTCTGTAAAAATATGTAGTATAAGGCCATAACAGCTATGGAAAAGTGGTGTTAAAGCATCACATTTTCCTAGGAAAATGCACATGCTTTAAATATACTTCGTTTTCATTCTCTACTGTCATTAAATTAAGGCATATATATACACTACCATGTATTATTAGCTACATTTGTATAATCGGATGAGGGTAACTCTTCTATACTTGCAGGGGCTTGTATTTTCTCTCAAATTGCAGTGATAGATGTATTCACCAAACGAAGTACTCTATAGGCAGTTATCTTCATGATCTGTGACAGCATACTTATATTTGCTCCTGAATCACTGAAGTCGGTAGATCATGCTGCTGTTTTTGCTGGAAGTGGGAAGAGGCCTCCAAAAGCAGACTGCTGAAATCCTGGCCTCACTCGTGTTAGGTGTAAATTTTCAGTTGCAGTCAACTCTTCATACTCTATAGGGGAACTGTCTGGTTTGCAGATGAACTGTGGCACAAGAATAGGCACATCCATCCTTCGCAGGATTGGTTTTGTCATTGACTGTAGTGCTGCACCATGACAGCTTGAAATTACCAAGATGTGTTATGTGGGACCCAAGGACCCGAACTACCTCTGAAGCAAGTTTGGGTGTCTCAGCAGCACGCTCTAAGTCAAAGGGATTAGCTTTTCCATGGCACAGGTTGCCATTATCTAGACCGCTGTATTAACAAGGCTTCCTGTTGTCTCGGTGAGTGACTGAAACTCAGTAGGACCAGGTTCTTGGAGGAATTTTTTAATGCAAAGTTAAAATATATTGGCTCACTTGAAACCACTACATTTGTAAATACAGTCAGCAGGAGAAATGAAATTTCTCGGTTGGGTTTGTGGGTTTTTTTCCCCAGTTTTGGTTGTTCTTAATTGTTTTACAGGCACTAACTGGGGTGGTGTGCTTTTCATTTATGGAAATACTGTTTGAAATTTGTCCCGTTTTCTTTCATTTTTAGTGAAGACATCTATCTTAAATATGTCAGTGTGTAATTAAGGTAGTACTAAAATACTGCTGGCTTCGTAGCACCATAATTTCAGAAGTAACTCAGCTAATCATCATACGTTTGACTATGATTACATTGTGCATTGCAACCATATGAGTTAAAATCATATGATAGATGTCATTTTATAGCTTCCACTTTGAAAAATGTGGATAGAGTGGTAAATTGCCAGTTTGTGCAACTGCAGCTCTGAAGTATGGTTTTGTTCTACGTTGTACAAAGAGTTTTCATGTAAGCTAGAAATTCTCAATTTAAGGAATCTCTGTGGCTGAATTACTTCTATTGGGAATTGGGAGTCCTCTTATCACACAGGAGCCTTGAAGAGAGACTTAAAGGATATGAACATGCCTGAAACCCTTTCCAGTTACCTAAGGGTATCATGACTCTCAGCTGAACTTTAATCTACTCTGCATTTAGACAGTAAAAATACTTTTCATCTTGTATGCTTGATATTAATGTGCATGTTACCAGCTGCACCAAAAGGAGGTATTGACAAAAAATGTGGTATTTCCAATCAGTTCTATTGATGTAGATTTTTTTTCCTGACTGTAAAAACAAAATAAAATCTAGTGAGTAGGGTGTAAAAGTGAACATCTTGCACCTATCTGATGATAAAGCATCACTTCACTAATGAAGAGAGTGAGAGTGACTGAGGTGGAATTTGTTCTGCATGGTGTTCTGATCTAGTTGTTACCTCTTTTATTTTTTATACTATGTTGTCTTTAAACATAACTTGAGTGCTGCATTTTGTGGTGTTTTTCATATTTCACTGCTTCCTAACAGGAATTTCTACATGATGCAGTTATAGGTTATTTGATTGTATTGATTTGCCACTAGTTTGTTTTAAAAATACACATTTCGGCAATTACTCCTGCAGATAAAGGAGCACTTTAGTTTGATATGCCAGTAACTGCTGAAGTGGCAAAGCTAGCATATACGCAGCTCTAAAAAGAAAAAGTAAATCTACTGCTTAGAGTGGGCTCCTCTAATCCAGTGTTCCCTGTGGCTGTAGACTTGGCAGTCTGTCTCAGCAAACCCTCCAGAAGATATTTTTGTCTACAGAGAAAATGTTTGGAAGAGCTTTGGTTTTCAGTAATCTACCATATATGGGAGGGATTTTTTAGCGTTTGATGTTAATTCTGTACCACATGTTAGGAAAGAATATTCAACAGCATAAAGCAATGAAACGTGTTTGCAAAGGCAAAGAAAGAGATGTAAGATATAGGGGAGGTTTTCAGAAGTACCAAAGGTACTTTGGCTTACAGTTCTTTTGGTGTTCAAATGCTGTCATAATTTAAAAATAGTAGTCCAGTAGAATGTGTGCCTTTTTTAAACTCAGCAATCATCAACAGAATAGTATTTCAGACTATACATAGGAGTTCCCATCCACAGGTCTTCAGGTACTTTACAGATTTGATAAACATCATTAACTTGGTGAGACATTTTGAGAAATTTAAGTCAGAAAACCTGAGCTGCCCATGAAGCTTACATCAGATTAAAACACATGATAAATGTGCTTACTGTTCATACTACACATGTACATGTGTAGCTGATGTTGGGGGAAAGCTAATACAAAGAATGGATGCAAGCTAATATGCTAAAACAGATTCTTAGTGTCCATCCATAAATATTTTGGCTGAGTTTGACTCAGAT
Organism: Falco naumanni; assembly: GCF_017639655.2. NCBI lineage: Eukaryota > Metazoa > Chordata > Aves > Falconiformes > Falconidae > Falco > Falco naumanni. The sequence goes on along the minus strand of NC_054054.1, from coordinate 5,113,951 downwards.
AATTCTTGATAAATGCATCTAATTTTAAAAGTATTAAACAAGTTAGCTGTTTCCATTAGATGAAGCACATGAAGAGCATCTGAGTGAAAAAGAATGCAGTTCTGGAAGACAGAAAATATTTTGTGGTTGTTAAAATTATTAATGAAAGTCACCACATGGATTAATCTCTTACATTTTGTCTGCGAGACAAGAATAGAAAATCTTGGGTCCCTGCAGAGTTCCTGAATAGATTGTGAAGACACTTTTGGATCACTAAAGCAGATGAGGTGGGCTTGAGTGTTTCAGGCATTCTACAAAAAATTTACTTTGTTGATCATTATTTGTTGTAGTTTAGCAGCAGCAAAGAACCAAGTATAATAGTAGGTTCACGTGTGTAGTCAGTGTTAGGTTAGGTGATAAAAGGTGGTCTGCACACCCATGAAGGGGCTTGGAGCACCAGCGGCAGGAGAAGCTCAGACAGTAGCCTGCCCTGCCATGCCACTGCCAGGCCCACAGCAGCAGCCAGCAGAGGCCCATCTCCACAAGCCTGGAGGAGCACAGGGGCGCAAGAGCGGGCAGGAACCCAGATTAAGGACCCCCAAGGACCTGAGGGGAGACACAAGGGCCTCTCTTGTCCAAGCCCCTTCCAGGACTGTCCCAGGACATCCTCAGCCCTGGGGTCCAGTCATGGGACGAATGGCAGACTGAGGCCGGTTGCTGGAGGAGCACACTTTGTGCATGTGTGCGTGTATATTCGTACTGGTGGACCTTCATCCTGCTCCGCCAGAGAGGGGAAGGGGGTGAGGCCATTGTGCCGTCTGTGTTAGTGCGAGTGCTCTGAGCGTCTCTGATCTGCGTGGCCAGCCATGTGTGTGTGAGGTATATACACGTGCTCTGGTGCACGTGTCTGCAGGGAGCACATCTCCAGACCTACTACTGGTTGGACCTGGGGACATAGGGAGGCAGCGGTTTTGCCTGTCTGGGATGTTTGGATCCAGCGCTATGTATTTGCCTCAGAAGGTCAGAATGCAAACAGAGAGTAAGAATCCCTGGTCTAAAGACTTCTAAACTGAATTTACTGTGCAGACAAAGGGGAAAATTATACCGTTCACAAGTACAGTGGCTAGAATAATGATCAGCAAACATCACGTTTGGGTGCCATTTCTCTTTGCTTATTAAAAATTTCCTGCCCCCTAGCTGCTGTGTCTCACCTCTTAGCAAGAGGTCACCATCCTTTCATCTTCGCCAACTTGGTTTATGCTGCTGCTTTTACTGATGCTCTGAAACACGCTTTTTAAAAAGTTAACAAAAAAAAAAAAACAACCCCAAAAAAACCCCAACAAACACCCCACGTTCCTAAATGAAAGTGGTGGTGGTTTGAATTGGCTTCATTCTGCTGTGGAGCAGGACCTGACCAACAGACTCACTTAGGGTGATGCTGTCTTTAATGGGAGCGGTTGGTGGGATTGTGGATTTAGGGGGAAGGGATTAAAGTACTTCTTTGTGGAGAGAAACAGAATTAAGGGAGGGAGAGAAAGAAGTGAGGAAAGGTGAGGAATGGAGAAAGGCTGAAGAGAAAAATTGTAGGAGGGGAATTGCCAAAGGGAGAGGCACTGAATGGTGAGCTAACAAGAGGAAGAGAGCATCCAGAGCCCCACCACAGGGAGCTTTAGCATACATACACAATTACACACATCCTCCTAGATGGAGGGCAAGCCACCACCTCACCTGTCTTTTCCAGTCAGTGGGTTGCTCTTTCTTTTTCTCTCTTTAAAGCTAAGTCTACAACATCGATCCTAGCGTTCAGGAGTTTGTCCCTATATGGCCCTTGCTCTGCAAGATACTGTCAGAAGCACATCTCACTAGATAATCCCCAGCTCCCCTTTCTCCTTCGTTTTCTGCGGTACCTGCTAAGGATGCTTATTTGTCTATTCATGATTTGATGGAAGTATGTAGGGCTTGCAAAAGAGTATCTAGGCACCAACCGTGCTAAGTCCTGATTTGTCCTGGACTTGCATTTTAGGCAGCTGTTTTGATTATGAATTAATTGCTTAATTTCATATTCTGTTATTGCCTGCAGACCTTAGCTGATTCAGGTCTCCTTCGCTTCAATGCTAAAACAGTACCTAGGAAGACAGAATTCTCGCTCCTGAAGAATTTGTCCTATCAAAAGCATAGAGAATTGTGCATATGTGTTTACATATTTGCACACATTTCATTTTTTATTTCATATGCATACATTTTGTATAGATTGTTTCACACATCCGCATTTGTTCCTTGAGTAAGAGCTGTAGGATATTAATTGCTTATAGTTTACAAGTGAAGTGAGCAGATGATCATTAATTCAGCCTGTCTTACTGTTTTTGAATTCTCAGTTCTCTAGACTTAGAGCTTTCTGGTGTTACGTGAACTTTAGAATCTGGGTGAATATAGTTAGTGTTTGCTGGAAATTTGATGGAGCTACAGAAAAGGAATACAGGCTGGAATAAGCCTCTTGAACTTCCAGCTGTATAAGGCCATGCAGACAAGGGAAGCAGTTTGAAAACTGCGTCTTTTGAGGCAGCATGCAGACTCTTCTGATCCTCATTCAGATATGATGCCTTTAACTTAATGGGAGCCTGGCCTCAACAAGGATTGGAAGATGGAATTCATCATGCATAAATATGTGCTTGCCCATACACATTCATAATTTATTAGAAATTTTGCATAACTCTGTATGGAGTATCTGTGCACTTATGTCTTATTTGAGTGCTAATCGACTCTCATCATTTTAGCTATCTTGAATGAAGCTATATCAAACAGGTCCACTAAGTATAAAACTGATTAAATTCAGTTACATTAAAAATTAATTTGAAGTAGAATTTCTTGACGTTCCAGTGATTAAATACTTGTAGTCAGTTTTCTCATTTTCTTCCTTTCCTGCCACTTCAGTTTCTCTGTCCTGAAATTCAGGAAGGTAACTCTTGAAAAAATACAAATAAAGTAATTGCTTTGTTTGATTAAAAAATGTGACAGTGTAACAAAATTATTTGTCTTTTAGCTTGTATTAGATAAAGTGTGCTGTCAAAGTCTGCTAATATTCAGATAAGAACAGAACCTCGATATCATCACGTTATCAAATCTCCTTGGAATTACTTCTGGTGTATGTTGGTGGCAGAGGGAGAGGGAATACAAGAATGGAAAATGTGATTTTAATTACCATTGCCATTCTATATTTATGTAAGCAAACTAAAACAAATGTGCAGATTTGATAGATGCTGTCATTGTTTCACATGTACACCGCTAATAATTAATTGCCAGCAGTGTATTGCTTTCGACTATTGCTGACTGAAATGATTTGGCCTTTTGCCTTGGCACTTGGGATTGGCAATGAGTCTTTGGAACCACTTACACCTGAGGCAGTGGCTCTGATGTTTGCCAACGTTAACAACTATTTAATGCGTATCCTGCAAGACCTGTGGCCAGAGGGCTCTGCTATTTCAGGGGAATATTGGAATGAGCAAAGACCGTAGCAGGAGCTCACTCCTCTGTCATCACATGTCTCTGGCTCAAATTACTGCTGTCATAGGAAATATTTTCTACTAACAGTTGCAGGGCTTCCTTAAGCATAATTTTATAAAAATCCCTGTCATAGGATACAGATATAAAAATAAGGCCTCTATCATAATCGTGATTCTTCTTGACTTCAGTGGGGCCCTGTATGAAATTTCAGTAATATCAAAAAAAAAGAAAATCAAAGTAATTATTATAGTGAAGAGCAGAAAAATCTTCTAATTAAATATAATCAAGAAGAATATTTATTAACTTGCTTTTACAGTTACTATAGAGTTGCTGAAAAGCTAAGTTGTGGGAAAGATACCTTCTAATAATAACACAGTATTTATAAAACAGAATGACAGCTCCAAATGGGTGAGAAGCAGAGACTAAGGAAAGAAAGGAGTCATGCACAATCCAGGAGAAAGGGTTTTTTTTTCCATTCCTGTTTGTTTGGAGTGATTTTAGATTGCTAGTCGTTCCCTCGGGATGTTACTGGGTTCCAGACATACATTTTGTAATCTTCCATTAGATAAAATAGAAGGGGGGGAGGGAGAACAAGGATGTTCCACCAAAACAACAAAAGAATTGTGCCATCCTTAGTAATTTTGTTTCTTGAGCTTAAAGGATCCAAAAGACTGAACAAAAGCACTTTGTCAGCTGATGAAACATAAGCTTAGTTTATGAATGATGTCTTTCTAATGCATACAATGAAATGATTTTACGGTGCAGATTATTGATTAATATTACTCTGGAATGCTTAATCCTTCATCTTGATTCCTTGTTTTTACTAATTAGCTATAATTAAGCAGTCGTTCAGGTAACAGGATCTATATATTTCCCTAGTGGATTAAGTATTAAATATTATTTTCTGTGAGGTTTATTGTTTAAAGCTTTTGAAATTCTATGTGCTCTGCTAATCTGCGAAACTCGCAAATTTACATGTTCCTGCAGCAGTTCCCTAACTGCATGCTAATTTTCATGTATGTTTGATGTATCTCACACTGTGATATGTTGCATGTGCTTGCTCCCTTTGTCTGGGGCTGCTGTCTGTTATCGTTTTGTGCTTCCAGATAGCGGCGGGTGTGCTCGCAAACGTGCTGCAATGTCTGTCACATTAACAGCTGTGAAGAGAGTTCAGAGTTCTCCAAACCTATTGGCCTCAGGTATTGAGATATTACTCCTGTGAGTAAAAAAAAACCAACAAAACAAAACAGTGAGATATTACTCCTGAATATTATTCCTGAATTCTGTACTGTTATGCATTCCTGCAATATTGCTCTGCAAGGAGAAGGGTAACCGTAATTTTTGTTCCACTGGCAAGTCTCTGACTTCTACAGTGCTCTTGAAAAGGTAGTCTTGATATCTCTCTGCCTATGCTTTGCAGCCATTAATGAAAAAAATTAGGAAGACTTGGGAAAAATTAGTTATTTATAAATTAATTTTGCCTTTGACATGTATTTTGGGTCTCACGTCCCCTGTTTTTTCTCAAGATAACATAGCATGAAAAACTAGGTTTTGCTTGTTACAAACTTTGTTTAGTGCAACTTGGAAAAAAAGGAAAAAAATCTGAATCCTGTAGTAAAAAGATTACCAGAAGCCAGATTAACTTGAAAAAAAATTATTTATCAACATATTTTCCTTAAAATGTTTAAAACAATAAAACCATGCAGATTATTCAGTAGACAGGCAGAAATGCTGCTTAGCAATACTCGTGTCTGGTGTTGAGAACTTAAATCTTAATGGGCATCAGCTGCCCAGGTTCACTGGTGAATTAAGTAGTTAGAGGTATAAATCAGTACAGAGTCTTGAGTGGTGTGGACTAATTTACGCCAATCTGAGCATGCAGTGTTCATACCGAACAAGTACAATACAGAAACCTGAATACAGAATGAGGCAGAAAATAATTGCAAGATAAAAATCTTGGTTTATAGATCTCTTAAAATATAAGACTAATCCCCAGGAATAAGAACTGTTAAAATTTATGAAGCAAATAAAATATTTGATTGCTAGTTTTTGTAGGGATAGTGTCAGGGTTGTTGGGATTACTTCACGTATGTAAATTTAAGAAAACATTGGGTTCTTATTTCTTAGGAGCTTTTCTAACAAATTTTTGTCATTTAAGCATGCAAAACAAGCCTCTTAATGTCTGCTGTTGCACTTAAAATTAGTGGTAAGGAGTGCTGTTAGTACTATAAATATTCTACATTAATAATATTTTAAATTTGTTTAGAGATTTCATGCCTGTAGTTTCTTTAGGAGAAAAAAACCACTAATATATCTACAAGTACTCAAAAAACCCACCAGAATTTCAAATCTGCTCTGTGCTGGCAGTATGTATGTATCAGTTTCTGTGTTTTGCTTTGAAGTGATGAAGAAAGCATCACACATTCTGGTGTGAAGGGGGAGAGAAAATCCTGACAGAACCTGTAGGCATCTTTCTTGGTTTTGAATTAAACCTTTCTAGTTCATCTTAAAGGAATGATACTTCTTTTGATACCTAGATTTTAGACAGTAGTATATCACAGTATTTACTGGGGAAAAAAAACACCACAGCAAATATTTGTTTATTATTGGCTGCCTGAAATAGCAGTGATTAAATAACAGTAACTGTCAGCACGCTACAACCTGTAGAAGTTGTACCATAAACATTACACAGCTATCTGTGGTCTAGTATTCCGGGGTGTGCTTAGGTAACAGGAGGGAATTAAGTAACTGAACAAAACGGCTCCTACATGTTTTTCAAGTTGTGTTATCATGGTTTTATTTCTAACACAAATTAATATTGGATGTTTCTTTTTCAGGGTCTGATTCTCAGTCTTCAGATTCAGGTAAATATAACTGTTATTTATGCATCAATGTAATACCATGTAAGTGGACGAATTATAACAATCTTCCATTATATTTGATTTTATTACTCCATACGTCCACATTCTTAAAGGAAAGCACCACTGAAATTGTAATAATAATTGCAAGCAGTTAAGACCGCAATTTCAGGTCTCATTTGAAAGCAGTATTTCCTATATCACAGTATATGTTGTCAGCAAATGAATTGTTGGGAGAATGCAGAGTGCTAATTTGCCACCTTTAGCTTCAGTGGCACTTGCTGTTTCATTTTTAGTCCCTTACTCAGCTTTGCAAGTTCTGCCCACCCCACGTAGCAGCCTGCTAACATAATGTGTTACTTTTCCCAGCCTCTTAAAATATTTTATCTTCAAATCTGTAACTTGTTGAGGAAGGATAGTATCTCCTTCAATGTTGGGCAATGCCTTGAGGGCTTTTCAGCTCTGAGGATAAAGACAAAACATAGTTGATTGGTTGGAAAATCAAGGTGTCATTCAGATTTGGAAATAAGATGCATTATTGGAACAACTAATCTGGTACCATGGTGAAATTTGGTGAAACTGCCGTGACAAACTGGCTTTACGTTAGCTGGAATGTTTTTCAAAATCGGACACAGCTGTGAAGTACAAGAACCTAATTTGTGAAAAATAGTTCAGCCTGCTTTATATGGGAGCTGAAGCACCAGTGTCTCAAAAGGACTCCCAAGGTTAAAATCCATAGTCTGTGTGAATGTTCTGGGGAGATACCAAACTGCTGCCAGCAGCATTGTCAGTGCTTGAGTTTTCTAAATTTTAAAGGTAAATGTTTTGTGAAGTGGCAGGATTAGCCCTGTTCGTGTAACTACCATGGTGATAACAGCAGCAACATCAGTTGCATAGTGGCTAAACTTTTCCACAGTTTAATAGCTGGGTTGCTATGATGATAGCAATATAAAGATCTACTAATCACAAAAAAAAAATGTTTCTTTTTTCGCCACAAAAGCTTGGAGATCTTACACTGATGGAAGTAGAGAGACACTGAATGGAGATGCTAGCAGTTCATCTCTTACAGCAAAAGGTTTTAGGAGTGTGCGGCCAAATCTACAAGATAAAAAATCACCAACTCAGGTAAAACCAAACACACCAAGTTTCATGCTTTGCCATTTGTGTGGGGGTTATTCTTGGGCATTAGCATCTGCAGACGGGACACCTCTATGGAACATTGTCCTGATGTCATCCAGATAGTGCGAATCATCTGTTCATACGGGTCATTACAAACTGGTTTACTGCACAGATGAAGTATACTCTGCACAGGATGCATGCCTCCAGGTTAATTACCAGAAATTGTGTTCAATGAACAAGACAGGCAGCTACATAAAAGTAGGTCATCCACAAATAAAAGCTTTCTAGGAGTGTTCCCAGACTTCAAAGAGTATTTATTAATATTTTACACTCAGAAAAATGCATCAGTCATCAAAATAATATCTGAGGATAAAGGTTCATTAATTATAAAATAGACAGCGTTTCTGCCAGTTTTGCAGAGTACAAAGAGAACACACTAAAAATTCCCACCTAACTTGGAAACATTTATCTGTCAAAAAAAGATCAACATACTGCTGTCAGTACTCTCTCTGTTACTATTTTAATTCAAAGGTTTAAGAGGCTCTGTGTGTTTTATGTATGTCTGTTACCTGTGAATAATAGCTTGTTATCTAAGATCATGGACTGCATTTTGGAAATTACTTACATATCTGAACAATTTCACAGTAATAATTCTTATTCAGTGAATAATTGTTTTTCTGAAAGAAAAGGGACTATTGTGGGCTCTCTTCTGATCCCAGTTTACTCTGAGCAAATGGAACATCTGGCTTTCTAAACATAAGCTGTACAGCCCTACACAGCAAAGGTGGTGGGAACCTGACCAGTTCAATTGTCCATTGAATTGAGCAATGTTGGGATGAAGCCCTTAAGTTGCTAGTTCCTTTATTTAAAGATAAAAGTCAAACCGAGTTATATCTCCTGCTAACATTTACTTTCTTTCTGTTTCTTCTTCAATGTTACTTTGCTCTGTGTGGATGCTTTTGGCAAATAAGGCACCTCTGCCACCCCCTAGAAAAGAAAGTTTTCGGAAAGCAAGAATTACTAATCACAAGAACAAAACTAATCTCCAGGCAGTAACAACTGGCCCAGCGAAACACCTTCCCACAGATACTGCCTATTACCCTAACGAGAAGTCCGTCCAGAAGACAATGTCTTCTCAGATATCTAACACAAGTGTCTCCTATGCACAAAAGATCATTAAACCACTGACCTCAGTCTCCAGTGCAGGCACAAGCACCGTAGCTGGTATTAGCACTACTCTCCATCACGGCCAAAGGCAACAGTCTCAAAAACGTAGGGTATCTACCCTGAAATTAACCCGGACACGTGACCCAGCGAGTAGGGTTCATTGTAATTCACAGCAACAGCTCAAGCCTGTTGAAGCACCAGTATTTCCACAAAGGCCTCTCTCACCTGCCTGTAGCCCCGGGCCTGAGATACACACAGCATCTCTGTCCATTCAGATAGCTCCCATCCCTGACAATAAAGCAGGGCCTGAAATCCAAGAACATCCACCTAGTATTTCTCCAGACACTTCAAAGATGTCTTCAAAGGATTTGGGACAAAAGTCTACAGTTCTTCCTTCTTCACAGGCTGCAGAATGCCATGTGGTATATTTAATTTTTCCATCTTTTATTTTAGATCATTCATGAATCACTTAATAACAGTCTGTTTAGTTATACTTACATTATCAAAGTTAGACTTTGTGTTTTTTGGGTAAAACTACCTGTCACATGGATCAAAACAGAACAGAACAAAACCTGGAGTTTTTGGAAGGGTGTTGCAAAATACCCTGAAAAGATTAACCCAGCTCTGAGCTGGAAAGTAGACTTCTCGGTTCCTCTGTGAGCACTTTCCGGAGTGCAAATGCACAATAAAAATAGTGAACTGTGGGTGATGCATCTGCTTAAGTAGCTCTTCCTGGAGGGGGCTGCATTAAAGCATTATGCTGCCATAGGTGCTGGAAGGATCAAGTATGGATAGAAGAGGATTGGATTGGGGGGCTTTCTACAGATGCAGCTCTGCTAGTTTGCTAGGGCCGCCAAAAAATAAGTTTTGTCAGTCGCTTCTTTCTGCAAAGGCTAGTTCCTGCTGTCTGCCCTGTGCAATAGTGGTTTTTAAAGAAAATGGGTTAATAAAAACTTTTGTCAGACACCTTTACGTGAAGGATCACAAGGCCCTAAGCTTTTAATTCCGTTTCCCCTATGCCTACTGAGACAAAAATTCTTTGTTAACTGTGGTGATCTCATCTAGGAGAAATGGAAGTATCAAGCACACGTATCAAGTGTCAAGTGTAGGATCAGAGTTGTCTGAGCAGGGTTTATCGCCATTGAGAAAGTTACCAGGTCTTCACTCTGGAAGCCCCAGGTAACTGCATTAGCTGTAGGATAGTTTTACAAGTCGTAGTAGTGAATTCCCCCTTTCAATTCCCAAGTAAAAATTTTGATCAGAACAAAGCTCTGTGAATTTATATGGTAACAATTTGCAATGCTTCTTTTGAATTCATTAACAAATGGGAGCACAGAAGAATTAATCACATTTGTCCTTCTCAAGATTAGAGACAAAGCTGTAATCTTAAACCCTCCTATTAGGCTACGCAAAATTTAGAACATTTTGAGAAAAACAAGTTGCTTTACCCTTGAGAACTGGTTTGCTGCTTAGTGATTGTTGTCAGGTAGAGCGAGTTGGTTCAACTCGAGGAAAAAAAAAAAAAGAGCCACAGCAAAGAAATCATGTCAGAAACGGTAATGAAAAAGGAGTAAGATCTTTTTCTGGTAGATAGGGGAGGTATGAAGATTATGGGAGGCAGGCTTGCAAGCCTTTAAACATGAGCATCAAGGGATATGGTCAGACAATATAACAGGTGTAGTTGTGGCCAGTACAACTTATGCATGTATGTTTTCACTTAAAAATAGTTTAGATTGTTAGCAATATTATGCATTATATATGCTCAAATAAATTTCTCAAACAGAAAGTAGTTTTATGACAGCTAACAAGAATTAGGGGAAATACCTTTTTTATGATCCGGAATAATACTCAAACTCTAATCAGAATAATGAAAAATAATTTCTCTTCCAGATAAACTTTTTATTTTTTAGAATTTTAAAAGTCAAAACATATGTTGCAATTTCATTTTATTTTAAAATCTGATCTAGTTTCACTCTGAGCTGGCAAAAGTCAGAAAAGTAGCTGCAACTTACGTGATTCTATAGGGTATTTTCTGCCTTCTCCTTGGTTTCAGTGCTTCAGTGTGTGGGAAGAATGATCAGAAATTTGGCAGCTGGGTTTCTTTGAATAAAATGATAAAAATTTCAGTTGATCACAGGGATCATTAAGGAATGTAGCCAGCTTTTCAAACTGCATACATTTATTGATCTCTTGCCTGCAAATTCAGCTGACATCCTCTCTGATGTTCAACTTTGAAATAAATTGTAAAGATTAGTATGAAGAGGTGTATCTGGCACCACAACCGAGGCATGGAGCCAGTGGATTTTGCTAGCTCTGTGTTAAAATACGTGCCTAAAACTAGAGTACAAATCATCGTGTGAGGTGGTGTAAAATTCTGCATCAGGTGAGGTCCCAAATCCAAGATGCCATGGGCTACAGTTAGAAATAAAGGTTACAGTGATGTCTAAAAAGATTTCTTTTTTGACTCAGTTCTCTGGTTGAAATGTTGGAACTATTCTAACTAATGTCAAAATTTATGATCCCCTTTAGCATTGTATCTTGTGGTATTTGCGAAGTTCACAATTTCTCTCATGTAGACAAATTGACTTTCAGTATACTATGCATGATAGTACTTTAATTTTTAAAATTGTTTTAGATTTGAGAGCTCTACAGGACTTCATACACCGGTTGAAGTACTTTTGTATATGCAGATCATAGGTTGTTATGTTAAGCTGTATCCTCTAGGGATGCTCTCAGACTGTAGATTAGGCCCACCAGGAATGTTCCAAGCTACCGCAGGAATTCTTAAAACCCAAATACATTTAGAAAGTTGCTGTAGAAACAAACAACTCTCCCTCTGCATCTGGGTTTATATATGTGGACGAGAATGAGGCAAGACTGGCTAATCATCACTTCTTAAGAGGTGGTAAATGAGAAATACTGCGCACATGTGGGTATCTATGTGTGTAGGGAACGTGTACAACTATATTACGTCATAAAGTATAGAAGGATACAGCCAAGAGAGCGCTTGTGCGGTCTAAGTTCATGTACAACCATTTTGCACTGTTTTTTAATGTATCTTGTTATGTTTGTGCTCCTATTTGCACTTTATTTCAGAGCTTATCTACTGAAACTGTAGGAACAAGCAGAAGTGTGGTATGACTCACAGAGTGACATTTTGTAAACACTCCTACTCAGAGAAAGGTTAAACTCCTTACAAGTATATGTGAAAAGAGAAGCATTTAAGTTAACTCAATATTAGCTTTTTTACATTATTACAGTCTGGAGAGATGCTGCTGCTCTGTGCCATACTGCAGATATGGGAGAAATAAGCTAATCTATTCAGCAGAATAAATTAGTATTTGTTAGTATGAGACCAATGGAGGTAAATTCTGTTGTGCGAATTTCTCACAAGAAAAAGTTTTAAACTGATGAAGAATTCTGAGCTGCATCTTCTGAAATAAACACCTAGTATTTTTATGTTCATTTGTTCCTGGGTTCATAAATGTCCTCTTGTTCTGGACAACCATTCTCTAAAACTGAGGATGCAAAACATTTGTCATGTTTGTTTGAATCCCACAGATGAGTGAACACTTCGTTTAGTCCTGATGTCCTGGAGGAATAAAAACTAGTGTAACAGATGCTTATGAAAGTGTTTATTTTGCCAGCCTTATAGCTGTAGACAAGTGAATCAAGAGAGATAAGCCTGGAATTAAAAAAAATTGTTTCTGAATCCGTTTATCTAATACATTACTGTTCGGTAGGTATTGACAATACATTGAGTGATGTAGAAGGGAGAGAAGACAGGTTTCAGTGTTTTGGGGACAGATGGCAAGCAGAGAAAATTGCACACGTCTTCTTTCTGTCACCAGTGTAGTTTTGCACAAGGGCTGAACTCCACCTCCTATATTGAGTTTAGAATAAGAGGGCTAGGTAGTAAAAATGGAATGTAACTTGCAGCATCAGTTTGGAGAATTTGACATCAGCTTTTAACAATTAAAACTAGAGGTATTTTTACCCATTGGTGCAAGCGTATCGGTGTAATTTGATTGTTGACTACTAAACTCTACTTATGTATTAACAAAATGAGTTTATTCACTTATCTATGAGTCTCCTTATCTGTGTCTTGACTGTTGAAGCAAGGCCAGCACTTTGGTGTCATTAGTGATCTCACACAACTCCCCACAGAACTTACATTAAAATCATAGATGACTGGTTTTGAAACCCATGCTAGGGTCACCTGCCTACTTCATGTTAATTGGGTAGCAAGTGTATTCCTCAGGCCTGACATTTTACCATTTGATGGAAGGTGAACATTTCTAAGGACCAGCAGAAAGCTGCACTTGAGATCTTCAATTCACTTCAAGGCTGTGATGACATTTCTCTCTCTCTCCACAACCCATGATAATTATGTAGTCTAACTAGTCTTTCATCATTCTAATTGATTAAGTACTTGTTTGGCATTTAATCTGCCTGATTTCTGCTAGCATTTCTTGCACTTTGACAATGACAAACCTAATCTGAAGCACACTGGGTGGAACTGGTATTAAAGGTTTTCTGGAATGCATTCAGCCTTGTCCTTATCTTATTTTTCAGTGATGAAAAATACGGATTATTAGTAGCCAAACATATCTGTTCACAGTTTACCAACACTCCATGTTTTATAAATGGTGTAAACCGTTTTTATTATTCAAAATATTATTCAAAAATAATGCTGTTTTAAATCGCCATTTCAGCCACTCTTCCCCAAGATGATGATTGTACCTATAGCAGAATTCTAGAATCTGGCTGAATATTCAAGGTTTACTCTACAAGGCTCAGAAACTTCATGTTGGGAATCACTACATAGAATTGCTGTATTCCTTCTATCTACATTGTAAGAATGACAACTGTATATTCTCTTTAAGAATTTGGCTCGATGAAATCAGCTGTTATTTGCCAAACACAGTGAATTTAATTCTTTAAAAACTCAGTTTCACTAGCTCTCTGGATGCACCCTGAATATCTGTTCTTGTTTTGTCCATCCCATCTTTCCTCAAGCATGCAGGCAGTCTTCTTGGTTCAAAGCCAGAAGGCTTACTAGGTTTCTCAAGTCTCCAAAATTTCCTGTTATTTTAAAAATTTAGATACCAGATTACATAATTTGGCTCAGTCATATGTAACTTCTCTTCTGGCAATGCTGAGAGGATATCTGGTCTCAAGAATTTCAGAGCTTCATATTGGTTCTGCCTCATAATTGTGTTATGATCTCCTGGTTCATGTGTTTTTCTGGAGATCTTGAATTATGACATGGGTGATGAAATTCATCATAAATGATGGTTCTTTCTTCCCTTTATGTATCTATGCGATGAAATTACTCTTTCTTATATGTGTACCTAAATGCACACATGTTAACCCCCGATACGCTATGTTGCATAACCAGATGTTTCACATCTGCATATGATTGCTTCTCATGAAATTATTTTAATAGTATTCCATTGTTCTTTTGAAGTTTCCATTGGAAAATTAGTTATTTCTAAAAATCTTATCTCCTTTTATAATCATACACTCAATTATTCATTTTCTGAGTAAGAAGTAATATGTTCAGATTTACGCTATACAAAGATTTTAGTATGCTTTTTTTTAACTGTATGTGGTGAAACATTGCTGTGAGTAAGATTTGGGTTTGAAGCTGTTTGAGTAAGTTTCTTCACTGTTTTAACTGCAGATTTGAACAGCAGCTTCTGGCTGTTTTTGTGTACCCCAGAGGTCCAGTAATGCCACAGAGTTCTTTTGAACTGTTTGGAATAAGTGACAGATATCTGTTCACATGCTTAAGATTCTTTTCTGAAACACTTATTCATAGGGATGGTCCCATTGACCTCACTAAGGTTATTTGCGTAAATTCTAGTTGATCTCAGCAAGAATTCTGGAACTGGACCCCCAGTGACCTCTCATAAGTAGCACAGTCTGGGTTGTGTTCCAAGTTTTCCATAAGGGCTTTAGAAGATATTTTCAGATTTTGGATTAAAATGCCAAAATGGCATTTTAATCTGATGGCTTGAAACATTTTTTGAATGATTAAAGACATCTGCCTGTTCTGAGCACAGGAAACAACCATAATATTATTGGTAACAACGTGGTATCTGTGACTAATTATTACTTTTTTTAAGTAGTAATTACTGTTTATGTTATCTTACTGTCCTCTGTTTTACATAAATTTAAAATCCCAAACGCTCTTTCCCTGCAGCTCTTGCAGAGTTCCTCAGCCCTATCAAAAGCGAAACCGTTAGTGCTGAAGCAGGCAGTATTTTGACATACTCTAGGAACTGATTGAAAGCTTGTGGCTAATAGGCAGTATAGAAGGATTTGTGCAGCTGTTTAACAAAGATTGGATGCCGGCATGCTTTTCATGTATCCTTAATTCAAAAAGAAATTGCAGATGCCAAAAGCCAGTTTCGGGACTAGTTTAAACCCAGTGTCTGTGTCTGATTTGAAATAACGGAACGTAAAACCTCACACGTTGTGTGGCAGTTTTCAGAAGCACTCTCATGAGAATGTTCCCTTTTATTTTTAAGGAATTATGCTGAAACCAAACTAGCGTGTTTTGTTTCAGTATAAAGTCATCCCTGTCCTGTGCTTGTGCTCCCAGTCTTTGTTGTTCCTCAGATTTATACCGGTTACCCTACCAATCCCTGTGTCCTCTAATATGCGCACACCTTACCCAGTAGGCTGACAGGGTGCTTCCAGAGTGCTTGGAAATTCTAAGATCATCCAAACGTTTTTATCAGAGAGGCAGTGGAGAAGATGTATTCAGTCCCAAGAGGCAAAAAAGTCCACCACCTATTGCTTGCAGATCATGTGAACCCTCAGTACTAGTGTTTCCGTTTAGCTTGTGGTCCTGCCCATCTGTCTATTACAGTTCATTTCAAAATTATACCTGTCTTTTGACAAAAGAGCGCGCAACATTTGCAGGCTTGCAGATCCCTTTTTCCTCTTACAAACAAAATGATTGTGACGTTCTCTAGCCTCATATTTATGTAAAGTATAAAATAGTGTGAACCTTCTAGAGGCACAACTGCGATCATTAATATATGCAGCACGTTATGAATATTCATCCCCAGCACACTATGGTTTCTGGCATTGCTTCCACTAGTGTTTGATGCATTCATTTCTTTCCTGTTTTCCTAATTTAATATAGAGCGTGGTTGATTTATTTCCTAATCCATGTGAATGTGAACTTCCTCGGGCTGCTGAAAAACTTATGCTTTTGTAATTCTTCTACACACAGCAAGAGGCAAAGGGAAAAGTTTTTTATTCATTTGGTAATCTGTTTCTTTTCTTATTTTTTTTTTCCTCAAATCTCAGCTTGGAAACCAGAAAGTAACTGCCACTGTGATGGAGGTAAATGCTTCACAGACACACAGACAAACAGCAACAGAAGCTTCTCCACTGCCTCTTCCTTCTCCTGTGGTACCAGTTAACAGAGTCTCTTTCTCACCAGACAGTGGCACCCATCTAGTACCATTTTCTTTGCCAACGCTTGATGAATTTTTGCCTTCACGCTTTTATAAAACCCCAGCCCTTTCACAATTTTCATCTAAATGCCCATACCTAGCTTCCGAAAGTATTATCCACAGGAACGAAACGGCCTCTGTAAGCGCAGATTCTGCCATGAGTGAGTGCTCCTCCCGCACAGTGAGTGAGTCCTCCACAGCCATTCTAGATGAGCTGCAGACTTGTAGCTATGATACTACTGACTGCTCTGAAACACCTTCCCCAACCTTGAGCCAGATGTCTGCTGTGTCAGATGGCACCACCTTAACCAACACTGCTGCCACTTCTCATGTAATTATGCTTCCTTTTTTCCTCCTCCATTTTGTTCACACAGGTTGTCAAAGCGGAAAAGAATTCAAACTTTTCTGTTAACGCTGTTATGCAGACAAGTATAACATTAGTAGTTTTTTGTGTTTGTAGTAGTCTGACAGTATGTTTTGCAACAGTTGTTTAAAAAAAGTCACTTAAAGATTTGGTAAGAGGAAAATGCTACTAAGTCGTTGCACAGTTGTACGGTTGGCTAAGGCATGTCAAACACTTTGCTTAAAATAAATGGAATGGCTGTTCCAAATGCACTAAAAGCAAGCGGTCTGTAGAGTTTGAAGAGATTGGTTTAAAACAGTGTTAGCAACGTACAGGTTTGTGGAGTTTGTAGCCTCCGGGCTACCACCATTTTTGGTTTATACTAGGTACAGATTTCAATAATATAACTTGTAAATTCATGGCAAATGTTAGCAATATTTAACACAGTTTTTTCCCCAGCCATGACCACTGACTGCATAAAGCTGTTTTTCTCTCCTCTAACTAACCTTTTCCTCTCTTAAGCACAGTTTCTTATAGGAGTGAACTTCATAAATAATCTTGTAATACCCAGGTATCCTATTAATTTTCTCTTGGTTAAGTCAAGAAAAAATAGCATGCAATTAGATGTTTTATACATACATTCACTTTTTTGTACCTTGGTATGCTCATATATGGGTAGAAAGAAGGTATGGAATTTGGGTCAAATCCAGATCACTGCTGATTTCTTTTGAGATTATCTGCATGATTAAAATGAGCCAGAACAAAGCCTTCATTTAAATTGAGCAATTCATTGCTGAATTACAAAACAGAGAGATGTTCTGAGACCAGAGTTTTACTGGGTCACAACAGTGTTCAGACTTTGTACAAGTACTTCAACATGCTATCATTTTCAAGTCTGAAAAGAACAAACCATGTAGACATCTTTTAAAGTTTCATGTATATTCTGTAAAAAGAATTTTGAGCCCAGACTTGCACATCGTCACCTGGAAAGTCAGTGATCCGTTGTCAGTGCTCTTGATGCTGTTAAAAATAACAGGCATGTAAAAGCTGTCATTCCTAACTCTCGTAACAGCTTTGAACCATAATCAATACAGACTGGGGTGTGGAAGTAAGGCACAATTGCTACATGAGCATTTACTAGCTATGGGAAGCACGGAACATTTATATTTTCTTCTAACCTACTTCTAAAATAATCAGCTAACTGTATCTGTTTTCTTTGAGCACCATTTTTGTAGCTTAAGTGAACGGTCCTTCCCTTTTTCTTTTTTTGGGGTAGTCTCCCTGGTGAGAGGTATTTACGGTCAGGTCTGACCACCACTTTCTTAGACACGGCAGGGATGAGCATAACAGTTGTGCAGTATTAATGGATGAAGAGAAAGGATGAATCTCCCACCAAAGGACAAAAATCCCTAAGAATCTAAGATCACTAAAGCCCCACAGAAATTAAACTGCTGGCAAGAGCTACCTCTGCAGTGTAAAAAAGTCTTCATCTCCCACCCTCTGTAGGGGAGAGCCAGATGACTGTCAATGTATCTGGGAAATAAGAAAATGATGGGGAAGGTGGCACATCCACATGTGCTGCTCGTGGGTTTACTCCTGTAATGGTCTTCATCCTCAAAGAGGACTCATGTTGCTTTTGTAGATTAAAACGGCGGAGGGAGCAATAAAAGTAATACAGGATTGTGCCATCCAGCACTGTGCCCACACAAGGTGGAACCATGCTTCCAAAGACGTCATGTCCCCGGTGGGGATGCTTGTTTGTTCTCGAGGTCCTTATTGAGAGCTTCGGCAAAAAGGGTTTACAGCAGTACTTCTGAGATGAAGAAATAGCATCAGGAAGAGCTGATTTACAACAAATTTGTAAAATATTCCAGGCAGAAGGCAGGGATAAACATAAAATGGCGCTTAATTTGCCATACTTTTAGTCACTTTAGATTACAGCTTCTTTGAAAACCTGAAGTGTGAGAATTGTAATTCTTGTTTGGGCTTATGCTTAGAATTGCAGTTAAAATCGGAGAACAGCTGATTTTGGAAAATATTTTTTCTGATTCTATTCCAATTACGAGCATTTCCCTTATAAAGTAATTTTCATGCGTTCTTTTTGTTTATGTAGTTTAAAATTGTGGAATCTAATGGAAACTTGGAAATGGAAGTACACGTTAGATTTTTGCCTTTTCCCAAGTGCCAGAACTGTCTTTAACTTCAGGAACTGATCCCTGAGTATTTTAGCCTGATTCAGAGTCTTGTGGCCAGGGCTGTGCTGTGCACAGCACTGCTCAGACATCCATCGTGGGACCTCTTTCCCTTTGCTGCTGGTCTCAGCAGAGAGAAAAGAAAGTTAGAAAGCCGCTCCAAATAGGTGCTTTTCTCTGCTCTGATTCAGAAGTCCAGAGAGCTGCTCTTTCTGATGCTCAGGCAAATTAAAGGAAGTATAAGCCTGATACCTCGAAGGATTCTTTGCAAGAGTTTGATTGCACAGCAGCAGCAGGTGGCTCTGCTAGCAGTGGAGCCCAGGTGAAGTACGCTGGAGAAAAAAATAAATGGAGCCTAGGGAAATGAAAGAGCATGAATTAGATGAAGATTATCTTCCCAGTTAGCTGGGGAATAGGTGCATTTTGGCAAAAAAGTTATTTTCTTGTATCATCTTATTTTGCCACAAAGGAGGTTACCTAAGAAAGTAAAAGATACAATTCACGAATAGGCGTCCTAAAGATTTTACTTCCTTGTATAATCTGGGAGCAAACTGTCACCTGAAACAAAAGCATTACATTCTCAGATTGAAATGTCAGTAGCTCCCAAATAATTCCAAGGGCAGGAGAGGCCTTTGAAACTTCACAAAGTTATCTTTTATAGCTAACCCTCTCACCAGTGCCAGATGCATCAGATAAGCAAATGCAGCAGCCACCTTCACAGAAACCTTCCTCAAAGAGAGTCATTAGGAAGTAAGAAATTCTAGCTGAGTTGAGATCTTCCCTAAGGCCTTTATAAGCAAACCCAAAAATGTCATATACGGACATGCCATATATATATTTATGAATGATGCACGTCAGCTACTTGTATGGATCCTGTTTTCATTATATTGTGTACTTAGTGTAAGAGTCTTACTGTCTAACCCAGCTATTTGGTAAAGCCCATCGCAGAGGTTTCTTAATTTTTTATTACAGAAATTCATAGGAGTAGCTTTCTGGTCTACAAAGAGCTCCTGCTAGTTCTGCTCCTCTCTTCAGAGAAACAAAAGCTATAGTAAATTAGTAAGAAGGAGTAAGATTCTGAACATAGTTGCACCCATCCTTCCCTAGAAACAAACTTTCCCAAAAAGACAATATGCAGGAAGAGAGAATGGGTGAAATGCTGAAGTAGGGTATGGGTGGCAGGCTTCATCTAGGGATCTCATCTGAAATCATGGCTTCATACCTCTTGAAATGCTACCTGTGAGCTCGTGTAGCTTTTATATACTTACTCCAAGTTCCCTTCATGGGGAGGATGGTGTGAGAAAAGCCAACTTAGTTTGCATTTTGGTTCTTGACTTTACTAAGAGATGAAACATTTAAAGAAAAAAGTTTTAATGGAGACATCACCACAACGCAAACTTTTCAGTTCAGTTCTGAAAACGGGTGTCCTTAAAATTGAGGAACCTCTGAACACACCTAAGACCTCATGTGATATCTGCTTAGGAGCTAGAATTTGTTTTGCTGTCTTAGCTGTTGGAGGCTGAGACGTTAAAAATTTCAAATCAAATCAGTAATCTCCAAAATATAAATGCATACAAGAGGTCACGAACCATTGCACTTTTAAATATAAAAATAATATGCCTTTTAGTAACGATTTTTACTTCTGCTTTACTGCTTCAGATAGTTTCATGTTTTACAGCATGTTTTAGTTCTTTCGTTATATAAAATTGAGCAAAGTTTGTAGCGCTCTGATTTTGTTCAGGTTTAATGAAGAATTCTGCGTTAAAAAGAGATGTTGCAGAGACCTTCCCTCCCTTTTCTGCTGAAGTATTGCTACCCTCTGATTTCATTCAGTGCTTTCTCCGTATCTCTGTTTTAATCCTGCAGTGCTCCCCATAAAAGTGGTACAGCCCAGATGTGGGGATTCTAAAGCTGGGGGCAAGGAAGCAGGTTGTTTCAGAAGTACCTCTTGTGTCTAAAGCCTAAATGGCTTGTGATGCTGCTGTACTGCTAGTTTACTTAGCTTTCCCATTTTATATATTTGACAGTTTTGTTCTGTTGTCTTGTGGTTGTGGTATTGTCTTTTTATTGGTGCTGTTTATTTTTGTTGTGATAGATTTCATATCAGCATCCCATAGTTACTCTAGCTGGCTTTAATTTTTTGAAGAAGTTCGGCTCACTCTCTTTAGCTAGTCTTAATGAGACTCTTCCCTTCAGTCTGCCCAGAAGTTCCCATTAATATCAATAGGGCTTGAGCATGTGTATTAAGGGAATGTGTCTCTTGGAGTGAGTGAGCAGTGGTAGGCAGCTTTTGTCGCACGATGAGAGGAACTTTCACTGCCATCTTCACTTTATATTGCTGGCAGACCTCTGCAGACCTTGATTGTGCCATCTTTGTTGCCTTGACCGTGGTGGTTCCGTCACCTTCCCATGACTTCAGCATGCTTCACACACAGCACTTAGAAGGAGAGAAGAGGGGAGGTACAAGGTATAGAAGGAACACATTCTGCTCCCCTCGTGCCGAGTTTTGTATTTCAATGAACACAGATGCCGTTATGGCTAGGTACCTGACAACTGGTAATTGTTGTGTGGCTGACAGTCTTGCATCACTCTCTGTTTGGGATGGCAGTCGGAGGGCTTTGTGTGTAGTTTAATGGGATTTTGTTTTGTTTCTCTCAGGCTCAGATCACAGTGAATGGGAACTCTGGCACTGCTGCCAGCCCAGTGAGTCACTTTCAAAGGCCTTTTTCCCCTTCTTCAGCTTACCCTCCACCAGCTTCGCTCAATTCCAACATTGTTATCATGCAGCATGGCAGGATGATGGGTAAGCCTCACACAGAATGTTTGCTTTATACATTATACAACATATTCCAATTCATGTGGCAAAGACTGCAAACAATTGCTGAGTGCTTCGTATCCATAATGAAGGTGTTGTCTGTTCATCTACCTTGGGAAGTAAATGCAAAAAAACCCAGCATTTATTGATAGATACAGTAGTGATCATGAGCTGGAGTTGCTGTTAAGTTTTATTGCTTAGGTGTGTGAGTGACCTCTTGCCACCTTTCTACTAGCTTTGCCGAGGAAAAAGCATATAGCAAAGTAGCTCAACCCGTGCAGCCCCTTCAGATTTTGCCTTGAAGAAACCAAGGGTCAACTTTGTACATTGGTTCTCCCCACAAATTCCGTAATATTCAATGGAAGTACTGCCAACAAAGGGATGGGCTCCAGGCTTTTAAACACCTAAAGTCATGTCAATCTATAATTTGTTTATGGTTGGGGTTTTTTTGTAGGGCATTAATTAAAAAAAAAGAAATGTATACATGTTCAGCCTTAGAAGGGTGCTTTGCCAGTATAATCCAGTTTTGCCAGAACAATCATTTGTTTTCTGCTTTTTCTACTAGTTAGTGTTTTGCATATTCAGATAAGATTATACGTGCAAAATAATTTGAATGTGATCCTGACGTTTACTTTTTTGTTGTGCATGCAGGGAAATTAGGTGACACTTCTCACTCTGAGCCTTATAGCTTAGACAACTGCTATCCCTGTCATAGTGATAAGGACAAAAACTGTATACAAGGGTTTCTCCGCATCCCAGAATACTAGATTCTTTGATTGCTTCTAGTTTGCTGATCTAAAGACCTATCAATTCTGGTTTGGATATACCTGAAATAAGTAAAGTGTTTTCCCATGATTTTTACTCTTGTGTGATGCGGAAGTTCTGTGTTCCACAATAACGACCTGACTTAATTCTCCTTGCTCACTTAAAAATGCTACTGATGGCCTCAGTTTGAGGTCTATGAAGAATGAAGGATCAAATCCAAAATGTTTTCTAAGTTTAGCATCATGCATTTTGGGAAAAAGGCCCAAATATTCAGACGTTTGCCACGCAGAGTTGCCCCTCGCCATATATGTGTAGCACTGAATTATTTACAGGATTTCAAACTTCTGTAAACAGCTCAAACAGCCATGCTAAATCCAGCTCTCTGCAGTAGAAGTGAGCTGAAGTATTTGAATTAAAATTAGAGCTTTCAGTCACCAGAGCTCCTTTTTCCAGTTTATACTACAATTCAAATATTTTACTTCAGAAGAATCAACGGATGTTAATGCACATGAAGGGCAATTGTAATCTTCACCAGTACTGTTAGAATATTTATTTTTACTCACTACATTCGTTTATCCTGTGGTGGAAATGTCACACAAGCACTGTACCTGCTTTTGCAAAAAAAGATGATTCGTCATAGCAGCCTACTAATTTACTGAAACATGCTGCCTGAAGTACATACATCATTTGCAGCCATACGAATTTTCGCGACATATCCCAGCAGTGAGGTGTTTTTTGTTAAATTACTCTGAATTTTAGAAAGAAATGGTAGTAATGACTTATTAGTTTTGTTAATTACGAAGGAAGATTTGGGGGAGAAGGGTCGAAATATTGCAAGTCACCACAAACCAGCAGCAGCCTGCAGGGTTCACCCAAATTATCGTAGGTGGATCATCAGATTGCTCTACAGATGCCAAGTTACTGAGGTCCATTTTTATGGACTATAGAGGCACTTAAACATACCAACGTAACTTTAAAGGGTGAAAATTGTGTGTCAGAATTTGTTTTTAAAAAATATTCATGCATCAAATGTTTCTAAATGTGTGCCACGTAAGTCTTTGTGGAGGGCTGTTTGGAATCTGTTCCTGTGATTAACAAAACAGCGATTTTCTAGTTTGCTAGAATGCGTGGGGGGTGGGGGGGTTGAAATTAGATCACTACTTTCAAGGAATGGGTAGGAAAGGTGCAAGAGTTTGATTTATAGGAAAAAGGCTGCTGCCGCTTTCTCAGTAGATTTTGGTGGGGTTGTGGGTTTTTTTTCGTTTTTTTTCTTTTTTTTTTTTTTTTCTTCAGCAAGATGCTATGAAAAACTACACCTAATCTAAGAAGATCTGATTTGAATAGCCTGTCTGGTCCTTAGATAAGTTTATAATCCTGTTAATGTAACATTAACCAGGGCAAAGCCCTAGCTAAGATGATTGTGGTTTTTAAAGTGTTGTATATGCATGTGGTTAAGATTGTACAGCAAACATGTACTGTGTGTGTGTATATATATATATGGGGAAGCATGTTACAACTGCAAAGTGTAATTATTGTATCGTTATACAATATTCTGTCATGTTATCTTTACAGAGTCCACAGAGACATACTCACAGCATGTTCAGACTGTTGGCAGTACCACCACCACCAGTACAATACCAATCTGCAGATCCTCAGAAGAAGAAAAAAAAATTACAGTCATTAAAGCTCCACATTATGCAGGGATTGGCCCGGTGGATGAATCTGGAATCCCTACAGCAATTAGAACGGTAGGAAATTCTGGGGAATCTGTGTATGAACTCATACAATGAATTGATTGTTGTTAATGGGTTTTTCACATTCTTCTAGTCTTATATAATGTGGAATACATTGTGCGTAATCAGCGAGCTCATGAATATAATATTGTGTGTTGACGGAAAAGGAGAATGCTGATGGGAGCATAATTGGGCAACCTCATGTTTCTAGCTTTAATTAGAAGTAGCCAAAACTCTGTGTCTCTTTCTTGCTTCTCTTGTAGTTCTTGCCTTTTGGAGATATGAAGTAATTGTGTTTGTTTTGTTATTTCTAAAATAAAGTTTATACATGCTATATATGTGTGTGCATACAAGTATACAGATAGACACGTGTGTGTGTGTGTATATAAAAATCTCATGTTTTGCAGTTTTGGGGGCAACGGTTCTTATGTCATCAGGGTAGTGTAGGAATGAATAGTTTTGTTGTGACAATGATCTAAGTGACCAGCATTTTCATAGAAATGCAATATATAATCATTTTCCGCCTTGAGTGACATGTCAACGAATAGCGTGGAAGCCCTTTCATTGTGACTAGCCCAGTTTTGATCATCTGCCACTAGTCACTGCTTGAGTGGTCCCAGGATGCCGAACTGAAGAGTTTTGTTTTCACCATGCTAAAGCATTCTTTCCACTCTGCTGTCAGGGCAGCCTCTTCTGGCTGGTCCAGAGAGCACAGTGGCAGCTGCGCTGGCTCTGTAAGGAAGTGCTTACTGGCCTCCCCAGCCAGAGAAGAAGTGCTGTGCTAGACGGAGAAAGAGTAAGAAGAGTGGGAGCCAGGATGAAGGCAGCAGAGCCCTTGCAGGTGAAGTCTTTGTGAGGTGCAAGGATGTAGCAGCTGTTGGATGTATCCCCTCTGCTAATACTGATGTACGGGGCTGTGTTCTATTGCCCAGAACTGCTTCAATGGATTGGAAACTTAGGGGGAAAATCAGGAACTGATGGAGAAAAGCAGTAGGAAAAATTCAGAATAAGTGGTAAGATGGGGACAATTTTGATAAGAATGGGGGGAAACTATGGCATTTCTTGCTTTCTTTTTGACATAAAAAGTAATATGATCAGAATCTTTTAAAAATGAAGAAATTTCTTTGCAGCAATGCTCTAGCTTCCTACCCCATCTTTATGTAAATAGTCCCTATGCTTTATATAGGATAAAGTAGGGGGTTTTGTTCTTTTTTTTTTAATAGCAGATTGATCTAACAGGGTCCGTATCAGTTATATAAGATTATAACAGAAATCCCCCTGAAGTGTGCTTAACAGAGTTGGCAATCTGCCAGCGTGTATTTAACTTTTGGATTATATGGTCTGAGTCTCCGATTTTCTCCTAAAAAAAACATAATGAAATTTGAATTAGCACATTTTTTTCAGCTGAACTTGTTCTGGGTTTTGTCATGTTTTGATTTCAAAATATCCTGTAGCTTGTAAACTTATTATTATAGAAATCATTCTCACAATGAGATATATGAGTTAAAAGATTATGCTAGCCTGTGTATGTCTGTCTGTGTGTCTGTGTGTGTGTGTCTGTGTCTGTCTTGTGCTACTTTGTGTCCTTACTCTGCTTCCTTAGGACTTAGCTGAAAGTGAGATTGTTTTCAAGATACTGATTTGAGATTACGTTTTAAATGTGCACGAGTATATTTGATCCCCATGTATCCCAGTCACGTAAGAACAAAGCTGGTATAGTTACCAGCCAGAGACTTAAACATGCTGTACCTTGAAACCTCTCAGCAATGCAGTAGTATGCAGAAACGTGCAGAAGTGCTATAACTGCATTTCCCATGAACAGAAGAAGGTAGGATATGTCATTTGCTCTTTTTCTGAGGTCAGTGGGCAATCCAAATGGAAATCTCCCAGAAAGTTCAGCCTCGCTCCATCTGGAGAAAGAAAGAAGTCTTCAAATTAGTTGACTTTGTAATTCCATGCAGTATAAAAGTTTCTTATTCTTCCATCTTTATAAAAACGGCAACAGTCTATCAAAAAAGCAGTAAATGCAGATTCATGGGCGATAGGTAACGTATGCGATGTTCCCAAACGCTATTGGTACTCAAAGGTAAGCTTATAAATAAGAACTTATTTATCTGTAAGGAAGTATCTGTATTCCAGATTTGGAGTGCTTTTCAGGAGTAGAGAGATTTTTCAAGCTGTGGTTATCTCCTCCAAGTCTGTTCTTCCTCTCAGAACATAGTTTGTGACAGCTGTTTAACCAAGGAAAGCAGAGCGATGTTCTCTTCTTCTTTTCCTGCAAACCCTCTCTGTCCAAAGCTGCTGAGAGGAGAAGGATTCCTGTACAGCTTTCCCATCTCTCAGAACCCCCGTGCCATGTTAGCATGTTCCTTCCATACCACTTGAGCTCCTGCCAGCTCTGGGAAGTGCAACTCTGAAGCCTGAAAATTCAGATCATTGTTAAGTTCTGCCACCATGCCAAGCCCTGCCCCAAAGATGCTGAAATTGCGAGGCATTAAAAAGGAAGTCTTTGAAAAGGGACGGTAAAATGCTGTTCACTCAGAAAAGCCTTCAGTCAAATGGCACCACCAGAGTTTACCACCAACAGGGTCACAGGAAAGGAAAAAACAGATTCATGGAAGGCAGTATGACTGCACTGTTTTAGACTAGCCAAAATGATTCCTTCATGTCTAATCATCAGAATCAATCTGTAGACTGAGAAGGCCTCTGTTTATGAAGAATGGAGGGGGGAAAAATCAAGTCCCACCAGATTTCTTTTCCATCCTTAGTGATGCAATATTTTAGCTTGAAAAAAACCACCACAGAAGGTCCACTGAAAGTCATACATGCCTCCTTTAATTGCATACTTTCTGATGGATTATTAGAATGCTTGCAGCGATTATGGGCTCTCCTAAGTACCAACTGCTGGTATTTCTTATGTCCTCTTCGTGCTGTTTGGCTGAGTGTTCATTCACGTATGGTGATACTGTGCTCCAACGTTTAATTGCAAGAACTATAATGTCTGCAAAGCAGGATGGCATCTGAATGGCTTCGTACATTGTGAATGCTGTTGATTCCTCAAAAAAACATTGGTATGTGGGATTAGTGAATATAAATTGCAAAAAAAATACTTTAAAATAGGATTAGTTAAGGAATAGAATAAATCCATCTGGTTTATAATGGAAAGCCAAATTATTGTCTGAGGTTTTAAACCCCAAGGGTGGGGGTTGGCGGAAGAGATGATGAGAGAAGAGTGTTCAAATGTTCAGAAAGATTTTGGGAGACCACCTTCTCTGGTCGCATGAGAGCTTCTTCATACTTTATCTCTATGTGGAAGCCTCCTGTGCTTTTGTGGAGGACCTGACTCACCTGGCAAACAGATACCTACGTGCCTTTGTCCCTTGACAAGCAGTAGGGTTATGGAAGTAGTATTTATACGCTGTTTCCGTTCTGTTCATCTATCACTGATTTGAGCTCTGTTGGAAGACTCTTCTTGGCCCAGTACAATCAGAAAGGCAGTTGTGGTATCACGGGACCACTGCAATTTCTGCTGCTGTGGGAAATGAGGAGTACCGTGGAGGCTGTGGCTATCACCATGAAGTCCTGTAGACCTTCTGGACTTCTCTGTGAACTTTTGAGCGTACATGATCTTGGAGCACCAAACAGCATACTTGATTCTGATCTAGCTAAATTATTCTTACCAGAGTTCTGCTAGTGTAGATGTTTAATGCCTTTAGGGAAACAATGTTAAAATGTCCAAATCTGCTTCCGAATATATTCTCTTTGGCAGAAGTCGGGAATATGTTGGTAGGTGGGGGAAGGGACTGGATTTTGTTACAAAATTATATGTCTGTCATCTCTATGTTGCAAGCAGGTCTGGGTAAAAAGCAAACCTTCCACTTCAATTTCTTTCTTCTCCAGCAGATTCCAAATTCCTTCAATTGACTGTCAGCTCTTCTTTAGAGCAATTTTTTGTTGGTTTTAAATGTCATTTAGTAGCAATTTTATGAGAACTTATATTGATTCCTCAAAGTACGGGAGCATTTTCTACCTAATCCCTTATAATAAGAGCTCACCATTGTTAACAAAAAAGATTGATTATGTACAGTAGCTGTAACAGGTATTTAGGGCAGAAGTGTGATTCATTCAAGATGGCACAGAGCCAGGTGAGCACGCTAAGTTCCCTCAGTTTTGTAGAGAAGAATTTGTGGATTTTCACTTTTCATGGTAAAGAGCAGTGGGCAGGGTGACCGCAGATTTAGTATTAGCTAATGCAAGGTAATGCACATCAAGAGGGGTCTTTTGAATTACCCCTGTGCACTATGAAATTTGAAGATAATTTTGTACATCTGCGCTAAAACTTTTGCTTTCTGGACTGCTGTGGAAAAAGTAAAATTTTAGGACCTAAGAAGGATAAAACTGAAAATGTTTGCCTTTGTGTTACCTCCTTTTCTGAAATACTGTCATCCTATCTCAAAGAAAATGGCAGCAAAAGAGAAAATCCAGAAGGATAAGAGATAAAAATGATAAGAAGCATGAGCAAATGTTGATATGAGGAGAGTTTGGGAACTTTGGGATTGCTTAGTTTACAAAAGTAAGGATAAGTTTAATGAGTGGTTATTGAAATGTATATTTTATTCACTTTTCTCAAAATAGAAAAATAAGTTGTCCGGAAAGGGAATTTAAAATTGATAAAAGGAAGTACTGTTTGTTTAGAATCCAAACATTAACTCTTAAATAGAACGTTATCTTACTTATTTTCTCAGAATTATTCCAAAGAATTTAACAATGAAATTTTGAAGATATAAGTTGGAAACTGCCAAGAGTTCAAAAAAAGCTTTTCTTACACACTGGTAATTGTAGTTGCTGAGGCATTTGTATTTCCCTGTAACGTATCTAGCTTTAATCATTGTCCAGTATAGGGCACGAAGAAGGTACACTCTTGACCTGGCACTGACTCCTGTGTTCTAACAGTTGTACCCTCAAGATCAGAGTCCAAAACTGACTTGGTCTTCAGTGTCTTCCAGAACTTGTTACAGGAATTCCTAGATGAAAAGCATAAGTACACCTTTTGAAATAGATGGTACACCTTTTGAAATAGGTGGTATGAAAATGATTATATTAAATAGGGGATAAAACATAATAGACTTTGTATCCAAATAACATTAAATGTCTGATTGCATCTGTACACACAGGTATTTTTATTTCTTTGTTAATTATTAAAAACTTTATTTTATTTAGACAGTTGACAGGCCGAAGGATTGGTACAAGACAATGTTCAAGCAAATCCATATGGTTCATAAGCCTGGTAAGTATGCTTTTGTCTTTGCTGGGTGGTTCTCAGTGGCATTAAAAACTGCAGTGTTTTGCATTTTGATTTATCTGCTGTGTGAAAACAGAAGTGTTTATCAAGTGTCAGGTAATAAATCAAATGGGTAAATTCAATGACAGATTTTACTGCAGAGCACGCTATTTTCCTCTGCTAAAGGCTGAAAATCTCTAATGAGTTTGTTTTCTTACTAAAGCTAAATAAAACCTGAAGCGATTAGGATAGGTGTGCAGCCTGTATGATTCCGTGTCACTGGGGAACTCATGAAGTGATCCTTATCTCCACTTTAAGGGTTAAGAAATTGGCCACTGTACATCTCCTACCATACCAGCTTTCTTTTGGAGAGCTCATGTGTTAGAACAGCATGTGCTAGTAAACAGACTGTTTTAAGGATACGCTTTCTGTCTGAATTGCATTTTTTTTATAGAATGTCTTATTTGGTTTTGCTGAAATGGAGCTTTGGTGTCATCGCTAGTGTTAAATGTCCTTTATCATATCAAGATTGTCCACCAAGGATGCCAAGAAACTGTATAAATGGCAATGATGCTCATTAGACCTCTGGAAGGAAAGAGACTATTCATCTGAAGTAGAGCTTTGCATTCAGTATGGTCACACAATGTTAGTGGGAGAATAAAAAATGTAAGCAGGGAAATTAGGGAAATTTTGGCTTACAAGATCTATGTTGAGCACTGATCACATAGTAGATATTTGAGGATGCTTTTTGTGATAGGAACAATAATGTAGTAGTTTCTTGTAGAGGAGAGCTGGCAAAAGGAAGAAATTGAGCTTGGGGAAGGGAGAAGAACAGACAAAAAGCTCTAATTTGTGATTCGGTGCCAACAGTAAGGACACAATGTGGGTGGCGTGACCAGAAGATACCATTTTACCGATAAGGTGGTGGGATGGTAAAAATAGGCTATGGTAAGTATAATGGGAAGAGAATCTTCACAAAAGACCTGTGAGATGAGGAAAAGAAATATGGGGCTGATCGCCTACCAATCATTGTTTGTATTTGCAAAAACAAAGCTGCATGGCTGTGATAAACTGGCATGTATTGCACTACTGTAACATGTGTATTTCTTTTTATAGATGATGACACAGACGTGTATAATGCTGCATATGCATACGGTACCGGTAGGAATTATTCCCTCACTCTTTTGTTAATGTCAGCAAGTAATGGGGTAGTTAACTATTCATGCTTGCTTTTATAATGCTTATATAAACACTTTTTATCATCTTGTTTGATCTCAGTTGGTGTTTTTTTCATGCCTTTTTCACCAACTGAAACAAACTTTAATTTTGGTTTCATTCTTGCCACTGAAATGAATTGCAGCTGTGGGCCTCTTACTGCAGATGGAATACACTGTAATGCTGTAGTTTCTTGATTACCTTGCATTTATTTTCAGTAGTGATTGTGAGTAACACAGCCTTTCCTTATAAAAATGAAAAGGGAACTATGCTGTTCTGCTCTAATGCTAATTACTGACATGGGAAGACAAAAAGGTTGTAGTGAAAACACCTCTTAAAATATGCAGTAAGAGTGCCTAATAAAGATGATTCTGTGTTACGATCTACGAGTTTTTGCTGTAGGCACTGGTGTTGATATTTAGCTGCAAGAAAGATGTATTCATCTAATAAATATAATTATGTCTTTCAGAAGATTATAACCATGTGGTAGAATTATTTACAAAACCAAAAATGGAAGTGTGAATAGACCACATGTGCAAAAAATCCATAGTGCCTTGTGCAAAAATGCCATTCGAAATTCTTCTATTTCGGTGTTTGTTGCGTTCAACATGCTCTCATGCCTTTTTTTGTACTGTTGAGAGCATTTGTTGTGGGTCAGTTGTTTGAGATCTGTTTGGACTCTTGTGATCCTCTTCAAGTTATCTTACTGCGTAGTTGTCCCAGAGTAACTAATTATTAAAACAATGGAAAAATGCATTTCTGCCTCTTCACTTCCCTCTGAACACAGAACAACTGAGAGGCAGGATGAGCCTGGGGATTAATTACAGCTGTCATTAACAGCTCTGATAGACTTATATACAGCCATTAACTTCTCCCCTCCTCAAATTAATCATTAATTTATTTTAATTATACTGCACTTTTTCTATGTGTTTGTAGTTTTACAGAGAAATATATAAAAAGTATTCTAATGAGCTACATAGTATACAGCAATGTAGTTTTAGAAAATGCATTTACACATTTTTGTAACCTTGCAGCTCTGTTGAGCTACTCTGAGTTCTTGTAGCTTTCCATGTTGTGTTTTATTAACACTCATGCTGTGAATATTTCTGGGTTTGTTTTATATTAGGTAGCTACAGTCCATCCTTCTCTGCTCAGGCACACCCAGCTGCAAAGACACAGACGTACAGACCATTGTCTAAAAGCGCTTCTGACAGTAGCTCTGATGCCTTTAAGGTCTCATCCCCTTTACCACCTCCACATGTGCCACCTCCAGCACCACCACATCGTCTGAGGGAAAGGTCTATACCAGAAAAGTAAGTTAGCGTATTTTCAAAAAGTGTTCTTGGTATGTACAGTAACCCAATTACAGGATATCACAAAGGATAAAATAACAGCTGTAGAATAATATGACTTTGAGGACTTTATTCAAGGGACAGTCAGGCAATGAGGGCGAATCTTCATCAGTAGTGTGGGCATCATGCATGGTGCTACCATTTCTTCAACATGCTAAAGAAGTGTTTATTCCTACAAGTGATACCACCATGAGCATTTAAAGATTTTCATTCTCATTAGCAGGATTGTCCTGCTTGTGCTTGTTGTATTTCAGAACAATCTGTGCTCTAGCAGCTGTTTTGACTAGTTAGTCTGTGAGTAGGAAAGGCTATTTATGATACCCAGCAGCAAAGAGGAAAGGATCTAAAAGATGCTGTAATTGAAATTTGAGGAAGAGCAAAACTGTAAGCATGTACCATTCAATGCCTGTTTCCCCAGAGCTCAAAAGTGCTTTATATCCCCATTTTTTCAATCTCTATCTCCATTGTTGTAGACCTGGAAGGCGTTTACAGATTAAAGGGGTATTTCAGATTTCTCACGGTTTTCCAGCTTCAAACTTGCTGCACAAAACCAGGTCCCAGCGGTTAGAGTCCTGTCCGAAAGATCAATACTTAATAACTCAGGGAAGAAATGCTTATCCTTCTGATAAAACCATGCAAAGTGCCCTGCACGCAAACTCTGTAGACTCTTCAGCATACCTGTAGCTACTACCTCAAACAAAAAGCTTTTTTGTTAATGTTTATATTCTTGAATACTACATGTTAATGTAATATTATGATGTTATGCATTTTTGTATTTATATTTATAAGTGCGTGTGTGTATGTACGTATATATTTTATATGTGAGAAGGGTCGTTTTCCATTTACGGCTGCGTACCCACCTCTCTTGGTTACACTCAAGCAACGAAACAGAATTTGTCCATTTTTGTCAGCTTGAGCGTCGTAAATTTTTTTATATGTCAAAATGTAATGGTATTAAGCGGTTTCAAATAACTTGCAGTTTGCATAAAACATTAGGAGAAAAGACCATACTAAGTGTTTAAAGATAAGACTATGACCATGGCTTTTTGAAAAATTCATAGGTAGTGGCAATCCAAAAGGTAATCCAGCAGGTACACATACTGCAGAGGAAAAAGGTTGCTCAGTAGTTACTGATTTTGGCTCCTCCTGTCGCTGAGGGCAAGTTGAGCTAGGGATAAGAGTTCGGCTACCTCCTCGGGGTCGTGACGTTAGAATTGTGTTAGCAAGTCATACAGAAGTGCAGATTTTGTTAGCAAGGCACCAAAATGTGGATCTGCTTAGCTTTGATCTCTGAAGTGATGTGAAACTGAGGCCGGTTGCAGTTCCTTTTGCCGAGCTTGAAAATAACTGCTGCAGCACCGAATTTGAATGCTGAGCCTCTGCTTTTAATCTCCTGCTTGAACAGACAGGCAGTGGAAATCTCTGTTCTCCAGGCCGGGGGACGCCAAACATGTTAGTTATGCTTTGCCTGCTGCTGACAGCTATAGCTCGTCAATCTTTTCCTGCCATTGGGAGATTCTTTTTTTAATTGCCTATAAAGCCTGAGTATTTAAAATCTCACATAAGAGGCTTAGGTCCCCATGTATCACAGTTTCATAGCTGGGAGGTAAGATACGGTTTACATTAACAGTTAGGCTCCAAAATATATTCCGTAAGGGATTACAGGCTGAATGCTGTAAATTAGGTGAACTTGAGTGTGAATCAGAATTTCAGTAGCATGCTTTTTTCTTCAGTGACTTGCAGTATAATACAACTTGATCACAAGATTGCCATTTTCCTGTTCATTCTCAAGAAATACAACCTTTTCTGCTCTGAAATATTTTTTTTCCTCAGTGAAAATAAACAATAGAGCCATGTAGAACTACTTCATTTGAAATGTAGGGCATTTTATAAATAGAAGTGTCCCAGAACTGGCACTCACAAACGTACTGTAAACAAAAGCTACCCCATAGATTTTTTTAAGGCACGTGATAATGTGCCTTGATATGTCAGGTCACATCAAACCAAGTCGCATCGGAAAGGCTGATAGAAGCAACAGAATTTAATCAGTGTATGCTCTTTCTTATTGTAAATACAGGCAATAGCTGGTAGGATTTCCTCTTTCCTTTCCCCTATTCTTTGAGATACTAGCTGGTCATTGTACACAGAGCTAAGCAAAAAGATGCGTGAGCTACAGTTTTTCAAATGCATCATAGGTGGAGACTACAAAAACTGCCATGAAAAGATAGTGTTCACTGTGATAGTAACTAGCTAACTATCCCCAAAAAATGTATTGGTAGCTATTAATATAATATGGTAAATGTCTGAAAAAATGTGGTAGTAGAGGTTAGTCTTTATTCTTTATTCTTGCCCACTGCCAAATTCTTGTTCTGGTTTACCTATTGACATTTCCAAGGAAAGAGTATACTGCTCACAAGGATATGCAGGAACAGTCCTACTACAGATCAGGGTAAAGAGCATCTCTTAGATTTTCACACTGTCTTTTAAAATAATTTTGTTGGGTTTTGTCTCAGAAAATTTTTTAACTTTTTCAATACGGACTTAATGTTGTATTGAGTGATGACAAAAATATCTACCACTTGCCTATATTAGTATAGTGCATAAAACAAAACACAGTAAATTTGCAATTGAGAAGCATGTCTAGGTATTTTGATAGTATGTCAGGGGAGTTTTTAAACTGGTCTGCTGGTTATAACAAAAGTGTGAGTGATCACATAGGCTGGACATCTCTAGTATTTTTCCTGCTGTAGTGTATATACCTGCTGTAAACAGGTTAAGATGATACAGTGGTTAAAATATTGGGATGCTACGCCAGACATTTCACAACTTGAATCTGGAAAGAGAAACCATGCTGAAATTAATTTGCTTTTACGTATTTCTCTTGCACAGAGCTGTAAAGTAGATGATGATGATGACAGGAAATTAACTAAATTGCTCTTACTTGTTGTTTAGAAATGACTGGGATCCCCCTGACAGAAAGGTAGATACCCGCAAGTTCCGTTCTGAACCAAGAAGTATTTTTGAATATGAGCCAGGAAAGTCGTCAATCCTTGAACATGAAAGACCGGTAAGACACATAAGTGAAAGGGGTAATACAGTAAGAGGTTTCGTGGGAGTCATCTTTTTATCATTTACTACTGATCATAACCACTTGGATGAATACTTACTGAAGGTCCTTTTTCAAATATTTTGCAGCAGTTTGTCTGCACTCTTTCTGATGGTTGTGTTGGAAATGCGGCTTTGGCTTATTTGCTAAAGTGAGATCTTGTGGTATTTCCAAGAAATCAGACCACCATTGTGCAAACCTAATGGATGATGAGTA
Organism: Falco naumanni; assembly: GCF_017639655.2. Classification (NCBI taxonomy): domain Eukaryota; kingdom Metazoa; phylum Chordata; class Aves; order Falconiformes; family Falconidae; genus Falco; species Falco naumanni. Next base: position 5,078,834 of record NC_054054.1, on the reverse strand, counting down.
GAACTGTGAATTAGTGGTAACTGCTTTTTCTCATTGGCGTGCATCTCCAGCACTCATTTCCAGTAGTATTAACAGCACGTATGATATCTGAATAATCAATGCATAAAAGTCAACTATTTGTATTTCTAGGATGTGCCTGATTGTACATCTAAGGAAATTTTGGTCAAATACTGGTCAAGTTGCTCAGAGGGGCTGTAGATTCTCCATTTCTGGAGATCTTCAAGACTCACCTGGACACAGCCCTGAGCAACCTGATCTGACCAGACCTGCTTTTAGCAGGTGGTTGGACTAGAGGACCTCTGGAGGTCCTTTCCAGCCTCACTTACTCTGTGATTACTGAGTGTACATTAACATGTAATTAGAAGTCTTTATTCCTGCTCTCTGAATAATTATTGCAATTGTGGAGTTTGTCACAAGCGTGTCTGATAAAGCTATGCTTAATGCATGCAAAATGACCATTAACGGAAGTTCTCATTTGCTGAAAGATGCATTTACTCAGCCTTTCTAATTTACCTTTGTGCTTTCTCAGTACTTTCTTATTTTAGAGACACTGTTACGTGTCAGTGGCAATATTTTCTTTTCTTGGTCTTTCACTTTGAGGTTGAAATGGTTGAGGGAGTCCAGTTTTAAAGAAGTGGGTTATGTAATCAATACTGGATTATTATTTGCTTTTGTATTACTGTATTACATAATTCTTCACAGAATTTATTTCACTAATTTAAAATAAATTAAGCAAATAATGGAAATCCAGAATATGTAGTATGTCAACAGTGTGAAACACCTGTACTAAGAACCTTTCCCTTGTGTTTTTCTGGTCTTTGCAGGAATATAATTTTCATTAGCCAGAAAAAAGCTATAATATGAAATTAAGTTCTTGCAGAACTCATCCATTTTTCAAAAAGAAAACTGCCATTTCTGTAGGAACTGTTAATTAAACAATAGAATTAAATGGAATTTAGTATTTGTTGTGAAGATGAACCTAACAATTTTATTTCAAAGGTAATGACATCTGTTCTGAGCACTTTCTTCACTGCTGTGGTTGCATTATACACACTGAGGTCATTTACTAGCCTTCCCAGTGCCAAAGAATAATAGCAGATTCAAATCAAGAAAATGTCAGTGATGTTTCAAGAAAAGCCTCACTTTTCTAATAAATTTACATTTTCTATTAATGTAATGTGAAAAAACTAATTCATATAGCAATTGCAGTGCTGATGAAGTGTCACAGGTGTCATTTTTAATTTTAGCAAACTAATCAAATGACAAAAAAAGCAAACTTTGCTGACTCTTCATGAATCCTTCTTTTTTTTACCTTGCTTATGCATTTTATTTTTTATGTTCTCAATCAAGAGTTTGGATTTTGAGCTTTGTTTGGTCATTAAAATATTTTTATGCAGAAAAGCCTTTAGGTTGTATTTACTGAGCTGAAGCTTAGACTAGAAGTTTAGACTTAGCTGATGTAAATACAAGGAAAAATCTTTTTGCTGAATACATTTTAAAAGCTGAGGAAATAATTTTTGCAGACAGAATGGAGAGGTATTTTATGTATGTATGAATCAGCTGTAAATACTGGAAAACAGGAATTAATGTAGAATATCAAGAGATGAAAGCTGTGCTGACACTAGTGTAACATTATTAACTGATATAAAAATAGTTGAAGTGAGCTATCACATTATATCAGTCTGGAATTTCTGCTGTTGATAAAGGTGATGTTTAGCTTTATGTATTTAGATACATCCTTTGGACCGTGTTACAAAAAGAAAAAGATTTTCTATCACTAAAGCATTTGCTTTCCTTGTTTTCCTGGAATGGGTTATGGAAGGCAGAACTCACGACTTCTATCAGCAGCAGAGTAGGTCATAAGATTTTTCCGTGTGTGTAGAAAAACCAAACATCTGAAAAGAATGCATAAGTTCCAAATTCAGATGAGAACGCTAAATTCGCAGCTGTGTCAGTATTTCATAAGTTATCTCTTTCATCTTGATAATCTCTAAAGATTTGATTTTTAATGTCTGAAAAATTGTTCTCATGGTACTGGAAGAAAATACTAATCAAAATATGGAAAATAAATATGATTCATTAATACTGTAAAAGATGGACATTTATAGCATCTGAACTAGAAATTCTTACTTTATTAGTTTGCCAAAACCAAAAAAGTCAAAGGGGATTTCTCCAACACTCCAAATCTTAATTTTTTTTCTGAAGTTGCATCATTCCCATGTCTACAGGATTGCATTTTTGATGGAAAAATGATCTGGGGGGGGAAAGAATTTTTACAGCTACCGTATATGATAATAAACAGGGCAGATGAGGTTTGAAAGAAACATTCCCGTTATTGATGTAGGTACTACATTGGAACCAGTTGTGATTAATGTGGAGATTATAAACATGGGGAGAATATAATAAAATGAGATTCAGTGTGAAACTAACATTTAGTGGGAAATACTATTCAGCAGATCCTGGTTCAGTAAGTCAAAAGAATATAAGAAGTATACTTTAAAAAAACTTTAAAAAAAATCCTTCACAATAAACATTAAATGGAAAGATTGGTTAGGGATAGATGATTATCTTTGTTAGGGATGCAGGAAGATGAGTGTGATTTCAAGCTGCAGTATCACATAGCAGTCTTCTGTCACGAAACAGGAGATTAATGGTTTTTTGCTTGTAATTTGAACTTGTAATTACGAGTGTAAAACGTAACAGAAAGGAGGGGCTTGGGATTGGGCCTTTGAGATTACAACTAAAAGTAAAGTGACATTAAGCTGTTGAATAGTCTTCCAAGCAACGATGCGGCAGTTCCTTTTGTTCTTGTTTCTATAAGCCCATAAAACTTTACCATTTCTTCAATAACACAGCACTTGATCAGGTGGTACTTAAGTTGTTCTGATGTATGTTCCCATCTCCGATGTCTGTAATTCGATAAAAGGCTCTTTTTCTCTAATATCATCTGGAACATGAATTTGTTTCCTAAAATGGATGTTTACTTTCGGTGTAAAATAAATTGTACTGTAATAATTTAATTTTACTTGTATGAATATGAAGTTAGATTTTTATTCTTTGCTACTTTCAACCTAATATGTGTGAAGTAATTTGTTCATGCATATACATTTTTCTATTTCTGCAGTGAAGCAAGTTAGGAAAAATCTTAGTTTGCTGTAAAGAAAGACTGTAAAATCGGTACAAGCAATATTTTATTTTCATTAGGTGTTTTAGTCTAAGCATGAATGTGCACATGTGCTAGTCAGATAAAACTTGTCAGGTTAAAGTTTAGTTCTAGATGTTTTTATCTATCATCAGTATACAAATGTTCTACTGAGTTTGTATGCAAGAGGATTTAATGATCAGAATAAATGAAAAAAACATTATTATTTTGTCAAATACCAGAAATGGACTGAGCTTGCACCATGATGTATGTCTGTTGGGTTTGAGGTTTTTGGTTTTCTTACTGTAGTGGAGAATTGTGATTTTCTTTAGAATATGCAGGTTCAGTTGCCTTTGACATCTCAGGCTGGTTATCAGAATATTCTGCTCAGTGTTGGCTGAGTTACTTGAGTAATACTTTGTCAACTAAAAAATACTGTCTGTGTGTTTTAAAAAGAAATCAGAAATTCTACATATAGGTATGTTTTGATATGACATTAAAAAATACGTCTTCTCATAGATACAGAGAGACGAAGTCAATCTGGTAGTGGACTTGGAGCTACAACAGCTGTTTAAAAGTAGGCAAAAAGAAAAAAGGAGAAGATAAGGCAAACTCTTCAGGGCTAATAAAATGCCAAAGCCAAATTTACAACAGACTTGTCAGTACGTTGTTCCAAAGGGGCTTCATTATGGTGTCTGAACTTGCAAATGCAAAATACCAATTTGACCATGCAGTTCGTGTAAGAACCATTTAACTCACCAGTTTAAGTACACACTTTTGATTATTGCCTGTGCATGTCTACTTGTGTGTATCAAATCAAGCACGAGCAAAGCTGCTTGCAACTCTGTAGAAGTAGTTTTTTAAAACGATAATGCTGTTTCGTAGTCGAGTGTGTCGATGCAGCGCTGTGTTGACCATCTGATGCAAATGGCAGAAAGAGTGAAGTTACTTACTGGTCTTTCGCATTACTTGGAAATATACTACTAATGTTACTAAATGACTAGGTGAAGGATAGAGTGTAGGAGCATGACTAAATGGTTTGACTAACAAATCAAAAAAAGGGAATTAGGTGCTTTTACCTTCTGTTCAAGCAGTTTGGGAGATACTGTGTGAGACTGAGCCAAGTTCAATTTTTTTTTTAAAGTCAAAATTATTTGGTCCTTTGAAGTCTCTTAGAGGGGGAGATAGTAGAAAAACGTCCATCAGGAAAATCAGTTCTGAAAGCCAAGTGGAATCAGTTGCCTGTGTGATGATCTGGTAGCCCGGGGATGCAGAGGCATCTCCAGAACGGCAGGGCAGCAGTGCTCAGTTTCTTTCAGTTTGCTGCCCTCTGCGGTTCAAGCTGTAAGTAAAAGTGGAACTTGCGTGCATGGAGTTAGAGCTTTACGTGCTTTCTCCTGTTCTCATTTTATTGGCACTCTGCCACACGAGGAGAAAGCAGAAACTTAGAAACTACATAAAAATGCACTGTTTCGAGCATTTTCTTTACAAGCAGAAGCGCAGGGGGGTTAAGCTTTCTGCTAATTGCAAGGATATTTGAAAATAAAATGGGAGCCAGCTCCCGTTCTCATTTTTATCTCCTTGACGAGCTGGGTGGAAGCGCAGCTGCTCTGATGGTGTGTTCTGGTGCCCTGCAAGAAGGGACACAGGTCTGTCAGTGTGTAGGGGGGGGCTGCTGCCATCCGGGGGGCCTTGAGGCTGACAAGGCTGATGCTCACTGCCCAAGCAGGTACTGTCAGTACGCCTGGATTTGTAGTGCCAACAGCTCCACAGTTGCAACACCATGGATCCATTTCAAGGGAGTTATTCATTTATTTTGTTTGTTTAATGTAGACGCACCCAATTGTAGCTATTTCTGTGAAAATTAAGTCATTGGTATAATACAACTGTGAAAATGTGCCATAAATACTTCAACATAATGTAACTTAGTTTGGAGAAATAGTGAAAACGCAATTGTTTAGTCTTGTCTTTCAGATTATCCAGATCTAAATTGTGGAAATTTTGTTCAGGTAAACAAAAAAACTCGTGAATATGCCAGTCATTCTCTGTAATGGGAATCAAGCTGATACAGAATGAAGTTATCTTCTGCATTGTGAATCTGTCGGTTTTGCCCTCATGCCTCCATCTCTTGGTAAAACAGAACCAGATGTTTTTTCTTACATCAGCTGTAGGCTCTACTAAGATCCCAAATCTTTTTTGGTCAGTTCATGGAGCTAATTTCAGTGGTGTTTTTCTACTGAAGGCTTTGGTATGTATAGCTGAGTTGAAACAGTTGCCAGTAGTAGTGCTGAGTTAGGGCTGTGGATGGTGGAAATACGAGGGCAAAACTCCAGAGCAGCTTTACTTTCTAACCCTGCCATGGAGCACAGCAAGTTGTTTGCCACTGACATTCACTTCCCACTCTGTTCACAGGATTAATACTTCCCTGACTTGAAAGGGAAGTGTAATTTATCTTCACATTGTGAAGATAAATCTCGAAAACACAGTTGGAGTCCAGATATTTTGTGAACAGCTCATGCATATTTGAGCAGCGAGGTGGTTCAAAAGGGTTGTTAACCTTTCAGTAGAGCGAAGTTGGCAGTCTGTTCCAGTAAAGCAACATCAAAAGCAGCAAGAAAAGTGCCGTAAGATGTTTAATCACCTGAAATGGTCAAGAGCATGGCGTTATCTCTTGCAGAAAACAGGAATAGCTGGATGTGATTGCTCTGGTGTATTGGTGACGGCTGGACTCGGGAGGAAAAGGTGTTACATACTTAATCACCAGTATCATTCTTTATGCAGGACCCTGTCGTCATCTTTGAGGATTGCTTTCTAGGTCACACCATAATTACTGTCTGTGCTCTGAGAACTACAGCTGTGGCAGACCAAATTTTACATTCAGAAATATCTTTAACAAGAGGCTTTCTCTGTTTCAGAGATCTTTAAGCCAACAGTTCACTGTAATTCTGTGCTGCGTGACAGCTTACATCAGACTGTACAAAGGAACTGGAGCTATTTAGAAAATAATTAATGCAGCCCAGTTTATGGTTGGTTAGCTATCCCACTGGGAGCTCTACTGTTTTGCGCTGTCATGTTTTCATGCTACTTGAATAAATCTGTCAATTATTTTTCTGTTCATTGAAGAATTTTCTTAATGCTATCTTCAATTGCTACTTTATCCCTTTGCTGTGAGAATTCTCAGATGAAAACAATGTATTTCACTGTGGAAAAAAATGCTTCATTACATCAAGTGGGAGATAAAGCATTACAAAATACTGCTAAAACAAATATTATGGAATGTATCATTTTTTGTTCCCTATTGTTTGACCATAGGATTTAAAATATACCAGTTCCATTGCATATGCTGAAGTGGCTTTTTGATATAGTTATGCCTGCATGATGCATCTCTTATCTCTGCTCAGCGCTTGCTTCAAGACAGCAAGATCCAGAATTAACATGCTTTGTGAGAAGACAAGGAATGACTAAAAGCAGTACTGATAAAGTAATGTCTTTATTGCTGATCAGGTGGGCACTTTCTTGCCTATGCTGAAGATTACAATCATTTAAACCATCTTCTTAACAAGGAATCTTTAGTATTAGCATTAAATGTACTTATGTAATAGAGTGATGTTTACAGAAATGGTCTAAGAGCCCTCATAGCTTTAAAACAGTAATTCTAAAATGTTTAACATCTTCCAGTCACTGGGAAGAACAGCAACAAAAAGAAAAGTATTAAAGCTACCGGTCAGTGACAGCTCTTGGACAAGAATATTCTGTCTTAAATACCATCTTCATTCTTTGATTTTACTCCATTCCTTTCCCCATACTTGTTTTGTGTTCGTGTGTGTGTGTGTGTTGTTGAAGTGACATGGCATTTCTAGCACTTGGCTCAGTGTGTGCCTTTTCCTTCCCTTTTCCTTCACAACTGCTCCAGACTGATCGCATAAACCCAGATGACATAGATTTAGAAAACGAACCCTGGTATAAATTCTTTTCAGAACTGGAGTTTGGACGTCCGGTAAGTGAGGACAGAATATTAATATTTAAACATTAGGATATTTTTTTTTTTTATAATGAGGAATTTACAAATTACCAAATTCAGCAAATATATGCCAGTAAAGTTAATATGATTTTTTAAAAAAAAGGTCAATAAAGTGATCTCACACATATAATTGGGTTTTTTTCAAGTGGCCCTTAACTTGCCAGAGTTGTGGCTTTAATAGCTTTAATACAGACTACATATTAGACACATAGTAGTGTGCAAATATTTAAGAACCACACAAATTGGATGTTAAACAGGCATGTTTGCTAGTCTCTCTAAGTCTTTTGCATTTGGCTGGATTATTTTTGAACAATCTTTCAGAGCAGAAAAACATGTCAGTTTGCATTAGGGATGCTAAGTTACAAATCACATATTTTACTTGGAGGAATGTGTCTACATTTAAATGCATGCAGCCATATACAAATCTCTTATGGCAGTAAATAGTGATATTTTTTTCCTTTTTTCCCTCTCTTATATGCATACATGCAGAATATGTATTTTGTACCTGAACATAGAGATATGGGTTTGCTTATTTTCAAGCTGGACACCTGCCTGAACAGACAGGCTTCAGTTCTGCTCCCATTTTCACAAACAGGCAGGTCCAAAAAAAGGACTCAGGCAAACAGATGCTACCTTAGTCCTACTGCAAGCATTTACGTTTAAAATTATAAACTTGGAAAGCTCCATGTGGTTGAAGCACCTGAATGTTGGCGATATCTCAGTTTGTCACCTTTAGTTGCCTAGGCACTTGCAATACTTCTGCAAAATACCACCAGCTTAATTAAATGTGAGCACCAAAAGCTGTTTGTTTGTGTTACACAAGGATAAAACAGCGACATTGTCCTTGAAGCAAGACTGAGGACTAGGTTTAGCTTCCTCCCTGCACAGTGTGTGCCTTAATGACTAGGTTGGAGATGCACCTGCTCTTGCTTTTGCACACACACCCTCTGCGGCTACATGGAGCTCAAATTTCTTCCCGTACCCTCTGACATCCTTAGGGAAGAGGATAGCGAATGCCTTCCTCCTGGAGGAATGCCTAACACGGCGGTTAGAGTACTTTCCGGATGGGAGTTCAGATCCCCTCAGAAAAAGGAGGGGGGTAAACCCAAGCATTCCCTCGGTCTGGTAAAATATTCTCATAGCTTCCCAGGATCCTGCGGAGCTCGAGGGGGGAAAAACAAAAGTCCTTGCCCCGGAGAAGGAAATCCCAAATAGGCATGGCATTTGAGCTTGAGAGGATTAGGACTGAAAACATTCCCATTCTTGCATTTCCCTGTTAGTTAGCGGTTCTCTGGAGGCCCCCCTCAGCACGCTAATTACTGACACCCCTCAGCACGCTAATTACCGACATGCTGGGCTACACGAGGAGCCCGAGGAACTTGGGGCAGGGCCCTGGAGGGCGGTGTGGGAGCCCGGTGCCTTAGGCCCTTGGGGTAGCAGCCATAGGCCAGGGTCAGAACTGCCAGCTGCTACGTCAGAGCAGAAAAGAAAGCAAACCACATACCTTTTTTGTTTGTTTGTTTTTAACTTTACTTTTTTAATCATAATATTTCAAAATATAACTCATTGGATACCACCTGAAAAAAAATTTTTTCAAATATATTTGGGTTTCATTTGTTGTCCGGTGGTCTATAATATATCATGTTTTCACTGATTACCTTTTATGTCCTTTTATCTAGCCATTCAAGCTGTTTTGTCATTCCTCCTTCTAGGTGGGCAGAAACAGTCCAGATATATATTTTTCTGATGAACTGTGTGTCAACAATACTTTACTGATAATGATAACGTGAGAATAGTATCTTCTGTAAGAGAAAATATGTTGAGATTTCCCCAGCAGAACATAACTGTGGTGCTTTACAGTCTTCTGTCTCAGTATTAAAAACTGCTAGTATTGATTCAGCCATTCCGGTTGTAAATTTTACCACCTAAAGTTACTAACATTTTATTAAGATGCTTATAATTGAAAAAATATTGCAACACATTCTTCCTTCCATTCTACCCATGTGTGTCACTCTTTGTATCTGACGTTGTCAACATTTAGTTTCTAACTGTGTCACCTTCTCCACATGTTTCATTCCTTGCTGCCATTGATTCTACTCCATTTCATCTCTACACTTCTGCTTTTATGATGCAGCCACCTAAAAAGCTTTTGGACTATGTTCGAGACACTTCTTCTGGTGTTTCCAATGAGGTAAATGAATGATTCTTGTTCAGATGATTCTCTTGGGAAGAAGGGTTGGAGTGCTCACCATTTATGTCTCAAGTTTGTTAAAATTTAGAGGTTTCATTCTGATAGCTATGAGACGTTTCTAATTCACAATCACTGTATCTTTGTCTTCATATCTTTCCAGATCACTAGTGCATTTGGAGGTTGATCTTATTGTCCTAGGAACTGTGAGTCCTTATCCCCAAAACTTCTCAGAGATTAACACTCAGAATTACACACAGCCCATTTCTCTAACTCTTCGACAAATTCCCACATCTTCAGAGTTGGGCAGGTGCATTGCACAATTAATACATCAGCACAGTAGTATTTTTTATTAAAACAGTTGACTGCAAATTCTTCGTGTCAAGTGAAAGCCTTTTGGCTAAGCTATCATTTCACCAATTAAGTATTTATGACTAAGGTAGCTAATCAGGTAAAACAGCAATTAATAATCCTGTTGCAAATTTATGACTGCAGGATTGACAGTCACTGTCATTACTCTGAACAGAATGCATCAAGATCAGGTAGTGGGCTGTCATTGCCCTGCTCTGAGTGGGAGAGATCCAGGCTTTCATTCCTTCTCCCCTCCCTCCCCATTTTTAGAGCATTAGGGCAAAAGTCAGTGATTCCTGTAACGACAGCTTTACTTCATTCATACTCATGATTCACTTTCATCTTCCATAGTCTCCAAAAATTAAGTGAAAATTGTGGCCTTGAATTGTTGACTGTTTGCAAGTTATTCTGCTTTAGGTTTGAGCTCTGTAAGTCTGGGAAAACCTCATGATTGTGAAATTTGGGCCCAGTTCTCTGAGACAATAAGTTTCTAGGCCTTCACTAATGCTTGGTAGTACTCTATTGAGGAAGACAATTTAATACTAGCATGATTACTTGAAATCTTACTGTGTTCAGTAGCTCTCGGCAAAATGACTGTTAAGTAAAACTGGGTTTTTTTCTTGGTTTAATTTACAAAGACATTTATTTTTAGACTTTAAAAATCTTTGAATATAATAAATCATATTCACAGTCTACAGTAAATTTAATACTCGGGGGGCAGGGGTATTCAAAAGAACTTGTTGATGTATTAGAACCATCGTGCAAACAAGCCTGTTGGTTTGTTTACAACTTTTGTCTACTTTTCCTAACTTCATTTTCAGTCACCATTAAAGCCTTGATGCATGAAAAAGGTGAGAATATTGGCTTAATTGTAAATGTATCTCTGGGTTTTTTTGAGTAGAACCAAATCAAAGTATTTAAGAAAGTCTGTATTTGGTAGGTTTGGGGTATTTGTATTTGGGGTGGTTGTCTCCAATATTTAATTATTTTTGTCAGGCAGCCTTTATCCATATAGGGCAGTGTTGAATATTCTGGAAGATGCCTAATTAGCTTTGGAGATTGGGGGAGATGTGTTCTGTTGGGCTGCTGGAAGCGGCTTGGAGGGATCGTGGGTCAGTAAATGCCCAAGAGGTGACAGGACAACTACAGCCAGTGGTACCCACTCTTGGCAGTAAAAACCAACCCCAGCCACTGTTTGCTTTCCCCTGTATGTCATATCAGTGTGGCTCTGCCTGTGGGTAGAGGGTATAAACTCCACATAGTCTGCATATAATAATGTATGTCTGTGATAAAAATCAGTATTATAGAATGTGCAACATGCAGTATCCTTCACACAGAAAAAACTTTAAAGGCGGCATCAAAGAAAGGGCAAAAGGGCAAGTTACGTTCAAGGTGATAAGAGTATCTTAAAGGACAGAAATCAAAAGCCATGCAGTAAGCGAGCAGTCGATTTTGGCATGACACATACTTCTTGCTGTCTTAGGCTAATCACTAACACACTATGTCTGGCTTGGGGAACCCAGTGGATAAAGAAGTTCTCTCCGGTTTGGTTTCAGTTGTGTGATTTACCCATCGCCATCCATAGGAGGCAGTGGGAACCTACAGTGCCCTGGGGATTTACATCCTGGTCTGTATAGCCCTGGAGCCGTTCCAGGTGGAAAGGAATCACTGCCTTGTGGCTGTTTGGCCAGTAGCGTGTAGCAGATGGTCTTGGTCCAGGCTCTAATGGAAGGGGTTGGCACCTGCGCGAGAAACCCCACGATGACAATTAATCAGCAATGTTTGTATTGCCTCGTGCAGCAGTTCTAACAGGGATCACCAGTGAGCCCACACTTCCTCTGCTGGTACTGGGCTGTGGGGGTAACTGGTCAACGAAGATGAGGTTGATAGTTGTGGCCACTTTTGAAATGAGACTCTTGACATTTACCAGAGCAGGCTCAGTGTGTGTTTTGTGGGTAGCGTAGGGAAGTGCACAGAGCTGAGGTTTTTGTTTCCGTGGTGCATAGAAATGTGAGGAGAACCATGGTTACGCTGGCTGTTGGTGTGAGCAGCTCCGCTGTGGGTTTCTGTGGTTGTGTTGCAGGCAGAACTCATAATAGCAGGTATTTATTGTAAAAGCATTGAAGTTGGATAGTGGTGGCAGAATTGTCATAAAGCAATTTCCTTTTTTCAGAGGATGTAAAAAACTTCAAACTAGGAACTGGGTGAAGAGTAAAGACTCAGGAATAATAGGTTATTCAGAATATATTTTTAAAGACAAATACAATGGTAATTTGTTTGGACAGAACAGGTAAATGGTAATGCACTCATCATGAGCCCCATACGCATTCCAAATGTTGAGAAATAAAATAGGGATCATTTCCTGAGTGCCAATAGCAGGTTTATTGCCTGTCTGAGAATGTCTGATGATCATCATCAGACCTCCATAACCACCTGGCTTCAAAACACAGGCTTTTATTTCATCTGCCCGTGGAAAGGCAGTTTGACTCTTTACTCCTTTCCTGGAGCAGATGGATTGGTTTTGTTTCACCTTCTAATGTTTAAGCGCACCGAGTTCATGATCTAGGTTACTGTACTTAAAATACTTTGGTCAACAATTACCTGTTTCTGTTCTTTACATTCAAATCCTCAAATCAGTTTGTATTTTAAAGCATCATGCATGGTTCATTTATCACCTAAGAACAATGCAGTGACAGGTGAGGTCAAAAGAAACCCAAAAACCACAAACCTTGAAATCTCTGTTTGTCCTGGTTTCAGCCAGGTGGTTCCACCACGACAATGTTTTACTAGGAAAATGAAACTGTAAGAAATAACTTCACATTAGTTTGCAGAAAAATAAGTTGGTTTTAGTGAATGTGGCAAACAAAAATCCGGTGCTGTGATAAGACTTGATTGTATTCCACAGTCTCATATTCTCTCCCATCATGGAAAAAAGCGTATGTGGAGCACCACTGCACTGAAAGCCCCCTGTGAAAGGGATACATCACTGTATGAGTGAGGTGAACCTCCACTGGTTGGGATACCTAACACTGGGAGAAGCTGGGTACATGATTGGTAATGTTGGTAGTTTTCTTCCAAAGGGTTATTGCTACGGCACACGTGCCCCACTGAGGCAGCCATCCTCCTGACATCACTGATGCACGCTTCCCTGTTCCTTGAGAACAGAGGCTACGTCCCACGACCTCACCTTGCTCCTCTGGGTAACAGCTTAATTCCCAGATTGTGTGAAGGTCTGTCATACACAAGCTGGAAACTGCGGATGTGTGGCTTGAGGACATGCTAATTTACAAAGAGCGAACACAATAGTAATGCCTAGCAGGTGGGCGTATTCCCATTGATACTTATTTAATGCCACTTTCTCTTTCCTGTTGTCGTGCCCACACTGTGGGTTGCATGCATGTCATTCTCTACTGTAAATGAGATGCAGATGAATAGAGGAGAGATCATGTCTCCTCTCATGTGTCTGGAGGTTGTGCTGGATGAACTGAAAATGACAGCATGACAAGTAGCCCTTTTTTTTAGCATTGCACTGAAGCAATTTTTGGAGCTTTTATTTCTAGCCTCCCCTCTTTTGACCGTAGCAGAAGTCACTGAAGCAGAGTTGTATGTCGCCAGAAGCTGAGGATCAATTTCTACAACCTGAAAATCCAGGATACAGTGCAGCAGTGGAAGGATATGAATGAGAAAAAGAGCAAACCTATTCTTTTGGTTTCCCATTCTATTATAAAACGAGATCGTTATCATACAGAACAATGTAGTGCATTACAGTAGAATCACATTTGTTGTTTGGAAGCAGTTTCAGAAGTTTGGGGCTAATTGAGCTCTGACAGGAACAATTTAACAGTATCCATCAGGTAAGAATTGCAGCAGCAGCAGCAGCAGAGAAATGCCTCAGCTTTGCCTCTAAAGGGGTGACAGTAGTAAAAAAGATACTTTAAAATCTTGCAAAGACGCATTGCTTCTAGAGCTCGTGACTCTTAGTTACAGGTATTCCCCAACTCTTGCGTTACTTCTATTCTGAACTGATGCAGACCAGCAAGTTTAAACGCACAAGTGACTAGAACAGTGATGTGAAACAATTTTCGTGGTTTCATGATTTAGTCCAATAGCCTATTTCATTGCAAAATAAATTGGAAGGAAACAGCAGTTATAACCAAAACTTTGCATTTCCTTTTTTCCTAGATATGTGCTTACTTTAAGATTCCCCCTAAAATGGCCTTGAAATAGGCCAGAAACTAAATTCTTTCAATTACAGGCCAATTCCTGTGCTGTCTCTGGGTGAAACAACAGAATTGCCATAACCCTGTTTGCCAGTCTTGCAACCGAATGTTGTTGTCAAAATTTGTTGCTTTCAAAATCTGTTGCCTTTGAAATTTCTGTTGAAATCAAGAGGAGCAAGAGCTGTGCACAAACACTACTGACAGGATACAGCACATATTCATAACGCTTAATCTAACGGAAATGCATGTTAGAGCCAGTTCTGCCACAGTGTTGTACGAGTTAAGCCAAGATTGACTTGAGAGAAGTATTGGGGACCTCGTTCTGCCGTTTCTAGGGGTCGGGTTGATGTTACTGTTTTTTGCAGAGAGCATTTTCTTTATAAATCACCTCAGATTTGGAATCTCACTTGAGGAGGGATCCTGCCTTCATGTTTATACAGCATGTTTTTCAGATCCAGACTGGAGCTTATGAACATAACAGTATTTAACAGTGAGAATAATAGTAGTAATAAGTAGTAACACAGAAGAAATACTTGAATACTTGTCCACAAATCAAAGAACTTTCTTTTCAGAAAAAAAAAAAAATTTTGAAACCCTATGCAGAGATCACCTTAAATATAGAGGACTTATTTTCTCTGGAAAGTAACTTTAAATCTGTCTATTAATATATTTTAACTGTTTACATCTCAGGTGCTCTTCTTACCAAAAGCCGCAAGGCTTTTTTACCTGATTTTTAATGTGATTTAAATTAAACTACAGTTAAAAAGTACTGAGAAAATCAGAATGATCTTAGCTCAAGTTTTAGATATTTGTTCCATACAGGTCTTAAATACTGAAGCGTACTGACAAATGAACTCTTCACTGAACAATCATATTGTCTTTATAGTGCCCCACCTGTGAAAGTAGTTTAGTTACTCTAGAGTGTCATGTAGGATATACAATCCCTATTTAGTAAATAGTAAAATCTATTTCCAAATATGGTCTCATACTTCTAAAAGTATAATGTCAGTTAACAAATCTGGGTGAAGTCCTATTCATGAACTTGCAATTCAGATCACTGGAAAAAAGACTTACCTAACAGAAAAAGCACTTGCACAGGCCATGAGTGCTGTTATTTCTGCAGTCTTTCTGTACAGAGGAAAGTCTATACAGATTTTTTCCCCGACAGAGAAAAAGTCTGGAAGGCTTCAGTAGAGAGAAAAATAGTTCCTGCAGCTTACAAATCTACGATAGTTCTATTTCCAGTCCCTCGGGTTACCTCTGAAATGACATGCCAGGAATGTGAAACAAGTTTAACTTTTGAACCACGCTGCTTTGTACCCATGAAGAAATACCCCAACGACCATGCAGTTTGTTCTAGGTTCATACCTGGTTATCAGAATCGTAGTATTACTGAATTCTGACTGAGGGCTTGAGATGTATTAAATGGTGGTTGTAAAATTAATAGTCATTTAAGATTGACTTTGTATTAATAATAAGATTATGGAGCAGTACTCCCTTCCATCTTCCAGGGTTTATGCAGTAGCTACTTCTGTAACTCCATTAGACCGACTAATGTTCAGTGGTAAGAATTTTCTTACCAGGAATACAGGGTGGTCAGCTACTAGCCACAAACATCACGGGATTTACAATTGTGATTGTAATGGGCTGCAATTGACTGTGGGATTTTGGTAACTGGAGAGGAGGAGAAGCTGTGCAGACCTCACTTGCGCATAAAGGAATTATTTTCGTGTTTTTATAGTACAAGTTCATTTCAACTGTTCCGTATCTAGTTTTGAAAAGGTTACAGAGAAGCATGACTTGGGATCATTATTTAGCAGTGCTTTAAAATAAAGAAACATTACTGAAGTGGAATAGGAAACAAAATCTAGTGATGCTTTTTAAAAACTCGATAACTATTCTCATTAAATACTGCAGTATCTATGCTGGAGTGCCCAGGATGATAATCATCATAGTCTGTTTTGATTGGGTTTGTCACAGAGTTACCAAACATAATCAAGCATGATAAGCAGAAATGGTCACCCTTTAGTCAAATACAGACATATAACAGATTCATATATTTGTTTTCACAGACTTCCTTATATCATCACTATTCAACGGACAAAGGCCTGGACAGGCCCTCTAGGTAAGAAATGCAATATATGATTTCAGTAGACACAGATTACGCAGCCTGTGGGTTTTTCTTTGTGACATGTAAACGAGTAGATGTTGCAAAGAGTCCGATTGTGACATTCACCTTGTGAGCTACTGACAAAATAGAGAGATGCATGAAGAGAGTGATCGTGTTTTGATACTGACATGTAAATTTTACTTCTCTTTTACAAGGACTTAACTCCTTCTGTTCCAAATAAGCCATGCTGTATTCTGGGTCTTCCCACTGACGTCCCTGAGCTCGCTCTCAGCCGCAGCGATCTATCATTTAACCTCGCTGCCTGCAGCCCTTCCAGTGCTATTCCGCTAAGCACACTACTTCATCCGTTCTCTGTCTTGTCTTTTTCCTGTCTTTGCGCTGATCTTCTAGTACCAAAAAGTAGTCTAGAAAGACTTGATGCATTTGTTTCAAAGCCTTCACTATGAAAATGACACGGCAATTTTGTATAAAACTTTAAAACAATCAGGTAAAGAAGAATTTCAGCTTTTCTCTGTGACATATGCTGTAAGATGTCTGAGAGTGGTGCTTCTCCCCTTTACGTGTTTTTGGGTTTTTGATACATTTGTCCTGGGTGTTGTTTAATCTATAAACCAATAATATACTGATGAGCTTCCTTCTAAAATTCCTGAATTCTGATCTTAGGATTAGACTGCTGCTAACACTGCTTATTTCTGTAGTTCTGCAAGTACTGCGAGTGACTACAGAAAACGAAGGAAGTCAGAACCTGCCGTAAGTCATCAGAGGGCACACAGCGATCAGAATGCAAACAGAGCGAGCCCGGGCCGTCCAGATGCACAAGGCCCATATACCACCCTTAGAAAGCCTTTAACTAGCTCGTCTCCTTCTTCTCCATCAAGAGCAAAAGGTAAGAGATCATGTTTGTTAGCAAAGAACACCTGATGATGTGTTTTAGAGTACACTGGTAGTAAATACAGCTGTCTGCTGTTGCTCAGTGCACTGCGCTGGGGGATTTACTGTATGAAGCAACAGCTTTGGGGCCTTTCATGAAAGGCCAGCTTGTTTATTTAAGATGAAAAGTTGGATTTGTAACAAGGATTTTTTGGTTTCAACTGCTTATTGTAACAAAAGAAAACCAACTAAAGGCTATGATTTGTACTGCAATATATAAAGCTATCAGGTTTTGTTAACTCCATTCTTGTCTTATTAGATTATTGTGATTTTTAAATTGTTTTCAGTATACACAGAAAGTAAATCAGGACAAATAAGATTATAGGATTAAAGCTATGTTTCCAGGATAGCATACCTTTCCAAGTCTATAGATGATGTCTTGGATGTTGTCAGCTGTCAGGACCTAATTTAATCAAGCAAACATTCCTAGTCCAATTTTGTAAATCCTTGAAGTATTTACTACAGCACATACAATCTAATTAGCTTCTTTTTTCAAATAACTCGCCATTCTATTACTGCCCTCCATGTCTCTCCAGAAAAGAGATAATTGAATCAGTTGTTAATTTGGGTTTGGGGTTTCAGGTGGGTTTTTTTAGCAAGACAGCAGGTTTCCGGTAAAATATATGATGAAAGTAACATACATAGTAATATGTATACAGTACGTCTCCTTCTACATTATTAATTTAATTGCTGTATTTTGTAGCTATACTAATAGGCCTATAGCTGTATTAGGGACCGTTTAAAGCAGGGGTCCTCAAACTGTTTAACCAGGGGGCCGGCGTGCAGATGAAGTGGCAGGCGTCATCTGCGGCTGCTTGGTTTCCCCCCGCAACCCCCAGCAGGGGGGGGTCTGGGGGGTCTGTAAATACCAGGGGCCGGATTGAGGACCCTGGGGGGCCGTATCCGGCCTGTGGGCCATAGTTTGAGGACCCCTGGTTTAAAGCTTTGTAAACATAAATTCCCACTGAAAAGAACACAACATCCAGGCTGCAACAGAACGTGTCAGACAAAGAAAACTAGTGAGAAATATTAAGAGTGGAGTGATGGAAAAGCAAATATATTTTAAACCCAGTGTTACAGCAGGAATTTAAAAAGCAGGTAGACTCATCCGTTGGGTGTACCAGGCCAGGCAGTGAAGAGTTGGTAAACACCATTCACCTCCATTGACCTTTGACTACACCGCTGATAATGAGCACTTACTATGACTTAAACACGTCCTGTGTTTGAAAATCCTTCCCCTAAGAACACCTAGCACAGCTAATTAACTTCAGGAAGGTGACCTAGCTGTGTCACTCCGTTCTCTCCCAGAATCATGAAACCCACTAGAATGTTAATTTTTCTTGGAATTAACCATTTTGTTAAAGAAGTAGCACGTCATAAGCTGTTGGACCAGCATGGATTTTGAACTCTGGTGTTTCAGTTTCTGATCTGCATTCAAGTTGTTTTAGAAAGCAGATTGGGCTGTTGGAAGGATGTGTCTTGAACTGAATGTTGACACTTGAACTGAACGTTGAGACCATTTTTGAAGTTCAGTGCAAGTATGAGAGACCGCAGTTCCAAATTTATCTCATAGTGACTTACAGATCTACCCTGTGTGTAAAAATGTCTTGAAACTTACTTGAAAACTCAGGCTTCGTTATGGAAGTCAGTCTAAGTGTTTCTTCCACATGCTGGTTAGGCTTAGTAAGCTGATACATCTTCCTTTACACCTGTACAGCAGTTCTCAGCCACTTTGTTCTGCCATCCATGAGGTGTAGAAACCACCACTCCCTTCAGTGATACCACTCTGGGGAAGAGCAGGCTACTTATGCTGCCCGTGAACAACTGGGAGAAATTTCCCATTTGATCATATATAAAGATCTATCTTTATCTTAATTACCTTAGAATATGCAGATGCAGTGAACTCTATGAGCATTACTCACTTTCAAAATTCTGAACGGCTTCTTTCAGAATGCACAGGTGGAAAATTCAATATTTGACTGAGGTCTAGATTTGTTGTTTGGTTTCGTCTTTAAATCCTTTGCAGCTTTTATTTGTTGTTGACCTGCTTCAAAATCAGTTTTAATGATTGTTTTCTTATATTGCTCTGGCAGGGGGGTTATGGAGGGGGTAACATCTCCATAATTCATAAGGAATTCTTTTTGATGTTCAAATTAGCATGACTACATTTTTACAGCTGGAAAATAACTTAATTATTAGCTCTGCTGCTCCAGGCTGTAGCAACCTATGTACTGACCTAAGCTGATAGATGCTTTAATTGCTGTCTCTTTTCTAGTCTTTCTAATACTTACTGATGCTAATTCCAACTTTCTGAATCTTTTTAATTTCTGGCAATGTCTCTTTTTTACCATGCTGCTCTATGGATTATAAAGGTGGGGATATTAGCAAAGTATATCCGTCCCTTTTAAGTTACTCAGTGCACAACCACAACACCTCAAATGAATTAGATTACTGTAGCACTTACAGACAGCATTTAGCTGTTCCGAACGATTCAAGAAGGGCAATCAGCTACAAGAATGGCTGGCAGATGACTCGTCAAAATGCAGAAGTCTGGAGCAGCACAGAAGAATCTGCTTCTCCAAAGAGAAAATCTCGTAGCTGTGATGATCTGTTAACAGATGATCGTGATGGCTTTCCCGATGCACAGGCCAAGTCGGAAAGTATGGGCTCTCTGTTGTGTGAGGAGGACTCCAAAGAAGTGTGCTCAATGAACTGGGCCTCCCCGTATGTTGAGGGCCGTGGTAGCAGTAGGTCAAGAGTTCGTCACAGATCCGCACACGATGCCCCCGGTTTCCTAAAAATGTACAAAAAGATGCACCGCATCAATCGCAAGGACTTGATGAATTCTGAGGTGATTTGTTCTGTGAAGTCCAGAATACTGCAGTATGAAAAAGAACAGCACAAGGGTATTCTTCAAGGCTGGAGAGAGTCTTCTACTGAAGAGGTGCCCAGAGACATGGTGCCAACCAGAATATCTGAATTTGAAAAATTAATTCAGAAGTCAAAATCCATGCCGAATCTAGGTGATGAAATGTTGTCAACTGTTACGCTAGAGCCTCCTAAAAATGGCTTATGTACAAAGAGGCGATTTTCTATTGAGTCCTTGCTGGAAGAAGAAAGTCAAGGCAGACATCCCTCTCAGGTACAACGGAGCTACAAGTCGAAAACCCTGGTGCCAATTCATATTGAAGTGACCAGTGATGAGCCACCACGTTCGCATATGGATTTTTCAGACAGCGATCAAGACGGAGTGGTTTCTGACCTCAGTGACTTTATCCAGATAGAGGGTTCATCCTTTTGTAGTGAAAGTGACTTTGACCACTTTTCCTTCACATCATCTGAAAGCTTCTATGGATCAGGCCATCACCACCACCACCACCACCATCATCACAGGCATCTTATCAGCTCCTGCAAAGGGCGATGCCCAGCATCCTATACCCGCTTCACCACCATGCTAAAACATGAAAGGGCTAAACAAGAAACCACCGAAGATCCAAGGAGGCAGGAAGCAGAATCTGGCCTTTCTAAGATAGCATTCCTAGTCAGTCCAGTGCCTTTCCGGAGGAAAAAAAGTGCAGCTCCTAAAAAACAAACTGAAAAGAAAAAATGCAAGTCATCTGTATTTGAAGCACTAGATTCAGCACTTAAAGATATCTGCGACCAAATTAAAGCTGAAAAAAGAAGGGGAAGCTTGCCCGACAACAGCATATTACACAGACTTATTACTGAGCTGCTTCCAGACATTCCAGAAAGGAATTCATCTCTTAAAGCTCTGAAAAAGAGTCCCATGCACCAGCCTTTGCATCCACTGCCTCAAGATGGTGCTATCCATTGCCCCCTGTACCAGAACGATTGTGGAAGATTACCTCTTAGTGCCTCTTTTCCAGACATGGACGTGACTAACAACAATGATAGTGCACTGTGTTTCCAAGGTGGATTAACTTTCTTCCTCTGTCCTTGTGATTTAACTCATCCGACCTGACTCCCCGTGTTTCCCACCCTTTCTCATTCCACTTCTATTTGCGTTGTCTGTAAGAGGCTTTCATCCCACGGAATTCTTAATGAAGGATGTCGTTTATGTAGGTGATAAGGATAGACAAATTTGCGGTCTATTCACAAAATACAGTAATCTGGACAACTAGAGTAATGTATTTTATCTAATAGGTCATTAGTGCTATAAATTACAATGGTGGTGTTAATTTCAGCAACATGGGGGGTTTTCCCCAAGAAAAAAGACTACAGAAAGTGAATGCATGCATCATCAGATGCTGGTCAAACAGAAAACACTAAAGATGATGTCCTTCCTTTATTATTAAAAAAAAAAAAAATCTCCACCTAAAATGTGTTGCACTGTATAGTTTTGTTACATGTAAGTGATAAAAATGTGGTTAATCCTGCCAGTATCATATAAAGTTGATTCTGTTTTCATATGAAAATGCACTAATTCCACTGCTCTATATTACTTTTTGTGAATAGACCTTAAGGTCATTTTAGGAAGTTTCCATTTCCACTGTTCAAACAATAGAACTTCCAATTTCTGTGGCAGCAAAACTAGTCCCTCTCATAGAATTTTAATATATCTCTGAACTTTTTAGAAATTTCCTGTCCTCTTAGAAGGGAAATTCTCAATAATCAAAACTTGAATGAAATTTTCAGGATAAGTATAACTTTAAAAAGTCCATCTGGACAGGGATCTGGTTTTAAATTCACTACTTTGAGTTGTTCATTGCTCTGCTGCTTTTTTTCTCAAAAAAAAATTGAGCTAAAAATGTTTTTGAAGTTTAAGCCTTGCAATATTAAAGGAAGCAAACTAGATTCACAGCAGGAGTGCACTAAGGTGTATCCCAGATTATTTTAATTAATGCTTTTGGCAAGTCTGTAATTTCTTTCTCTTCTTAAATGGTCACACTTCTGTGTTAAAGAATTCTGCTTCTAGACATACAGTCCTCTGTGACAGAGCATCTCTGAGAATTTAATGACATTACATACAAAGCTATTCTTGAAATCACAAAAGGATGTAAGAGAGAATGCCTTTAATATGTCAATTATGCAATATTTGATCAGCCCTCTTTCACTTACCTTTAATCTCGCATTTCTATAACTTTTGCAAGTACCACACTAGTAATTTGTATTTCGAGAGAAATCAGAATTGAAGTTGTTCCCATCTTTTATTAACTAGATAAAACAGATGTATTGAGAACAGGGAATTTAGTCGAAAAAAAGAGCTATAAAAGCAGTTCAGAATTGAATTGGTCATACTTGAGGCGTGAGTGTGATTAGCCTGGCAGGCAGTACTACATGGTGAGACTGAAGTATTGGAAATTGCGCTGGTCACGTATCACAGTTGAGAAATGAGAATTTTCCAGTCCTCAAAAATAAGGAAATGCACAGTGCAGAGTAAAAACAGATTCCTAATAGCTCTGCAGCTATGAAGGAGCCTGGCATGAGGAAGGTGGTACACTCTGTCAACGTTAATATCTCTAAAGTAGCGTGGAGAATGAGTACAGCGGAATATTCCATTGACTTCCATTAGCACCAGTCATGGCTGAGCTCTACTTCTAATCAAGTTTCATGTTTTGTTGGATCTCTGTGTGCCTCTTCCAGCCACCACCCACACGGAGACTTCAAGGTCATAGCAAAGACCACTGAAAGCTACTAACATTGACTCCGTAAGGACCTGTATAGAGATAAAGGGAATTGTTCTTCCTGAAGCCTCTGCATTTTCACTCCTTCCCTCCCCTGTCCGGCTCTTTCTACTAGAGTGTAAAGAAAAAAAATGATAGATGTCTGTGGAGGCGTTTATCTTTGGGTTTATGCAGTAAGCACAGATCCGCATTCACAGACCTATCAGGGAGGCTGTCGGGAACTGGTACTGTGACATACTTCTTGGTGATGACATACTTGCAACCAATGATATAAATAATACAAGTATCTTGGGGTTTGCCTCCACTTTTTTTTAATTAATAGCCCCAAAGTTTTTGTGGCTTAGCCAGCGGCCCGCGGGAGACCATTTACATCTTTCTTCTGTAAGACCCCAGCCTAAAGGATTGGATGCTTTCAGTTCATTTTTTTTCTACTTGTACTCCTTTAGAAATGTATGGGTTTGGTGACAACAGATTGTGTGAACGAAGTCAAAGGAAGACAAACATTGGTCATATGTCTCCACTAGCAGGTATCGCTGTGGCAGCAGGAGAGTAAAACAGTAAATCTGAGTAGTCGAGAGGCAGCCCAGTTCATCCTCTGGTCTAAAATAATTCCATTACATTTTCATTTCAAATCAGCAACTCGCAGAGCTATAAAGAGTGTAAGATTTTGATTTTATTTTTATTAAAACTGAAAAAATGTATTCACCATCCTATACTATACCATTCTGGAACAAACAACAGTAAACTGTGCTTTAGAGAAAATCTGCCACATAGATTGGTGACTAATAATTTGTACTCCAATACAGAGTTGTTTTTATGGAATAACATACTTTTAAATTCCTTTGTGCTGCCTAACACGTGCCCCTGGTAAAGTAGAAATGCATCATAGATCACTGAGGAGGAAACAATTTTTTTCCACTGCTTTCTCATCGAAGCATGCTTTAACCATGTTTTGTGCATCTAATTATGTTTGTTGACATTCTGAAACAGTTCCATGCGAGCTGACTGAAGTCCCAGTACTGCTGTCATGTCTTCAGTGTGGCCCAGTAGGGGTGCAGCCCTTCCTACAGCGAGGTGCAATTTTGCCCTCTCGATCCTATATCGTACATTATTCTGCTGTGGATCAGAGGACAGCCTTTGCTTGAGAGTTATTATCTCTTTTTTTTCTTTAAAGGTGCACTTTAGCCATCATGTCTATTAAAGGTAAAACAATAGATTTCAGTGTCTCCTCACCCCCCCTAAATGAAAGCAAGCAGCATCACAGATTTGAATGGTGGTGTTTAATTTACCGTAGTTTCACATAATTTCTGTTTTCAGTAGACCAGGAGCCTCCTGGAAGCTATTCTTCTGCTTTCACTGGTGTGGGACGATGTACTCCAAGGGATAGAAGAGGAATCACAGACAAAGAGGTAGCAAAACAACAATAAATAATGCAGAAATATCCATATGGAAAATGGGTAACATATCTGAGATGAGATTTTTGTTGGCTTTAAGACACTGTAATGATACAGACCAAAGGAACAGTTACTTATATCATTAGATGGAACAGCATCCTTCTTTTTCATTAAGGAGAATGGTACTTCAAGAAATTAAAAGATTATCAAGCTTTGTGACACAAACTGCGTCTTCTATTTATGTTTAAATAGATATGGCCATAAATTTACTAGTCATTGATAAGCTCTGTCAAAGTTGACCGGAGTGGGTGTTCGGAGAAGAGAAGAATAGCTGACATGGCCGGGGAAAGGTTCTTTTGAGCGTTACACAAAAAAAATGGCTCAGTAATTTTAAAACGGATAGAAAGAATATTTGTATTTCACCATTATTTTTGTTTTGAAAAAGCAAAACCACTTCTGTTAATGCATTAGACAAAACCCCTTATCTTAAGAGTGATCTCTGATTTCTGTAAGAGTTGGTGATTGCTTATATTAATGCTTTGGAAGAGGAAATGGAAGTAGGCATACAACCTTTAAAGGAACACTAAGACCGCTGAAAACTGTACACACAAAAAGCGGAGTATATCATTCAGGATCTTAAGAATATTTCTAAATCTAGAATAATAAAAGCTCTCCAAACAGGCTTCAGGGATTTTATTCAATCATAAAGTACAACCAACATCTACAGACCATAGATTATTAACATTTTCCATGGATTTTTATTTAAGTATTGCACAAAATAATGACGGCATAAGAGAGTACTGTATTTTAATTGCTAATATTTCAGTTTTTGCTCTGGACCACCTACCTTGTTAAATGGTGGTACAGGTTAAAACTGGTTACAGGATCTGAATTGAGATCCACTTACACCCCACTGACATGGTTATATTGCTGCAATTTCATTGAGAGTCAGATTTCAACTAAAGACTCCTCATTACAAAACGGAGGTTAAAAACGTTCCAGGAGTCATATTGTGTGTTCCTTTTAAAGGATTTTGTGACATTAAAAGTCATCTTTCAATTTTGAAAATATGTAAAACACACTACCAGCTATTCTTAATTAAGATTGCTGTAATTTAAAAAGATGAAAGAAGGCTTTTCTGTTTCTGGGATGTTTCGTACATTTCAAAGTATTTTGTATTTAATCAGCTCTGGTGTTCTTTTAATGTTCTTAATAACCCTTCTTACAGTATTTGCTTTAGTAGTTACAGCACCAGCTGTACCAAAACCAGGAAAGAGTAAAAAGGCTTAGCTACCATTATATATATATATATATATACACACACATATACACACACGAATATCCCCTCCCATCTAAAAGACTATTTTTAACAACAGCAGGGAACAGAAAAATGCTTTAAAATTTTAAAATTTAGGCTATCTTATTTGAAGGTGACCTGTAATGGAAAATTGTATGACTATTACAAAATGCAAGTTGACAGGATCCCTGTAATAACTTTGGGGACTTCTTCATTATAGCAGAGACAATGCTGTAGGTATGCTAAATTCGCTAGCTTTTAGATGACAAGAAGGGAGAGAACCCAGTCGAGAGCATCTGGCCTGGAAGAAAGGTGAAATGCTAAACTTACAAGTATCCCTTTGTATTCGTCTTATAAAAAAGATGTGCACCCTTACATCATTACAAATAGTATCTCTCAGAAATGGCATAATCAGCTCATCATCAGTCACTAGCGTATCCTGGTGGGAGATATTTTAAAAATGCAGCAGTCTCATCTGTGCCAGTACTTGCAGAGAAAAACTAAATCACTTTTCCAAATACCCTCACATAATACTGCTAATGACTTCTCGCACCTTCCTCTGAAGTATCTAGTGCTGGTTACCTGTCAGAGGCAGACACTAGATGAGTGAGGCTCTTGGGTCGGATCACAGCTCGTGTTTTCAGGACAGCTTTGAGAACAATGTAAGTGTCAACCACACAGGTGAGGAGAGGTAGGGTTTGTTTTAACAGTTTTATTTTTGAGACAATGTTGAGCTTACAGATACTCGGTGGTAGAACTTGATAACTATGTGAAAGGAATTATATGATCTGATTGCCTGTGATAGCAAGAGAGCTGCACAAATGACTCGGGAGATCACTTCCGGTACTGTGTTTCTCAGACTTTCTTAAAACTATGAACATGATTATAGAAATTTAAAATATTCCTAACCTTTTCCAGCTGTCAGAGTAATTTTTCATATACATATAAAATGTGATGCAGTGTTTGCAGTTGAAATTTGCCTGAAGAGAACAAATTTAACAGGAGAGGCATCTAATCTCTAACAGGACTAGAGAATTCTAAGCATGTGAATTTCCATTGTACCTGCAGATCTAGTTGCCTACAAGTCCCATTGGCATTTAGTTAACTTTTTTTTTTTTACTTTTGTAGTTCTCTTAAACATAAAATTGCAGAGCAGTCTGTATTAAAATTTAGCTGCTATTTCTATTTTTAAAATAATAAGGCCCAAACGCCTAACTGCTGTAGAAAAGGAAGTTGTATATTTAATTGCCTGTTACTGCAAGAACCACTGTAAGGCACACAACCTTTTCTTTTTGGGTCTCGGGTCACCTTTTTAAGGCTGAAACGTGTTTCCCATGTAGTAATACTACCTGAATGTATTAATCACTTTGCCTACTTTTCAGAAACTGCCAGCTAAAGCCGTATATGACTTTAAAGCTCAGACTTCTAAGTAAGTACTAACTTTTGTTCATTTAAGCATTCATGATTCAAGAAAACTCTAGCACTTGTGGCAACTAACTGCTGTTCTAGCCAGTTTCAACAGCAAATGCTGAGGAAGCAGACGACCCTGCTGGCTGTCAGGTAGTCTGTGCATCAGCAAACTGTGTGAGAAGTTGCTTTGTAATATAAATGTCCTAAATCACCACATTCACCATTGTATTTGTTTGAACACCCTGAGGGCGACCCACTGAATGCTCTTTGTCATGAATTTTATTTAGGTTACACAAGGTACAGTGCTTAAAACACTGCCACAGATAGTGTGCTTATCGAAATTCTGTATAATGCTTCATCATCTTTCAGTCTGTCTTAACATACACAGGCTCTCTGCAGGAGTGACATGTCCCATACCAAGGCAAACCGCAGTGGTCTATAAGAAAAATAAAATCAGGAAACACTGCGTTAGGATATGAGAAAGTCGAAGTAGAGTGCCTGCATTTCATTCCTGCTGCTGCTTTGATGATCCAGGGCACGTAAATGATCTTTAGATATAGCCAGACATCGACACTAGAATTAAATTAGCTGTGTCTGATAGAAAACTCAGCCTGAATTATCAGAGCAGCAGATTAGCTCTGGAAAAAAACAAGTGGATGATACAGTAAAGGACTCCCAGGCCAGGATCTGAAAATATTCTTAATGATTTGGATAATTCCCTTTTTTGTATCCAACATTAAGCATATCACAGGCCCTGCATATCAGAAATGGTGAGAACATAATCCTGTGTTCTTCGTGCCTCTGAACAGCTGCCTTGAAAGAAAAATGCATAGAGCAGAAGCACGCCAAGCTATGCTGCTGCATAAAGGTAGTTACAGGCCATCGAGATGTGGAATATATTTCTATAGTTTTCCCTACTGGTTTCATAAGGAACAGCAAATATCCTTCAGCTGCCTGTCGTAAGAGCATAAACAGGCGATCCAAAAGACATCAGACTTGCATGCAGACCCTGTGCTAAGTGCTCTGGTAAT
Organism: Falco naumanni; assembly: GCF_017639655.2. Classification (NCBI taxonomy): domain Eukaryota; kingdom Metazoa; phylum Chordata; class Aves; order Falconiformes; family Falconidae; genus Falco; species Falco naumanni. The sequence goes on along the minus strand of NC_054054.1, from coordinate 5,051,074 downwards.
AACTAGCAATACAAACAGGCCTCTATACCTTAAAGCTAGTACCTGCAATTCGTGAATGGGAATCATTTCATTTTATATGGTGTAATCAACTGGTAAATGTTCCACAGCTGTGACACTTTTTCTTCATACTTTTAAGTTGTTACATTCTGTTTCAGTTCTGAACTATAAAGATCTCTGAGACAATGCAGGTGTAAGACTTAAATGTAAAGCTGTAAATATCTGATCTAAATAAATTTGTTACAGAGAGCTGTCCTTTAAGAAAGGAGATACTGTCTATATCCTCAGGAAAATTGATCAAAACTGGTATGAGGGTGAGCATCATGGAAGAGTTGGAATATTCCCAATTTCTTATGTTGAGGTTTGTTCTCTGTTTTGATTCCTTGAATTACTTTGGGTAATAGGGCCACAAACTCATGAAAATGATGAAAGTCTGTGTTTTCTTTTTCCTTAGAAACTTTCTCCCCCGGAAAAAGCACAGCCTGCCAGGCCACCTCCCCCTGTACAGATTGGAGAGATTGGAGAAGCTATTGCCAAATACAATTTCAGTGCAGACACAAATGTGGAGTTATCGCTTAGAAAGGTACAGTTTAGAACTATCGTTGTCAAAATACCATTACAGTGTCTACTGCCACGCAGAATTAATGTATAACTAAATACTGTGCTGTGGTGCACTCTGCATTCGGTATTTGCTATGCACAAAGCAATGTCATGGAAGGAAACCACTACTGTAATGGGTTACTGGGTTACGGTCTGGCACAGCTACCTGCTGTGAAAATAGTTTAAATACGTTGTGCATGTAAACTGAATTGTGGTAGATAAGCACATGAGAGATATGCAAATATCTGCTGAGTGCCCACCTAAATTTCTAGTTTTCACTTCAATTATCCATTCCTTCTTTTAATAATTATTTCTTGCTGTCACAGTTATCATGATAAGGGTTTTAATATAGAAGAAATAGAAAAATACATTATCCACTGGAAAGTTCTGCCTCTTAATTCTTAAAAAAAAAAAAAAAAAAAAAGAGTTCATAGAATTTATTCAGTGGTTTGTCTTTCTTTTGAAATAAAATTCAGGATAGAGGTTTTTGATGCTGACCTAGAGCCCAGTCCAGCATCACTGAAGATAATGGGTGTTTTTCCACTCATTTGAGATCAGCAAATATTCAGAGAGATCTAAATAAAAAATCAGGAATAGGAACTTAGAGAGCTAGGGGTGGGGGGCAGTTTCGCGATTTATTTCTTTTTAAAATTCTCTTTTGTGCTTATTGTGGTGGTCATAATCTTGACAGCCCGGTTTTGATTTGTTTTTAAACGATAACTTGCACGTTGCAACTTGTTCTTTTTTTCCATCATGCTAAAGATAATTTTAGGGTATTCCACAAATCTGCTACAGAAACCCAAGAGAACACAAAACTAATGGGGAAGGATTTGAGACATAAGGACATATGGTAAAAAGCACATCATGTAAAACAAAGAAGGGAGTAGCTCATGAAGTTTCACTAAAGGGAAGATTTTGAATAGAAAGTTGGTATTTCCCATTTCAGTTGCTAAGCTCTCTAAAACCAGTGAGTGACCAACTGTCCATCTTTTCTTACACAGGAAAAACGCATCTTTCCCATTAACTTCTCTTCCAATTTTTTACCTCCACTTATTCCAGTTTTACTTACAACAAAGCACTTGCTTGGATTTCATTGTTTAACTTTTATCACTTTTAAGGAAAAATGTTCATAGCACTCACTGTTGCATATTACAGTTAACATGTTAGCTTGTAGCTTGGCCAATTATCAAAACAGATTATGTTCCTTAGAAAAGTTTAAATATTAATCTCCCACCCAAGAGTGGGAGACAACATGAGATTCCCCTCTGACCAGCGGTCCATTTTGCTGGAATGGTAGTTGTATGCATGTTTATTATAAAGAGGAAAAACAATGCAGAGATGGAGATGATGCTCAAGACTGATGGGATACAGCACTGCTGGGAAAATAATTCTGGGCATGTCCCGGGTCTGGCCGAGCCCCACAGCAGCCCTCAGTGCTGTGCTGGTGGCTAGAAAGGCGGTGACAACACAGCAGCGTTGCGATGCCGCTGAGCAGCGCTGGCACAGCATCACGGCTCTCTCCAACCTGCCCCCGCCTCACCTGTAGGCTGGGGGTGGGCAAGGTCTTGGCAGGGGACACAGCCAGGGCAGCTGACCCAGACTGACCGATGGCATGTTCCATACCGTATGGCATCTGCTCAGGTAGAGAAGCTGAGAGAAAGGAGAAGGAAGGGGGGGGTGGGGGCATTTGTTACGGTGTTTATTTTCTGGAGTAACCACTATGCATATGGAAGCCCTGCTTCCTGGGAATTGGCCAGACATTGCCTGCTGATGGGAAGTAGAGAATAACATCTCTTGGTTTCTTTCGCTTTCACATGCGCTTTTGGCTATTGCTTCATTAAACTGCCCGTGTCTTGACCCATCTTATTTTCTCCCCCTGTTCTGCTGAGGAGGGAGGTGATAGAGTGGCATGGCGGACACCTGGCATCCAGCCAAGGTCAACCCCCCACAATGTGTTAAAATACTATCTGCTGTTCAAAAAAGTAATTTACAATGTATTTGCTGATAACTCGTTTTCATAATGCATTTCAGGGAGACAGAGTAATTCTCCTTAAGCGAGTTGATCAAAACTGGTATGAAGGTAAAATACCAGGAACCAACAGACAAGGCATCTTCCCTGTTTCCTATGTAGAAGTCATCAAAAAGAACGCATCAAAAAGTGTTGATGACTACCCTGATCCTCCAATACCCCAAAGCTATTCTAGTGACAGAATACACCATTTAAGTTCAACAAAGGTAAGGATATTTTTTTTTCTTTGCTGTCAGCCCTAGAGTGGGTTTAGGGGTTGGTTGGTTGTTGGTTTTTTTGTAACATAAAGTGATACCTATTTTTTGCATTAAATACACTACATTTTCTTTTCTGCATAGGTGTAATTGCATTATTGGTATTAAAGTATTTTAATAGCTGAGTACTCTTTTCCTCATTCGCTATCACATTATTGAGCTGTCAGGCAAAATGTGGGCAGAAAAATCAAGACAGCAGAACAAAATATAATTGGGAGCCTTAGACAGAACGTAAGCATTAATGATACGTCTAGCAGCCTTTTCACAGTGCGCTGTGAAGATGCTCCCGTGACACAGCTGTCCTAAAAGCCTGCAGTCCTGTAAGCACACAAAAAGCAGGAGGGCAGTCTGCGTGGGGCCACAGCTTGCCCAGACCAGCTCCGTGCCTTTCAAAGTAAAGGCGAACAGCCGTCGGTGCTGTACTGTCCCTTCACCCTTTTGCTGTTCACCCTCTAGAAGTTGGTACAACGGAGGTTCTTTGGAGCGGTACAACAGTGACAGTATTGTTTCATTTAGCAGTGAGGCAGATGTCATCACACTGGCAATGAACTTGGATTCAGACCTTTATAGTTGTAATTTTTCACACCAAATGTCCGTCACAGGTTCTGAATTCTTTTCCTTCCTAATCTATGTAACCATCACACATCATACTACAGGATGTTGCAAAAAGATTCCTGTATTCCAATTTACCATCCACTTGTGAGATTTCATAATCACCTCTGCAGGGAACATAACCTCTTTGGCAGTAATGGAAACTAAGAAAGTTTCTACATACAAACTGTGATTAGCATTACTGTATTATCAATGATTTTGAACATTCAGGATGGAAACTTTTCTAAATCATCCTCTTTAGCTTTGGTGTTTCTCTCTTCAGCGTGGGTGGTGGGCCTGTGTGTGTAGTTACAAACTTCTTACCCTGCTATTAATCTCTTACTTGTTTTTTTAGTTGTTTTTTCTCCTTCTTTCATATACTTGCATATTGGTGCTCATTTACATGCTTCAGCTTTGAGATAAGTTCCACGTTTACTTGAAGCTTTGGGAAGAGCTCCCAAAAGATACCATTTTTAGAGAACAGTGGTCTCTGGAAATACTACTTATGAGTAAACAATAGGAGCTGGCTTTGGACAGTTGCTAGAACAGGTCTTGTCTGGTTTTCCAGAACATGTCACAACAGAGAACGAGCTCCTCTCTCTTCCATTCCAACAAAACTGTTGAATTGAAGTAGCATCAAATTCTGTAGCTGCAGACAGATGTTCATCGGCTAGGGACCCTTATTATTACAGGAATCCAGAGGTTCCTGAGGGCCCGTCAGCAGCATGAGGCAGCTTAGGGCTGCATTACGGAGCTGTCTCTGTTTGGAGATGCCTCGCTCCCAGTTTTCTGTGGAACAGGCTTGTCTCTAAGGCAGCCTGCAGCTAAAGCTGCTGTTTGTGTAACCCCTGTAACCCTCCTGAGCATAGGTGATGCTTTAGAGCATTTACATTCAGATGACAAATCTGTCCTGCCACTATTAAGTTCGATATTACTAAATCAGTTACGTAGGGAAGAAAATTTGAAGAAGCCGCCTTTGTAACAGAGGAAACTTCTGCAATCATCTAGGTTCTAGCATAAGTCAATAAAAAAAAAAATCCAAAAAAAAGAAGAAGAAGAAAAAAGCCTCTACTGACACTTTTACAGAGACACGTCGTTTCTGAGTTCAGCTGTATTCAGAAATGGCAATACCGTGTAAGAACACATCTTGTTCCTGACTGCCTAGAAGGGCTTTAGCAGTCCTGAAGATGTTCTGGAGTTTACCACAATCACTGAATCCACTTTTCCTATTCCTCTGGAGTTTTTAGCATATATCACTCCCTGCTGCTACAGCAATTGCATTAAACTTCTCTGGCCTAATGGCAATAAAAATAAATATGCAATACAAGTCAGGAGCAAGCTTTGCTCTCCTTAACTTGGTCTAGACCATCTCTAGCTCTAGCGCAGCCTGTAGCCATGGAAAAGTAAAAACGGTGATGTCTTCTCAGCAGTTTTATTTACCTTAAAACCACAGGTTAGAGAGCCTTGTTCAAAAGAAAGGGTGACGGGAAGAGACAGAGTATTGCTTGTAACAGCCTAGCTCTGTTTCAGCGAACTGCATTGTATTGGTCTATACTATTTACTTTGGTACACAAAACTCTGTAAGTAAGGTTTGTCTAACCATAAAATAAAGCTATTTGCGTCAAGAAAACACAAACAGAAGGTAAGTAAATTAACCTTCCTATTCAGTGACATTAATTTAGTCTTTTGAAATTATTTTCCTATTCTAAAGTAATACTTAAAAGTTTAAAGTAGTCCAGATAATTTAAGAGATGTACATCTAAATAGTCTGGATAATGCTAACAATGAGATCAAAATATTTTTCACTCAATTTTAATGTTGAGGATTAATAGTAACAAAAATGCATTTTCAGTATTTACTGAAGCAATGGATATCTACTGATGCTGTGTACGTATGACTCACCAGTCTCTCATTCTTACAAAAGGACGTTTCTTTTACCAGAAGGATACTTCAATCAATGTTATGTAATGGTACTCAAAATATACTGCTGCATACTGTGCTGTCATTACTTGAAAAGCATTGTTGATGCCTACATTCAATTAGAATTGAACGTACCTTTCACAAATATTGACGTGATTTTGAACTAATAGGGTTACTTTTGGGGGAAAAAAAAAAAGCATTCTGTAGCTGCTCATGCCTTAATAAAAGTATGCAATATATGAAAGATGTTTCTTAAACTAAGAAAAAGTAGAAGTATTAACAGTAGGATAATTAGAAATTACTTCAGTTGTTATAGTTTAAAAGAAATACTTAATGACACCTGAAGTGTACTTCTGAAAATGTTATTCTCAAAATAACAGTAGTGGTTCGGGGAAAATTACATTAATATTAATTGTATGATTTAATAACCTGTGACAGGCTCACTAACAGAGCACCATAAGTAACATAACTTTAGCAGATCAAATGCAGGTCAAATTCATGAATGTAATGATTCAGAGCTGTCTCCATGTTTGACATTTAAGCCCCAGGCCAGAACCCGATACGGTTTCATTTTTCAGATGTCTTTCCTGCTGCTCTGATTCACGTAGTAATGATTTCAGACACCCGTGCTCGCTGAAATGATACTCTATAATCCAGACGATGGCACAGACATTTTTCTTTTCTAATCATATCTTACTTCTTTGTCATGCTTATTTATTTATGTAAATTCCCGTGTTTTTCTTATTTTTGAAGTTGCCTTCCCAAGCACTGTCCCCACTTCCCAGACACCTTTCCTCCTCTTGGTCATACATTGATCAAAAGATTCTCCAGGCTGACACTAGTGACTGGTTTTCAAGGACTGTTGGTTTTTCACCTTCAAGCATGTGTATCTTACCTGCTCTGCCGCTTCCAGACAGTTTTCTTTGTGACTTAGAAGAACTCAATTCTTTGGCATTAACAACATCCCAGACTGTAGCAGTCTCCCCAGGTAATAACATTCACCAAGTTAAGGAGGAGCACTTTATTCCAAATACAAAGGTTTCTCTCAGCTCTCCTACAGCTCTTCCTCTGTCCTTTCTTGCATCTACCTCTGTCCCATCTTCAGCCAGCCCATCTCATGACATAGCGTATAAGCATACCAACAACAATACTAAACCAGGAAGAGGTAAAGATTTGAGAGGTATCCTTGACTCTTCGATTACTGAACTACCTAGAGACTTGTCAGATCCTACAAGAGAAAGTGAACGTGTGGGCACCATCTGTAACGTCCCTTCGCCGCAGGAAGGTGGCTCAGTCTCCAGGGCGCTAGCTGCAACTGCTGAAAACCGAGAGGAAATCCATACCGCAGATCTGTCAGTTAATAGAGGGGGTCAGTCAAAGCCTCGAGAATCAGCTTTCTACAGAGGAGCAGCACAAGACACAACAGAAGAACTGACAAGACTCTATATAGAGGAGGATCTGGAACATGACAATTTAGAAATCCCAATAGCAAGTGGAGGAGACTCCATGGTATGCTATGAAGGATACACTTCACCGAATGGTGATAAGGTATTTTGATTTCTGGAAAACCTGGCTTCTGTGTTCAGGTAGCTTACTCAGTATAATTATTCTCTGCCTTTCCTTGTATTTACATGTTTGTATTTTGCACAGGCACGGTTTTATACTATTGCAGTCGATAAAAAGATTTTCCCCCTCTCAGAAGCAGGCATATACACACCACTAAGTTCTGTGGTGTATCGGTTCTGCTGGTCCTTTCCCTTCTGTCCTTGTTAGCTGCCGTCAAGCTTGTGACGCAGAAAGGCAGTGAACTCTTTGCTTCACTGGCCCATCGCTTGCCACCCTTTTGTGCCAGAGGCCCCAGCAAGCAAATGCTGTAAGCAGCCTTCAGAGGAAGGGACATGCCTCCCGCCGGCACTCGGCGGTTTGTACTTCACATGTGTCACTTCACCAGCTGATATATTTATAGTAGACTCTGTTACGCGAATGTGACTAATAATAACAGATCAGATTATGTTTGGCAGTTAAACAAATGCTTCCCCTAAAGCCCTCCCCAGTTCCTCGTTGGGACAGTACAACGCTGAACTATCCCAAATGTGTGCAGCCATTAAATGCCACAGTATTGCTACACAGTTCGTGGGGCTTCTGGGCAGTTTTAGGTTCTGGTCTGTCTAGCACTTATTTCAAGAGTATGTTCAAGCAGTTGCTTTGGCTGACACACGCAAACATGTAGATCAGATACTTAGGACAATATGTTTTAGGCCAAGTGTGAAGCTATTTAATTAGAAGGATTTTGTAGGCTGCATCTACCCTTACTTAACCTGAAAAACACAGGAGAAAACCATAAGGATAGAGGTGAAATCCACATGGATTTCACAGCCACGAATTGACAACTTGTTTTGATTCCTGAGGGAAGATTTTTCTTCCAGAAAAGTAGACTGACTAATAATAAAAGCAGCATCACATTTCTCACTGTTCAGGTTAGTTACCTAACTCCTTGTCGAGCATTTTACAGCCTTCACAGCTGGTTTTATAGCATGATTGCTTCCCATTTTTCTTAAACATTTAAGCCAGCTCTGCCTTCTGTGGGAACATCAGAAGACTCTGATCCTCCTTTCTGCATTTCTTCTGATCGTCCATTTCCCTCTGCCAAGGCACCAGCTTCTCACTGTGTTCCTACAACATCCCCGTCCACTGCTTCCCTCTCACCTCCTCTCCTTTCTAAACCCTTACGTCAGCAGGAGAAAGACTGCCCACAGGTAAAGGTGACTGCACCTCTCTAGTATGGATTGTTGCAAATCTCCATGTATATTAAATAACTGCAAGGCTAATGCTGAGTTTGGTATTTTCAGATGTATTGTTTCATTTACTAATATTAAATAACATAGCACATGGAGTATTGAGATAGGCCTTCTTCAAATGAAACACAAGGTAAAACTATAACCATTAATGATAAAGTGAAACAGCCTAAGGAGATACCAGTGACAGGAAAGCGGAAAGTCTTCAACTCAGTTTTAAATCCATGCCAGGACATCAGTGACTCTTATTTAATCAAAAGAAACAGAATCATATTCAAGTACACAGAAACTGAAAAACGTTTCTAATTTGAAGTGTTTTCAATTTCAGTCGAAAGCCTGGGAGAACAGTCATAAACTTCACGGCAGAGCACCACTGCAGAGGGTCATGTTCTAAATACCAATTCTGTTAGTCAGAGAGTGAACAAAGATTATTCCCTCTTCAGGACTACGCTTTGTGTTAGCATTGCAGCTCTGCGGCAGAAAAACAAGATCTGGAAAGTCGCTACAGATAGATAAAAGTCAATTTCCAATGCTGACTTCCAGAGAGTCCATTTGCTCGTGAAAGAAAGAAAAATCATGTAAAAAATTTAACAGACCTATCCTAGAAAAAGTAATAATTACATTTATGGCAAAAAAAACACAACCAACAACATACTCTTTTTAAAAATCTACCACATCTTACAATGTGTGTACGTGGAAAACCCAGACATAATAGACTTAAAGAAGTCTTGAGGTTAACCAGATCTGTTGGTTTTTTTTCCTGAAGTAGGGAAGAGTCATAAGGGTTCTTTCCAGGGCATGAATCTGTCACGGGCTTGGGTATGTTGCACCTGAATGAAGGGGTAAAACACAGTATCGCGTTTGTTTCTGCAACTTTGAGTAATTTATCAGTTGTGCAGTCCTTTTGATGGCTAAGTTTTGCTTAGCCTAGCCAACAAAATTCATAAAATTCCTCATCTACACCCAAATTCATTTTAGGTGACGCTGATATTCCTTGCCCTTGTTTGAGCAAGGCATATTGATCCCAGCTGAGAATAGATAGAAGGAATACCTGTGTTAAAGCTCTGCTTCTGGGAACCTCCCGGGCAGTGCATTGCTCCTCTTCGTGGGGCACGGCAGGAAGCGTGACACAAGTAACCAGGGGAGGTGACTCATCTTGCAGACACAGCAGCCAGAGCACTGGGAAGAACTACAGGTCAGAGGGGTCATTACAGAGTTCTAGCTCAATTATTGTTTTCAAACCGTTTCAAGTCTGGATTATTTTTGAAGTCTAGGGATCAGATTCCTTTATAAACTTCACCAGTATAGACTTCTCTATTTGAAAATTGTAGAAATTATTAGATACAGTCCTATTGACAACAGATATTTTTTTGTACAATATTTCCAAAATGAGATAAAGATTTATTACCTCCCAAGGGTAAGCAAATTTTTTTCAGCAGTCAACACTGACTACATTCCCAGGATAGAGAGCTGAACTAAAGTAAGTATAGCCAGGTTTTGGCTGTCGTTGTTTCTTGCTACTTAGCCTACAGGCTGGACCCGAGAAGGAAGGATAGTTCCCGTCATTTTCTCTTTATGCATGTTGTCTGTGATTAAAGTCTGCTCTCAACTGCCACAGCAGAAAGAACATGAGACCTTTCCAGGACCCAAATGTCACAAGGAAAGGGAGGTTCTTCAGAGAGTTCTTGAAACTATATACTGATACTTTGGTAACTTCCGTTGACGTAAAAATACGTATGTGTACATATATAGATGTGGCATGTGGCTCAAATCTAAAGTATGACTGGAGGTCTGGGCAGTGGAATACAAGGAGCTATGGGTGGGAAGTGTCACTGTGCTCCATGGTGCTGGGAGGGATGTGTCCCTCAAAAGAACTCTGAGGACACTTCCCAACGAGAAATGCTAATGTTTTCCTGCCTTCTTGGCCTCTCTGGGTATCCTTTGTTGTTACTCACCCTCTTAGCTCCTAAGAGGAGGCTGTTCTTCTGTCTTGCCACATTCTACTGGCAAACAGTCACAAATATGAAAGTAAAACTTTTCAGTGTTAGTGCTCCACTGCTGCATTCCCCCTGACTCGCCCCTGCCCGTGAGAATTCACACTTGCTGCACACACACCCCTGAAGAGCAAAATTCTGACAGGTATTTAGCTGATTTATAGTAACGTTACCACAATGAGGATTTTCCCTTGAAGTACTTTCCGTCAAGCACGCACTTGCTTTCTGAATGCAGATTTAAGGTGCGTGTTCTGTTTAACAGCAAGGAGTTGCAACATTTGGCCTTGGTGGTTCTAAGACAGTATTTCTGCTCTGTGCTGCGGAGCCGTACTGTGTTATTAACTGAGCTGCTTCAATGGGTACACTTGCAATGGCTGTTCCAACTGCACATGCTCTATGTGACTAATCTTTTAACTGTCGTGTGTAAGGGCATGTGCCAGAGCCACAAAGCCTTGGAAAAAAAGATACAGTGGCAACAACTGAAAATACCGTATACTAATAGTACCGTTATTTGCGCCTGTAACACAATTGCTTTTTGTTATCAAGAAAAGCATGTCCAGTTTGCATGTATGAATGAAGCAAAAAAAAAAAAAAAATCCCATGATGCTTCATTCTTAAACACTCACTTGACACAATTTCTGTGGTTTTTCTAGGCTAATTTAAAGAGAGAGATATTTGTTATGGGTAAACCTCCTCGTAGCCCAGTGATGACTAAGAGATCCTGCAGCTCACCTGTCAGAGGTCACAGCTATTCACACAGGGTACGGTACCGGATGCCCAGTGTGCAGTAACAGCACTGCCATAGAAAAGGAGCTCAGTGTCTAGTCTTCCAGTATTTTGTTTTTGCCCAAGTGTCTCGATACTATCAGTATGCCGTGTTTTCTTCCTGTTGTACTCCTGTGCTACGTCTGAGTAAAGCCAACAGGTCTGTGTGTGCCAAAACGTACTTTATACATCCATTAGCATACTCTTATCTCTGCAGTACTGCATAGTATTTCCAGTGCTACAAGATGTTCTTTATACTTAGCCGTTTTTTTCTAAATTATTCCTCTGTTTCAAAGCATTTCTAGTTTATTAAAATCACAGCTTCTAAGAGTCAAAAATTTAAACTTTGTTGCATGTATACAGGCTTTTGTATACAGGCAGAATTCTTGGTTTTGAATCCATGTCCTTCTTTTCAAAATGTTTTGTTGCTGCTATGTTATTTTCACTCAATGTCCTCTTTATCCAAGTTCTGCTATCCCAGACTGTCAGACTCCTTAGCCTTTCTCTTCATATCTGTAATACAGCAGTCGTAACTGTAAAAATTTTACCTAGCAGAAAGTCAGGTTGTTTAGAGTTTGCATGTGTTTCACTCAGAGAGGTGAGCTGAATTATGAAAACAAACAGACCTAAACTGTTAAGAATTAGAACTTGTGGGCTATGTTTCACTTCCAGTTTTGGACTAAATTTTTCTTTGCATTGGTTTCTTAACGTTTGGCTCTTAAAACTGATAATGGGATGAACTGTTTTCCGTGCTGTTGCTACTGATTTTAGGTTATCATCTTTCTGGTGGTTCCCTTTTTAAAATTTGAAGTTTGATTTAAGATATTCAGGCTTCTTGTGTAACTGTCAAAGTCATGGCTTTCTGGCAGGCCTCTGTTTACTACCAGGAATGAGGGGACAGTGCTTTCTTCATCACTGAAGAGAGACAGTAGAGAAAGTGCAACTGGGAACAAGATCCATAAAAAAGGGATTAAGCTCTATTTTAATTCTGCGTGTTCCTGCAAATGAAGGGCTATCACTATATTAAGAGGACTGCATTGGTCAATGTTTACTGCGTTTATGACTTTCATTCCAAAACTACAAGAGCACAAATTACACACCTCATTTGCCTGGTCAGAACTATACAGAACTACTAGATGCAAACGCGTATCAATCATGCATGAAAATTAGGTGTACAGCTGGGACCATTGACTTGACTGCACACTTTTTAATGTTTTTGGGATTAGGCCCTAATTTTTTTCCCAGAAAACAGTTCACTCGCTATGCTGAGTTGTAGCTGAGATCTAGAAATTCAAAGCACCAAAAGCTACCCACAGGGTGATGCATTTCTCTTAAACACAATTAGTCAGACCTTGCAACAGTCCCTATTCTAGCCAGTGCCACTGTATGTGGGAACGAGAGCTTAGGGAAACAACACGGGAAGAAGGCTTCTTGATGCCAGCCGTGGTGCCCTTGAGGAAGGCATTTAGATAGAGGGCAACCTCCAAGGCGCCCCTGTTCTGACATAGCACAGATGACTTCACTCTGCTTTTCACAGAGTCCAGTTCTGTCTATGTTCTTGCCACAGAGAGAACTTTTAGAGTTGAAAATCTTCACGCGCCTTGATTTTCTGTCACCTGTTTCTATAATAGTTAACTAGCAATTAAATGTTTTAAAGCATTGAAGCATATGCAGAAAAAGAAGGTAATAATGACCTACGCAGTTTCTTCCTGGCTTGATACTGTATTCAGAGCATTAAATCATTTGTAGTATTGCTTAGGACATTGACTTTAATTGTTTGCAAGAAAAATCCTTAACTTCGGTTGAGTTCTCTTACATCTCTGACCACCTTTGGCATTCAGCTCAGTTATGGATCTGATGAAAGATTAGCAGAGAATAAGGTCAGACACCAAGCAAGCTGCCCAGTGAAATACTCTCTTCTTGCTTGACAAGCCAGCTGTTGAAGTGGGTTTATTACTGAGAACTGAAATGTCTAATTTGCAATCTTTCCCGTTGGATTCTTCAGTAAAAGTTATCCAACTTTGTTGTACGGTGGCAGAGGAGAGTTAAATGAGGAAGAGAAGAGAATCAAAGTTTTTGGACTTTGATAAACGTCGTTCCCACCTAGCTGTCATTAATATGGAAAGTTCTATAATCTACCTGCCTGCATCTTTAGGCACCTTTTTAAAATTATACTCTACAGACTAAAGATGAAACAGAGAATGCTCACAGTATTTTCTGCATGTGCACATACAAACTTGATGAAAAGAAACGTAACTACAGTTTCATCTTGAGGTGTTGAGGGGCAGGGGGGGAGCGGCGGGGAGCAGGCAAGGGAAAAAAAAAAACCCAAACCCAAAGCCATACTGTGTTTCAACATTCAATTTGCATCATCAGGCTGTGGGTTGTTTACCACTGCCTTCTCTCATGGAAGACTGACTGCATCATCTTCAAGAGCAAAGTGAAGCGAGATGCACCGAAATAGTCAAACCCAGGAAAGAGGGACCCACAGAGCAGTAAGACCAATCCCATGGCTTCAAGATCAGGTTGCAGTTTGCTCAGTTCATGAAAGAAAATGCTAGGAGCTGTGTTTGATACCCGCGCTCCCAAAACAGATACAGTTCCCAGACTTGCCACTGCAGCATGACCATAGGGCACCCTCAGCCAACGGAGAACGTGGGTACTGCTCACATCAAGAGCTCTCCCAGGCAGCTGGTCTTCCTGCGCCAGTTCTGGCCCCAGCCAGATTCTAACCAGCATCAGTCCATGTCTTTCTAAGCAGGATATGGCTTCTGCAAGAGGTTAACGCTTTTCACTGCCATTGCATCCAGATTTATTGGATGTTAGTGGTGGGTAATGTTCTATTAAGAAGGAAAGTAGTTCCTTTCATAAAGCTTTGCACTGGAAATACAAACTACTTTTTCCTCTGAAGTTAAAGTGTTAATTGTTATTTTCACACAATTACATATGTTCTTTCAAAAATTCTTTCTGCTATTTGCCGCCCAGCAGCCTGCATGGCTTTGAGATGAAACAGAACTAATTTAATCAAAGCGTAGCATGTTATGCCTGCCAAGTTAGTACTGCGTGTGTGTCATGTAAATCGGTATGTTGTTTGTCTGTGAATGTTCTAAGTTTTGCCATTATCTATAGGAGATTTTATTTCTGCTTATCTAAAATTATACTTCACCCAAAGAATGTATAATGTTCATCAGTTGCATCTGATTTTTCTAACGCTATTTCTGTTTCACAGTGAAGAGGCAGCAGGGTTCTATTCCAGCTTTCTACTATACTATAAATAGAGTGGACTGTTGATGAAGTTCACAGTTCTGTTTTAGTTTTCATTATCTCCTCCAAAAATCAGATCTTTAAACCTGCCAAGATTCTGTTAGTTGCCATGTCTCAAGAATTCATTGGGGGGGCGCGGGGGGGAGGGTGTTATTTTATGCCAGGTAGAATATGAACTCTCAAGTGACTATGTATCATGCCCCTATCCAACTATTTAGACCTTAGACTATAAATCTTTATTACATTTCAAATCATTTCATTTCAGCCACAGCGCCCTGTGCTTGCTCATGAAAATATACACAGTGGGGGGGAACCGTAAGTATACTTTTTATCTACTAAACCAAAACCTGACATTTAGAAATAGCCAGAAAATCAAAAAGTAATTTGTTAACCTGCCAAGTACAATTATGAAGAGATTTGAGAAATTTACAGGTAACTGCATGATGTGGGAAGATACCCAAGAAGGTCCCAGAGGGCAAAGCCTTAGTTGCTTAATTTACACTAGACTCAGACGTGCCAACTTACAGTTCTCCATCATTTATACTTAAAAGGGATAATAATTATATAAAGTTTGACCTTTTTTGTTATTCTCTCCTTTTTTACATCACAGCAGAATGCCAATTAAAGATTTAACTTTGAGTCAACTCAATACCGTGGCTCACGGGAACAAGGGCTCACACTTCTTAGCGTAATTTACATGTGCACTTTAAAAATTAGGTGCAAGAAAGCCTTTCTGCAAACTGGAGAAGAACCTAGATCTCAAGCCTTATTTTCACAAACAACGTAAGCACTTGAGATGAAACACATACGGCTGTTGTAGTGCTGACTGTTAAAATGCAAGTTTGGAGCAAGATTGTTTTGATGATTATTTTTTTCCCCTCCAGTCTTGCACTCGGGTTCTGCTTCAGTGATCATTGAAACTAGTAGCCATTCTTCCTCTAACATCAGAGCACTTCTAAATGTAACTAGTGCTTATAAACTAAAAATACTTAAAAGTTTACCCGTTAGTCACTTCCAGAAATGGCAAGAGAGAAGAGAGAGCAAAAAGTTACAGATAACTGTGTAATGAAAAGCGGACACGTCTGTTTCAGTCTCACTAAAACCGCACGCTCCTGTTGGTATTGTTGATTATCCTGAAGCATCTAACTCTGTGTTCAATATAGCTTACTGCTTACAAAACAAAGTTAATTATCCAATTAAGTAGCTCATTATTAAAGTTACTCATCCCTAAAATTTAAAACAAATATATTTAAATTGTCAACCAACCATTGTCTTGAATACATATTCTGTTAGTCTTGTAAGTGGTAGCAGAGTTTTCATATTTCAGAAATCCTTAGATTAGCAAAGAGAGAATGAAATGACTACAAAGGAGTTATTGAAATGGATTATCTTGAAATGACTAAGATTAGATTCTAAAGTACAAAGAGTACTAATTGGGAAGTTCTTGTTACAGTATTTGCGTAAGTAATTGGCTTGAGTCCTATTGGTGACACATTACATCTGCAACTTCTCTACCTTTGGAAGCTGCATTTAATCGGTTCTTGGATTATTATCATAGCTCTGCTTTCCGGGAATAATGATAAGCATGACAGAAAATGTCATTGCCATTTCATTTTTTGCACAGATTGTTCTTACTTCTGCTACACAAATTGCCAGAGGTAATTGCTTAAATAACCAGTCTCGTTCCATTTTGTTAGTGTGATTAAAACATAAAATTAGACTTCTCAGAGCTGGGGAGATAACAGCCAGTCACAAGAAATTAAGTGAAAATCACTTTTTTTCTTGGAAGTGTCTTTTTGGCATAGTTTATTCAAAGATGACCATCATTACGCTAAGCCTAGCGCCAGTCTGTATACAGGTTTTTCAAATAGAAATTTCAGAGGCAGAATTTTTTTGCTGACATAAACATCTCATTTAAGCCATGGAAACTTTGCCTGAATGATACAGAGCTAATGGAAATATTCCATACCAACGCGTTAAAAGGGACTTAGTTTAATTTTATTGGGGAAAGTGTAATATCATTAAGGTTTTAAAGTCAGTGAGCTGTTACTAAAAGGGAAAAATAGACATGATTTGGGGTTTTTTTTAGTATTTTGAAATTAAAACTATTTCCTTTGTAGAGTTTCTGCAGTTGTACCCTGCTCCTTGACATGCAGGCAGTTACAGCTGGGGCATAGGTGATTAGAAAAAAAAGCAGATTCTGACTCTGCAGGACTTACAGGCTTTTGCAGCCCAAGCACCTTCAGTTCCCCCCGTTAAGAGTTTATTGTCACTCTTTCAGTTTCCCGAAACTCAATTAAAAACTGACAAGGAATGAAAGATAACAAGCCTAGTAATCTCATACCTCTTTCCATTTATCCATCTTGCATCCCTCAGTCTGCAGCCCCTGGCTGGCATGGACATACAAGCCTGTGGCTGAATACTGTTCGACTTTCCACCCTTACGTCCCCCGATCAGATTCAAGCCCCTCCCTCACTCGCCAAGAGATGTTTTTTAAATATATAGCGGGGGCGGTTTTAACCAGGAAAGGGGTTATGGATGTGCGTGTCCAAAGAGCAAGTGCTCTCCACCTTCCCCACGGCGGGAGGCACCTCTTTGACATGCAGAGCTCCCGTAGTGCCCAGGTACGTAGTGCCTCAGCAGCTGCTACTGAGGAGCCCAGGGACGTCCCCCAGTCACCGTGGTCGTGTGAGTGTGTGTATGCGTGACAGCCACCCCTGGGCACCCTCCTCCACCGAGTACAGGGTGCCAGGCACCTTTCTTGTGCCATGTGGCACTTTGCTGCAGCAGAGAATGCTACGCTAGATCCAGCTTTGCAGAGTGTAAAGGCAGAGCCAGCTTCAGGTGCTCACCACGGGGGGGTTAAGGAGCTAGCGCATCCACAGACTCCCCCCTCTAGAAGTCCTCTGTTTGGGCGACTCAACTATAAAGTAACGCTTAAAAAAAATACTAGAATTCTGTATTCAAAGCAACTGGTCGAGGAGCCATCAGGCTTGCCTGAAGTCGTTAATGTCTGATGAGTTACCTTTCCAACAAAGTTTTGTCTGTTTACTGTAATAAGTACCTAGGCCCTGAAGTCCACCAGGCGAAATAAACCCTTCGCCCCTATATTTGCAAGAAGCATTACTTATCAATGTTTAAACCACCTCCTTTCAAGTAAAGGTGCAAAGAACTCTTACCTCTTTTTAAAATGCATCATTTGTCCTATTTAAGGTTTCAGGCTCTATATAACTATACTCCTAGGAACGAAGATGAATTGGAGCTCAGAGAGGGAGATGTCATTGATGTGATGGAAAAATGTGATGATGGATGGTTTGTGGGTATGTTTTCATTCAGTTGCTTTTTCTTTTTTCCTTTTTTTTTTTTCCACTGACCTTTGCTGCCGTCTTTGCTTGGTAACTTTTAAAAAAAAATCAGGTTTTGGTATTTAGTGTAATAAACCTGAACCTGGCTTTATCAGGAGAAATCCCAACCAAAACCCACTGAAATTAGTGGTTGATTTTTCACTTGCATCTTTTTGGAAGTGAATTGATGGACACAAATGGACATGTGCGTCCAGTTTGTTGTACAGCACTATTGTCATTCTCATGTCACACAAAATGGACTGTGTAGTACTGCTCTCCTCATAAAGACCAGGTAACGTACAACTTTTTGCATGAATACATCTACAGAGTTGACTACTTGTGAGAAACAAGTATTACTGAACAAACAGAAATTTCATAACGAGGCCTAGATAAGGTGGCTTAATCATTTCGTAAACCCTCATGCACACAGTGGCTAACTTAATCACCTAACTAGTCTTCAGCATTTGAAAAATTCAAGTTATTTAAGTAAGACTTGATGATGTTGAGATTAAGTGATTTCTATGTACCAAACCAAAGTTTTAGCACAGCTTTTAATCAGGCCTAACAATTTAATCAAATATGCCTCTTTATTTGGTTTTTCCTTCCTGCAGCTACAAATTTGTTGAAACTCACAAATTAAATTCAAAATAACTTTTTGAAGTTATTAAGAAGTATAGACATTTCTGTTTGTGCACTATTAAACATAAAAATTTAAAGGCCATGCTTACATAGCAATTCCCTGTTGTTATTCCCATCTTTCATCTATTGCTTCTAATTTCAGGAACCTCAAGAAGAACCAAATTCTTTGGTACTTTCCCTGGAAACTATGTCAAGAGGCTGTGAAATTTTTTTTCTACTTATTTATGCTGCATCTCTGCAACACATCTGCATAAGGCTGCTAGAAAACATGCTACGCTGGTCTTCTGTTTTCTTGCTTGCAGTCTCAAATAGAGGCCATCTAGTTCATCCTCATCCCATCCCACCTGCCAAACTGTTCCAGCAGTATTACAGCAACCACCACGGTGTGAATAACTAAGCTTTTCTGAAACAAGAGGAATCGTTTCACCATTGAAATACTCCCTGCGCTTTAAAGCCTTTTCAATTTGAAAACAATAGGAAAAGCCTAATGACAGGTACACAGATGAGTTGCCATGGGGGGTGGGGTGGGGAGAGGAAGAAACTTTTAATTTAGACATTTGTGGTATTATCATGAAGTGTGATGGGATTTTTTCAGCATGCATGTGATGCAGGTGGAAGTTGCTGTTTACTATTTTTAAAAAAAATTAAGTTTCCACATTCTTATTAGCTTGGCAGCATTTGTTGCTTTCACTTTGCGGTATCACAGGTTTGCCTATTGTACTGGTTTACAATGTATGACAAATTATAATATAGATTTTTTGCCTGCACTTGTAACGTATGCACAGTGATTGTAAGATCTCAAGCAAGCGTAGTGAAAAATGAAAGAACTGCAAGTGTTCTGAATGGGTGCAATGGTATTGGCTAAACCTTTTTTCTTTTTTCCCTAATAAAGCTGTAGTGGTTTCTGTTAAAAGGTAAAAAGTGCAAGAGGCATAAAATCTCAGGAAAGAGGATTTAATGAAGAGCCAGGCAATGATATAAGCATAGACCATAATAACCTGCTACTGATGTCTGACATTAAATGGCTGTAATCGAACTGTAATAGCAAGCAACATGACATTTGAGAGGTTAGTGGGTTTACGTATCAGGAATTTTAAGGAGCAGGAAGTAAACAGTGTTAGTGCAAAGGGTTGTTGCTTTGGGGTTTTTTTCCCTAATATAGCCACCTGAAAAATATTCACAAGTATCATGTACTGATTTACTTCACTATATATACATATATATATATATATGTATGTTAACAAAACCCGAGTTACGCATTTGTTCTAGTAATTTAGTACAGAAAAGAAAAAGTCACAAGTATTAAAACTCATACATTTTAGAGGTTGGGGTTTCTTTTTTTCCTGAATGAAAGAAGTATTTGAAAACATAATTTTCTGTAAGCATAAATAGCAATCGAAATTAAGGCACAGGATGATAATGACTATGGCTTCCTAAGAATAAAAATTCAGATTTGGTTTCTTCAGCACCTTATAGATGGCAAAGGCTTCTACTGGATTTCTCAAGGGTAAAGGATTGAAATTATCAAAATGTATGTAGTCTCTGTAGCATTTTGTACATATGTTTGCTTTTTTGTACAGAGCCATTTGGTTGTTGATTTTTAAAAAATTAAGTTCCTTATTTGATCTTTGCCCTCTTCACATACAGAACATTTCAATGCATTTTTCTTTTCTTGCTCTATTTACCGTAAGCACATCTGGATAGTGCAATTCTGTAAGATAGCATTTTATGCAAAATTTTATTAATTAAAATATGGTTTACCAGCCAAATCTAAATGTACATATATCTTTATTACTGAGAAATGTCATTAAGACAAAGGTAAAGAAACATCTTTGCGCAGCATACCTTTATTATTGCAGATTTCATGGCAAAAGCTTTGTATTCAAAGGCTTTCAATTTTAAACTAGATCTGCATGCAGCTTTGCTGTGAGATTAATACCTATCTTTGATGCCATTTATGATTGAAGACTTAAATATCTGTTGCCTGTGATATTTAAAAAGTACTGTTTCTACTCTGTATCTGATTTTAGAAAAATACAGGTTTTTCATACCTGGCTTTCAGGTAACTGACTTTGAATTCCTACAAGCAAAAGGTCTCTGTGGTTTTTTTCTTGAATAGACTTCTAATAAATTTTGCTTGGAGTACACAACTGTTTCCCCTGTCATTTCTCAAAATACACATAGCCTATTACTTAAGCATTGCAAACTGCTTAACTCTTCAAGTTTATGTGCAAATAGTTTTGTCTCGTACAGAGATTTTTTTCCCACCACAGCCATACACTAATCACATATACGGGTAGCTAGCACTGCCCACACAGCTCTCAAGCTGGTCCACTTCAACATCATCCCTAAAACACTTGAGTGCAAAAGCAACATTATGGACTTTCTGCATTGTCTGTGCTAATTCGAGATAGTTTTTATGTTGCTAGAACCGTCCTTCACTCCAGAAGCACAAAGGTAAAACACAATGGTAAGCCCCTTATACCTGGCCGAAGTTCCCACACCCTAATCAAAGGCAAAACAAGAATTCCTCTGTAAAGTGACCGCAGAAGCAAGGTTTAAGGAAAATACAGATTTTGGGGGAGCATTTTACACGGAACTCTGCCTGCAAAACTGAATTATCCCGTACTAATGTCTGCCTGGCAAGGAACAACTGTTCAAACAAAACCAAAACCCGAAAAGAGAAGCAAACAAGCAGCAGCTTCCACCACCACAGCTGGTAACACAGTTGCCGTGAGTGGCTCAGAGTGGTTCTGTGTATCCAAGACCCACTAGCCACCAGCACTGGGATGCCTCCTCCCGAACACTGTGCCATACTTCAGCTGCTGAAGAGCACCGCACAACTGTTCGGACAAGAAAAACCTGTTTCCTCAAGCCTGATTCACGCTCAGTGTTGCCTCCACAATAGGTGGCAAAACCAAATAAATACATGAGTATCTAGCTTACTACTGTCAGCTTTGTCTACAGGAACATTAAGACCACAGACTGCTGTCAAAACTCCAGCAGCTAAACTCCTTCATAAGTATCGTCGGTACTGGGAGTGCTTCAGTTTGGACGAGGCCAATTTAGTCAGTACATTATCACCGGGGTAAACGTGCCCTCCCAGGGCTCAGTTCCCTTAAACCCACTGCACGCGTCTCTTCGTACAGCCCTATGACCAAATAGTGGAGTATACAGCCCAGTGCTGGGTGGTTTGTCCTTTCTGGGGGCCCAGTGTGGGGTCGGGGCAACGTGGAAGCGCTGCTTTGTGCCATATACCTGTAAGAAGGAAGTCCTGTGCTCCAGTAGTCTTTATCTGTGAAAGCTGGCGTAATGGCACCAGCTGGTTGGAGTAGTCTCACTAACACAAATTCTGGGTTGTTAAGGGTTCAGATAGCATCCTCTTTGCTCATTCACAAAGAGGGTAAAAAAGGGGGAAAATACAGGCCAAATTAATAAGAATAGCAATTCTTTGACACCAGGAAACACTCCACTGTTAATGTTTTAGTCAAAAAGTAGAGAAAGACTAAAATTATGTCCAGGTAAACCAAATATATTCAAATAGGCTAAGTCTGCTGAAATCCCACCTACGCTATTTAAGGAACACGCCAAAGGATCCTTGTATACTCCCCTATACATTCCTGAAGGAGACCCACAGGACTGGGTGGTGCTTTGTCCTTAAGGCCAGAGGAAAAAGAGACCTGGGGAATTAGTGGCCAGCCAGTGTAATATCTGGGAAGAGACCTAAACAAATCCATTAAAAGCCTCAGATATTCACAGATTTTTCTAGAAAAAAAGGTGTATCAATTTATCTTGTTGGGACATGTAGCATTTACAGATTTCAGTTAGAATTTTCTTATTGGTATGGCATGGCAGCTGCATTAGCCTGTGCCAGTCCATATGAAATCAAGTTTGTTGCAGAGTTGTGTTACGTTCCAGATAAATAGGTAACGTAAACAGAGCATCCAAAAAAAACCCAAACCCAGTAGATTCCGCTGCCTACCCTGCAGCAAGCCGTGTGTTTGCCATCGAGGCAAAGTACTCAAAACCAGAAAGCCCACAAGACACAAACAAGCCAGGGAGCCCAAGTCATGACCAGTTTAGGGTAATGATCTATATCCCAAACTAAGTGAAGGGTCACCCCAGCGAGTTTAACATTCTGTCACCCACACCAAAGCAAAGCATGCTGTCATCCTGCAATGCCTGGTATTTACTAGTTGCCTTTTAAATGCTGATGTACAGAAGCAGGACAGGAACACCAGGTGCTTCCTGTGCATTTGAAAAAGCAGAGCACGAGCCAATGGGAAGCTCGAAAGATGAAGTCAGTAGCTCTAGAAGGACCTTAGGTCAACGGCAAGTATATTCCCTTACAGCATTTATAGTTACATGGTGAAACCCTGCCTTCGCTGCAGTTAACAGCGAACTCCATTGAAGTCAACAGATCCCACCGTGCTGGTAATGCAGTTTCTATGTTAGCGTGAAAAGAAAACTCCACAAGAAGTACTGCAGCAACTGAATGTCCAGGTTGGGTTGGGTTTATTATATTGAAAAGTATGAGTGCAGGCAGAGATTAGAAACTGCTTTTTTAACTCCTCCCGCTACACAGCACAGTGGATAGAAACTAGAGAAGGGAACTGTCAAGTCATATGTGGCTCCAATGTTGCACAAGCGTATTGATAGGGCAGTAATTCCATTTTTCAACATGTTTATACAGCAGAACCCTTGTTACACCTAGCAAGTATCAATTCCAACCAAAACCTGAAACCACCCATCCTACAGAGCAGGGAACTTGCCAGGCCAACATGTAGAAATGGTGCCTCATCCATAAACAGTAAAGCAGGAAAGATGAGTTTAATAAGGCTTTCTTCTGCAACTCTACAAGTAATCAAACAACATCATGCTGTTTATTTGACTGGATGCAAAAAGTGCCAGTTTACTTTTATCCTGCCTGATGGCCAGACAGTTAAGTCCCTAAGTCCTAGCCAAAAATTGCCAATCTGTTACTCGTATGAATATAAACACGTTCCTTTGAAAATTAAAAATACTGTGACATGTATCTATGCAGAATATGGCAGAAATCCACTGAAAGGGAAACAGAAGAATGAATTAGTTCCTGCTTGCACAACCCTGAGTCAGATACTATTTAGGCCAAATAAAGTGATACCGGTGACATACAAGCTCTTGTTCATGCATTTATGTCACCTCTGAAACAAAAAGAATAACAGAAGTTTCTAGGATAATAGGCAGTGATTAAACCAGGGAAGAGCCTGAACGATCCTGCAGGTACAATTTTTAGTGTAATCCTGCTGGTTGGTTACTTTGCACCCAAAACTCAAAGCTCCTGATGTGAATGAAACAACGTGAATCCCATATATAAAGCATTACATAATTATGCCTTCTAGTATTTAACTTCTATTTCTTCAAGAGTCATAGAGAAGGAGCAAAAGTTCTGCGTTGGCACTCTTCAACATAACCAGAAAGTAGAAAGCATTCTTGCTTAAAACGTATCGAATGTCTACAATAACTATCGCACAGCAATTTTTTGAGCAGCCTTTGTATGGTGCCGTCACATCTAATTACAGATCGGGCGCACAGAGGGTTCCGCTTCAGCGGAATAGCATTACATCACAAGTGACACGGGGAGGGGGAGGGGGGAAGTGTTGACTGACAACCAGAAATGCGTTGCTAGGTTTATCCTCAGTGCAGATACTCACATCTCAACAATTTACATTTCTTCCTGCCAACACAAATAACAAACTTGGAAGCCATTATTTCATCACCCGCATACACGCATAGCGAAGTAATCCTCCGACATTTTCCATCCATCAGAGAAATCAGTAAACCACTTTAAAAAAAGCCCCAAGAATAATGTAATTATTTCTACTAGTGAATAATTACCAGAGTTACACACAGTGACTCTTGACACTTCTCTCTGAAAACGTGGGGATACACTTCTCTGTCGCCAGCCACTGTTCCCCTTTGCAAGGGAGGGTCCTGTGCTCACGCGAGCCCACTTCAGGTGCCTAGCTCTAGCGCCAACTGATCCGAACTGAACAGTAGCTTGCTGTGTAAATATCTTAAAGGATCCAGTCCTTTAAGACTTTTTTGGCTGTCTTACACTAAAATAAAACAGAGGCATCTGATTTCAAGACTTTCTACGAGTGCCACTTGAAGACCCAAGGAAATGGACTGTCGGATTAAAATAATCATCAAACCTTCAGTCTTTGGCATTGAGATTTTTCCCTTGACACAGAGTTAAGAAACCAGCAGTGTAGATAGGGAACACCAAAGAGACCGAACATGTTGTTCTAAATGGGTCATCACACTGCTTCTGTCGCTGTGATTTGCTAGATAAACCCCGAGCACGCCATGACCCAACTCATGCTGCCCTGGGTTAATGCTCCAAACTGTAATGTGAAACATGTACAAATACTGGCTGGCTTAAGACCTGCTACAGGCTTTTCTTACACTACCACGGATTCATCTGTTATAGATAGGGATTTTTCATATGTGACTGGAAATATCTGAACAGGTGAGCATCAACCCCTCCCTCCTTAAACCATCTGAGAGGATAAATGAATACACCCAGTCCGTCTGAGGTAGTAGAGGGCAATACTTATATGCCACAGAAGAGTTCTAGGAACTATTTATAGATTCACTTCATCTGCTCCTGCAGCCAGCTCCGACGTACAAGGCACAAAGCAACACTACACACAACTTGAAGCACCAAGTATGAAAGCCAGATGCTATCAAAACCACAGGGAAACATCTTGCATACACACAAAAACACACCCACGCTGCAAGCCACCAATCCATACCTATGTTCTGAAGCAAGCAGACAGCTGTAGAGGGGTGCAAAATGTTTGTACCTAACATTTAAGTCAAAAGGAGTTCTACAGAAGAGTCGTCAGAGAAATAAACAGGCCTAAACCTATATCAGCATCAGATAATAATTTCTGATGATCACAGTTTTAATTATAAAACCGCTGGGGTTCAAGCTGTTACAGAAAACTGACTTTTCAGCAGCACACATCACGGATAAATGGTAGCATGCTGAAACTACTGCTTACTGTCCAAACCCTCTTCATTTTTTGAAACACAGTCTTCCTTTGTTTACCTATTTCATCGAGTGGTCATAAACTGTAGACTTCAAGACAGGAATAAGCCCTCTGCAGCTTACTTGTACAGCACTCATGCTAAGAGGTCCTTGGTACTTTAAGGTCTTAACCATTGCTTCAACACGAGGGGGGAAATCACTAAATTAAAATAAATCGTGTCACTTACAGATGTATATTCACAGACACATCCTGTACCTCAGATACAGAAACGACAGATGTTTCAGAAATACAGGTTACATTAGTCTTACACACACGGACACTACAGCCAAAAAAATAACCAACCAAAAAAAGAAAACAACCAACCACACCAACCCACCAAAAAAACCAACAAAACCAGAGAGGCAGGGTGATTACTGGTGCAGCAGGAGCAGTCTGTTCGGAATATCAGAGGCAGACAAGACCAGGGAGAGCTGTTTCAGGCTCTGGAAAGAGAATACTTGGCCTGTTCCGTGGAGCCAACCTTGCCAACCTTCTCCCTTCACCACACGCCGCCTGCACTTCCCAACTGATACATCCCCAGGAAAGCCTTAGCAAAGCAACTGTTAGAGTCAGACCAGGCTAGGGAGAGAAAGGAGCAAGATCAGCAGGGGAAGATACAAACCGCTATGGCAAGCTCAGCAGAAGTCAAGCCATTTCTGAAATTCTCCAGGCTCTACTGGCCTCTTACTGCCCACCCCGAAGGGCAACCTATCTTACTTCTCCCTCCCGTTCTACCACTCCTCTTCCTGTCAGTCCTAGAGGGAAGAGGACTATTGAAGGAAAGGCAGCCAGCCGTGGAAGTAGGAAACGTTTTACAACTGAAGAATACTGCCATTCTGTTTTATCACATTTAAGGTCTTGCACTCTGGCCCTTGCCTTAACATTATCCAGAGGTCTACCAAGAGCATTGCCTGCAGCATCTTGGCCATCGTCAATGAAAATCCAGAACTTCCAAAGACAGAAGAGGTGTCCTGCATCAGGCCATAAAAAATGTGCTGGCCAGCAGCTCCCACAGCACACAACCAGTGTTGGTAAGAAGGTCACAGCTTCAAACACCCTGACATTCCCTCGCCTGAGGAGACTTTGGCAAATTGCTCTTAAGCTCTGAGAAGCGCAAAACAGAAATTCCTAAATTGCAATGGAAATGGACAGGCAAGAGAAAAAACTCAGCCTTCAGGGAGACTTTTTTCATGTTTCTGAATAGGTTTTTGTTTTCAGATTTTTTTGGGTTGGTTTGAGGGTTTTGGGGTTGGGTTTTTCAGGGGTGGGGGGTGGATGTGGTGGTGCAAGGGGGGAGGGGCAAGGATTGTAAGCGAGACAGTTTCCAGATCTTAATTCCAGGTAAATTTTTGTTTGATCAGGTAAAGGAGAGGTTTACTCACATTTCAAAGCACTATTTGTATATACCATGATTTACCGGTCTTCACACTTCACATTGTGGAGAGAGGATTTTCCTTTCAAAAGCTGTGGAGGAACTTCACTCAAATGC
The DNA here is from genome assembly GCF_017639655.2 of Falco naumanni. Taxonomy (NCBI): domain Eukaryota; kingdom Metazoa; phylum Chordata; class Aves; order Falconiformes; family Falconidae; genus Falco; species Falco naumanni. The sequence goes on along the minus strand of NC_054054.1, from coordinate 5,024,317 downwards.
TGGCCTAGATTTCTACAGTACTAGAAAACTTCAAAAGCAAAAGTTTCCAGCTATGGTATAAATTACATTAACTCCCTGCGTGCTGGAGCATGGCAACAATGGACGTATGAATATCGGTTTTAAGATTGTTTGTGTATATACATATCTGACAGTTTTCACATTGACCATTCCAGGTCCAGTAATTATATGTCAATAAACCAGAGAAGTTTGTCCTAATTATGTTTCTGCTGGCTTTGTCCCTGGTGTGCTTATATCCCCTCTCACGGCACAGCCAGCTTTTGCAAATGTTTTCCCAAACCTGTGCACTCGCTCCTGCATTCACCGAACAAACACAAGCAAAAAGTCCAGTCAGGGCAAGGTGTGAAATGCATAATTAATTTACTTTACATTCAGTAAATGTTTTGCTGTTAAGAAACTAATTCATGGGCATGGACAAGCTGACGGTGCCCTTTTAACAAGCAGAAAGAAGTCAAAATTTTAATGAGGATAATATTTAATGTATAAGCTAAATTTAAGGTTGAGCCCGAGTAACTGCAGTGTGTGTCAGGACCCTAGGGTCCGGATTTGTGGCTAGCTACGTTCTGAAGTTGCTGATCTCTGGCTCAGGGCCCACCTTGTTACTTAAACCAAAACACCATATTTGTCTTTTCAGCTGTTGCCGTTTGTCACAACCCAATAAACATGGCTAACCCTTCCCTAGCAACTGCTGCTAAAATGCTAAACCCAAGCCACAAGGTGAAAGCAAAACAGATACTGAACACAGTACTTTATGGAACATAAGATGACGATTGTATATTAAAAGAAATTCTGATACTTGTTTCTTAGAGAAAACACTCAGAAGTTTTGGCACTTGAACTACAAGTGGCGGTGGCCTTGCATGTGATCTTATCGTTTATTTGTGTATTTATCTCTTGGGAGACCACAAAATAAGATCAAGGTATTGATCTGATCGACACATGCTTTGGAGAAACCCTGGACTGCTCTGTACTTAGAAATATCCATGTATTCTTTCAGGCTTAAGGCAGAACAACTTTTTTTTTTTTTTTTTTTTTTTTTTTAATCTGCTGCTTCTTCTTCCTTCTAAGCTTCTCAGATATAGATTTTGGGTCAGTAGACTAATACAAAACAATTGTAAATAGCTATTATTAAAAGTATATTTTTCTTATGCACACAAACACGCACAAACGCAGAAAGCAGTCAATGGAAGGGCCTGTCCATTTCAGTGATACAGAATAAGCCACCACAGACCATACCCCAAGTCCTTATGGTCTCCTATTGCCTACATGCCTTCAAAATCCTGCAGCAAGCCCCAGGAAAACACCAGGGACACACTCTCAATGGCGTTCGCACTGTTGGAGTGCAGTTGTATATAAGCACTTTGCTCTGCTAAATCTGAAGAGCCCTATCAAAGAGCGCTATTTTACAGCTGAGGATAAAGACATGGACTAAAAACTGCTCAGAATGAAAACTGGAAGAAACTTCAGAAGAAAACCCAGGCAGGATGGGCAGCCTCCTCCCTTACTTGTCTTCCATAAACATACTTTGTAGATAGCACTAGCATCCCCAGACTTTTATTATCTGTTATTTACAATGGAAGGCATTCTCAATAAGTCAAAAGTAGGATAGTGATTTTAAAATCATGGACAGGAAAAGAAAAAAAAAATATATCTGCTTTAAAGATCTAGAGGAAGGCTAAAGCTTAGACCAGGAATAGACTACGAATCACAATCATACAAGCATGAATATTTTCTTTACCAAGAAAGCACTGTTCTTTTCTTGACACTTTGATTCCCATCTTTTTCCAGATATAAACTTTCACCGACAAAAATGAACTAGAAGAAGGAAGAAAACATACACAAGGAGACAAACACTTCGCTACAGACAGGATCTTGAGGTGACAGTTCTACCACTCCAAGAACAAACTTTCTCTTATCATCCAGTAATGACTAGAAGAAAGCCTCTTCAAAAAGCAGTTTTTCCTAAAGTAGTGCTGCTACTACCTCCTGCCTGACTGGTTTCTCTAGTCACACAAGTTATACTATGAGTCTGTTCTTAAAGTCTTGAACTTTGCAAAACTCTCCGAAATTTTTGTCACATCAAGTGCTACTGAACTCAGCTCCTTCTCCAGTGGCAGTGTAGCTGATCTCCACACAAACATTCGTTTTCCTGTAATTTACCTTTTACCTTGATTAGTTAAGGAATAGAAGGTGGCCAGCTCTCCCTAACATAGCAGGGCCATACCATAGCATTCTGTGCCAATTTTAGTTTCTGAATAGTGTGGACATGGCAATTCACATCCCATGATTGAGACTTGGATAGCAACAGCAAAATGCATGTCCAAAAAGAAAGCAAGATGTGCACAGCAGAAGCTGACTGGGTCACATCTGAAACACAGTCATCCAACAGCTTCTAACGATCTGAAATTACTGATATTTTCTGAATTACATGTTAATATAGCCCCTCAGAAGAGATGTAACCTCCATCACTTCTACTGCCTGTTTCCCTAATCCTCATCACCCTACTTCCCCCAGGACTGCCAGATAGCCTCCTCTCTTCTGTGCATTGCCAGTACGTATCACGTAACCCAGCACAAGATGTGTGGTTAGCTACCACTGGCATACTAAAAGCCTATATTTATTTTGGCCTGCACAGACACAGGCACACCTCCCGTTTTCAGCCCACACACCCAGGAAAAGCACGATCATTGATGCTTCACAGCCTCTGCCCTCCCAAAACGTCTGGGATGAAGAAACTACCCAACTACTGCAAAGTGTTTCAGGCAAACAGTAATAAAGCCACCAAAAAGCACTCCTGCCCAGTTCTATCACGGTCCACAGGCAAGGCAGCAACATCTGCTTGTTAGTGGTATCTGGGGCAATAAGCTGTCAAAACTCACATTCATGCCTGTTCATAGCCACTACCAGAGAAAAGCTCATTTGTAAGAATCATCACCAGCCACTGATAATAATCTAGTGGTAACATTCACATTTTACCCCTATAGTTTGGAAAGAACAGGAGATAAGTCTCTTGATCCCACTTGATCTCTTCACCATCCCCTCAATAAACACGATAAGCTTTTCTTTGGAAAAGACAACAAGGTTAAAGTTTCCATGTAGCAAAAAAAGATTAAATGATAGCTAGATGCATACAGTCACAGATGAAGCCAAGAAATAGGACTAGTTATTGTAGAAATACAAAATGAGACTTTGCTTTCATGAGAGGCAATGCTGGGTGTCTGAAGAGTCATGTTATGGTTCTTGCAGATACCTATCATTACACACCTAATGAAGCATTTTAACTGTTTCCTGAATGCTGCTCTCTAATATCCATCACAAAAGAGATTTCATAAATCTGATCATTCCTATGCATTATTTGTTCAAGTAACGTTGGGTGGCAAGCACACCAGAGTCGTTTAACAGCTACCTGATATTGTTTAAAAAATTATGTGTCAGCATCTTCATTTATGAAGTATACTGGACTTAACTGTTGGCACAGAGCCTTGCTAACTTCATTCCAACTCTGCTCCTGCGGAATGAGCCTATTCAGTTTCCAGTGCCAAAATGGGCTTTAACTTCAAACCAAATAAGGCATCAGCTTGCCAGATCTGGAGGCGGTGTCTGACTGTAGCTCTTAAAGGGAGCAGAACCACTGATGAGTGAATGAGCTGAAAAGAAAAAACAACTCCTTCCTCACAGTCAGCTTTAAGATCCTCCATCAGAACAGGAAAACACATCCTCTCAGAAAACATTCAACTCTCATAAAAGTTATTAAGCACATTTGAGACGCATACTTCTTGATAGGAACTATAATCAAAATGTGAGCTGACATTACATCAGGCTCACAAAGAAACCAATAAAAACCAAAAAATTTCTTCCCGAGTCATGATAATATCTAACCCCAGTAAAACAGGCAAAGGTACAGTAGAAATATACTTCAGGTAACCAAATGCACTACTCAGAATCTTGGCAACGCAGATGGAGAGTCAATACATGCATGTGTCAGTTTGCAAACAATTTATAGAGATGAGTTTTCAAAATGAAGGCTAAGAGCACTTCAATGCCTTAATGTGACTTAAGCATCTCATTCCATTCAACATGCTCTTTAGAAATTTTTGAAACACTAGTCATTTCTTTATATATGCACCCAACTCCTCCTCCACATCTTTTGAAAATTGAAAGGAAAAAAAGAAAAATAAAAAAGACACACACAAAAACCAGTGCATAAGTTTCAAATGAGATGAAAACTCTTTTCAGCATTTTTATCAGAACTAGTTTATCACCATTGAAAGATTAATGAAAAGGAAACAAAACCTCACAAATAAATTAAAAAAAAACAAACTCCCAAAACACAAACCAGGACATTCCTGGCTTCCTGAGCCTGCAGGCAGAAAATATAAGATGATGTTATCAGTTGCAATTTGCTACTCAGTTTGCAAGGGAGGTGGTGGTGTAGGTCTGCCATTCCCCACCTCACATGTATTTCCAGCCTGGAAATTTCTAGTGCCTGGGACAGGGGTACAGTACCAGAGCCCCACTCCTCCTCTCTTTCCCAGGTGCATGAGATGAATACCAGAACTTCTTGTCATATCATCTAGGAAAAGAGGATTTCTCCTTTGCCAGGAAAAACTACAGGTCCTGATAATCTATCAGACATCCACCAACCAAAAGCTGATATGAAAAGTTCACCAGGATCCAAGTTATTAACCATTCCTGCACCCTGGCTGCACAATTAGGAAAAACTTCAAACTGTACATAAACAGTCATACCTTACTGCTTTGGGAAATTGTTTTAAAATAAGTAGTATTTATTATATTTCCCATACACTCATGTGTTTTGAAATAGAAAACAGGCTGTGCAGTAGGGAATACTCTGGCCTTTCACCTCTGGAAAGCCAGTTTAAGTACATGCTGTTCCACATGTGCAAGTAATTTTAAAGCTCCATTTAGTATCCTAGGCTGCTGCTGTCTAAACTTCACAAACAGTGGCCTAGCCCAGTACAGTTTATCATGACAGAGACTAAGCTCCAAAATAGGGCAGGAGGTTTATGACTTAAAACGCACACTCCAAAGAGGAGTTTTTTGTCTCTATTTATTCTAGTTCTACAGCCTGCAGCACAGCACTCCATGAGTTTACAGAAGCATGAATTGGTTTTAAACATTTGTTACCTATAACTTATTTTTCCAACTCTCAGTCTGCCAAATTGTCAGGAAAACAATATTTCCTTCCACCAAGTCAAGGACATACTGGGTGAGAAAACAGGAAACCGCCATCCAAATATATTCCGACACGAGTTAGGAAGCATGCCTTTCACTAACACCAGGGGAAAACGATGCCATGCTGTGGGCACAGGAGTTTGATTGTCCAAAGCTAGTGAGGTGGCATGGTATGCAATGAATTTGTGCATCATGCTACTACTCTGATGTCTAACTCATGCCCCCAGCCCCCAAATCTCAAAAACTTCAATGATATGGAGAAAGTTGACACAGCTTCCCCACTGCCCATAATTTAGTTTAAAAAAAAAAAAAAAAAAAAAAAAAAAGAAACCCACAAAACAAAAAAACACAGTTGCACTCTTTTGGATTGTGTTGTGTAGAAAGATAACATTTGGCACAAAAATCAAATGAAGTACCAGTCTTTCATTTCAAGATTTACTTATTTAGAAACTGCTCAGTATGTCTACCAAAGCCTGTCCCAGGACAGTATTCTTGTATGTAACACGCCTTAAACCAGGCAGGAGAAAAGAAAATAGCCTTTATTTCACTGATGGGAATATACCTTTATCAAGTGGATTAAAGGCTCTAGCTCCAATCCAGCTGGTCATTTCGGGAGGTAAAACAAAAAACATACACATACTCTGTAAATGGGTGAAGGACTTTCTTAAAAGCCATCACTGAAAAGAAGCTAGGAAACAGCTTTATATTACAAGCATCAATTCAGTATTGCTTTTCAATGTTCTTTTTTGTATATTTTTAAAATTATGGAAGGCAGGGAGTGGGAGGCAGGAGAAAGGAGTGCATAGATTTAAAGCTCAACCCATGATACATCAATAAACCTGGATGTAGCAACTGCTGTTCGAACAACAGCACCTTGGAGAGCAAGTCACCCTGCCAGTAAACCGGGCAGGGGGTGGGGGGAAGGAAAAAATATCTTTGATCCAGAGCTCAGTCTAATATAAGCATATGACTTTCACTAAAATTAAGAGCAATCACCTGCCTAGAAAAAGGTTAAGCCTGCCCTCCCCCTGCACATATCTAACAAGATTAGAAGGGACACGTGAGCAAATCTCAGTATAGTGAAGAGACATGAACAAACTTTACAGACACTTAAGCAATCCCAAGTTATTTTAACCAACTAGGATTTCCTAAAAAAGTAAGGCTACACATTAAGATATAATTCAATAATTTACAGGAATTTGGAAGAAACCTCTCAAGTGAACAAGTTACTATACAAGTATGATTTCTGACACTGGAAACTCAGAGCTTGATCATGGGTTTGACCTGATACAGAAAATCTCCTATTTCTGAACCCTTTTCTACTGAAGAGTACTGAAGGACTCACTATTTGAGATTGCCAGTATTCAATGAAAAAGAAAACGCAAATTGCACATAAATGAACTATTTAAATGAATACATGTAACACACTACGCATTCCTAGGTACAAATCAAAAGACATTACAGGATTCACTCGGGAAAGAGGGGTAAAAAAAAAAAAAAAAAGGGTACCAAACATGAGAGTTCTTTTACTCAAAACATATCAGGGTGGAAGAGAAAAGGTAAGAAACCAAAGTACCACTTAGTGATAAATTCTGACCTTGAACACAGAACGTAATCCAGCAAGATGAACTGCATAGATTGCAAATATATTGAAACAACCTCAAAATATGTCAGAACTTAATCAGAGTATATACATTACCCAAAGGAAATGACAGGATTCAAAACAAAATGTTTGACCTACCTAGATTGAGATACTCCTGACCTAAAACCTACCTTGACTTGTTTCCTTAAATGTGCCTATCTTCCTTCACATCCTTAATATACACCGTTGCCCCATGAGCTCATAATGACTGTCACACCGCAAGCTCTTTGTGATACAGATATGGTTTCTGATAGGTTACTTTGAAAGAGTGACTAGTATTTATTTTGCTACCATCAGTTTGTGAAATATACTGTACCGATAGAGAAGGTCTTTGAAATATTCCAGACAAGAACACAAATACAAAAACACATGATGAACACTACTACCAAACCCCAAGAAAGGACAAACACAAGAAAACACACCCTTGAACGCTAATCTTCATAGCATTTAAAAAAAACCAAAACACACACCCAAACAAAGAAAACCGCAAAACAAACAAAAAAAAAAACACCACAAAAGACCATCCCACCTCCAAACAAACAAACAAAAAACAAAACAAAAACAACCCAGAAAAAAAAAAAACCACAACACCAAAACTCAGATATCTTACCAAGAAGGACTTTAACTACGCAGACATCAGCAGCACACACAGTTAAGGACATTCAGTAAGTTAGAGATGGAAGCCAATTTCATATTGAAATCTATAGATGAACAAATTGCCCATACCTGAAGTTATATGAATGGTTTGAACCTGCATTTTACTCTTCCATCCCACTTACTGCTCTTTCTTGTCCATCAGACTTTTTAAGCAAGCTACAACTAGTTAAGAAAGTGCACAAAGTGAAAAAAAGTGGTAAATCCTCTGCCATAAGGAACACACACACAAAAAAAAGAGAAAAAATAATTTAAAAAGCCACAAAAGAAAAACAGCAAAGCACACAAAACACTATCAACAAACACACAAAACAAACAAACACCAACCAGAAACTTTCTGCAAAGGTAGAAAAATTACGTGTAATGTTATTACACCAAAATATATATCTCATCAGTTATTATTCTATCCAAGCTCTCACTGACTTGCCATTCACTCATTTAGGTGGAGGCGAGAAAAAAAAAAAAACCCAACCCAACAAAACAGCCAAAACAGACCCAACACACCACTGCTGATGAGAGCTATAGATACTGCCCTAGAACAGGTCAAACTTTGGGCAAATAGATGCTTAAAAAGTGTCACCCATACACATATTAACTTTGCTAATATTACATCTAAAGAGAAATCTGTAACACCACGGTATGAAAGTGAGCAAACACGTACACCATCACTGAAAAATTCTCTATCTCTTTTTGAACAAAATTTAAGGGATACGGAAGTCAGAATGAAGCTGATCAAGCTGATGCAAGAAAACCAAAAGGAGTGCAAAGCATTTATTCAGCAAACACCAACAACCAACAGGAGGTATCTGCAACTGTCTTAAAAGAAGCCGAGATTTCTACAAAGAGAAGAGACATCACCAACTAATACTGTGTTTCTCAGTATGAGAAATATGCATGACCTCAGTCCAGATTTTTTCGAGCCGTTAGAGTCGGTGCATGCCATGGTCTCAAGTGACTGTAGCTTAAAAACTCAGCTGAAGGGCTTGAAGGACTTTTTAGTGCAATAAAATATTGCATTACAAATAAAAGAAGATGCAAAGCAGAGTTTGGGATGGGAATTGCCTTATATATATATTTCTGTTTACATGAAAGAGAATTGTGTACAAAGTCAGAGCACTGCATTGCATAGTTGAAACAGCACCAGCAATGTGAGCAGCATGATATCAAACGAGCAACAGGGTCGCTTTAAGAAACCAGAAGGACACTGCATCCTGAAGCTTACTGATTGTTGGGCTGAGGGGGACGCTGAAGCAGCAGCTAAAGACGATGTATTTGTTGCAAACTTTCCAGCATTCAGGCTTTAGTTGTTCGAGTTTGATACTCCCCTCTGTGGGTGGAGAAGTCGAGGGACTGGCTGACGTCACCCAAAGAGCAGGGATAAAGCGCAGTGCCCGCAGCTGTGGGATGAGTAAAACTTCCTAAGAGGTATACAAGGTCAGCTGCCCTGTGCGGCAGGTGCTCTGCTGACAGCACCCTTCCCCCTACGGTTCTGCTGCTCACACAGACCTAAGGAAAAAAGAACAGCAACCCAGAAAAAGCTATCTACAATGCCACAGAACGTTATTCTCCAAGGACCAGCACCCTGGGGATTCAGGCTTTCAGGAGGAATAGATTTTAACCAACCCTTAATCATAACGAGGGTACGTACTCTTTCCATTTCCTTTCTATTTTCACATTTATTAGTCGTTGCAGGGGTTTGCCCTTTACTTTTCTGGTGTTCAGAGATGCAGATGAAGCTGTGAGCAGATTAGCAAGTAGTTGCTAGTTCTGAGGAGAGCCAGCTGAATGCTAACAGTTCTTACAAGTTTTGTGTGACATGTTCCTGGGACTGCTTTATTGGTCTGACACTTTAACTGCATTTCTACTTATGCCTCAAAAAATTCAATTCAAGTGCCTTGGCAGCAGAAAAGCTCCGGCATGGTTACCCCAGGCATTCAGATAAGAAAATCAGTTTTGAGCCTACTAAAGGCCAGACCCTACTTTTATCATTTTCACAACTGGCCTCTGTGATCACGGGGGGGACAAGACCGCTTGGCAGCAGGTCCTCATGTCTGGAAGTTTGTGCTTTGCAAACTCCGCGCCAACTTTACAAGACTGATCTGACTCTCATTTAATTAAATCAAGTTCTGATTATTGCCATCAAAGGCAACAGCACCTTTTTTACACATGTAAAGGTTTTCATTTTCATGAATGCTAAATCTGTGAATTATTAGAAAGTTATCCAGTTCTGAATATGAAGGAGATCATTCTTTGGTGTTTTCTGCCATATTTAGAAACATAATTTAGCATAGCCTCTAAGGAAGAGCAGGAATCCGAGCCTTCATTATTTCATGGGTTTTGAGGTATTAATTGAAATTTATTTAAGAAACCAGTTACTCAGTGAATGGAGCATATAAAACACTGCCTGCTGTCCTGCACCTACAGGCATAGATCTACCCAAAAGACAGGATATGTCATTTTGATAATTTGCATATTTTGAAAATCGTGTTCGATCCACATCAGACTAGAATTAGTTCTCCTTTTACTTTTGCTGCTTTTCAGAACCTCAAACACACCACATGTGTGTTCCATGAGCCTCCAGATCACCAATGCTTTTTTTTTTTTTTCTTCAAAGCCCTGCACTATGACTCAATATATACACTATGCCTGGTATTAAATAAACATCAAGAGCCTTGAAAGATGGATACCGCTGGTGATGTCTTGCAGTAAATATGCTTCTAAACAAGAGTCTGTAGAAGGTTTAAGGACCAACCTTTCACATATTATACCAGCAAAACTTCTTTTCATTTGATTACTTATTCCAGATTTATATAAGCATAAAAAGAAATTATTTATTTTAAACAGAAGTAAACCAGAGTGCTATTATTTGACTGTATGTAGCTAATGTCATGTTCATAAGAAATACTCATAGGACATAGCAAAGCCTTTGAAGAAACAGGAGACAAAAACATTGAATAAAAAAAGGAAAAAAAATCTCTGGATGTTTTTGGGCCTTCATTGCCTTTTATGGGCCTCCAAAAGAAAAATAGTTTCCATTATCTCCAATGAAAAATATTTTAGCGGTGTCTGGTTTGTATTTTCTTTGTGTTTAGATTAAGTGCAACAAAGTTTAAAACTGCAATAACAAAGGATGTTACTATAAATGTAACTTTCTAAAGAATAAATTATTTTGCAATTGACTCATACCTACCAAATGCCTCACAAGACATAAGTCATAGGTTTCTAGCATATTACAAAAATGCTCAAAAGTCATATTTCAAGTAGAACTACAAAATAAAATACACACAGAAAAATAACATGTTTGCTTAGCTCAAGTTCAAGAATATTAATGGTAGATTTGTTTAAAATTAGTATTTTTGTTGCTGCAGCACACATTTAGAAGAATCCCTAAAGAAGTACTCATGCAGTACCCCTTAAGAAGTAGTGAATATTTTGCAAGATCCATCTGCCTTTTCTGGGGGCCTAGGCGTTCCTTTCTTATAAGGTATCACCAGCAGCCCATTCACATTTGGCTTAACTGTTCTGACAAAAAAAAATAAATTTGCCATTAAAACAATAAATTATTTTTAAACACATTTTGAATAAAATAATGGGAAAGATGTGAAGTTTGATTGCTTATAGTCCTTGTTCAACAAGAGAAAGCTTTTACCAGGACTTGTCAAGAGAAACAGACAACATAAGAGATCATTAACTACCTGTCAAAAGAACAGATGTCATCAAGAAACCTATCCAGAAATTGTTCTGTTGTTTTGACTGTTTCAATCAAATGCAAAAACCACAGATCATGTTCACTGGGACAGTAAAAAGAATAGGAGGAGACTAAAAATAAAGATACTCAGATTCTATTACGGTCAGAAACAACGCTAACTAGAAATAATGAAAACTTTTCTTGAAGTAGTTGGAATTTACATAGATGCAAGGAAATTACATCAATGAAACTGATCAAAATCCTAGTCTTAACGGATCTGAATAATTTCAGTTTATTCAGTCCAGAAGATAATATTTTGGGTTAGGCATTTAGAGGAATGCAATCCTAGAATGCAAGTCATACAAAGAACAAAGCGTAACAGGAACAACAAACTTGTAGAGGCTGGAGGGGATGGTGAAATATTATCAAATGTAGATTTAAATTCTATTCTAATATAAACCTTTACAGATCACAATGCAAGTATTTATAATAACTCAATTTTATATTTAGCCACCCTGTCTGCAGGCATTCATAGCTCTCTTCAGAAAACACAGAGCCTGAAATATTTATGAAGATGTAACATGATGAGCTTCACAAGTCTACTAACAGATGCAGGGAGGTTTTCTTCAAACTTTCATGGGAGATGTTGCCCTTCACATAGTTAAATAGTTATCTAGTCCCTGACAACATCTGAATGCTCAGATTTGTATTTATCCAAATCTGAGATACCTAGGATACAGGAGTTTTGCCATACAGACATGTCCTGAAGAGCAAGGCAAAAATTTTCCCAAAGCACCAGTAGAATCTACCTCATTAAGCCAGGATGAGCAAGCAACAAACACTACAGTCATAATATGATTCTGGGTGTTAACAATACACGTTTAATGCATCACTAATAAGTTCCTTAAGAAACAGTATCACCTACATTACTGAGGTACCCACAATATCAATATTATACCCACAATACAGCGTGATCTTGCAACATGCAAACTGGTCCCTTCCTGTAAAATGTAGGCTGCAGTACTTTCGCTTGTTCCCCTTCCCCATCAGCAACAGTCGAGACTTCCCCCTGAAATGTTGAGAAGAGCTGGCACCCAGCCATATTCCTCCTACCACATCCTAGCAGCCAGTCTCCAGCCCTTTCCATCAAACCCAGGAAGAGCAGATGAGGGAAAGGATTATACAAAGGCAGGTAACTCTGTACCACAGAAGCCCTGGGCAAGTAGAGCTCAGCACCCCCATCAAGTTGTTAAGGCCCAACAAACACATCCCAGAAGCCTGGCAATAATAGTTCAGCTAAGGAGTAGGAAATACAGACTCCTGGCCCTCTCCCTCCTTCCTCCCACCAAACGCCGGTAATCCCATTCAACCATATAGTAGCACACTGTCACAGCTGGTGACAGCATGCTAGAACAATCCAGTGGATTGTGCATTACCAGCGACACAGTGGGTTAGGCTCTACTAGCAGCGCAGCTGCAGGGGAACGTACCACGCTAGACAGATATGCTACTTTATAAGGCAGGATCACCATCTCCGTACATTGCTGCAGTATGCCACAGACACAGCAGAGGATCCATTGTGACACGTAGAAAGCATAATCTACTGAGTAACCTGTAAAAGACTTATTCAAGCAAGCTTACTTTTGAGAGGCAACCAAGAATGGCTAGTTTTGCCCATTTGGGATATTAGAGCATCAACACCCACACTCAGACGCTAGGAATCCTGCTGCCATTTGTCGTTGCACACGTGTCCACAACATGCTAAGCAAAGTCAGGAGCCATCCCAGGTTAATGGGACAAGCATGATCATACCTCTACCCCTGTCTTTTCACAATAATACAAGCAGCATCAGTGTAGTTCATTTACCCTCAGAGCTGTTGAAGTTTGAGAAACAGACAATTTTGGAGTCTTCAGACTTAGAGTTTATGAGCAACTTCCTTGATTCATACTCAAACAGATTATTCAGACACCTTAACGGTTTGTTGACCACACAGTACACGAATCCATTCTTTTGGAGAGTGAGGGGCTAACAGCTTCCAGCTGGTCACAAATACCTACTTGGAAAGTTTGCCTGACTTGATAATAACACATGCATTGCAGTTTGTTCCAGTGAAATCAAAAATAAGTTTACATGCTGGAATGCAGAAAAAGCCCACAAAACAAACTGCAAGTTCTTGGAGCATTCAGACCCACTTTAACAGAGAGGGACAGCTGGAAAGAGGAGAAAATTATGCTATTTGGCTAATTTTTGTCATTATTTCAATACTGATAAAGTGCAACACATATTAAAGATAATATTTCTATTTGGCTTTATGCTGACAGTTAGTACCGTCATCTTCAGAGGCAACAAGTCTGCCAGGTTCACCATAGATAGGGTTCAGAACATACTGGAGTTATACTGGGCAGCTTAGTCTCTTCCTCTGCTGGAAAACTGGGGAACACTGGAATTGAAGAACATTTCCATAGCATGCTTTCCAGTCCTCCATAACACTTAATTACTTTTAATAATTGAGACCACACTTGCTTTGGATGTTGCAGAACATGGTGAGAAAAATTCTCTCCAATAGCTTTTTCACCTCATATACGGCACAGATCAGGGAACTGCTCTTGTAAGCAAGACTACATCGACATTCTTGTCCTTCACACTGTAATTGATTAACTTCAGAATAAGCAGCTATTGTTATTTTGAATGAAACAAGCCATTTCCTCTGTTCTGCTGTTCCAGAAGGACCATACTCCAGAAGCTTATGTGCTACATCCATCAATTTCATGTTGCTACCTTGGTTATCAAAGGTCACCTAAAATAGCAATACACACTTAAGCGACCTAAATCCCACACAGTGGCCAAAGATCTACGTAAATGGTATGGTGATATGAGAAGTCACCTGTTTGCAAATAAAGGCCTGGAATTCTAGAACAAGCTTTAGTAGCATCTAAGGTCATGGTCTCTCTACAATACTTATTTCAAAACAGAATTAAGTTGCATTTCAATTATTTTAACTATGACGTAGACAATTATCAACAAGCCCAAGGGAAAAGTAAGTACAGAAAGATAAGCTTAGGGCTATTTCTATGAATGCCACTGACGGTGGTACATTTCTGTGAGGTATGAATTGCACCATAGAGATCACCATGGTGGATCAGGGCCACTAGTCTCAAATGCAACGGGACTTAGAGCTAAGCACTTTAAAGAGTTCACAGTCTGGATCAGGCATCAGTAAAGAGAAAAATGTCATTTCAGTATTATTAGCATATTACTGATTACTTAGCAATACAACATGAGAGGCCAGGCTAGCAGAAAACACACTAACTGCTGTATTTGTCCTTAAATGTTGTAAGACCTCAGGTAGCTTTCTGTATTATCCTGACAATGGCATATCATGCACACGAACATTAAGTAGCACAATTTCTTAACAGTTCTATTCTTCTGCTATTGCCTGGAGTTGTAAGGGAAAAACTTAACTCAGGATTTTTTTCCCTAGCAAATTACACAGTGGTAGTTGAGACAGAAGATTCAAAGACAAGCTACAGTAACTACAGAAATCAGAGTGAAAACCATTTAATGCAGAAGTATGAAGATAATTTCCATCTAATTTGAAGTTAGGATGAGTAAAACATTTATATGGTGATCTGAGAATAGAACTGCAAGAGGGCCTGGCAAAATTAAGAACTCATTTTTGTAAGCAATCATATGCTTGTTTACAGGCCCTTTCCCTCCCTAACACAATAGGAAATAGGGAAGCATGGTGAAGTTTATTTCTCTATCAATTTTCAGGTATGTATGATGCTTAATTTATATTTTTTTTTTTTCAGATTACACCTGGAAGCAAGGCTTCAGCTGCCAACTTGTGCCCTGGTGATGTTATTGTAGCTATCGATGGTCTAAGCACAGAGAACATGACACATAACGATGCCCAGGAGAGAATCAAAGCAGCTGCACATCAGCTTAGTTTGAAAATAGAAAGGTATGTGTACACATCTACATACTACTGAAAGAAGATACTACCCAACCAACCAACTAGACAGTACAACTATTATACAGTGTAACTCTTTAAAATAGTTTTTGATAATTTCACAAAACCTTTAAGATTACAGGCACCCAGACCTACCTCACCAAGTCCAGATAAGACAAGACTCCCCAGAACATGTCTCCATGGGCACAAGAAGAATAGCTTCCCTCAGGCTACTCACCACTTTTGTTGAACTGTGAGCTGTACCACCCACTGCCTCTGCTGACTCCACAAGTCCTATGTTTGCCGCCAGTAAACAAACAGTTCTTCATATTTTGGGGAAGTAATAAACCCCTCAGCTAGCCATCACTTGTTCAGTTACCACCCTGCTCTAACACTCCCTTAGCCACAGGTGCTCCTCCTGCTCCCAATCACAAAGCTGCCAGTATATCCTCCCAGTCAAAGGAAGAAACGTCGTGTTAGACTTTCATAAGGGGTGACAAAGCAGGAGATTTAAAGACAACTTCTTTGGCCACAACATATTAAACCAACTACAGGATTCTCAAAGCAATGTTAAAAGCAAAACAAAACTAAAAAAACCCATCTCTTACCTAAACTGCAAGAGTCCAGAATCTTTTTGCATTCATTTAACGGGTCGGACACAACGATCTTCAAGGTCTTTTCCAATCTAAATGACGCTGATTTCTCTCAGCTAAAGCCAGCAAGAGAAACAACCTACATCTTCACATCTCCTAACAGAGCTTGCTCAGCCTTTAATCAGAATCACCTAGCACACTTCCAGCTGTCTCCAAGAATCAGGCAGCTCTGATTGACCTGAGGCCCTCAGGGAGGCACAGCACTTTATTACAGCTGATCACAATTATTTCTTTCCAAATACAGAACGGGGATGGGGTGGGATTTGAAAGGAGCACTGTCTAATTACTACAGCGCACACCACAGTTAAAAATTCCTACCATTAGTTCTAGGTTCTATTACAGATTGCTATATGCTATTTAGCAACTCTTAGGAAGCAATTTTCAACATACAAGTGTAATTGCACCTATGAAATATGTGCATATGTTTTAAATGCAAAATATTTGTATTTATATAACAAACAACTAGATTAATATTTAACATTACACTATTTTAAAATTAGCTGCCAACTTTGTCAATAAAAACAGAATTGTAACTGAACCATCCCTGGAGGTGTTTAAAAACCTTGTAGATGCACTCCTTAGGGACTTGGTTTAGTGATGGACTTGGCAATCCTGGGTTAACACCTGGACTTCATGATCTCAAAGGTCTTTTCCAACCTAAATGACTCTATTATTCTATGATATTTGCATAGTTTTTATCTCTGGCTAGATGACTGAAAGAATCATCTGTGCAATTTCCTATTTACAATTGCACATATACTCTGCATACCTAGATTTTGTTCCTGCACTGAAAAGCAGGCTTTACATGGATATTGTTATCATAAAAAAAGACATTTGTGTTGTTGTGGTTTAGGATTATTACTAATATATTCACTTATTTCTGCAAAATAGTCTAAGGACCCAACATTAATTCTATCAACAATTCAAAAAACAAAACTGTAAAATGTTTGGTCAGCTCAGGTCAGAAAGGCACTAATTCCCCTTTCCCTTTGGAAACTGCTAACAAGTAATTTCCCATTGTTCATAGCATACTTAATTTTTTAAAAAGTAAATACAGTTTTATATATTGTTTACATACAGTACACAGTATATATCATTGAAGTATTTATATGTCAAAACATTTAAAAAGCATAGAACAAAGTGCAAATTTTCAAGCTGCATTATATTTTACAGGGACATATACAACTCTATACAAATTCAAGTTATTTAAATCCTGCCTTTCTTTCTTTCTAGGTCAGGAACTAAACTGTGGTCTCCACAAGTTTCAGAAGATGGTAAAGCACATCCCTTCAAGATAAATTTGGAAGCTGAACCACAGGTATGAATTGTTAAAAGTTACCTAACCATTTCTATTCACCCTTTTACACTCTATCTCCTTTGTGGTCATTAAAATTTTTTTAATAATACTTCATGCATTATCTGCCAGTTTAAGCTAATACAAACAACCACAATTTTGATAGATCTGAACATCATTTTATCTGACTGGATGGTTTTGATTTTTCAGATATTAACAGAAACAAAATGTTATCAAGTTACAACACATTCTCATTTTTCTTTAAAACTGTACATATCACCATAGTTTTATTACAGAAAGAAAATACTTCCTTTTATTCTGATATGGTTTAAGTTGCTTTAACTTTTTCAACAGAGATTCTTCATCATATAAGGAAGTTCTTCATTCAGGAATAAATGTCAAGTATCAAAGCAATGCACTCATCACATCACAAAAGTAATTTTGATATAACAGTCAGTTAAATAGAGAGATCCATTAATGTTGGGTCTCTTTACTTCCATACATTTTTATACTACACCGCAGACCTGGAAGTTACAAATTTGTAAAACTCCCATGTACTGATCAATAAGTAAACCATTCAACACTTCTGACCAGCAAAGTCTTGATCCTTGTATATGACCAAAGCCAAATCAATCAATTGAACTCCTCCTCTCTCTTCAAAGTCACACCCAGCCCCTTGTGCAAAGCTATGAGCCGAAGTCTCTGCATTGTTAATAGCTAATTAGCTAACTACTGTCTACAACTAGTACTTTATTCCTTTGTCATTCCTCTTTAACCTACATGAACATTTGCTGTTCTCTCAAGGGGGGGGAGGGAAGAGCATTCTGCTGATCCTGGAAGGCCAGGATCAAAGCAAGTATGTCAAAGTATTTACTCTGTGCTAACCTAGAAAAAATGTAAGTGCAGATTCCATTTCAATAAATCCTACGCAATCCACCAATCCTGTTTTCATGGCGACACCCCCAAACATAACTATGGTATTTCAGTGTTCCAGTTCTTTCTCTACATTCCAATCCAAAAACTTGCATTAGGTGATACAGCGAACTCCATCAGAAATAACATAGTCTCTTCAGCAGTAGAAGATAGTACAGTGAAGAAATAAAACTATTTTAAATGCATATTGTTGTGGAATAGCTAGGATACATGTAAAATAGCAACGGAAAAAATTCACTAAAAAAGCTATAAAGAAAACCATGTAGGCATGTATGACTGGAAAGTAATCCCTTTGCATGAAAGCTACATTCCTAAAAAGGATAGTTACTTAAAAATAAATCACAGGTTTTTACTAAGTGCTACTTGGCAGACTATTGAAAAAGAGTCTTCATTGGGCAATCAGAAAAACTGTTTCTCCTAGATTAAAGAGCCAAACTCTTCATTTTAGTATATCTCTGTCTTCCCTTCCTAGGAAAATCAGGAGTACTGAGTATATTCAATAAACAGCAGGCCTCAGAAAGGCAGCAATGCTTGTAAACAAACATGCTAAACCATTCTAGGGATGATTTATATTTTAGATTAAATTCTTCCCTGCAAGAACATCCACCACTGATCTCCCTGTGGGAAAAAAAAAAAATCTACAATTGCTGAAATTTTAAATGAAGTTTTACTGCATATTTAGTCACAACATAGGAGACCCAGCAGTGTGTATACTAGTAGTGAAAACAGAACAATATCAAAGTTTCTTTAACCTGAGATAACAAATTGTTGCACAACTATAACCTGTGATGTTGGCATCCTATTAGAGTTTGCTGAAGTCCAATTATAAATTAAGACATTGAAGCCCATAGAAATGGAGTAAAATCCAAAAGCACTGTAGTGTTACCTCAACTGTAAAAACAGTTTATCCAAAAGTATTGTATGCATTGACTGGTGTGCAGAACTGGGAAATCACTGAGTTCTATAAAAAGCTTTTCCTCCATTTATATAATAATTAAAATTAATTAAAAGTCATATGTATTATAAATGTAGTCAGATTTTTTTTTCACCCTTGTCAGATAGGCATTTCAAAGTTCACTAAAAAAGTCTGACAAAAGTCATTAAGGTACATTATAAGCCAACTAAGTAACAATAAGAGATGAAAACATATAATCTTCTTAGTAAGAATCTAATTTCTATTTGCAAGCTAATAACAGAGAGCTATAAATGAAAGTAAAACATATTTTAGATTGCTCACAAATTTGGCCGAATACTTGGGCAAAGAATGCTCACTTTAATCAATAAAAATTATTCTACAGATGCTTGGAGATGGTTATGTGAAACTGATAAATACTGTGCCTACTTGTAGCTGTGGAACAAGGAACCTTTACACTGTACCAAACTTTTGCATTAGGCTGAGCACCCTCAAAGAGTCATTTGGAGATTGATGTAGGCAATTGTCATAGCACAATGGAAGTTCCCACTGTTTTTTTCCTTTGGGAAGAGGAAACTGAGGCAACCATTCTAGTAATTGTTATTACAATGACTATTACAGCAATAAGTGGCTGACTGAGAGCCACTCCTGAAAGCTACACATTCCCACATAAAAACCAGCCACCTAATTTTGTTAGTCTGGAGCAACCCATAGCATGACAGCTAAACACTATCAGACTACCTGAAGTATTACTAATAGAGTCACACTGTATCCTGTATAAAAGCAATTTAGAACTTAAATTTCTCAAAGAATATAATTAGAATGAGAAAATAAAACAATCTAAATGGCAAACTGTTAATTATTATTATAATAATAGTATATTATAACAAGAAAAAAAATTAAATCCTTTCTGCTGCATTGTCAATGTAAAAAAATACTATGGCCTGTAAATTTTTTCTCAGTTACAATCCCTTTAACATCATCTAAAATGACTTTCTTTCAATTTCCACAATTTCTTGAATTGTTTTTCTTTGAGCTTTTCTTTTTTGCTTCTATCTTTGCCTTTGAACATTTTTTCAGTGAGACCAGGCTTTTGGCCGTGAAGGACATTATACATTCCTGGGAAGTATAAATATACTATACACATAGAAAAGGATAAAGATCTAAAAAAAATCCCAATTCATTATTCTAAAAAGTTTATTTATAGTCTGTTACCACTTATAATAAAGTTTTGAAACAATGTAATTGTGCCAGTCTAGTTTTGAGGACTTACCTACCCCCTCTTCTATAACAGCATTGAGAGATAAAGATTTTAGCCACATCATACCTCCAACACGTAAACATTTGTATACTGTCAGCAATTATCCCCAAGGAATGCCATCATATGGTCCATGTTGGAAGCATTTCTATAGATTTTGAGAGCTACATTCATTCTATTCCTGATACCTATATTAATGCAAAACGTAGTTAGCCCTGCAGAAAGGCCATCAGTCATCTGGAAAAAATTTAAGAAATTAAATACTGTAATTCTCAAATGTTCCTGATTAGGAATCAACAGCCTCCAGTTCTCATTTAGCTTTTGAACTGAAGGAGGACTTTTCTCAGATTCAATGAGATCCAATAAACACAAGAGCTGGACTATTTTTGCTGCTGTATGTTCTGTCACTGACATTTTATATGAACAGATAAGTTAAAAAGAAAATGGAATTTAAGTCTAACTAACTGCAAATGTTTCACAACTGTTACATTGTAAACATGCTATTACGGTGCCACATGTCTTCTGTGCTGTTCATTTGTCAACAAGAAATTAAAAAAAGAGGATGGAATTACAATGTTCATGGTTGTTTTTGTTCGTTTTGTATCATACATGGATTTAAATCAATTTAAAATACATTGACATTAATGTCTTTCATTAAGCAGACATGATTCTAAACACTAGTAGATTATTTCCATTTACTAATACATTTTGTTAACTGCAACCCAGTTCTATAAGACAGAACCAAGGAATTGCAAATAAAATCTTTGTGCTTATTTATCTGACTCTTGCTTTCAGTAGCCTCTTACAATGCAATGCTGCTAAATATTTTCATTTAATAAAACTGCTTTTTACTGTTTGCATTTTATGGTTGCATATTACATATATCCATGACTTTTCTTTAGGTCTGTTCCTAAATATATATCTGAAACTGTTGTTTCAAATGAAAACAAAGGGCAAACCCACATTCAGGTTTTCATAATTTATATAAATTATTCACCAAAACTTTGAACAGAGATTTGATATTGTCTGAGAAAGGAAATACTGCTCTGAGAACTGAATAAAAATCTACATATGTCAAAAATGTGCCCATACTTATCTAACTTGCTCTTATTATCTTGATTTATTCTGTGGATTTGAGTATTCAAATATCTATTTCGGGGTTTGGTAATAGATTTTTTCAAACTGGAAATTTTTCTAACATTCCTGAAGGCTAAGGTAATCTAAAAAAGGCATTTCTGCATCAAAAATTTACAGTTTTATTTTGCAGAACAAGGAGACTAGTTTGTACAGCTTGCAAGATGTACATGAAAGACCACAATTGCACCTGAGTAATTTTAAAGCTGAAAATGTTGACTGTGTCACCATTAAAAATATGTGACGGCAAATACCAGACAGCCTAAACTGTACACAGCGATTAAGCCAAAATCTTCAGTACCTAAGTTACAAGCTTCAACAATTTGAAGTAAATATTCAGCAGTATCAGAACTTAGACTGACTATAGGTCATATCACACAGCGGGATAGCATCATAAATACAGAAATGGTCTATAGTATTGCAGATGTGTTCCTAGTACACCAACCACACTCAAACCCAAAGCCAAATCAGAGAACTCGCAAAGATTTCTACAACAATTGAAGTATTGATGACCTGTGCTATCTCAGCATTCCAAGTTCCAGTCTCTAAAGAAACCAATACAGATTGTAGAGACCTATTTGTTAGGAACAAGAGCTTTTTATTCCATATTGATGGAAGTTAAAGTGCTCTTGCAGCACTGTCTCCAAAAAGCACTGCAGGACATCAGGACAAGGTGATGGACTACAGCTGCAGATGTTCTTCACCACTAGCACAGAAAGGGGGGAAAAAAAACCCTCAGTGGTGACAACACTATTTTTTCCAAAGTCTCTTCTTCTGTGGATTAGGGATGACCTGAGCTGACAGAGACTCAAAGGAGGCTTTACTAAATATGCACGATACCAATAAGTGAATTTTCTTCAGTCTTTATCATCCCTAGACAATCACTACAGAACATTTAAATTATCTGAAAAGTCAGCATAGATTTTGTTTCCAGATTTTACCCCTATGATTTCCACAACTGGAGGAAATTTCCTGGGTCAACAATGAACAAAATCATATTCCAGAAATAAACAAACATAGGCAGAATAATTTCCAGTTTACCCATTTCTGGGTTTTCCTTATTTATGATGATTTCACATTATATTACACAATGTCACAGGTTTTGATGCACAGATATGCTTCAAAGTATGGAACAAGTTCAGAAGAATATCCTCTAACTGATGGACATTCAAGACTATTTCAGTTAAAAGAGGTGTTGAAAATTACGTGTTTTCTAGGCAAGACATTTACAATAAAAGCTTCATATTTGCAAATCCCTTTTATCATTATGCAACAAAAATGCAGAAGCCAGAGATAAGCCCTAAAGCAAAGCAATGAAGCTAACTACATGAAGTGTTTCTAAAAGAGGAATGTAAACAGTGCAAAATCTAGAGGACAATACAACAGGTTAGTACAATAGTCATCCCTCCCATTTCTTCTTTAAATTGCACACTATTTACAAATGTGGACTGCCTTCTGTTTGCCCTGAGGCAGGAAAATAATAGTCTCTGAATGTGTATGGCTTAAGTAACATACAGAAAATTCATGGAAAAATGCTTGCACCAGTTAAAAATTAACAAAATCACAAAAGTAAAAAATGCAGAGATTAACAATACTGATGTCAGATTTACTCATTACTAGCTTGGGTGTGCATTGTAGCTTTGTGTATTTTGTCTGCCTATCATGTACAGGAATTCAAGCCTATTGGTACAGCTCACAACAGAAGGGCCCAGCCTTTTGTTGCAGCAGCAAATATTGATGACAAAAGACAGGTAGTGAGCTCCTCCTATAATTCTCCAATTGGGCTGTATTCATCTGGCAATATTCAAGATGCGCTTCATGGACAACTGAGGGGTCTCATTCCTAACTCATCACAAAAGTGAGTACTTGCATTTACTTATGATACATGGTCATTGGTGGTATGTCACTATCTGTTCCGTTTTCAATTGGAAAGTCCAGCTCTTGCTGTTTTTTCTGATGAGTTTATTGATTATCCAAAAAAATGGTGATAAATGAAGCCAATTTTTTCCAACAGAAAATTATCCATTCAGCACCATAGTAGCAACGCCACAGGTAGCTAAAATTTGCCTTCTATGTTGGGCTGCAGCACTACCTACCATTCTTCTCGTATAACTGCGCTTTACTCTGAATGTTTCTGAACACTAAAGCGATTGTATTTTGAGTAGCAGGAATGTGCAAACTAAACACTGTTAATTCACTGTTAGAATTTTAAAACTTCTTTAGATAATTTTTAACTAGAAATAAGCATTTGTAGGCCAAAGAAAGTTATTTTAACCCTCTTTTCTTTACAGGATATGAACTACTTTGAACACAAGCATAATATTCGGCCCAAACCTTTCATAGTCTCAGGCCGAAGCAGGTTATAAACTCTGAGTGCTGTGCTGGATTTGGATGCATGGTGTTATTTTTTAATGGATACTCACCGTTCACATTAATAAAGCATACTGATGCGTTTGAAATTTACTTCTAGTAGTATATAGGCTAACACTAAAAATAAATAAAAAATGAAACGGTTTACTTGCAGAGATCAGGCTTGAAATTCAAATTTCTGTTTCCAAAAGAAAGCAGGTCCACTCTCCCATCTCAATTATATTGGAAAAAGTCTGAAGTAACTGTGTTCGTCAACCTGACTCAGTTTACAGTGTAGCACCAGATATTGTATACTTATAAATCTATGGCACTCTGCAATTCTTCTGGCCAAATGAAATACATATAATCTGTTAACTTGCTAAATGAAAGATAGCTAGTGATAAAAATTATCATCTAGGCCATTCAGAGATTTTACGTTTGCTTTTCAGCAGCCCTCTATTCAGAAGGCAACTTAAAGCAGAGCTAAAATAGAACTATTTGATGCCACAGACTTGTAAAGCTGTAAAATGTAGAAAAGCTTATATATTTACATCCATAATTTTAGTGTAATATTCCTCTATCATAGCTGGGAACGAAATGCTTCTTTTACTATTAATTACATTATTAAACATAGAGGGGGAGAAAAGCAATGCAAACTGTGGCTAAACGCAAAAGAAGCTCAAAAGCACTCGAGTGATGCAATATGTTGTGATGTTACCCTTTACCCTTGCTAGCAGTAGCAGTTTTTACCAGTGGACTCAGTGTTCTGCATTTCATTCTGAATGTTTAAAATGACTGCATTTCAATTATACTAATTTAAGTCTCGCAAACTACACCAGAAAAACAGGATAATTAATTCATGTGTTCAAAGGACAATCTCATGTGGATTATCAGTTTTGTGAGATGTGTTAAATTTTTCAACCACCTGAGCGACAGAGGAGACTGTAGAAGATGGGTAGAGTCCCATCCTTCTGTGAACAAGAGCTATCAATGTAGAACACCACCGCAGTGGAGGAAAGGTGCCCATCTCTCTTTGCAGTCTGATTCTGATACAGGTTAAGTGACAAACCAGTCCTTAGCAAACATGCATGGCCTCTAACCATAGGCAGCACTTACATACGGTACCTAAACTGACTTCGGGGCCACTAGGTACCATTTACAGATACCTAATCAGATTTACAGAGATTCAAATGAGTATATCGGGAACCTAAGTGCCTAAATCAGAAACCTCAATTACACAATATTTTCCATGAAAATATTGGAGTGAACAGTCATTTTCCAGCAACTCAGGTAGAGAAAAAACCCGCGAAAATTAACTTGGCAGCAATACAAGTTAGCTATCAGGTATTCTAGCACTGGAGAAGTCTGTGTTTACAAACTGCAGAATGACCGATGCAGGGTGTTACATCTACAAAACCTTGGCTGTCACACTGTTTGTCTGCTACTTTTTCATCAGTTTGGCTCAATAGATGTCCCATGCTAAACACATCGAAAAACAGCCACCTTGATTGACTGTAAATATCCTTTAGGACAGGCAGCTGAGGCTAAATAGGACTTTGACTAAAAGAAGAGCTGATTCTGGACTGAGGGTTTGAGCTAACAGATTGGATGTTAGCAACAGTTTTGGACTTTATTTTGGCAAAACTAACTGGAAAATATATTTAAAATATAATTCTATTTTATTGATACTTATATTCTGTTTTAACATTACTTTGGCTGCTCATAGCAAGAGTTGTGATTTTTCTAGCCTCTTCCTACTACTTTCCTCTTACTAACACTATCAACACTGACAAAACTTATTCTACTGCAGGATCTAAATGTGGTCTTGATTCTTCAATAAGTCAAGACAGTAAATGTGTAAGTTGTCTCCGTGTGAAGTTTTTGGCTGGCTCATGCTAGGTGATGATGCAGAACTGTACTTTTGCTTTAAACGCTTGCCCACTATTTCTGGTATTAGCTTTGTTTTGATATATCTTTGATGGTGGAGTATATATTTCCCTTTACCTTTTTGAGAAAGTGGTCCTACACAAATTCCCCTCTGAATCAAAGGGAGAATTTTGGGTTGCCTTCACCACCCAAGAGTAGCTACTGGGCAGAAAGAATACTGTATGATCAAACTGGGAAACGGAGTATTCTCCCAGGTTTACGCAGAACCATTCAGCTTGGAAAGAACAAACCACTGCCCTGACATGCAGGTTGGAGGAAAGAGATTAAGCATTTATCATCTCATAGCTCCAAATATCACATAAATGGTAACCAGTGACTGTGGAGAGCCTGGGTTATGTGCTGTTACACAGCAACAGCAAAGAAACATCCCATAACAAAGAAAGCCTCTGAGGTGCTACGGAGAAAAGACCAAAGTGTTCAAAATAGTGGCACTGAAAAAGACTGGGCTGAATGTTCACACTATTTTACTAATCCTTTTCAAGAGATGTCAAATTAGTGTGCAGAGCCTTTCTTCAGTGATACTAAGCAACACCGGTATTTCTAAAAAACTGTCCAGCTTTTTTGTTACATATAAATTATATGTAAAATCTACTTCAAAAGTAGTAAAATTAATTCTCTGAATACATATCCATCGTTCTTGTGAAGGACCACTTTACCTTCCACTGGAAACACTGTAATTTAGAAATGCAAAAGTAAGCCTGGCTGTTTTACTATCTTTTCTTCTTTGAAATGTTCAACAAATATTTTAAAAATGAAATACATTGTTAAACTAATTTTAAAAGATTAATATCTTATTGTAAGATTTAAGGAAATCTAGGAAAATTTGCATTCATCATTTTACACTACTTTATAGTAGTCTCTTCAACTGTGGACTGAGATGGTTGTGAGGTACAGTACTGGAATGTTGTGTCTCGGATTCCAGTACTGCAGGTGTTTATTCTGTCACCGAAATGGACAACTCACATAACTTTTGTAAGCTACCCTTTTGTAAATGGTAGTTAAAAATGTAAAGTAATGTTATGTTCTGAATTATCCAATTTATCAAAGAATTTTTACTGTCTTTAAAGAAAATGCATGCCAGAATTTCAAGGACTGCTTTATAACTGGCATTGATATATTTACAGGAAAATACTTTCCAATGACTACGCATACTTTTGCTATTCTCTGCTTTTTATACTTCTGCTTCTCTGTATCTGTTCTATTTATGCTTTTCAGCCCTGTTAACATCACCGTATTCCTGTACTTTTGTCTTTATTCTTTATAATCCGATATGCATTGCACACTCTTCTGTAACCTGGCTATTAACACAGTGGATGCAGCACTCCTTCGGGGATTGACTGTGGCAGTGGACGCAGTACCCCCTCTTCAATTAGCACGGTTAGCTCTATCTGCCCTAGCGAGCTGAAAGCAGTGTCTAAGATGGCCCCTAACATTCCCTTGGAAATGGAGCTTCCCGGTGTCAAGATCGTACACGCTCAGTTTAACACACCTATGCAGTTGTACTCAGATGACAATATCATGGAAACACTGCAAGGCCAAGTGTCTACAGCTTTGGGGGAAACACCCATAATAAGGTAATTAGAGCAGATATATATATATATATATAAAGATATAAATATATATATAAAGATATATATATAAAGGTAGAAAAATATCTTTAATATTTATAAATATACAAAAGCATTAATAATATCGCACTGTTTCTAATGAAAATTGGTTAAAGAGTTAGGAAAAACCTAAGTCATTCAAAGTCATTCAATATTTTTGTTAAAATATTAGTAATTTACTATTTTTAACCAAAAGTATTAAAGGAGATTTCAGAATTAACAAATATTTCATAGGAAAGAATCTTGTATTTGTCACTAATAAATAAAAACTGATTATACTACCTGGACTATTAGCTGACTGACCACTCCAAATCAAGATTCTCATTCCCTCCAAAATTCAAAACTATTATAATTATTTATTTAACAAGTATTTAATAACTTATTCATCTTAATCTAATAACATATTATTAATAATAAATTTATTCCAACTGTTGAAATTCAGGTTATGAAGCTTAGGAAATCCTGCAGATGTTTAGTGTTCCAGATATTTAACTCTCATTCAGGTTAACTTGTTCAGTACAACTAGCTCTTTTCCAAAAACAGCCGGAATCGACTTTGTAGGCTTATTAATCCATCTTTGATTAATGAATTCCATCCATTGCAATGACTAACAGTCAGGTAGGCACCTTACGTATCTGGATAACAATGATGATTACCCAGTAAAAAGTTTTAAAACACTATCCATTTTTTTTCAAGGGACAATCGTTGTTCACGTTGCTTTATATTCACTTTTGCACAATAGTAACTTACTTTTCTGTTTCACAACAGTACTTTTGTGTAATTAATGTAATTCATTATATGTATGGTGTAAACTAAAGCTAATTACTAATATTTTAAATAAGCACCAATGAGCTTTCTTCAGCACCTTGCACAATTGGACTGTTACTAACTATAAAAATCATATTCATATAGAAGTATTTAATTTAACCCTATCTGATGAAAAAAAAAATCTTAGTTCATGAAGTCTTTGCAGAGTAGTGTTAGTCTACTGCATTAACATTTATACTCAATCACAAGTAGAGAAAAGAAAGATTTGGTTTTTCTTCATTCTGAAACCATTAATTAAGCCCAGAGTAATCAGATTTCACAAATGTCTGTGGCATTCCCAGTTCAAGAACTGATTCTCTACACAGGTTTGAAATGTCTCTTTTGTTGTGGGATTGGTTTCCACTATGTATGCATTTAAAAATATTATCTACACCTTTGTGTCTGGTTTTTTGCCTTCTATATGTAATTGTATTATCACTTGTCTGATATCTATGAATATTTCAGTAGAGAGGAGAGAATCAAGGGTTTGATTAGCCATTGGTGAGAACTGAAAAACTAAGCTCCTTCTATTCATTAAAAACTTATGACAAGAGAAGAAAGTGGTAGTTTATTCACCAGTTTAAAGATGATGGCTCAGAGAAATCTATTGATTGATGAAGATGCAAACAATTAACATAAGCAACCGGGGTCACTGCCCAGCTGCTGCTACTCTTACTGTGCCATTTGACAGCTTAAATGCTACCCTGGGAACTAAATCAAACCATTTAAAGCAAAACCCAGTCTAATTCCTTGTGGAATTAGTTGCTTATTTCCAGGGGAAACTTACCTAAGTTTTAACAGGCAGTAGGAGACCAGTGGTAACAGGAAGTTTAACCTAGACATCTCTATATATATAGCAGTGAGGTAACAGACTTCATCCAAGTATATTTGGACTTTTTCAATTAGCCCCAGCAGCAGTTTGAAATTTACAGATGCCACACATTCAGCCTAATTCCTGCCAGTGCATACAGTCATCTACTCTTCCTCTCATCTACTTAGGATGTTAGTTATCATGATCAATTTAAAACATTCAGCACAGTTTAAACCACCATGAAATATTCTCAGTAAAATCTTTAGCTCCTGGGTCATCAGAAATTCAACCATCAGCTGTTGTTTGGACAATGATTTATATTTTTATGATAAAATTGGCATTACAAAAAGTAAGCCATGTCCCATTCTAATTAAATTAAGAAATATAATTTCCATTCAGCAGTGTTCACCTTACAATGCTTCCTGCTGTAGTATACCTACTTCACTCTTTTTTGTCATCTCCATAGGTTAAATTAGTAACAATTATCTTAGCCAAATAAGCACTATATTAACTAGTGATTGAGCCAACACAGAAAACAAAGAACACCTTCACATCATGATACTCTCTCAAAAGATTTGTTTGCTTAGGTTTTGGCTGGCTCTACGTAAAGATATGAGCTGTGACTTTAACAACACTTTTGAGGCCAGCTGCTGTGAAAATAGAACTTCTGGATACTGTACCAAAGAACACCTGGCAATACAGCAACTGGTTACAGGAATGCAACTGCTTTGAGGTTAAACACAGGTACTGGCCTATTTCCAAATGCCGTTAGAGCCAGAACGGTAACTATGGAAATACTTTCATGAGTTTGTAGATTTATTTGTTTCAACAATTGCACAGATTATTTTTTTTCAGCACTTTTTAGATCAAGAAGAGGCTATACAAAGCAATGCTACCTGGAAGAAAGTCTTTCAGTAGTAGAAACACACAGTATTTATGTTAGGTTCCTGAATCATATTCTATGTCTGGTAGAGTTATTGCTTTGAAGTTACATTTATTAAACTGCTTTACCTGCTTTTCCTCCCTGTAATACAGTGACCCAGCTCCCAACTCAGTGCCTCAGTCTGACGTGTACAAGATGCTGCATGCCAACCAGGAGGAGCCCAGTCAACCTCGCCAGTCTGGGTCCTTTAAGGTGCTCCAGAATTTAGTCTCCGAAGAAGGTGGTTAATAATGACATATTCTACCTGTTCAAAGCATTTTTAAATGTTTGTGGGAAAGGGGGAATCTGAGGAGAAAACACGTGTGATCAGAGCTGTAAGAATCTCTGAAAGCCCAATTCTTAATCTTACAGATAGTACACCAGCCTCCTAACATTTTTCCACCTCGATTGTATAGCTAGCAATCTCCTGTGTGAATAAAATGGGGGTGCTAATCACATTTTTAAGAATCTCCTCTCAGATTTTTAGATCATTAATGTACAAAGCTGACTTTAACTGAATATCAGAAAGTTTTATGTGAGAGAACTTCTGGGACAAGCTGCATGTACTCATGACACCAAGTAAGAAAACGCTCCCTTCCACATCCAGGAAAAGAGAAATTTAAACCAACTCCTAAAATAAGTTTTACCCATCCCCTCCTCATTCTAAATAAAAATTGAAGACCACACTATAATTTACAGTCATGTTCCCTTCAAATGAAGAAGTTTTCAAAATAGCATTACTGAAGGCTGCAAGCTTGTTGTATTTACAGTAAGTGTAAAGAACAAAATACAATCAAAAGTAACCTAAAAGATAAATATTTAAAATTTTAATTTTTCTGTCTCAGTATTTACCAGAGAAGAGAGAAATGCATCTAATTGTGTATATATATATATATATATATAAAAAAAATTGTGGGATTTTGCTTGACATTTTCTTGTATTTTGCTAGTTTGGGATTCATGTTACTAATCTTTCTGAATTTGTTGTATGGTTATTTATATAAATAAGAAGCTTTCTAACAATAGGTCTTGACTATGTTATGTTGCTATGTTAAAGCCGAATCCTATTCCTTCTCCTTCTATACCCAAGACCTACTATCAGAGAATCAGATGATATCTGTGACACAGAGAGCACTATATATATAATAATTTTTGTACTTACATTTTGGTTGCAGCTACACAATATTTTTCCCAATTCCAAAGAGCTGGAATCTAGCTCACTAAACTTGTATAGAGAAACTTCATTGTTTGTTGATACAAGTGAAAGCCTGTAAACACATCCAGAAGTGTATTCACAGGAAAACTATTTTACTGCATCAGATGCTTTTATATTAGTCTGTACATAATGGAATTTTTTTGGTTCTCAGACGGACGCCCTGTGGGTACAAGAAGCGTGAAAGCACCTGTAACAAAGATACCTACTGCCATGCCTGGTGTCCAGAAAGTGCCACTGTGTGACAAGTGTGGGAATGGGATTCTGTAAGTTATCTCTTTTTGGTTCTAGAAATGTCTTGTTCAACCACATGTTCTCAAACACCACCACAGAACACAGGAATGCTTTCCAAGTGGTGGTCTTGGTCTCCACTTGCACTGGTAGAAAAATGTTTCTAGAGAACAGAGATGTAGAAATATATTGTTCTAAATCACAAATTATTCTCAGGACCTTTTGTAAGTCAATTATTAACACATACATAACGAAACCAGCATTTACCTGTGCTGCATTGTCTCAGACTGTGAAATCTCAAAAGTTTCTTTGTAGTGTAAAACATCTTTCTCCCAGCCCAATGTAAGTACCCAGAAACTTCTGTGGGACTATTTCAAAACTACCAGATTTCTATCCAAATGACATCACTAACTTCAGCAAAGAACACAGGTGATGATGAGCTCAGAGAACACAGTCACTATGAAAAAAGAAAAGTGGTTTTGAAACTCATTTTGTCACCACTTTGATAGCTTAGACTGTGTTTTCTGTGTTGTAACCAAAGTAAGATGTTTCTTCAAGCTCTAGTTTTCTGATGAACTATTGAACTATGAGATCAACTCTATGGCTTTTTATGTCACTTACTCAAACTCAGCTTCCAACCTTAAATTATGTAGTAGTTGGCAAAACCACCAGATGAACAATCTAAAAGCCTTAAGATAAATACCTAGAATGAATTATCTGTCATACTGTAGTTTCTTCTCACTTTACATTCATATGAATTAATTGTTTTTTTTTTCTTTTAATTGTTTCCATATAGAGGAACAGTGGTGAAGGCACGTGATAAATACCGGCACCCCGAATGTTTTGTGTGCTCTGACTGCAATCTCAACCTGAAACAAAAAGGCTACTTCTTTGTGGAGGGCCAACTATACTGTGAAGCTCATGCACGAGCTCGCATGAGGCCACCAGAGGGATATGAAGCAGTTACCGTTTACCCAAAATGTTAGTCTTAACATTAACACACAAATACATGCATGCACACAAAAAGTCATTAACAGCTTAGAAGTGTCAGGACTTCTGCCTGATTCCGAAGTAGCAGCTTGTAAACCTTTTCTTGTGGGATTCTGAGGGAGGTGGAAGTCCCTATTAGTCAGCAGTAGCATACTATACCAGTAAAATTCTATTAAAATATTGCCTTTGAAGTTGCCGGTATAACTCAACGAAGTATCAGCTAAAAGAGCTGTACTGAAATAAAAAAAGTGAAACAGCTGAGGTGTTACATGGTTACTACAACATGTACATAGGTGCTGTAATCAAGACAACATTATCTGTGCAAACACCCAAGTCATCAAAGTGTTACAGGCTGGGCCCTAACAAATGTAGAAACTTCACATATCATTAGAAAAGCAGCTATTTTACATGGACAGTACAAAACAAACAGTAGTTCATGTCTGCTTCCACCATCTATTATTCAACTACCATTAATGTATGCCAAAAATAGATTTTGCTTACTTTGCTTTAAATTTGGGGTTATATTGACTTAAACTTTTGATGCAGCAACTGTGATAAGGAATAAATATCAAGTCATACATTAAAATGGCTAGTATAATAAAGACTGTTTAGTAAGAAGCAAAACAGAAGTTCTATGTTGTTTTAATGATTTGCAATGAAATCAGCTTTCACATCACTTAGCAGCAAATTGTTCTGAAGCATGCACACACATACATTGGTTTTGGGAAAAAAAACCAACCCTACACTAATAGGAACTCACTGCAAATTCAGAATGAAAGTAAATTTTAAAACTTTTCTGCAGAAAATGGTACTGGGGTTTTGTCCGTCCTTCAATTTCCGTAAGAGAAACAATGGGAAAATATCATAATAAGTTTATTGCTGGTAAATTAAAACTTGGAAAACTTTAAAAATAAATGTAAATTAAAATATGCAAATGAAAGATCTTCTGTAAAAAGCCTGGTGAAGGCCTAAGGGAAAAAAAGGCTGAAGGAATGCGGTTTTAAAATCAATTTCTGAAACTTTTAAGGGCTACATTGCTTTCAAGTAGGTGCCAGCTACATATACACACCTAACTGACAAGCCAAACCTTAGTATTTTCAAAAAATATCAACATAATTAATAAATGATTCATTGGGGTATTTTGAACCCGCTTTAAAGTAGAAAAATCTACAAAATTTTATATCAAGTCTACAAGGCTAGCACAAATTAACAACTCAGTGGCAAGCAATCTTACATATTTTCCCATTCTACAATATAAGAAACTTAAAATCTGAGAAGAACATGGAATCAAAATAATAAGCTGTATATACTTAAAATTTATTTTTAAAATTCAAATGAGTCCAAAAGCTTGAAATACAATGTCCACATATTTGAAGACTTTTCAAAATGTCTTAAAGTATCATTTTGGAATGTAAATGTTTCAAAAAATGTTTGAGTCACTGCACTTATAGTTTATGTCTGCATCCCAAAAGTGGACATAAAGAAAGTGTTGCACTCTTTTAAAGGTTAGTTCCTGAATTATTTTGAGGGCACAAAACATAATTCTGCTCCTCATGTATCGTGGAGGCTGTGTAGCATTTATATTTATCCACTGATAAAACCCATAAAATAAATCTGAAAATCCTTTTGAAAGTGAAAGTGCACATAATGTCTATTTTTACAAACCTGAAGTGTCATTGGTGTTTTAAATTATTTGCTTAATGTTCATTTCTTTGTGGAGTACCTGAAGGTAAAAATAAATCTACTACATACAATAAAGATTCTGCGTTTCTTTTCAACTGGTATGAAAAATGAGAAACTGTGAGTATCAAGTGACTTCACAATAGTAGAAGTTTGGCATTTATGCTTCGGATTCACCAAACTGCTGGTAAGAATGAAACACAACTTTTGCATTAGGCATTTGAGGATATAATCTGGGCAAAATTAGTTTTCTAAAACTGAATGAGATCATGTGTTTTCAAAACTGAAGACCTGAAACTATTGCAACTACACATCATCAGTAGGGTAACACTCACCTGTCTCACGACAGTCTAATTCCAGGCCAAACATACCAATTGAAAATGTGGGGAAACTCTCAGAAATGTAGATACAAAAACTGTTAGGTTAAAAGAAAGTCACAGAACATGACCTGATGCCAAAACTCTGGGGAAAGTTCAGTGGTATTGCATCATCACATGGTGCTATTTTGAGAGGTTTGAGGTTGGACATGACTTTGATAGAATTAGAAGGTAAGCCTATCTAATTGCAAGTACTGACCTAATATGAAAAGTTTTACACCAATATAATATAAAGCAAATCTTAGATTTCAGTTAATGCTGATTCTGAAATCCTTGATACTGATAGAAGAGAAAAATAGGAAATTGAATACAGAGATTTAAATGTCATAGAAAGATATAGCAATTCTCTCTACTGCGTGCTCAAGGCTGAATTCTTTATCTTAGTAGGGTGTCAGTGGTTCCTGGCACAAATCCTCTACAGCGTCCAGCTAAAGAGCTATCTACTTTATCTTCTGGCTTAAGAATGGCATAGCCAGTAAATCATGATAGCTTAACACTACTATGCCTTTCAGCTGTGTCCAGACTTTTTTATATATGTATTACAAGCCGAAGAGAGCCATGGCATTTATATTTAGATGGAGAGAAAGATAGGAAGTGTGATTTCACATGCTTGTTATCTCGACTCTTCAGATGTTGATCAACAGGTGTGAAAAGCTTTCCCCAGCTATGCTACTGCTGCATAAACAGCAGGGCTGTTCTGGGAGATGTTAAAAAACTTGTATGAAACTGTAATACTCCAAATGGATAAGCCAAGAATTGCATCTGAAAATATACAGATTAATTTATGCGGTACTTTTGTATCAATTGTTCCAAGACAAATCCTTTTGGTCTTTTAAGTAATGCTGAAATGTTGCCAACAATTTGAAACCTAAAAAGTTGTCTAAAGCAGTTAAAAGAAAAAATGTTGTTTCCATCACCCAATAACTTCTTTCAGTTTTTCAACCACATTTCATCACTTAAAAAATTAAACCAAGACTTGTGTTCACATGAGAAGTATGTTATTGAAAGTAAACACCCCCATCACTCCTGCTTCCTGCATTTTGTTTCACAACACACAACAGCTTCTGAGTGCACGAAGTGGTTTCCTTTACAATTAATTCAACCAGAAGATGACCTCTGGGAGCACTGGTAATGTGCACCGATCACTAATGGGAATTCAGTCCACAGAATCAAACCAGAGCTAAACAGCCCCTCCCTGAAACACATACTGGGTAGATGCCACATCCTCAGTACCAACTGATCTGCTCCTACTGAACAACGCTGCCTGCTAATGCAGAAACACCTTGAAGTATTTCTTGCAGCTTTCATAGAGAAATATTTTCTTAACAGAAATTAAATTACTGACTGTTTAAAACTAGAGGTATGTCCAGTCTCAGAATTTGGACCCGGCTTCAGATGTTCCAAAGCTCAGAGGTGTTTGATCACAGATTTTGGTTCAAATTTCTATAAATCATATAAAAAGAAACAAATGTGCAGTTGGGTATAGACCTGACTTTCACGTAAAACACATGCGCTTGATTTAAACTCTATTTTAGGGGTGCTTTTTCACAAGGACAAAATTAATTTTTCGCTGGGGGCTTCATATATTTATAAATAAAATGGTGGGAAATAAAACATGTTTGATGGCATACATCCAGCAAATTTTATCTCTACAGGCAACCATACTCTGCAGATTTGCCCTTTCATGTGGTTTTTTTTTTTCTCCTCTCATCCAAGCAAGCTATTCAGACAGCTTTTTTTGAAATTGTTAACAAGAAACTTCCACAAGCAGATTATTCATTTTTTTCTTAATACATGAAGTTTTAAAATAAAGGCATACAAGTCTTCAGCATATGCTCAGTACCACCAACTAAAATTTTTGTCTCCACAGCATATGCTTGGTAAGTAATATTATCTACACAACGTCCAAGTTCACAAAGGATTTTGTTTCTATATATGGTAAAGCACACATTTGTTTTAGCATACTCAGTGAGTCTTTTTAGTTGCACTCAGTCTACCTAATCCTCCCTCTCCCCACACCAGGGCATGATCCAAAGACCAGTAAAACTTTTAGGAGAGTCTTGAAAGATTGTATATTATATTACTCTGAAAAATTTTCTCTCTTTGAAACAGGGTAGTACAGCTGTCCAAAATAAAACTTCAAAGAAACACTGTTGCATACAGTTCACGTGCTGACAAAATTACAACTGTATTGGAGTGACAAAGCCAGAAACACAGAAACTGTAGACTAGTTAAAGATTATTTTTTCTTACTCAGAAAACAAAATATTCAGTAAATACCAAGAGGATTCTGAGAAAGAGGAAAAACCTCTTGCAGGCTGTTCACAGTCTTTCTTTTCCAGACACTGTT
Organism: Falco naumanni; assembly: GCF_017639655.2. Taxonomy (NCBI): domain Eukaryota; kingdom Metazoa; phylum Chordata; class Aves; order Falconiformes; family Falconidae; genus Falco; species Falco naumanni. The sequence goes on along the minus strand of NC_054054.1, from coordinate 4,987,702 downwards.
CAAAACTAGATTTTTATAGATGTCTCATTCTCTGTACAATTATTTTAAAAAAAATATCTTTTTCGTATATTCTTGATTTAAGAGGTTTTTAATGATCCTGCTAAACCAGCAGTCTATAAAAAGTTAAGAAATAATTAGACCAGATACATTGAAGACTGGAAAAATATGTTCAATGCCAAAAAAAAAAAAAAAAAAAAAAAAAAAAAAAAAAGAGAGAAAAAAGGTAACGGGCAGCCAAATTGTTTCAGCACATTCAGGCCAAAGAGCAATGTTGTTTATGGTTTTACTCAAAACCTGTAGGGTGTCAGTAGCAGCCCTGTACACTCCTGCCACAAGGCACTAAAATATTCAATCCATTTACGTATAGAGAAGAATATAAGTTTCCCAGCAGCAGCTTTGCAGCCAGTGTAATTACAAGGTGCTTGCATGTTGTGCAGATACACAAAGCACAGGCATAGGTAGTATTCTTGGAGCAAGACTAAGTCCTAGAAAGAATCTATGATTGCACAATTAGGCCTTCAGTCTATGTACAGGTAAAATATCCTTTTCACATGTTGACTATTCAGTTTGTGTATAGAACTCGTTCAACCTATTAATTACAAATGAATGCTACCTATTTAGTAATCATATTTCTGACTTAAATTTTTCTAACTGGCAGGGTCATAAATAATTCTCATCGCTGATATACTTTGCAGAGATTAGACTTGTAACATTTTCACTTCGACAGCTTGCACATTTATGACAGTTAGGAGTGGGTTAAAACTGTCAAATATGAGACACTTAACTAAAATACTTTTGTTTTGGCTTTCTAATCTTTTCCAAGAATTGCATCCCTTTCTGCTGTTTTACTCTTGCAAACTCCCTCCATCTCATTTTACTTTCACTGCAAGAATACCCCTACCTCCCAAACCACAGTCACTTTTTACAGACAGCTCCTGTTTGCTGCTCTAGATCTCACGCACCTCTTTGAGCAAGCCAATTCAAAAAGATATGCAAGTAGGATGTATGATTTGGAAAGTATAATTGTTTCAAAGTGAGATTATTCCACTGTTTACCTTATCTGATTTTATTATTTATAAGAAAAGCGTATATTACAAGAACACTCAGAAGCAGAGATGGTCCAACTGTATCAGACACTGTAAAAGTAAGAAATGATTCATAGCTCACAGTTTAGAATTCAGAGTAAGCAGTCAAGGCAGTTACAGTATGGAAGGAAAAAGACACATTATGAAGGATAAATAGCATAATAATTCATAAACATTTTGTTCTTTTGCTTTTTTTTCACATAAGGTTAGTGGATTAAGGTTGAAATAAAGAAGCCGTCAGAGTTACAAAATGAGAGAAAAACGCACAAATAACCATTCAGCACAAAGAAAGAACACACAGAGTAAAATGTGTTAAAACTAGTCATACACCAAGACACCAGCAAGTTTTTTTATCAGCTGATCCAGCTGCTCTCTGGCTTATAACAATTTCTCTCTTCCCTAAACTCAAATTAATTGGAAAAATGAGAGACCAGGTAAGGATCCTGCACTGGGTTAACAGGACTAGTTCTTTACACTTCTTTTTGAGCATAAATTTATTTAAGACTACACAATCACAGGGATTTCAGGAGATTCTTTGATCCTAATATAGGATTACAGTTCTAAAAATAATAGAATCATCAAGTGGTTTGGGTTGCAAGGAAGCTTCAAGACCATCTAGTTCCAACCCCCTGCCATGGGCAGGGACACCTCCCACTAGACCAGGCTGCTCCCAGCCCCATCCAGCCTGGCCTTGAGCACTGCCAGGGATGGGGCATCCACAGCTGCTCTGGGCAGCCTGGGCCAGTGCCTCACCACCCTCACAGTGAAGGATTTCTTCCTTATACCTTACCTAAAGCTACCCTCTTTCAGTTTAAAGCCATTACCCCTTGGCCTATCCCTACATGCCTTCGTAAAAAGTCCCTCTCCAGCTTTCCTGTAGGCCCCCTTTAGATACTGGAAGGTTGCTCTAAGGTCTCCCTGCAGCCTTCTCCAGGCTGAACAACCCCAACTCTCTCAGCCTGCCTTCACAGGAGAGGTGCTCTGACCCTCTGAGCAGCTTTGTGGCCCTCCTCTGGACTTGCTCCAGCAGGTCCAGCTCATTTCTTCTCTGACACAAAATTTATCTATCCTTTCCCATTCTCACTATGACTTGTTATGAGATTCTTCTCTGTGAATACATACAACACACAGCTCTGTTAATTGCCTTTCCTACATACTTCCTATCCACTGCTTATTAACAACCAGCCTTCCTGAATCAAGACATACTCTGACAGAGTGTGGAAGTGTAGCAATTTCAGAAATGATGCACTGACATACAGTGCTGTCTTTCCTTACAGGTCCACAAAATGCTAATGAGTTAAGCCCCTTTAAGCATGGATTTCTAATGGCCCTGTGACATAAAGGCTGTTCTTTGAAAGTCACACCTAAACACAGTTGTAGCTTTTGATGTCTGTTAGCAAAAATTTTATCAGCTACTGCCCTGATCTATCCAGAATTAAGGATTGAGTAAAATATAGCTTACAGTGGTAGCATCTCGCCAATTAATTGTCAAATCAATCATGGTTCTACACCACCTTTTTCTTCAGGAAAAAGGCAAAACCTTTGAGAGGCATTCAGACTGCAGTGTTGCACCAGATCTCGTTCCTGTTTGCCAAAAGGCTTTTCATGGCAATTAAATTTCCTGAAAACAACCCCTCCTCCAGAATGCTGAAAGGGCTCAAACTCATATTCTCACCACAATACAAAAGATAATACAATAATCTGAAAGTAGGACAATCTCTTTTTTCCCCAAATTCCAAGGTCAGACAAAAATGCTAAGTGTCTAACCTTGTATCTTAAGTACCAACAACAGAGGATACTGTACATGGTAAAACGGAATTAGTAGAGTAGAATATAATAGTTACACTTGCACAGATTCCTACACATAAAAGCGGGCAAGCGTGCCACAGTGGTGATAAAAGAAACCTCTTCTTAATTTATATCTCAAATGACTCTGCCCATGATACCTCAGACCTCCCTGAAAGACATCAGTTTATGTAAACTGACAGTAGCTCCGACTTATACATTGCCTCTCGAGGTAGAGAGCCAAACTGACATCTCCAAATATTTAACGTATTCTGTCTCTGTGATCGCCCTGTCAGATCCCAATGCCCAACATACTTGAATACTTCCTGCTATCATGTTTTAATAAACCTAAGTTGCACCTGTTCAAAGGTTTGTGGAATGTCTACTCATTGTCTCACAATAATCAAAGGGTGACAGCTGTCCCTGTAGCTGATTCTAACATTTCTGTCATAATTAAGGACACAGAAAAAAATTAATTAGCTGTTCATATGTAGCCCACATGTCATGAAGAAGATTCATGGGGCTACAAAGACCTGAGCCCCAGATGTTGGCATCTGTTACCGCAAGTTATGAGAATAATGGACTATTTCTAGATATCTATATCTCTCTCCCTTTTTTTTTTTAATAAATACAGTTAGTGAATACTGTTGTTGACTCTTCTGTGAAAGTTTTCTTTAAGGAAGAATAAATCAATGCCAAATACTGGTTCAGGAAAATACTAGTAATCATTGGTACTTTTTGCACCCTCATACTAAAAGAGTAATGCCTGTCATTTTTCTAAAGGTTTGCAATAGGTGATGTTGAAGTGTTTTGTAAAATAAATCAATATTTTCGCAGTCTTTTTAAGGGTGGGAAATGTATTGAGCATCAGTTTTTAAAAATATATTAGTTCTTATATTATTCAAATTATATTCAGTCTATCATACTGCTTATTGGAATCATCATCAAAAGAAAAAGAATAAGAAGGAAAAGCAGAATTCTCCTCAGATCTCAAGGAGAAACAATTTACCTTCATCTTCAGAGAACGTCTCTTCCATCTTAAAATGACTCCCTGTAAGAGGTAAGAGAAAGACTTACATCATAAAATGAAATGCTGCTTCACATCACTGGCTATTAGCAACCTCTTCCAAAGGTTTCTTTTTTCTGCTTAGCTCAGCAGCTCAAGCAAGCACAGGGGTTTTTCCATTCACTCAAAATATATCATTTGCCCTTCCCCCAAAGAAGAATATTTTACTCCAGTACAGATACACATTTTTCTAAGTATCAAAGAGGTTCAGAGGTTCACAGCTAAACGGCTATAATTGCAAGAGGCAAGAAGTTGGTATGTAAAGGATGCTTATTTTCTGCTCCTTCGAGACAAGACCTGAAGACTTCTCCCATCCCTTCTTTCTATCTGCTCTTGTCTAGTAAGCCCACCAAAGGAGTAACTTCATGACAAACTATTGACTAGTTTGTACGTATATATCTCAAAAGAAGACATGTTGAAATTTATCCTCGTCATTTATTGGAACTTGTTCTACAGCTTACATACTCCTCCTGAGGCCTGGAATAAGTATTCTTTGTCAAAAGATAGTTATTTACCTTACCTTTTCAAGGTCAGGTTTTACCTCCACATCTAATTCACCTATCCACAAAGCAGAAATCATTTTCCAGTGATGTGACCAAGCAGTTACATACTTTCATCCCACAACTTTTCTTTTCTTTTCTTTTTTTTTTTTCCTCCCCCTGCACCAAACCCTTTAATGTGACATTAGGTTTCACATTCATCTGTTGTAGCACTTCCCACTTTAAAAGGGATCCAGTCAGCAGCCCTCAGCTCTTAAGGCAAACAACAGTGGGGAATGAGGTGAGCGAGCCACTCTAGGTACCACACAAACATAACGTCATCCACATGGTCCCATTCAGAAATTAATGCCAAAACCATCTTCTGGGGACCAAAGGGAATCTCCACCACTTGTACACAGAGAGTGGGACTGTGCAACAAGGGTTCTGCTGAGGGATTTCTCCCCTGTTCCTGTCTTGGTGGCCACAGAAGTTCTGGTCTGGCAAGCTCTCTGAAGAGCCTCCATGTCTCAAGTTACGGGAGAACATGGGCAGCTGAGAGGCCTTGAAAGTTTCCTTTGAAATACTCTTCATTGCACAAGGTGCTGTACATTGTTCCGTTATAGGGTTGTACTGTCCCTGTTTGCTGGCTTTGTCAAGAAGGTTTTTGCTCTTGTACATTACAACTGGCCACTGCATTTGTTTATTTATTTCCATTAAGTGCATGCCTAGCTCTTCCCTACAATGTAACTGCTTGTATCATATCATCTCCTCATAATTTTTACTCTACTTTGCCCCTGCATGTTTCAGCAGATTTTCTTTTCTGTTTTCTTTCCCAAGGTTGCAATCTCATAAATTACCAATAATTTTAATTTATGAAGCCTAGCAAATTCCAAAATATCACCTTTAAAGTGAACTTTAGACTTCTTCTACCAGGCTTTTCCCCCATTTTTTACTCTCTGCTGACCATTACAATTTGAGGTTGAATTATGGATTCTATCAGCTCTTCCAAGCCTGAAAATTTTTAAGAATGCTTCATAAATACCTTCGTATTTTAAATGTCATAAAAAATGATACATTGTGGAAGTGGGATTTTTCTCACTAAAAACAGTTATTCCTCAAACTTAGTAATAAAATCTCATAACTAATAGCCTTGTTCTTACTCAGGTAACTGCACACTGCTAAACAAATCCTGTTTCCTCAGAATCCCGACTACTCCTTTCCTCATTTTACTTGTCAGTGCTTCCTGAATTTCACCCACTCACTGTTATGCTTCTGGCAATTTTCAGATGCTGCTCTATTTTATCTGCTCCTGTCCTTGGGTTTCATTTTCTTTTCCCTCTACAACTCTTGTGAACATTTTTGGGTGTTTTTAATTAAGAAGCCTGTTGCATTGGAGCTGCAATTTAGATGAGTCTTCATCTTAACAACAGGCAACCATTACGTAAAAGAGCTCATGAGAGAAGAAAGGACAGCTAACTACATTTCCACTGACTGCTAACACAGAACTCAAACTGGCTAAACCAACTCTTCATTTGCAGCTAATTGCCTAATGACCCACTGTTGTTTTCTGTGATTTTGTGCAGTGTTTTATCTTTCTTGGCGTTTCTTTCTGCACTGGAAAATTCTCCTGTACATTGCATAAGAAATCCAAAAAGAACATTCTTCTATTTTTCACTGGTTTTCCTGCTGCAGAAATACAGAGGGCCTCTCATGGGTCAGTTTCCAGACACGTGTTTATATAAAATGATGTGCACAATAGTTTGTTTCTAAACAAAACAAGGTACTGGTCTTGTTTCAGATAAACAAGTACATCAGAATTTTACAATGATTATATTGTTTTCAGGCCAAGACTTCCATCTGTTTTCAGGCCAAGACTTCCATACCCATTCTCAGTTTGTCTCAAATTTGGGATTAGACATTTCTCCCTATTTAGGAAGCTGTCTTATTTTCAGACAGCTGATCTTGTTCATTTAACTGTGAGCAGGAGCTGACAACTCCAGAAGGCTTTTGTTGTTGCCCTCACTGTTATTACTGGCTTTTCAGGAATCCAGGAAGATCACAATGCAGATATACTAAGAACAGTCTCTGTAGCACCCACCCTGATGGCGCAAACAGGCAGCAGAATACCATGAAGAAACTTCCAAGTAAATGTTATTTCTCAGGGTAGATTTATAGTTTAATTATTTAGAACCCTTCTTTGGTCTTTAAACTGGTAGTATGCCACAGGATTTCCTCTTTCCCTGACTGAAATTCACACAGACTCCTGGTAATACCAACTTGATGCGTTGCATATGTCAGTTCCTACACTTACCAGTGGCAGAACTCAGTGGTCTCAATGATTCTGTCTTCACTGAAAAGGCAATATTCTGAGAAATTTCCATGATTTGGATGGCTTATACCAACATCATGAAGGGGCTTAGCCTGAAAATTATTTTTACATTTATTCAAATGGTGAATTTTTCTTGCATCACTAGTTCATTATTATTCTTCTTACACTGGTTGGCAGCAAAGCCTTCTGCTGTCTTCCAGATCTTTCACGGTACAATATGGTCTTTTACAACTTACAAACATTTTCTAAGTTATCTTTGACAAAACAGCCCAATGTAAAAAAAAAAAAAAAAAAAAAGTCATACTTGATTTACTAGCGTAGCTTAAGGAGAAGCTGAAATCCCAATTCAAAAATCAAAAACATTAGCTGTTAGAAAGGCATTCCCAAAACTTTAAAGGAAAATTTCTCCATCAATGACTCCCAGTAAAAAGTTCCGATTCTAGTTCACAGAAGAGTACTGAAGAGACACCTCAGGAGACAACATTGTCACTAACATTAGAACAGGGTCCAAAAAAATTGTAAATGAGGGACACATTACAGTGACAGATTTTATATTCTATTCATTATGGATTGCAAACATAGGCCAAAACTTATTTTCCCCCTCATGATGCCACAAAAATGAAAAGAAAAAAAATATTTCTGGGTTGGTAAGTAAGTAGCTAAATATAAGATTTATGTTTGTTGGTGTTGTGTAATACTTCTGGACTAATACCAGTCACTAAACTCTTCAGCTGTCCAGCAACAGGTGGAAAGGGGTTTCACTAACTTTGTACTTCTGCGAAAACATGTTAGAACTATTTGGAGACCCTGAAATCCTTGAATATTACAGCTATGCCATTCTTAAGGACTGAGAGTCATGATCCTAACTTAACTCTTGTCTACATAATCGCAAACTATCTTTCCAGAATGATGTTCAAGTATACCATTATTGATGTCTTTGTCAGTCCATGGGACTATAATTTTCGGATGGTATAAGCACATGTGTAAACCTTCAGCGTAAGCACTGAATGACAAGCCTCATGACTGAATACTAAGAAACGTAAATTTCTTCAGCCTATCCCACCAATTATATCATAGATTTCATACACTTTCTCCCTCTATATTTAAAAAAAAAAAACAACGTTGAAAGGAATAACTACATACAATTTAAATGTGAAATAAATGGTTGAGGTTGAATTTGTTCCTTTACCGACAAATCTCACCAAATCTTTAGCTTTTATGCAATAGCGCATCTAAAAAAATATACCGCTTCCACTCATGAACTGTTATTGAAGCTTTAAGTTAAAAGCCTGAGACAGCTCTAAATTAAAGTTAGAAAAAGCACTTTACCTTCAGTAGCACCGCTCGGGGACGTGTGTCAGCAGCTGCTGTAGCAGCCGGAGGAAAAGTTTCCCAAGTAGGTCAGCCTTACAGGTGTGATACAAGGATGGGGCCTAGCGGCCTGCGCCTGGGCTGTTCGCCTGAGGCCTGGCTGTGTGCGGAGCCTGGCAGCCCCCTCACGCCGCTGTGGGCTCCTCAGAGCGAAGCTCTGCGCTTGCCCTTCCAGCACAGAACACACTAACAATAAATACTGTTCATATATGTTTTAGGAGCTCCAAATATTTTGGTAGGGAAACTTTTTTCTGTGAGGTTTTTGTGGTGGTTTGTTTTGAGGTTTTTTTCCTGGCAGGCTGCAACTAGGCTCACGCAATCTGTTTAAATTTAAACAACGTGTGGCAGAACAGTACTTTTAAAATGTAAATGACGAAAAGGTATCACAGCTGTGCCTAGCTACACAGAGCAAGCTCACCCTGAGTGACAACACACGGAGGTCTACGCGACAAAAAGCTCCAAAAAAAAAAAATAACCCAACACAAAGCCCTCCCAAGCGCTCGCAGCCCCGACCACCACCACAGGCGGGAGATCCCCGCGGGGCGGCCAGGGCCGGCCCCTCAGCGAGGGGGGGCTCCCGCCATTTCGGGGCGAAGGGCAGCCGCCCGCGGGCACTGGCTTCCCGGCCTCCCTCCGCCACCCGGCGGGCTCTGCGGGCCGCCTGGGCAGGCAGCGGCGGGCGGCTGGCCCGGCTGCCGGCGGGGAGTGCGGCGGCGGCGGCGGGGGGCGCCCCGCGGTGTCGCTGTGGCGGAGCGGGGCGCGCCTCGGTGCAGGGGGGAACTGGCCGCTGCGCTGTGCCCGCCCTGCGCCTCGGGGGGGCCTGGTATGGGGCGGGCCCGGAGCCCCCGGCGGAGGCAGCGGCAGGGCGCCGGCATGCAGGGCTACCCCGCCTTGTCCCGGGGCCGGCCCCCGCGGGTGACAGCAGGCCCCCGAGGTACGGGTGCTGGAGCCGCCCGCTGGTGGCGGGAGCTGGGGCTGCCCTCCCGGGGCCGGCCGCCCTGCTCCGTCCCGGCGGGAGAAACGAGCAGCTATGTCCTTCGTCGGGCCGCGCTGAGTTCCCTCAGTTTTCCCTTGTTATACCTGAAATTGCTCCTCCTGGCAACGTCCCCCTCTGCTAATGGTAGAAGCGTCCCTCTTATCCGCAGGTAATCACACGCAGCGGGAGCAGAAGGCCCAGCTGCCCCACAAGCAGCGCTGGAGGGAAGCCCGTTTGGTTCTGACTGTGGACGGGAGCAGTGTGTCTGGGTGTAGGGAGCCCTGTAGCTCGCAGGATTTCCATATGGTGCATTTATCCCAGCGCAGAGATGCATCTAGTGCCAAAACACCGGCCAACAAACCGGCCTGCACCAGGCTTCGCAAGAGTGGCGTGGGCCAGCTACTCACTACAGGTGCCTTGCTCCAGCAGCTGCTGGGGTGAAGCGTTAAATCCCGGTAATCACAGACCTCTAAATCTAAAGCGAGTCTTTTTTACATTGCTCAGCAAATGAGGAGTGCTTGATACGGCTGTAAACACCGTGATTGATCGTTTCAAGATACTTCTAACTGTGTGCAGGGCTAGGACCAGACAATAGGGGCTGTCACTCTTTGTTGATGTTTTTAGTAGGAAATCAGACTTGCTGAACTATTCTGAAAGTACTTGGAACTACAATTTCCACTTGAATAATGACTAGCAAAGTGCATTTGGGCTTTGGCATCAGTATAGTTGCATAACTCAGGTATATGATGTACGGTAGTTCTCTGCCTGCCTCTTTTCTTCCTCCTTCACATTTTGGGGAATCTTCTTCCAAAGCAGCACTCACAGAAAGCTTCTAAGTCATTAGAGCTTAGCCGATGTTAATTCTGTTAATGCAGAATACTAGGTAGGGTTCCCCTTTAGTAATCCAAGAGACAGTCCAGCTTCCTTATGTTGTCTGACCAGTATGCCACAGTCTAAACTAGAAAGATGATTTTTGGAACTAAGGTATGAATTCTAACAGAAGCACATTTGGTCTCACGGCAAAGACAAAGATCCAAAGTAGTGTCAGATGTGAGAGTGCTCTCTGTAACGTGAGCAACTGTCTGTGAAGAACTAGGCTGAAATCCTTCCAGTAGTGTGACTAAGTTTCTAAACAACTATTGAATAGTGAAAGAAGCATTTGATGAACTGTTGACTCAGGCTGGGCGCAAACTGCCTTGGAACTGGAAAAGAAACATAATTTCAACTGAGAAAATATCCTAACTCCACTCAATATTAAAAAACCCACAAACAATCCAACCAAAAACCAACCACCACAACCAACCAAACTACCAAGCAATTTTCTGATATTTATTTTATACATTTTAGATTCTTCAGCAACAGCTGGAATTATTTCAGACATTTCGGCAACAGAGTCTGGAGAATATTAACACGACAAACAAAGAACACAAACACCCTTAAAATACAAAAGCCTCCTGCTGCATTTTTAGATACTTTTAGATCTGTGTTTTAAAATCTGTTGACTATTGTGTACTTTAAGCATACATTTAATCTTCTTTCCATCTTAAAACAGCTGATAATATCACTTCTTCTTACCCTTTCTTAGTCACAGTATTATTTGGGGGCTTATTAACGATTTTTTAAAACCTCAGAAAAACAGGAAAAACAAAACTGGGGGAGGAGGAAGGAAGGACTAGATCCTTCTCTCATTTATATCACTGTAAACTCAAGGAAGCTTTGTTATTTTCAAAGAAGTTAATTCCACATTATGTCACTGTCAGCAGAACCTGTTCTATAGTTGCAAGCCACCACATTTGACAAGATGCTAAGCCACCTTTTCAGGAGCATTTTTCTGCCATTGTTTTATCTGGTTCTTTATATAAAAGCTGAATAGCTGGTGCTGAAAGGACATTTAGCTTTAAAGTTTGCTGTTTATAGACAATTCCATATTCCTACATGCCACTTCCCTCTGGCTCTGTCCTTCCTAAGGAAGAACTTCTTGAGTAATAGGATGGTTTTGGAAAATGAAATATTTCTACATTTAAGTTTTCTGTGAACAATCTCAATCTTTTTCAGGTACAGCCTAAAACCCGTGAGATACTAAATAAAAATATATTTGAAATGAAAGCTCCACTATGTAGTTCAGACAAGATTCTGACGACTTGCACGCCAAGGGATGCATTTCTGGTCTGTTCAACAATTTTTACCTACAAACCAGTTGTTTTTTAGCTGGATCTTGGGTTTTGAGAGTAATGTGTTTTTTTGAAAAAGAATCCAAGGGGTATTCTGGATTAAACAAAAACCTAAAAAACAACTGTATCATCTTCCTGACCTTTTTCTGGGTAGGAGAACTTTAGCCATAATTGCATAAACTATTCCCTCCCACCCATTATGATTAAAACTCACTTTTGCTTTGCACAGGTAAAACTGTAACCTGATCTTCCTCAATTAATTTGGATTATTTTCAGTGGGCACAGAATACAATGCAAAGCGTATAGGAAGACAGGGCAGACAGTCAAGGAGAGAAGAGAGAGAAATGGGGGCAGGGAATACATTTTGTCCCTCTCCTATCAAAAGCTGCATAAACCCTACTTTTTATGTCTATATTTAGTGTGAACTCCAGTTAGCCCTTATTTCATAGGGACTGGGATGACAAAAACAGAGACAAACTACAGTCTCCTCAAGTCATCTCTCCTCTGCTGGAAATATACTTAATCAATTTAGGACACCTGGTATTTTGTGCCTGCTCCAAAGCCCAGTAATCAATGAAATGGGGTGTACAATAATTGTTTAGATTCTTTTAATGGATAAAAGGCATTGGCAGAGGGAAACTGTACAAGTCTTGATTGATAAGTGGCTTTCGTAACAATTTATTTGTCTTATGTTTCTAGTACTGCAATGCTTCACAATTTTTACAACATGACAAGTTTTTTACTTTTGGTTTTTATTTTGTGGGGTAGCTGATGGTGAATCCTGAATCACTGTCTTCTAAGGGAAAAGTTCAACATGATCGACAACCCTGCTCAAATGAGCATGTGGAAGTAAATTCCAATATTGGAAATGCTGTCAGTGATATAAATATTCCACACAGGATTTCGCTTAAAACTATAGCAACTGAAAAGGTTGAAAATTCAGAAAATTTGTTTGGAAACAACAGAATACTTGCAAGAAAAAATGAACATAAACATGGATATATGCTAACTGGCACTGATTTGGAGACAGAAACGCTGAATGCTGCCTATGAGAAGGCCATTTTGAGTGAATCTAAACATCATGTACCTTTTCCCAAAGTTTGGAAAGAATTTCGTAAAATAGACAATAGTAACTATCCTACCAAGCTGCTGAAATAAGAATTTCAGAAGTCAGTTCATAATGATCTGGATCTGTTAGCAGATACTACAGAAAAATCTAGCTTTTTATCCAAAGAAAAATTAAATAACTTAAAAGATAAGTGAAGAAATGGTGACCTCTTTAGATGAATCACATATTGGGTTAGTTTCAGTTAAAGAAAATTGCCTACATTTTGATCAAGAATTTTGTAAAGACTCCAAACGTGCCAATCGATGGAGTGGTTCCTCTACAACAGTATACAGTGAAAAAGCAGAATCTCAAAGCAAAAATGTACATAAAGAATTTCGAATCAATTACAGTGAAGGTGACAGAATCCAGGTTCTTTTCCTGAAATGGTGAAAGATAAGCTACTAATAGTTGATAACAAAGAGCAACTAAAAAAAGAAAAGCAACAACAGACCGCTTTAAATCAAACATTACTAAGGCCAGGAAATCAGAAGTTCAGCAAAATCAAAGTAGCCTCCCGATACAATGGCAAAATTGAAGCATTGCAAAAGTCCCTGAAAAATCCTGAGCATCTGCAAAAAACAGTACATGATCTTCCACATGAAAATTTCTCTCTCAAGAACAAAGTGGAAATTCTTAATGTTACCATAGAGTCTTTGAAAGAAAAAATATAATGTAATACACAAATCAAGAATTTAGCTGAAGAAAACAGAAGTGTGCAAATCCAGTTGGTTAAATCACAAGAAGATAACAAGGAATGTATTAAGGAAGCAAAGAACTTCTTAAGCAAATGCAAAGAACTCCAAAACCAGAAAAACATCCTTGAGGAAGAGAGAAATCAACTCAGTAATGGAAACCAACATTCAATACAGATACTGTATGTCACAAAACATGACTTTTACATTAGGAACCACACAGTAAAAGAAGAGATGAGTGCTGTTACCTGGGAAAGAGAGAGGCTTGGTATAATCCTAAAGTTCTTGCTAAGGGAATGCTTCAAGTTAAAAGAAACAAATAAAAAGCTTAAGATAGAAATATCCCAGGGGTTTACAAAAGAAAATAGTTCCCTAGAGACTGAAAGCTTTCAGGAGCCTGAAAGCCTTCAAGAGCTTGAAAGAAATCAGACTGAAATGCAAGAAATAAAAGAAAACACAGCAAAATCTGAACTGGAAACTCATCTTCAGTTAATGCAAACACATCTTCGGTTAATGCAAATATATCTTTGGCTAGTGCTAACACTGGAAGCAAAAAAACTTAACCTTTAAATGACCCTGCAGGAATGTTATACTAAACAGATGCTGCAGAAGGACTTTAAGAAACTCCAGTCAGGTAAAGCTCATACAGAAAAGAAATCAACAACTGAAATCAGAAATGCAAAAGCAGATATTGATCTTTTAAAGTCTAACTTGACCAGTGCAAAAGGAGAATGCAAGAGGTTATCAACAGCACTAACAAATGTCATGGAGGAAAATCAGTTACTTAAGAAGGAAATGTGGGAATATAGACAAGACACTTCCATATATGAAAGTCACATTAGAAAACTGACTGAAGAATGCTTACTATTAGAAAATCTCCTGTGGATTACTGAAAATGAGAGATGTATTACACCTTGAATTCCACCGTTTGCATAAGGATTATATTTACCTCGGATGCCAAACTACAGCTCTAGTCTGTGGGCAAAGGAAACCTGGTTACCAGGTACCGTGGTACTGCTACCATGCAATATAACTGGTACTCTGAATATTACACTAGAATTTGTACAGAAATCTCTGTTCTAAGTATAAAGCCTTGGAATATGATTCACAATGTATGAGCTTTATTTTGCAATATCGTATTAGCTGATTTTCTTTTCCAGGTAATACTTGATAATCTACAATAGTTTATTGCTTCAAATAAATTGTAGTAAACCGTTTTCTTTTGTAAAACATTTACAATTCTGATGTCCAGTCATTTCCATGGTTTTGTAATGTTCTAAAAAGAACTGCCTGTTTTGTTGATACTTGGCTGACTTTCACACATTCACAAAAGCAGATCTTTACACACTCTATGTAGTATAAAGAAATTTAATGGAACTGTGACAGTTTATAGGAGATAGAATTCAGTCCCTAGGATTTCAGAGTCAGAAGGGAATCTTAACAACCTTCTAGCTGAACAGCTTAGTACATGCCACAACATTTCACTGGTTATTTCTGCAAGAACCCCTAAATTAAGTTTAAACTATGTTTACGTATGTTTTAGATGACATCTCATTCTGGTCTATGTTTAACCAACACAAGGTACCCTTTATCTCTTTTATACTAGATACGGACTTAGAAAGCTTATTAGTTAAAACATTAATTTTAACATTTTCAGTGTCAACATATTCAGAGAACATGGACGTAACTATGAAAGGTGCAAAAATTACCCTCTTGAATACAATCACTGCATGAATTTATTCCAATCATTTAGATTTAGATTTAGATTTAGATTAAAATCTCTCCAATTTTCTCAGCCTAGGGACCATGGGGAGGAAGAATTTCTCAAAAATACTGTATATGATATTCTGTAAAGTTGAATCTGCCTGTATGCAGTGTTTCTACAACACTATTAGGGCTACTTTTTTAGAAACTTCTTTTTTTACTCACTCCTTAATAAATCAGGAAAGTAAACCCATGTAATTAGTTATTGGTGTTTCCAGAACAGACGTAGAGGTAATTATTTATCTTCACTTCCCTATTAGTACAACACTAGGTGTACAAGCTCCTGGCCAATAAAGGGCATAATCTCTTCAGAGACATAAAAGAACTGATTTCTTCCTGTTTCTCCAATAACCCATAAAGACAGGTTGCAGCAAATTAACAATTATTTATCTGGTTTACAATATAAGACTGTAAGTGTAATAGAGCATGTTTTTGTATAGTGAGTAATACATATAGTAGAATGACTAAAAACTACATTAAAGATCTAAGTCTGGTTCTTAATGCTTTTTCCTGTAAAAAAATGTTCAAAAGATTGTTGCAGTATTCTACTGCAGATAGGCAATAGTATTATGCCACAATTTTGCAGTGCACACCCGAAGTCAGTAAGAACATTAAAATGGTAAATACGTGGGCTATCGAGTAGATATTTGGGTGTTTATTTGCATTTAACGCTTGCAAAATCATGAAGTTGCTTCACATTGTAACTATTAAATTGTGGCCAGAATCAGTTATAAAGATAACTGGGTGTGTCAATACTGTAACAATGTAGGGAAGCTGTTACTATGAAATCAATGTAAGTAATGTCTAATGTCCTTCTTACCTTAGATAACTGGGTAATAAAACTCAAGAAAGTTCTAAATTCTGCCATCACAGTCAAAGGTACTGCCAAGAAGCCAAAGGGACACAATTATAATTTGTATTAAAACAGCATACTGAGGCCCTACCTAGAATTGGGTGTGAGGTCCGTGGGACCACACATTTTCAGGGGGGGGACTTGGCAGGTGAAGTTATTGGCTCCCATGATGGCTAGTCCACATACCCTAACATCTCAAACAAGCTGGACTGGTTTGTTGTTTGTTTTAAAATTAAGCTCCGTATCTTTTAATCAGCTTTCAGTATTTTCATCTCGTTACTGAATGAAAAGAGTATTGAAATACAGCAGAAAATAGAAGTGGAAGAATTACAAAAAGAGACAGAAGGACATAAAGAAAAACTCAGTGCAGCCTTCATCAGCTGTACTACAGCAGAACAGGAGTTAGAAGGAAGTACAGAACAGTGCTGTGACTTCACAAGGGAGCAACATGGGTGCTCGATATTCTGTATGAGGATGACACTAAGGTACCTAAGGTCAGCACCAGTATCGTTATATAATACAAGGTATAAACAAAGAAAGAAGGAATTCTGTGATAAGTCTTTGGATAAAGAAATCATCAAAATCCCTGTAAATTAATATTTTCAAATATTGTTGGGTCCTGTTGATCCCAAGGTAAGCGGTTTTATGCTTCAACATATGCTGGAAGACCTGACCACCAATTCTTGGGTTTATTTTTATTTTCATTGATGCCAGGAAATGTGAGATCCAGTCTGGAATTTCTTTAACAAGCTATTATCCTGTGAACAGCAGTAAGGATACTATTTCATAAATATTCTAGAGTGATATGACAAAACTTTAATAAAAAATAATAAAGAAATTTCGTCTGCATGTAATAATTTGGATAAATAAGTGCTGAGTATTTTTTTATTTTTATAATAAATCAGCTTTGATTTGCATGAACAAATTTATTGGACCACGTACAAAAACCTGACAAAAATTATTAAGATGGAGGTAAAGCGTACATTTAAGGTCACAGTTCCATCTGAGAAGAAGCTAGTTTGAAAGACAGATCAGATTTGTTAGGAACCTTCCACGTGCACAAAGTGAAATTAAGCTGTTCTTGGAGAACATAGCAGCACTTACATTTGTCAGGAAATTGAGGAAGAGCAGTAATAGATGCCGGTAAATAGAGGTGACTCTTCCTAACAGCCTGCTTGTGGTATGGTTTTGATCAATGCTCGATATTGGTCATTTTGAGAAGGTCATAAAACCTAAAAATCTTATAATTTTCAGACAATTCTTTAAAAAATCATAGTTGAAATACAGTACAAGTTGTAATTCTACTAAAGGGAAATGATGACTTTAGTTTCACTGTGGGCCACATAACTAACTTGGTTAATGCATACACTGATACTCACTTTAAAATATATGCAATTTCTTCCACTGCAATATATAGTCAAATTGCAATCCAAATTACTCATTAGAAAGTATGTTTTCTAAAAGTAAATTTCAAAAGTCCAGCTAAGCAATAAGATGAAAATATAAATAAAAATACAAACTTGGACTGAATAAATAAATTATCTTAAATTATTTATTATAGCTTTATATTTAGAAACAAAAGATTGCATTCCCAATCATTAAACAGATTGAATTGCCCTCTATACTTGAATTCCATTTTTCACATTTTTGTTTGCCTTGTTAACCGTTTAAGTCTAAGAAGCGCACCCTTTTTGCCGTTTGTACCTAGTAAGATCTCAGCTGTGCAGTCTTGTAGTTCTTTACATTTAATGACCTGAAATGTAAATGAAGAGAAATTTATAAGATTTGTGTAAAATATCACTGTACAAATCACAAGACCTTTTGTAAAAATGAAAAACTGTGGCACCCTGTCCTGTAATTAGATTTAATGACTTGAATCCTCATGAAGTCAAGTTTCTTTCAATAATGCACTGCCCGACAGCAGGAATCTACACTAGCAAATCCAACTACAGGATTACAGTCCAAATAGAAGATAAGCTTTCAGTTGGGAAGTATATAAAGAACTGTAATTCAGTGGGAAAGCAGACAATTTGAAAAATGATTGCCACATTTCTTAAAAACTATGAGCTTCACACAATAAATTCAGTTCACAATTCTCATTCTATTAAACCTAGGAATAACAAATGAAAAATAAGTAAGTTCTTTTAAATTCTTAGGAGGGAAATAGTAGTATAGAATTTTAAATATTAGTTTTAATTTCTCTCTGTGGAATTTCTGTTGGATATGTGAAATTTTTCTCTTTACAAATATTTTTAATGAGTCCACCGTAACTGTATTTGTGAACACTTAAGAGATTCTTCACAATCAGTCTCCCCCTTTCAATTCTGAAACCTACTTCACATACAGTCAGGGTTCTTTTCCAATAAAAACATTTCATTTGGGAACATTAATTTTTATTCTGTTGATAAAACAATAATACAAATAATTACACCAATTAGAAGGCTACTCAGACCAATATAACATTGTTTTTCCCTTTTACTAGTTTAAAAACGCCAGTGTATACATGAAAGGTTGTACTTTCTTACATCAGCGTTGGCAGTTACCATGCTTTTTGGTGTACCAAAAAGTTACTTTCAATTCTTTCTTACTTTCCATTAGTAATGAAAAGCAATGTAGAGTAATACGTAGCTTCTGGTCCTGCCTTGTCAGTGTAAATAAAAACTTCAAACTATCCCTGCCATTTAAAAAGTGATTATGCAAATGCCAATACGTGGTGAAATAAAGGAAACAGAAGAGCAGTGGTGAATAAGGGAGGTGTATTTCTTAGAATTCACATATGATATGTAAAAGACAAATCACAAATGTGAAACAGATTCCTCTAAGACAGTTTTTCAAATTTTAATCAAGTATTTCTAAAATACCTCACTATACTCACGGAACATGCAAACTAGTATGCCTAACTGTTCTACGTGCAATCTTAGAAGTCTGCATTTGAAAGTGATTCCTCTAAATAACTACAGTCTTGATTTTCTGCTTGGATTACAACAGAGCCAAAACTAGAAAACAAATTTGTTTAAATCTAAGGGTTATACCTTGATAAGGTAAAAAAATAAAGAATTATGTGCTTATCTACCTATATACATGCAGTGTGTACTATAAATCTATAAACATTGCACAGTACAGGTTTTTAGTTAGGAATCCAATTTCAATGTCATTGTCCCAGAAGCTTCACAAGCTTAGATTACCTAATGTTATGTTTGCCAGCAGAGGGAGTCAATATTATTCCAAAAACAAGGGAAAACGAAAACAGACTTTGTTTTTAAGAGGAACGTTCCTGGTCTTTCTACATTTATCAAGTCAGAGAAGAATAAAAAATAATTATTTTTCAGTGACATCTGTATAGCATGATTTTGAAGGTCTCTATGATACGTAGAGCCTTATAAAGTAACCTGAATTCACAGGAGAGAGTAGGAATAAATTTGGAAAGCCAAGTTACTTATACACCGCTTATCCTTTTGTTAATAATGCATTCCTGCATTTATTCAATTATTTTAGACAGCTAAATGTAATGAACAGCTGTGCTAGTGGCTTTTGGTAGACAGCATACATGAAACACAAACTCAGATTAAAGGAGCTTACCTTGTGACATTTAAAGTTATAATGCTTGTCACAGGTCTGCTTTTTGGTCCAGGAGGAGGATGAAAAATCCGTCGTTCTTTATTAGTTTTGACAGTCTTAGATTTTTCAATTACATAAGGGTCAGCAGAATGGCTTGGGTAAGGATCAAATGTGCCTCCTTTCATGCCCCCTGACTGAAAATAAAATAACTTCTCAAAGTGCCAATCTACAATATAATTAATGAAAATATTTTTCATGCAAAAGCAAATAAGCATACTGAATAGCAGACTGCATCATATTATATAAAAACCAAAAAACAGATATTCTTTAAATTTGCAATGGAAACTTTAAGGAAAATTTTAGTCATTATTTTGATGATTTTTTAGTTTTAAATGTTCTTTCATAAGTCTGGATTTTGAGGAAAGGATCTTAAAAATGTGACAGAAAAAGTAAAACCATAACTCACTAAAACGAGCTATGTTGTGGCAAAAAAAAGGGAATTCCTATGTCACTATTAGTTTACTAGCATATTTCCATGTCCAGTACTGGTGTGGGATTGTTACATACAGTAAGGCTCGGGCATTATAATCAATTTGCTTTCTGACATATACATATAAATACAGCACTGGCTTTTCCCAGAACGTTACGTCCACTAGTACTGTAAGAGTGGCAAATTTTAGTTTAAAAATACATAGAAACCTGATTAATTCTTTGCAATCCCCTGGTACAGCTAAACCCCACAGTCTGCTGAGGCTGCGTTCCTGAAAAGTGCAACAGTAAGCGATTCAATCAACAATAAAGCCATTTTTCCCGTAAGAATTTATATAGCAGAGAGGGAAAGTGTGCAGTAGCTTGGGAAGTACACATAATTTAAATATACGGGGAAAGCATACGTGGTGTGAAGGATGGGAAGCCTGGAGCAGGATCACCAGCACTGTCAGCCAGACGAGGTGCTGACTTCCTAGCAGCTAACTTTTCTGAACAGATTTCCATTCTGAAAGACCTCCACTGCCTCATCTACGAGGCCAAATGCCTAACACAATTAGTTGTGTGCAAGCATTTTTGCTGTCTCTTTCTGAATAGTCATATCTTCTTTGCTGTCATCACCTTCCTCATATGAATCAATGTCAGTCAAATAAGTCAAGGGTGAAGGGCATAATAATAGGAAAACAGTGGTTAGCAGAGGGCAGCATTAAATTTCTTACAATGGAACTCCAAAATGAACAGCTGAAAAGTGACAGATTAAGGGAGTCATTTAAGAGAGAGGTATTTATGCATCTTGAACACATTTCAAAGTGAAATTAAGGTTTCACCTAAGATGAATAGCACACATTTAGTATCTCAAAAAAATGTATCAAGATGGAAATAGAATGGAAAAATACCAGTTTAGATTTTAAGAAATAATGACACAAAACAAATGGAACTAATGAACTACATTCCTATATATCCTTAATGCTAACTCCAGGCTTTATTTCTTATGCCCTCTAAGCCCTTCTGCATATATTTCTTCCCAACCTTTTCCTCCTTTTCTCCTAACTACTGGAGAGCGGGTAAATTCACAAGCAGATTCCAAATTTGTGCCTGCTGATAGACAAGCAACAGATAACTCCGGAGTTTATTCTGCAGCCTTTCCCTGAGCAGAAGGACTAACCGAGTTTTTCTGCCCCTTCTAGCTACCCATTCCCATGACACTTTCAGGAATTATCTTTTAGATGCTTGTCTATACAGGCTGAGAGTAATTAGCAGGTTCAAAAATTATGAGTGACTGACAGAGGCTAAAATAGGACAGCATTTCATTTTGCTACAATAATCTAGTCTTACTGTCATTTATCGCATAACCTTCCACTTTGTATCCTTTTGTGGTGTATGCAGTCAGTTAACTGTGTGTTAACAGCACTAGGCAGATTTTAAACAGAAAGACTTTTCAGGTAACCTGGAGCTGGTTAGCACTTGTTGTTGAGTCAAACAAGATCTCACTGCTTTGTGAATTGGAAAAGAAAAAAAAAAAGTAAATGGAATAATAACTTTTGTAAGAAAAATAAGAAATTAACAGCAAAACTAGACATTTCTTTATACTTTACGTACTGCAAGCAAAGCTTTTACCAGGAAATATCTGAGTATTTATCTTTTGTCTTCAGTAGCTATAAGACAAACTAACCTTTTTAGCAGGAGAACTTGGTTTGAAAGGTGGTACAATTGGCTTCTTTTGAGGTGGTTTCTTCACAGGTGGCAAAGGTTTGTCATTAAAATAGGGATTCACATCAAAATATTCCTGGGGATACAGTTTTAATTTGAAAGGCCCTCCTTTAACAAGCCGTTTATGTTCCTCTTGTGCTTTCTGTAAAACAAATACTTTAAAAGAAACAATCCTGAGGATTTTTACTGTATGTTATCCTAAGAAAAAAATGGAAAGCATTAAAAATAGTCTTGGGAAATGTTCACTCTAACTTTCTTTGCTCTTGTTTGATGATCAATGTATTTTATATACTCACCATGTATAATAGAGCATAGATTCACTGACTAGGAAGTAGAACAATCACTATGAAAGTATGGTAGGAAGATGTCAGAAAAAGCAGTGTCCATTTAAGATGTGTTTAACAGTATTGTTTAACTGTATCTTGGGCATAAATGCACACATACATGCTTGAAAATTCTGCCTGCATGCAACCCAGCTGCCTACTCTTGCGAACCCTGGCCACTACATTCCCCATATGGTGAGCACCTTACTAAGCTGAGCTTCTCCAAGAATTGGTTCTTTGTACCATGGGAGATATTGACTCTTCTTCCCAGATCCAATTTTAAACCAAAACAGGTTAAAACATTATGAACAATTAAAAAACAAGCATAAAATGTACCATCAGCAATACAGTATCACTGGTAATGCATGCTAATGTCTCAGAGCAAATTCCTTTTTTTCTATCCAGTGGAAATAATCCCACATCCCTCTTTCCTCTGATCTTCTCATTTTCTGCACTGGATGCTTAGTTTTGACTCTGAATTTGTCTCAACAGGTAGCTGATTTTTTTCTTCTAATCTTGTTCTTACCCTAGAGCAGAAAATGTCCTTCTGCTGCCATTTTTCACTCCATATGATGAAAATACACACAATAACTAAAATCAGTGAAAGCAAATTTACGAGTTTTCTTAGATTTACGAACTTAGATGAAAAAAGAAGCAGGGTTTTTTTTATATAGCATCTATGATAATGAGGGCCCATTCTTCTGACAACATGGAAGTACTATTGTTCTTGATATTGGCATTGTTTTGTCATTACTGCATTGTAGCTTAAGGTTTCCATATAAAACAAGGTCAAATCCTGAATGGTAGAACTTGTGGGGAATACTGCCAGATGTCTCAAAGGAAAAATAATAAATGAACAATACCTAAATCTTTTTTATAGAGCATGGTCATTCTTTTTTTTTTTCCTTCCTTCCTTTTCTAAATAAACATTAGTGTTTTCAAGATAAAGGAAACACCTCAGGGAACAAAAAGTTCATGTAAATTGTAATAAATAATCATAATACTAATAGATAATAAAGACAAACAGTTTTACCTTTGCATTTATTCTTTCTACTTCATACCCATCAGGTTCATGTGGATATTGTTCACCTATGGTAAGGTTTGCGTAACTGTAAAAACAAAATTAATTACTTAGGTGTTCAAAACTCAAGAAACATATAATAAAATACTCTTCAAGAAGCAATATTGTGAAGTTACCCATATCCAGTTCCTTTCTTTCCTGGATTAGTATAAAAATTCTTCCTAGGAGGAATGTATCTTTCTTTGGCTTTCAGCTGTGGACTGAAGTATGTATATGAACCTCCTATGGTTCCATAAAAGCTGCCAAGTCCGCATCTAAAAACAGCAAATGAACACATTGATTAATGTTTTTCAAATATTTCAGGCTTTCCATACCTAGTATGCTAAAATGACAGTAAGAAAACACCCAAACAATATCTACACCTCAATGGTTAAAGATAAAATCAGCTCAGATCCACTGTCCATGGATCTACTCCTATAGCAATTCTGTGCACAAGGTTATGGACAAAAAAGAAACAAGATGGCAGAAGAGATGAAGTTTCAGGGTATCTTAATAGTACAAATATGCTTAATAGAGGTTGTTTTAATTTTGCGCCAGCAAGGTTAAGTAACATTGGCAGAGACAGTTTCACAAACAGAGATGCAGACGAATAGGTTGGACTTGATGCTGGATGACAAGAGGACAGTCTTTCCCACGAGTTTACAGAGAACAGCAGGTTAGTGTTGGTATGATAATGGAGTGGCAGGCAGTGTGGGGTACCAGTTTTAAAGATTTGTGAAGGGGGGGTGATGTTGGGAACAGTTAACTTTCTGCTGTGTCACAACAGGAAAGTAAAAGGAGGCACAGCTCATTTAGGAGAAATACCTCTGCCTACAAAGCTGCAGGAATTCACAAAGACCTTTTTTAAAAAAGAACAACTTGAAAATCAGTATTTGCTGACAAGTGTATGACATGCTCAAAGTACATGATCATACAGGCACTAAAGGAGAAAAGGACCAAGAAAAACTAAGGAAATAGCTGAATGGCAATTTGGTCCACTAAGCAGCTGCTACAGGGGTCCAAAGAAAAACCCCAACCAACCCTCTGTCCCCACATCCCAAAACCGAAAATAAGCACAGGCTACTGTATGAGATCTGCCAACTACTCCAGATAGCCAAGATAATCTGCTTTGCCTGTACTGTCTGTAATTACTGTGGGGAGAGAGTAAAGTGTCTCAATGAGTTTCTGCTGAAAAGGGCTGTTAATGAATACTGACAGGATTAGGATGCCAAGATAACAGTTGTCATCTTTGCACAGAACGCTAACCTGCCTGTTCGTTACTTTCCCTTTATCTAAGGACTTCATAACCCCATATATAGAAAAAAATAGGCAAACTGACAATGAACAACCTTTACCTTGAGGTTTCCTACCTCTTAAGTGCTTTATTTCATATTCTTTAAATATCACTTCTGTGTGAATTTTATTAAAAAATATTTTTATAGGCCAGTAACAAAATAATAGAGAACAGACACATGAAGAAAAGAAAGGTCCAGGCTTCAGTCACATCTTCAGAGTATGAAATCTTCGCAACCTTTCCACTTGCAGCCAACACCACGTGTGGCTCCAACATAAAGGAAAGATCCCCAAGAGCTGCTTATCATTCAGGCAGCCAAGAATAACAATTCAGTGAACAGCAACAGAGCTCAGCACTAGTTCCTTGGTTATGATGGGAGTCAGTTTTGGATGTAAGAAACAAATAATTGCTCTCTATAATTGCTTGAGGATTCCATTAAAAGACAACCTAACCACTTTCCCAGCCTCTGCTTTGTACTATTCTGCCAGTACAGATTTAGGGGATGATAAAGACAATAAAGAACATTTCCTAAAGTTCATGTCTAGAAGGATTCAATAGTCTTACAACAAGAATAAGAGCATGAGCTGCTGCACCCACACACAGCCAGAAAATGCATTTGTGGATCTAGTACACAGAAGACAGCACCTTAGCAGATGTTTATTATAAGCAAGAGTCCCACTGTTGGACTCAGAACACAGAAAGTAAGTGAACAGGACTCTCACTGACTGATGTGGATTTGAAATCAGTGCCTAGGTGTTTCTAACGGTCAAACCCTTATAAATAATTTGGTTACTATAAAGTCAAGTTGTAGTTGAAAGAAAATTTTGAACAAGGGCTCACACATTGTCTGTGGTTAAAATTTCTTAAATTGATTGCTGCTTATGAAAAAGTCTTTGTCTTTAATTAGTGATTGCTTCACCTGGACAGTGAGCTTAGGGAGCTCTAAGACAACTTTAATGAGCAGGTGGTGTTTGTCCTGAGCCCCCTGAACAAGCAAGATGTGAGCAGCACCATCCAGACAGTAAATACTGTGTGCAGCTGTGTCATGACGATAACTCCACCTCGCTTGGGCATTGGGCCAACATCCCTGGTGTGTGTGAAGCTTACCAGCCATGAGACAGCGCACGCCTGCACTTCACCTAAACTTAAAAGTTTACATACACTAGGTGTGTAAACTATTTTTGTTTTTCACTGAGTGTAAAGGCAGGCAAGCTCCAGGACTGGACAGCAGCCTCACCTACGGGTGGACACACCACGTAGGAACTCTCCCAGTTACCGAGAGACTCCTGGTGCCGGCTGCAGCGGGGCTTCCCAGCCGAAGTGTGGGTCTGGATGTTGTTAAGGTGGTAGTTGGTGATGTGTCCTTTTCTCAGTCTCTGTAACGCTCTGCAATAATGATTTGGTGCTTTGCTCCTATTGCTCCTGTATCATATTGTGAATAATAACTAGGACTGTTTCCTTTTGTCATATTGCATGCTATTTTTCCTTATAGCGTAATACAATAAATTGCATGTATTCGTATATTTGATTTGGAATTCATTTTTGCTTGGTATGTAGTCAATTAGCAAAAACACTGTCCCATCAGAAATAGCACATGTATATCCAACAGAAAGCCTATACAACATGTCTTACATTCCTGTTAAAAGCCAAGATGTTCCTGTAACGTACAACAGAACCTAGCTAATCCTTGCATCCTAAAATACATATATATAAAATAAAGAAGAGGTTACACGTCAAGCTTTCCAAAAGCAAAGTAGCAGAAAGATATGACTAAATATAACCATAAGACTGTAAGAACTAGGCCCTGTACACAGACTGAATCCTCCTGTCTCTTATTGCATCAACAAGAACAAAACAAGACTGTACAGTTATAAATGAGTAACCAGGCTCTAACTGTTTTTCACATGTGAATAATAATAGTCTTACACATGAATAATAATAGTTGCATTGGTGTCATTTTGTCATGCAATATGTTGCACAAATAGCAAAGATGCATTTATTTTAATATTCTGCACATACTCCTCAGCTCTGTAACATCTTCTGATCATCCTATAGGACAATTGTTATTTTTTCTACTAAAAAGATAATGGATATGGATTCGCTGGGAGGAAAACATTGCACCTGGATAATGGCCCCTTTTCCTACAATGCAATATATATGCCACCTCTATTTTGGGAGACCTAGAAATGGCAGGGTGAAGACATTGTATCTAATAAGTTCCAACAGATTTCCTCCTCAAATTAAAAAGAAATCTTAATTTTTTAATTATCCGCACCTTTTTCCCATAGCCATCTTAATTTCCGTTGAAAATAAAAAAGCTCAAGGGTAAGGAAACTGATTACAGCAAAACCCAGTAGTTAAGGCCAAGCATCAGGACCTGATTTCTACCTGTGTTCAGCCTTCCCTGTGCTGCTGCTCAAAATTCTTCACACGGTACTGACTAACGCTACGTTGTATGAAACAATATTGTATTCTCATTACAGGTTTTATAAGAAATAACCTGTGAAAATATCTTCAGTGTACAGAAAAGAAAAAAGGTCAATTTAAAACATTTTCACAACACTTACGGCAATTTGTCTCCATTACTGGGAAGGAAAGCTTTGCCCAAATTTTTCTTTGATTCTGCCATTCTGTAGCGTCTCCTCAGCTGAACAGGATCTGAGT
This sequence comes from Falco naumanni, assembly GCF_017639655.2. Taxonomy (NCBI): domain Eukaryota; kingdom Metazoa; phylum Chordata; class Aves; order Falconiformes; family Falconidae; genus Falco; species Falco naumanni. The sequence goes on along the minus strand of NC_054054.1, from coordinate 4,960,928 downwards.
AAGCTTCACCATTGAAAATCCTCACAAACTGAGGCTCAAAATAACCTGTCTGCAGAGCTGAAAATGCTTTGGTTCCCCCAGGTAACATCTGTCTGTTCTTGCTCGCAGCTTCATTAAAAGGGCCTTTTAAAAATGTAATAACAATACATAACTGTTCAATGTTAGTGCTTCTCTTAGCCTACATATAAAAAATTAAGATCTGGATCTAAATGGCTCAAAGAATGTACTGTAGAGCATTTAACTTGTAAATCATGCATGTAAATGATTGTATCTGAAAAACAATGCTATGAGAAGGTATTCACAGCACCTGGTTTTAGTTTTCTAACGCCTGCACTTGCTTTACAGGCAATGAGAGAGACTGGTTACTCCAGACTACAATTCGGAGCCAGAGCCGATGCCTATTCATATATACTACAAGTTAGTACTTCAGAGGAACAACTCTCCCACTGATTACAGACCAGGTAGGAAAAGTTAGAGTGCCTCCAGTTGCGTCTTGGATCCCCAGCACCACAGAAGCGGTGGAAGTGTACCAGCCAGGGTTCTGGTGGACATGTTCATCACTGACACAACACCACAGCAGAAATGTTTGTATTGAGAAGCCAGGATTACTTTGCATTACCACTTCAAAGCAGCTACCAAGGATTAACCTCTGTAACCTTACTAATTACAAAAATTACCGTTGTTAAAGAAAATGTATTTTGATTTCAGAAATCTGCAGTGCTGAAGCTGCTAAATGGCAGAACCAGGCCTTGGCCCTTGTATAGCCCTAATCCAAGGCTGGTTTAAAACTTAGTCAAGTTAATCAGTAGGAGAATAGAGAAACAACAGATGATCAGTTTGTATACACAGGTGCTCTCAGAAACACAGGTGTTTTTAGAAATATTAGTATATGTGAATGGGAATTGCTTGTTCAAAGACTAAGTGTGCTTGAAGGATTGTGTAGAGTTAAAGCAGGCAGAAAGAAGATCATGATCCAAGGAGGATCTTGAAACCAAGGCAGAGACTGGAACCGAACAGATCAAATGGGACAGAGTCAGGTGCTGGATTCGCAGAACTGACAAGACCAAAGGAAACTTCTAAAAACTTTGGACATTGACTAAAGATTTGATAAATGTATATAAGCTGTGCTGTATCCCTTTGTTCTCTGCCACTCACTGAGGCAGTGGCCCAACTCTGAGTTGTGATTAAAGCAAGCCTAGTGGTACCCACGTCTGTGTGAATTTTTCCTTTAACAACCTTTCTCAATGCGTTTTCCCATTAAACAACCAGAAAAGGAGAATATTCTTTAAAAAGACAGGATGGGGAATCTCACACATGTGCCTCAGATCAGAACAGAAAAAGAAATTGCAACACTAGTTTAAAAATAATGGCAATTGTCAATAACAGAAAACCAGTTGAAAAAGCACAGGAAAGAAATTTTTTTTTTTCACAATACCAGTAAAATACTGGTACCATGCAGATAATTAATATTAAAAAGAAAGGTATACACTAAAAAAATTTATCAGTCTATTATATATACATATTTTTCCATTTCACTGGATTTTTCCTTTCTTCAGTATACTCATTCCAACATATCAAGGCTTTCTCTTCATAATACAGAACTGAGCAAAGAATATACATGAAAACGCAGTTGCCTCTAATGAGGAAAAAAAAAAAACCCATCAGAAAATAGTGATTTTGAAAGTACATGGATACTAGAGGTGGTCCCTATCACTAAACAGAGATTCAAATTAAATGTACTTACGCATATAATGTGATGTATATTTATCTCCAATGGTAACATAACTCATTTCACTGAAGAGGCCAATCCTGTCCATATCACTTTTCTTTTCTGCAGGCATGGCTGGATCTGTGTGACAGTGAACTGCACTAAACGGGTTGAAGTATCCTTGTTTCTTTGCTCTACTGCGAAAACTATAAGCAGTTTACACCTATAAACACAAAGTTTATATAAGTAAAATGCAAGATGTTTTGGTTAAAAATATAAGCATTAAATGTAATCTGAAGAAAGTAATCTACAATACGGTTGACATCTCTGGTGCTTACAGGACAAATGGACTATGTGGCAGATTTAGACACCATTATATCCCCTCTGCTAAACAAACTCAGAACATGAGCAGAGAGAGCAAATCAAATGTATTTGTAGTACAGCTGGTGCAACTCTTACTGAATTTACATAATTTGGGTCAAAATTTATGACAGGTATCTTCAGAGTACTAAGACGAGAGGTTTTGGTGGCATTAAGAGCTAGTAATAAAACATGCCAAGCAGCCTCCTTCTTCATCTCGTGGGTTATCTCCAGCAATGGTTTTCAGTCACTTTCTAATAATGGTATAGAAGGATAGTAAATGGACAAATCTGGGGTAAAACATAAAAGTAGTTTTGGAAGCCTTCTAACTAATCCCAGGCCTGGTCATGGTAAATATCTCCCATTTCTTCTTGGTTTCAATGCAAATGATTTACATTAAATGTTAGTTTTCCCTCATCATCCCCTTCATTGGAATCTGCCAGAACTAAAGAAAATGCCTAGCCAACAAGTGTAAGGAACTTAAGAGCCTGAACAGAGAGCAGACTCAGCACTACAATTACCAGGGAGCTGATTCCCAGAGTGAAAACCAGTAGAGATGGAAATTGGAATCAGCTAGAGGAAGAACTGCCTTGAGGAAGAAGATATAAATATATGGTAAATTCACCAGGAACAGAAATTAAGGTAGAAGAAATCAGTTAATGTTAGGAAAGCTGTTTCTTAAGTCATGAAATATAAGAATTATCCCAAAATATCAAGACTATGCAAATAACTGAAGTATCTGTGCTCATACAGCTCAAAAGCGAGCAGGGGAGTTAAGAAATTAGGGTGGAATACAGATCAAAGACAACGTAGATCAGGTCCCGTGTGGGTATTAACTATGGGCAAAGGCAAGATGGAAGACAGTAACGAAAATAACGAAAATAACGCAGGCAGCAGAGAAGTCTGAAAGGTCAGGATCACACATCAACTGTCGAAAATAATGAAAATAACGCAGGCAGCAGAGAAGTCTGAAAGGTCAGGATCACACATCAACCGTATCTGGCATGTGGGCGCAGAGCAGAAAAGCAGCAGCAGCACAGCAGTGAAAATCTAGATAGTAACATAGATTTTATACATTTTTACTGTAAGAAATAATATGCTGGAGCGTTGTGTATGATGGGCTAGCCACACATTGCTTATGCTCAGCACACAGGACTGACAGCATGCAGGTTTTAAAAAGTTTGAAGCTATCTTGGTGGTTTTGGTGGTTGTTTTTTTTTTTTTTTTTGCAACGCGTAGGGGTTCCCACGGTGTAAAATGCATTTGTTGCTTCATCTGATTAAACAGTACTGTTGTTTGGTTAGCGGTAGATCTAGACGTGGTAAGGAGATAGCACCAAAGGAAGACATGACAGAGAACCGGCCCTTGGAAGAAAACAAGGCTTCGCTGTTGTGAGGCAAACTGGCATTACTGGCGAGGACAGGAATAATTTATCGGCAATAAACAGGCCTAGAGTTAAATTCTACAGCATAAAGCAAAGATGGCTGATAAAGGGATGAACGGAAAGGATTCCTGGACCTCAGCAGCTCGACCTGACTGAGATGTGACAAGACGGACGAGCCTTGAAAGCCCTGAAGCAGCGGCAGGGCGAGGCAGCACGACTCCGGAGCGTCTCCCAGGCAATCTGAAGGACAGCTGAGGGAATAGCTGTGTTTTTCCGCAGAGCGCCGATACCGCGTAAACTGGATTAAGCGCAGCCAGGGCCGCCCAGGCCAAGGAGCCCGCAGCTCCGCGCTCCTCAGGGCAGCGCGGGGTCGGTGAGTCAAGCGGGGCCTGCGCGGCACCGCCTTGCCGGGGCCCGTACCTCACGCACAGGAACGGGCTCCGCGCCGAGAGGGGCGGACGAGCCGCAGGGCGGCGGCGGGACGGCGAGGAGAGGCCCAGACCGCCACCCGCCCGCTGTTACCGCCGGTTGCCAGGAGACGGGAAAGCCTCGCGGGCCCCGCCCCCCTGCTCCCCCGCCCCCCCGCTCCCCCGCCCCCCTCTCCCCGCACCGGTGCGGCGATGGCGCCTGCGCAGCACCGCAGTGCGGCTGGGGGCGGGGGGGCGGCGCCACCGACCGTCCGTGCGGGCCGCGGGGCGGGAGCGCGCCTGCGCGGGCAGGATGCGGCCGGGCCCGGCCCCCGCCGCGGCGCTGACGGACGTGGTGAGCCCGCCCCTCCCCCGGGGACCCCGCGGCGGGCTGGGGGCGGGGGGCTCGTCCTCAGCGCGGAGGGCGCTTTCGGGCGGGCCGGGGGCTGGCGCTAGAGGCTGCCCCGGCCGCTCCCTCCCGCTGGCAGGGCCGCGGGCCCGTCCTGTGGCGAGCGGGGCGGGCTGGGGGCCGCCGGCCCGCTCCTGCTGGGCGCTGCGCGGCGGCGGCTGGGCCCTCGGCCCCCGGGGCGCAGCTGGGGGCGGGTGGCGGGGCCCGGGCTGTGGCAGGCGGGGCAGGGGCGCCTCCGCGGAGCCCCCGCAGCCGCCCCCGCCGCCCCGCGGGAGCGCGGCCTGCCCGGCTTGTGGCGGGGGGGCGGCATCGTCCGCGACGGGCCGCTATCAGACGGCCAGATCCGCTCTTACTCCCCTTGCAGAGCTCTGCTGCTCGCTCATGAACGTGTGATAATGAAAATAAAAAAATAATTTTAAAAAATCTTTCACATCAACTGAGGCAAACTGTTTTTCACATGCTGGCGGTTGTGGATCCCACGCTCCAAGACCTTTGTAACGTAGAAACTGTTACCTGAAATAGTTCAGGATTATGCTGCAGGAATGTTAGGTGTTGCAATCTTGCCTTTTTGCTTTCTTGGAGTAAACTTTGTTACTCCAGAATCACGGAAACCTAAAAATCCTTTGCCCAAAGCTGAAACCGTAGATACTTATATTTTCATCAGGCATACGTATCTTTTTATCTATTTCTGCTTAGAACACTTCTAATGGAAAGGAAATTAGCCCTATGTTTCGTTGTTTCTGTTTCATGAATAATGGTAGCATTGCACCTGGGATTTTCCCATACTTTGTAAGCAAACAGTTATGCGGTAAGTCTTTCCAAAGGGTCTTAGTGTAATTTTTCTTACAGGTGTTTGGTGATGTTATTTTTTTAGACCAGTTAGTGCTGTAAAGCATTTCTTTTCATGGACTGTTAGACTGAGCAGTACCCACACATCTTCTGGGCCATTGTCACCTTTTGTTCCTCATTGTACAGGCATGGCGGTGGTGGTGTGTTGAACTTGCCCAGGAACTGATCTGGCTGAAAAAATTTTCTCTCAATAAAAGGGTGATTTTCCATCTGGATGAGTTATTTGATGAAGTTTGTGTTAAAAGGTCTGCAACGAGCAATTGTGGGGACGCAGAGCAGGGACTTTGGAAGGGGAAGGAAACAGCTGGGTGGTTTCTGTGCTGGCATAAGCAGCTTTTCTGTCAAATGTGAAACTCAGCGTGGGTTTTAGAGGTGGTGTGTATGTCCATTTTATTTTTCTTTTTTCCCCTGAAGCTGTGATTTCCTAACCAAGGCAAGTGCACACTTACAGATGTGCTTAACTACCTTTCTGCTGTAAAGCTCAGAGCAGTCCTTGGTTTACTTGATGTGGAAGAAGACCCATAAAATGGGAAAAATGACATTTGGAATTGAAACAGTAAAAACATTGACAGTTTACTCAAACTATTTCTAAATGGTGAAAGTGTAGAATTAAGACTTACTTGTTTAGTTAGGAAACGTGTGAAGGACTGTATTTGTAGCAGTACTGATGTAATTTAGGTACTGGCAACTATGTGCTGCTGTGCCGCTCACCAGTTTATTCTCTGGCCTTTTCTATCCTGAGCAGCTGCAGTAATTACCAGTGTGCTTGCATGCCATTGTATAATAACAGTTAATTGCAACTTCAGAAAACGCATGTTCAAATAACTATTAATTTTCATTGCTTCTTTTTTCTCCTTAGGTAATTCTAGAAGCTATGGACATACTCTTTAGAATAAGAGGAGGCTTGGATCTTGCATTTCAGCTAGCAACTATTGATGGTGTGTCTGTAAGACTATAATACAGATTTCTTAACATTTGTATAAATAACCTTTTATTAATTAACTAACTAGTTATGATGTTTATCTTCATGACATTTCACCAAATGTGAAGTGCTCCCTCCCAAACCCATAAAGATTAAGTACAAAAAATGTTTTTCTTTTTCTCCATTCATTTTGTGACAGTCATCTTCCATTGTATGGTTTTTTACTTTAATTTGAAGTAAAGTTTAAATTGCCATTTTTTTGGTCATTTCATTTATGTATTTTTGCTACTTATGGATCTGGTATTGGGATCACTTTTCAGTTTGAATCCAAAGTTGACCCTGAAATTCTAAACTAACAGAATAACTTAACAACAATGAATTTGGTTATAACAGGATGATATTAATAGTGCAGTTTTGAGCTTGTGGTCCAGTCTTTCTAGAGAAATAGAGAAGATGAACAAGCTAACTAGCTACTGAATTTAGGTGGGATTGGCTACTGCAATTCCATGTGATAATGAGGAACTAGACCACATGGCATTAAGAGGCTCCTCTAGTTCCACGTTTTTACAGTAATGTCACATTCATTTGGGAAAGGCTGCTCAAGGCTATTAGTGGCCATTGAGCTATCATAGGGTGGAGTGTGGTAGGAGAGTGTCTTCAGCTCGGTTGTAGCTCATTCTGCATCTTAAAAGGTCGTTTCTTTACTGGAAACTCTGAAGTCAGTGCCAGTGAACCTTGAAAAGGAACTTGGACTCATTTCAGTTCACAATATGGAATAGAAGTAGTGAGTAGGTTAGCCTAACGCATAGCAACTTTTTGTGAATTGCATCCTCAGAGAAAGGCTGTTTTGACTTTGTTTACAATGTAGTGAATTTTAAGCACAGTGAAGCAGAGTGATATTCGGATTGTCCCAAGTCCATGGTATTCACACCTGTTAGTGTGTAAATACAGCAGAGCGTTCCTTTGGAGGGCAGTGAGTTTTATCTTTTGGAGGAGTTCTGTTGGATTTTTCTATTACTGTAGTTTTTACAGACTTCTAGTGCAAAACTCAACTAATAGTGTCCAAATCTAATTTAATGCATTAAAGAAGTAGAATTCAGCATAGACTTTGATAGCTTGTCAGGCTTTGTATAATGTGTTGCATTCTAAGTAATGGTTTTTAATCTCCCCTGTGAGGCAAGCAATGCTGGTAATGTGCAAAAGTTGCTCTTTTGTATCCAGTGTTGATTCAGGTTGTAATGAGTGGGTGAAACTTAAAAAGTAGAGTCAAGCTCTGAAAGACAGCTGTCTGTACAGTTAATAAGGATTCAAGCTGACCAGGGTGTGGCTTACAGTCACAGATTAATGTTGGCCAGAATTTGGTCTGCAGCTGGAGTGTAGGCCCTGCTTTTCCAAAAATTTAGTATGTTTTTGGTTTGTATTTCTGAATAATTACTTGAAGTCAGAAACATGTGACTCAGGTTGAATCTTCCCAGGATTTACTCAAAAGACTAAATATAACCATATAGAGAAGTTTGTCTGTACACAGAAGTTTGTAGCTGTAGGCTTGGTTAAGAGTTACTGGTGTGAGAATCGACTACAGTATAGGTTATTCTTCTGTCATTTGTTCAGCTCTTCATATTTGGCAGCGTCTGAGAGAAACGGTACGCTTTTGTTCAGGCAGGTATCTGTGTGAATGTCTGAGACAGACCTGCTAAGTGCAATCCTGTCTCAGTTTTTGTTTACATAGCCATTTTTGTGATCATAACAGCACTTAAGGTTCTTTTCGAAAACAAAACACATCCAAAATTTTAAAAATACACGCCCAGCATCTGTAATGAAAGTGAGGGGATTTTCTAGGCTAATTGTATCCTTATTGTGTTTCAGAGGCATCAACAAAAAAGGCATTAGGATATGTTTTCAGTGATCTTGCAAACAAACTGTCCTCAGATGTTCTTGTATTAAGAATTTGCCACAGTTCGGTCTATGTGTGGCCTAACAGTGGTGTGAACACTGTTCCAGAGCTGACCGATGAGTCTGCTTGTAAGGAGATAAGACGATTTATACAGTAAGTATGTTTTTAAATTATTTTTTAAATAGATTAATTTCATATTATAGAAATTTCTCTTTCTGTTGATACTTCAGATTTGATCAAGATGAGGAGACCAAACGAAAGCTTGGCAAAAGAAAGGATAAAAAGTTACAAGATACGGTATGTGTCTCATCACACTGATAAATTTCAGCAGACAACCTATCATTTAAACATTTTTAGCATGAACGCAGAGATCCACTTACAGTAGATCATCACGTAGAAGATTGTCTTTAACATTACTAGCTCTTTTTTAACCCAGGTATTTCACTGCTGAGTTTGATACCAAATATCTAGTCTTAATTTTGCCGCCTTGATGCCTGTGTTTGTTGGAGATATACTATTGGTGTCTTCATTCTCTGCAGCAGCAGATAGTCAATGTAGACCTGATGCTGGAAATGACATCTCCGCTAGCTCCTTTGGCTCCAGTCATTGAAAGGGAAAATAAGGAGCACCACTACATAAATATGAAGTTACCAGTTGATGTGGTTGTGTCTGTTTCTCCAGAAGAAACATGGGGAAAGTAAGTGCTACCCTGAACTTCTAATTTTTCAGCTTCATTTCTGCTTTTTCTTGAAATAATGAAGTAAAGCGATATCATTGATCAGTTTAATGAAGTAGCATATGCTGTTTTTATAATGGAACTTAACTGTGTTAATTTCTAAATTAATTAACTGTGTTAATTTAATAATAATAATTAAAAGCTCCTCTAGACAGCTGTTAGCTTTAATAATCTTGAGACACAACCCTTCTGCTATCTAGAAAAAATTCAGTTTATCAGTGCCTGATAGATTGGATAACTCATAGCCATTGCTTAGTAAGGAATTGGGAAAGTCAGGAAGATGTTCTGAAAATTCTTGTAGTATGTGAGTGTGTGTAGAAGCAAGAGCTGGTATGTGTTTGATGAGTATTTGTAATCCCAGCACTATGTTAGGGGCTCCAGCTGGGTGGGTGAAGGTGGAAAACTTTATAGAGTCTTCCTCTGTATTTTTTCCTCACATTTTTTCTATAGGAATTGGCTCTGAAGGATGCTAATGAGGTGGATAAAATGCAAAAAAAACCAAACCCATATAGTCATACGTATAACTTTTGTTTTGGCAAATGCTCATAATGGTTGTGTTCCTGATGGAAGTACTTGCAGTTTGGAGGGTTGAATCACTGGGGAGTAGTTTCTGTGTGCAGACATGCTTCGAGTAAAGCATGGTGAGGTTGTGTCTGTCTTTGTGGGAGTGGGAACATGGAGGTAGTAAGTTCCTCAGAACAGATGCAAATACACATGTACGGATTGTATAACTGTCAGAGCTAGGAGAAAAAATGATCCACTGTCGCTGTTCTACTTTAAAAGTATTCTCCCTTATACTTTGCAGGGTACAAAATCTTCTGGTGAAAGCAATTCACAGGCAATTAAATGACATGGAAAGGTGCATCATGAAATATGTGAAGGGAACATCAATTGTGGTACCAGAACAATTTCATTTCATGTTACCTGGAAAAAGTCAGCTCGTAACAATCTCGTATCCTACAGGTATTTCAGATGATCAACTGGAAAGTTACAGAAAGGTAAAGCCAACAAATACTAGCAGAACCTGATTTAAATCATTTTTATTATTATTTAATTATTATTATTGTAACTGAAGCAGCAGTGAAGCTTTTCATTTAGCCAATGTAGAATAAATACTAACAGATACTGCTATATTTTTGGTTAATTTTTATTATAACTGAAGCTGTATACTGAACATGGAAGCCCGATTTATCAGAAGTTATTTTATAAAATGTGCCAGATATCATTTTTCTAAGGGAACAGTAGTAACCTTAAAACTATATAGGATTTGGTTTAGATAGGTTTTATCTAAATTATACTTCTGGTACTGTATTCTTTGAATTTCTCCACTTCCATGTCAGAATATCAAATTGCTTGTAGTGTGATGTTATTTTCAGGCTTTAACAGATGTCCAGAAAGGTTTAGGGTTGGGTTTTTTTATTTGATTTGGTTTCTTTCTTGGGTTTGGTGTTACTGGGGTTTTTGTTTGTTTGTTTTGGGGACCTGCTTTTTGTGGCTGGCAGCTGACCAGCCTTAAGCTGGCTTTTGTTTGGTTGGGTTTTGCCCTCTGTGTTGGCACATCTAGAAAAAAGAATACGGATGGGGCAGAAGAATGTTCTGATGTGGTGCTCCTTTTGGACAGAGACATGTACCTGGCTGATGCCGGTTCAGGTCACGCAGTTACACACACTGAGAGTGGGGAAAGTCTCCTGCCGCCTTAGAGGTGTAGAAGCCATGGGGACTTTTCATTTTCTTCTTCCATGTGAAGCATTGCTGGGTGTATACAACCTGATCTATTCCTTGCATTTGCAGAGGCCTCGGGCATCGGTGGCACGTTACGTCTTTCCTGCTCTCTGTCTGCTGTTGAGTTTTACCCACTGACTGCGAAGTGTCACTGTAGCTAATTAGTTGGGTTCAGTTTTGGGTCATTGGCGTAAAATGTATTTTATCCTAGATGATATCATCATTCTTTTCACTTCTAAGCTCTGTGAAATTAGACAACATCTCTTCAAATGTGGCTGCTGTGTTGTAAACAGCGCTGAGGAGATTTAAAAATAGACTGAATCTGCTTAAAGTCTTTTTTCTTACTTTGCCTCAGTATGTTGCATTTGTATGTCTTATTAGTTAAGATTATAATTCAGAGTGTGTGTCTATACTACTTCATAGATAAAACTGTAATCCTTTTCTATCATGGTGTATTTTCTCATACTTGCACAAGATGCTTGTCACTCATGGCGTCTTCAGCGGGGCTCCCGCAGCAGGTGTTCTGATCAAATAGTGGGCCCTTTAGGTAGGAGGTAAGCCTGCACAAGCTTCCTGTGAGAGGTGAGATCTAGTAGTAAATGAACATGCTGGATGTTTAATAAAGCAGATTGTAATGTATCAATTCGCTAAACCGTGCTGTTAAAATTGTTTGTATTCATTGTTACTTACAATGTGATGTTTCTTTTAATCCAGAATTTGAATCGTGCTCTTTATTTTTATTTGAACTTGCCTGTAGGAATTGCATGAGTTATTCAATCTGCCTTGTGACAGACCGTATTTCAAGAGAGCAAACGCTTATCATTTTCCAGATGAACCATATAAAGATGGATATCTCAGAAATCCACATTTACATCTAAATTCACCTGGTACAGAGGCTGGTATGGTAAGTTTAAATTGAAACATTTGTGGAAAAGTACTCTTTATTTTACTTGAGATTTGTTATTAAAAGAAGTCATTTAGTAGTCAATATGGTATAGATGAGAAAGTGAAGCAACTGACTTGGCCTTTTTAGCATATGAGCTTTCTCTGCACAAAATGATATTGCTTTGGCTATGTGGCTGTATTTGTCCCAAGGAGATTCTATTTTCTTGGAAAAGGATGTGCATGTGTTTTTAGCATGTGTTTTAGAAGTTTCTCAGAACCAGGACTAGAAACTAAAACTGTGAATGGAGGTGTTTAGGAGACAAAACCAGGAGTAATCGTATGTGAATAACAAACCTTCAGTTCTTCCAACGACTTGTAATCCCCAACTGAAAGCTTTTACAGTCCAAGTGACGAGTCGTATGACTTGGCTGAAAATTGATGCAAGCGTGATCAGATACATTTGTATTATCCCTTTCTGTGCAGGTTTATTTAGTACATGGTGTATATAGTTATCACCACTATATGCAGGATCGGATTGATGACAGTGGCTGGGGCTGTGCCTATCGGTCTTTGCAGACAATCTGTTCTTGGTTCAAGCAGCAAGGTTATTTTGATACACCTATACCAACACACAAGGAAATTCAACAGGTACAGAACGTTTAAGCAGATTAACTGTTTTGTGTATATTTGTCCAGAAAAGTTTGCACAGCATATTTTTAAAATATCAAATTCATATATTGTAGACCTCAGATTTATGTGATATTTTTATCTCTTAAATTGAACTACGGTAGTTCTGAATTATTATTTTTAACAAGTTTTGTTATAGGAGATCTGTCTCCAAATGTTTATCAGCATTGGGTGACATGATCTGTATGAATAAGACTTATTAAAATAGTCTTCTAAATATTTCCTTGGATTAATGTTTTATTAGAAGCTGAGATTATGACATGTTCACTGTTCTTGCCAAATGAAAGAAAACAACCCAATGAATGTATCGTACTAAAATAATTTTTTAAACTTACTTTTGTATTCGGTGACAGCTGGATTAGTTCCCCAGATGCTATGCATTGATTTACTGCTACCTTTTGCAACTTTGCCTCTGAGAGTAGTGGGCTTGTCCTGGTTTTTAACTTGTCCTTCACTTCTTTTTCTATTGTGAAATACCCGAATTCTATACCTGAATATGTTCATTTTTTAGCAGCACTGAAGAAGAACTGTAGACTTGGGTAGCTAATATTGATTGTATGCCTAGGAAGAAATAGTGCAATTGGCTTCAGTTTTCTAAAAATAGTACGTTGTGTTATTTACTGAACATTTTTAGCAAAGTTTGGTTTGGGTCATAATACAACTTTCATCGTACCTAACAGGGGTGTGAGCACTAAAGTTTAAGCTGTGTTTGCTGAACATTTCTCAGTCCACACCTAAAGCTAAAAGCAACTGAAGTCCATGCACTCCTGTAGTATTTTCAGACATCTAGAAGAGGGCAGCAGCCTTCAGGAGACTTTGTGGGCTTTGTATCCTGAGCGGAAAAGGCCCTTCTCGAGTGCTGCATGTAACATACAAGGCTCAGAATGGAGAAGAGTTTAAAATAAATCACAACCCTCAGTGTATTTCAGTTGGCCTCTTCCTCAGAGCACTGTTTCATGGATCCTTTTCTGAGATGCTCTGAGTGGGAATCCAGGTACTTCAGTCTGTGAAGTGGCTTCTGCAGGACAAACGATGCACTCCATGATTAGACAGCTCAGCGCTCACCATCCCAGCCTGGAGTCTGCCTATGGACCCGGGGTTATATTCTGTGCTTGCAGGCACTGTTCTATATTAGCATTCAAGTAACATTTCCAAAACAGAACTGCAATGAATGAATTCAGCATCGTTTTGTCTGGTTTTGACTGGCTAGGATCAAAATACGTTCCCATATATATAAACCAACTTTGTTCACAAAAAGTGGTGGAATTGCCTACTATATGTTGTTGATGTTTGTTTTTATTCTTTCTGATGATGTTGCAAAGGCACTGGTTGATGCTGGAGACAAGCCTGCAGCATTTGTTGGGTCACGGCAATGGATTGGTTCAATTGAGGTACAGCTTGTTTTGAATCAGCTTTTTGGAATAACATCAAAAATAATATTTGTCAGGTAAGAATCAATATCTGTTCAATAGCTCAGTAATTATTAAAAAGACTGAATGCTTTAAAATGCAAATTATCGTTAAAATACATGGGAGAATAGGGAGAATAAAAGAGATAATAAATCTTTTAAGGGTTCCTTGTTCATAAACCCTGTATTCCTGCCTTTGGTTGTGCTGAGTGCTTACAGATGAAGGTGTTGCTAAATTTCTTGGTGGGGGTTGGGGTTCCAGTTTGCAGTTGCTATAAATTGCTTAACGATATTCAAACTCATGTGGAATTCAACCTATTCCTTTGCATCACAAACAATCTTTGAAGCAGGCACGTGCTCTGGCAGTCATAATGAACTGAATGCACACTGACAGTAAATTATTACTTTGTCCAGGGAGCTAACCCATGAGAGTGCAGGATTGAGGCAAATTGTTGAGCAGCCTGGAAATAGCGTTCTCTTTTTCTGGGTTTGTGTGACAGATAAAACAAGGGATTTGTTTCCATTCTGACAATCTGATGCACTCATACACAACACAGAACCCTAGAAATATATTTGGGAGAAAAAGAATAATGTTCAGCACTTATCAGAAGTAAAACGACTGGATTTTTATCATTTAAGCAGCACTAAGCAGGCTAACAAATCCCTGAATGTTTTGTGATAAATATGGTTGTGACATAAAGAATATATACTAGCTTAGTGTGTATGAAAATTCTAGTCAAACAAAAAACTACTCATTAGTTATGTTTATTTAAAATAAATTTTACTGTAGATATTGTAAAAGAACATCTGAGTGTGGTGAATCTTAATGGTAGGAAAATAGTTCCGTTCTTCAGTATTCTGTAAAGCTTTATACAGCCAATTTTAATCTTTTTTGTTCCAGAGCTTGTATTTGCAGATGATCCACGTATTATTTATAGCAGCTGTGACAGGCCCTGCCAGTACCAAGATTTTTATTCCTTCACATAAGAATATAGAATAGATTCCTTTCTGAAGTGGGTAGAATTGCTCATGGTGCTGCTACAAGGAAGCAGCAGTGTTTTTCAGGATTAGGAAAAGCCAGCATCACTACCATGCTGAGAAGAAATATCATGCATCTTTTTCGGCTGGTCACTGGCAGTGGATAGCATTTTTTTCTTGGCCTTATTTCCAGCTAGCACCTCTAACTCTTCATGGAAATAAGACTTCACAGCTGCGCCAGCAACACTAGTACTGAATCTGTTACTGTAAATGCACCATTTCCCAGAGTTCTGGTTTTGTACTGTCCGCATTTAATCTCTCTCTCCAAGAACATGAGAAGCAGGCAAACGAGCTTTCTTTGGGCTTTTGAAAGGTTAACCACTACATGAAGAAATATAAAGACAAGATATTAAAGATATCTGTATTTATTTCCTTGCCTAGCTTCTGTCACCACTTTTGGGAGTACTGTCAGTCTTCTAAGGGGAGTACGCGTCTGTCAGCTCCAGATCTTGGAGTATGTGCACATATTGTGTGTGTGCCTTTCTCTTCCATGCGGGCTCCTTTTGTCTGTGGCTGGTCCCCGTAGTTGAAAACGAAAGCAAGGAGATCAGGACAAAGCTAAGTTCAGTGTTGCTTTGAACAGATGACTAATGTTATCTGAGATTTGATTTTATTTTTTTTTAAACCAGCTTGGGTATGAGTACTGCAATTGCTGGTGCAATTACAGTGGAAACCTATCTGAAGAGGTGTCATTACAAACACCTGTATTGACATCTTACTTTTGTTGTTTCTGATGAATTTCTGTTACTTCAGACTGCCTTGCTGACAGGTGTAGCCAGTCTGTTTTTCAGCCACTTGGAGGGACCTGTGGGGGTTTACCAGCTGCCCCTGCTGTAGGAGACAAGCAGCAGACACTACAGAAGCTGGGTGACTCAAAGCGCTCCAGTGGCAGCTAGGCTTACAACGGACACGTTGGGCCAACCAGAATCTGTACATAGCATTAAAAACCTTTTTTCTGATTGTCCTGGAGTGTTTACACAGGAACACTCTAAGCCACTTTTTAATCAGTTACCTTTACGGTTAATGAGTATAATGGGTAGAGAATTAAGCCTAGGGAGGATGACAAATATATTGTTTTTCTTACCTAGCCAAGGTTCTGAACTAGCGTTGCAAGGAAGAGAGCTTGCTAATCATTTCAAGACTGAAGGAACTCCAGTTATGATCGGTAAGTGCTCAAGGATTGAAGAATGGTGATGAAAGTGCATGGCCTCCCTATGATGAATTTCATTTTGGTTAGAATTCATTGTTTGCTGTGCAAGAGCTAATCAAAACTCTAGATAAATTTAAAACTATGCTATTGCCAAGGGAGCCTAGAAAATGATACAATTTAGTCTGGCTGGTATCTTTTCACTTGGTATTTCTCCCAAGCTCAGTATTAAACCTGGTAAGAAAAAAGTTCTCTAAATGATGCTCTTAAAAACTGTTGTTAAAGTCAGAATGCGAGAGCTGACCTTTGCTCTCTAGAGGAGCAGAAGTTCATACAGTTCCCCAGAACTTCCCATCACAGAAGAGTAGTGTTTATCTGGCTTTGAAGAGAAGAGTATTAGCCAAATTGTTTCCAAGACAAGTTTTAATAATCTGAAATGCCGTTTGTAAGAATGCTGTAACCTTAATTGAACTATTTCAAAGACAGCTGTCATTTATAAAGTGAAGAATATTGAAATACCATTTTCAGCTTTAATAAAATTTTAGCAGTTTTCGCAATCCGTATTTGGCACTCCATAAAGACAGTGTTAATCTCTCAAATTAGAGGTGCTAGAAGTCCAGATTTTGGTATGAAATATTCTTGTCCTTTCAGCAGCCTTTTTGTCCAAATGTCAATAATTTAGAATCCTATTATTGAAAAATCTTTGTAACTTATCCTTCCCTGTAATGCTGTCTTGCAGAGTTGTTTATTTTGTTATTGCAAGGGTGCAGGTTGGCTTTTTCGGTGGGTTTTGAAGATTTTATTTTTTTTTGCTTGTGTTCTTTTAGGGGTTTTTGCAATTCCTATCTGTTGTGTGAAGTCATTACTGTGGTATCCCAAGGACGTAAACTCCTCATGCTATCTGAAAGAAACATGCAAGAGTCAACCTGTGGCCAGCTGACCAAAATACCCCTTTTCCCTGTTTGCAGGCTAGAGAGAGGGGAGTCAGGAATTACTGCTCTGCCCCTAACAGCCATTATGGAGCTTAGTAGAGAACAGCAGATAACCCTTACGCAGAAATTCTGATTTCTGTTCTTAATCTTTTTACAACCAGGAAGTTTTCCAGATCGCTTTTCTGCAGTTAAGTTTCTTTAAAGAAAAAGTGAGCAAAACAGATGTTTGAAATATTAGTGCCTTCATCTGGTGGAAGTGTTAAGGACTCAAACCGCCTTGACGACACGGAAGAAATTTGGAAAGCAAATTCTGTAGTTGTAGTAAATAAAGTAAAATAAGTCATCCTCCCTAGTTCTAGTAAAGATAATGTATGTAGAACAGCTTCAGAATAATTTTGCTATCCAGGCTCATCTGTTAATAGAAAGTGTTGATGTACATTTTTTTTAGGCTTGCGCATTTTAGCCGATCTCCGTGAAAAATTCTTAGAAATTTGTGTTCCTCCTGTTTTAGGTGGAGGTGTTTTGGCTCACACAATATTAGGAGTGGCTTGGAATGAGGTTACAGGGCACATAAAGTATTTGGTTCTGGACCCACATTACACTGGAGGAGAAGATCTGCATGTTATTTTGGAAAAGGTGAGACTTGATGCACATATGTATACACACATCCACACATGTATGTCTATATACATGTATTTTGGCATTAAACAAATAATGTACAGCCAAATACGAATTGGCTGTTCTATGGGTCCTCTGTTCCTTGTGGAGGAAGTGCTGATCCAAGTTAACCTGCATATATACTACTTATTGTTAGTTTCTGAAACTTGGTGTCTTTGGAGAAGACATATTCAGTCAGCAACTACAAAAAATTACTATAGCACAAAGAAATGTTCTTTCTCTAAATTAAACCATCTCCCCTTTTACCTGGTAATACAATACAGTAAATGTGTTTGGTATTTTGAATGCAACAGAAAAATCTGTTCAGCCTGTAAAATGCTGTTACTGAAGCAGAGAAGATAACCATTTATTTAAAATTTTTAAAAATGCAGAAAAAGAAATCCAACACTAGGCATTCTCCTACTAGGCCTTGAACTAAATTTAAAGGGCAGATACTGAGCTTTTTTGAAAGTCTGGGAAAACTCTGAAGAGCTAAAGGGTACGTAATGTTATTTCCATATTTAAAGCCACTAAAAGGGATGACACAGCATGATACAAAACAGCAAATGTGGTGTCAAAACTGAAAATGGCTAAATAATCCTGTAGCTGCTTAGTAATCTTTTTTTTTTTTTTTCTGTTCTTCATACTAAGTTGCAAATAGCAAGTTTTATTGTATTTCTGACACCCTTGGGTTAGGCCCAACTGAAAAAGCTGTTGAAACGTTTTGCTAGCCCTATGATGATCAAAGGGTGAAACGAATACAGAAAGAAACCATTTCCAAAGAACACCTGGAACCAAAGGCTGTTACAGCTACAAGGTGTTCAGGAATGGTCCAGGAGGATAAAACATATGCAGAACCCCCGTTCCTCATCAGAAGTAGTGGGGGAGGAGAGGAACTGAGGTTGACTGTAAGTTTGTAGCTCTTTTATTCAAAAACCCCTTGTACAATTATGTGGTACTCTGCAAACTTAGGAGCGATGTTACACTGTTTTTCTGCTAAAGCACGATAAACAGCGGCGCTTGTATCTTCTGATAGTAAGAGCTCTGTTTGGCTCTGAAAGATCAACAAGAGAAATGGAAACTATGAGAATGACAGAGTTTCAGAATAATATTAGTCTTTCTGTAGCAGCTGAAGGAAGTGGGGGAGAGGGAGAAAAAGATGCTGTTTTTTAGGAACTGCGCTGGTGTGGGGAGGGAGGAAGCGGGAGAGAGAGAGACTGTTTTTCAATAATGTGTTTCCAGGTATTTAGAGAACTTCCTGAAAACTGTGTGTCATTGCGTTCTATAGCTATTTGAAAGTAATTCTTACAGCTTAGATTAAAATTATTAAAATAAAATAGATCCAATAGTAGCAGACAGTGTTTAAATCTAAGAATTCTGGTTTTCCTATCTTGCTTGTTCTTGGACAGGGCTGGTGTGGCTGGAAGGGCCCGGAGTTTTGGAACAAGGATGCCTATTATAATCTGTGCCTACCTCAACGACCAAAAACCATTTAAATTCCACTCTTATGCTGGAACATACTAAGCCAAGCCACAATAGTAGCTAAACTAGATACAACTGTCTTGTTATTTATCAAAATAATGCTTTAAGTCAGTCATAGAAATGTTGCTTGAGTAATTTAAATTAAGAAATACTTTTTTTTTTTAATGAAACCTCTAAAAAATAAGAGTTATCTGCTGTGAACTGTATTTCTAAGTTACCTAATAAATGTATTTGTAATTCTTCTTTTGCTTAGGACAATTTTATGTTTATATAGCATTTTTTGTTATGCCAAAAACTTTACAGATTAAATGCCCAATCCTTTTATTTTATGGAATTCTTTCTTGCTGAGAAGATGAACTGTCCTTTCCCTTCAAGTTCCATATAACCAGCTGTCTTGTGCACTATGAATCTGTTCAAAAGCACTGTTTGCTGCTGGAACTGTTGATAACAGTGTTTTAGAAGAGGAATGGGAGAAAAATGGCTATATGTACTGAATTTTATGAACTTTGTTCTCATATTTACACAAAAAAAATGTGAGAGAATTATTATATGCTCATTTATTTATAGCTGTATGAATACAACTATTCTAGAAAAAAAAACCCAACAAGCAACAACACAGTCTTCTTTAAGAAGTAAAAATAAACAAGCTTTCCTCCCTCTCAAAAGGAGACAGTGCACCGGCATGCACGCACATACAGCCTAGTCATGTTTCTTCAGACTTCAGATTCCCCTTGATTTCATTGTGGGGTTACAAGCTGTTTCTTTTGTCAGCTAGGAGACAAGATCTGTCATATGAACAAAGAATAAATCTGTAGCTACTCCATCAGTACGCAGTAAAAGTACCTACCATTTCTTCCCTGCCACCCCCATTAGTGTTTTCCATAGCATGCCCCATGTACTATCCATTTTTTATAAGAACCATAAATACCTATGCAAGTTAATCCTTACTAGCTGGCTTCTAAAGCCAACTGCTACCTATCTAACACCAAATTTATGTACTTAAATGCTAAAAGCATTAAAAAATATTTCTGACTTTTAGTAAACTAACAGTATTACCCACCATCTGATCTTCTCCGCTTCCTGCTTACGGACCTGCTGGTTTGATTTTCTTGTTTCTGCACAGCTGGATTCTCTCTCGGCAAGCCATGTCTGTCACCGCGTGGGTAGCCAGACTGTCCTCTCTGTTTCATTGTCTGAGTGTGCTGAATTATTGTGAGGAACTTGGCACATTCCAGAAAGCCGTAAGCCAGTGCGAGGTCTGCTGCTGTTTGTCCACTGTTGTTGCACAAACTGGAACACACAATTAACAATAACCATGCGATTAAATTGGACTGCGTTATGAGCAAGCACTGAGCAAGATTAATTATGTGGTGACTTTAGATAGAGGTGTAAAAATAAGTATGGAGTATCGGTACCAAGAAGGCTTGTCAAGGATTGCATGGGGCTCTACTCGTACGGAGGGCTGGTATTCAATGCAACAAGGAATAATTATTTTAAAACAGATTTGTCATCAGACTATGACTGGCTTAGTATATCAGAAAGGCAAGAGGAGGGTGAGCACAGCATTAGTCAGAATGGAAAACTAGCAAGGAGAATTTATGATCAGGAATATTCTCTTAGCAGTTACTGTAGAGGTCTTTGATGTGGAACTAAGCAGCAGCATACAGTCTGTGCTGCTTTGGTGTTTATGTCTCTGGCAGTTTTTAATACTGCTCTTATGACTATAGTTGTGCCACATTTACAGTCTTGGCATGCACACTGAACAAGAAAAAGTACATGTAAAATGTGTGTATCCTTTGATACTGAAATGACTAAATGTAATTCAACTTACTCAATTTTGGCATCGCCAGCAACAAGGAGAGCAAGACATTCCAAACTCCCAGCTTTTGCTGCTTTGTGAATCGGGGCTTCTCCAAAGCAATCCTAAAAACACAATTTATACATAACCATCACCTGAAGGAAGGGGAAAGGGATGAAGCTATCTTGTTCTCCAACATGACTGTTCACGGAGCGTTAGTCTGTAGAAGTGTTACTCTGTATACCAGTCTGCTGTGAGTTGAGAGAGAGATCAAAGGAATATAGCTAGTAAAGAGTACTCAGGAACTGCCGTTAAATATTTAGTGTATTCATCACAGCAAAGTAGGAATACTGTTGCGTGCAATACTCGTTCAACTTTTACCTTCTAAAAGATTATTTACACAGAATCCACTCTATGCTGATTACTGGCATCTTTCAGCATCATTCAGGGATTGCCGTGACCAACAGCTTGCTGCTACTGGCTCAGAAGTATAAACAAATTAAACTTCACAGCTAGAGGAAGAATCCTTATGGGGTGACAATTTCAGAGGAAAAAGGAGTACTCATTTGTGTAAAAGAATTTAGTTATTTTGACATCTGTACAGCACAGTAAGAGTGAAAATTGCATTATACATAGTAAATGAAATCATTTACATGGCACACAGAGGATTTCTGGTTCATCCCTGAATAAAGTTACTCTAAAATAAGCAACCCCAGGTACTTCATGCACCGCAACTGTGCATATAAACCCTCTCTTAGATAAAAAAATACGTAAAGAATATAAATTGGATTTACTGACATGCCAGACCGGAAGGGGAGAAGCAAAACTTCTGTATTTTTTTACCTGTTGATTCAAATTCGCTCCTGTCTGCAGCTGCCAAAGTAGGAAGAAAGCTTCACCACCACAAGCAGCCAAGTGAGCTGGAGACTGACCAAAGGCATCTGCAGGTGCGTTCACACCGGTTCCTGCCTCGAACAGATTGCTGAAGCTACCAGACTAAACCAAATAAGATGGAAATAAATAAATAAATAAAGCACACCGTTATTGCCAGCCTAAGCCACGGCAAGCCTAAGAACACCGAACCGTAGCAGAAAACATCCCCCCATCGGACCTCTACGTTCCTTGAGAGTGCCCGTTTTCCAAAAGCAATGCAATGCCTTTTTTGGCTTTTAAATCTCATAACCAGAAATACCGACCGGCACCCGGCAGTGCCCAGCCTACCCAGGAGCAACCCCGGGCAAACCGCGCCCCGCACGGTTCCGCAAGAGACCGACCTCCCCCCCCCGCCTCACCTCCGAGGCGCAGCCCAGCGCCAGCATCGCCCCTCCGCGCCGGGGTGGCCGAGCCGCGGGGCCGCTCTGCCCTCCGCCGTGCCCCGCGGGTGCAGCGCAGCGGAACGGCCGGCCCAGCGCCCGCCCACCGCGGCCGGCACCGGCACGTCCACCGGCGGGCGGGGGGAGCCGCCCGGCACCAGCGCCCGGCCCAGTGCGCGGCCGCATTGGCCTCCCGCGGGGGAGCGGCGCCGGGAGCGGGGCCGGGAGCGGAGCCGGGAGCGGGCGGGGCGGCCATGGCGAGCGGGGCGGCCCGGCACGTCCCGCACACACTCGCGGCCGCGCCGGGGGGCGGCCGCCCGGGGCCCCCTCCTGCCGTTGTCACCGCGGGGTCAGCGGTCCCGGTCCCCAGGTTGCTGCTGCCAGGCGCCACGCCCGCAACGTGCCTTAGCGCGGGTTCCGGAAGGCTGGATCTGGGCGGATTTGGACCTAGGAAAGGAAAAAATAGAGGATTAACTTGGAATTCTTCCCCAAAAAAAGCTTGAGTCAGCATAAAGCAAACCCTGCTCTCCTCCCGCCCCAGCGCTGCCACTGGGCTCAGGAGCCTGCACAGGTAGGACACATCCAGCCCCGGCTTCCCGCTGGGGCACACACCACAGCACGGGCATCACCAGTCTGAGTGGGACTAGCACTGGTGATGGTGCCGGTCGGGACAGCCACCTACTACATCTCTGTCCAAAACACACTGGCAAAACTTACACTTCATTGTCACTTCCTTGAGCGCTACGTGTCCCGAGGGACGCTCGGGCCACTATGGGCCACTGTCACAAAGAAGCTTTCCACCCATAGACCTTTCTGTGCTGGAGACCAGAACCAGCCACAACCGTACCCAAGAGTTACCATCAAAAGGAACTGCTTGGTATCTATTTTGAACATGGTGACAGCGACGTTTCATGGTGACACACCTGCTTTCCCCCCACAGAGCATCAGCACCAGGTGTTTGTGGGCATTGGGAAAGGCAGGGGTGGGAGAGCTCAATGCTCCATCACCATCTGCTTCGAGTTTTCAAAAACAACTGCGTGACTTCATTTTGCACGGACACAGTCTTTGCTCAGATTATGTTTAAAAGCAACTGCCTGTAAATCGAATCGGACAGAGGATTCAATTACCACTAATCATGCTTCGCAACTGAAAGCCTGAAGAGGAACAAAGAGCACCTTAACGCAGTGTGCAAGGTATACAATACTGTTTCCTTAGCACTGTAGCATTTCCTTCTGTGTCAGATCCCTACATGTTTCTTATGGCAGTTATTCATAACAACTAGAATAATTTAAAAAAAAAAGGGGGGTGGTGGTGGTCAAAAGTCATATATTGTTTTAAAAAAAATTGCATGTTTTGATAAAGTTAGGGGAAAAGAAGACTAATAGTGTTCCTTTAGGGTATACATAGTCCTGAAATACATGTGCAAACATTACAACAACTACTTCCTGCTTCTCGTTGGGGAAAGCAAATATAAATTATTTAAGTAGTGGAATGTGTAATTTTTAAAAGCGCAGAAATCCAGGTAAATAGGTAATGTATCAGTTCAGCAAAATTATTTCATTAAGTGACAGTTTTCACCTCTCCTCTCATACAGAAAGAAATAGACCTGTGTAATTACCAAACATTTTTTTTTCCTGAACAGCTAGCCAAGCAAATTAGTTAATAAACAAATAAAATCCCTACACTTCTAACTATGCATTTTCAGGGATGAAATACCTCTGCGCAGATGCCAGAAATCCACAGTTGTTGTTTATGCAACTATAAAGACTCTTCAGAAAACACACATATCCAGAAGTAGTTTAACACTGAATAGTCTTGGATTGGATCAGCCAAGAGCTTGTTGGTTTTTTGTTGTTGTTGTTTTGTTTTGTTTTTTAAGATCTTCCCTCCCCTACCTGACCTCAGCAATTCATAGGTTTCAAGCTGCACCTGAGGAATCCCATCTTTCCAGCCTAACCACTTACACAAACCCTCGCATACTGCCAGCCACAACTCTCTTCAAATTCTCACTATTCATTAGTTCTTGAGCTTTTGTCACATTTTTCTCACCTCATTAGTGCCTGCAAAACTCTTCTGCCTCTGAATAACCGATACTTCTATTGGTTATAAACAGAGATGTAACAATTCCGATCTATTTCCTACGGCCCAGCCCAGGTGCCACTTAAGGGCAAGGCTTCCCAGCTACAGCTGTTCTGGAACACAACTCACTAAAATTTCCTCTGTGCTTTGTATCCCAGACCACACATCTTGCATAGGTGTCAGGAAAACTAAATTGGAAAAACTGGTCTTAATAAATGGTTGTAAGTAATCAGATAAATAAACCAAGGCCTGGCGTTGAATCTCACACCCTTCAGCATCAAAAGCAGCAATGCAGCCCAGCATTAACTGCCTTTGCTGAAGGGTGTCCTTGCTTTCAGACTGTTCTTCACTCTGCCTGCTAAATCAAGTCGTTCGTTGATGAATTAAGAAAAAAGTTTCATTTCCTGTAAGCTTCTTAGGCTGTATCATCTATGCAAAATGAACCAGGATGTGTTTTAGGAGTTTTTTGGCGCTTTACGTCAGTTGTGTCTGTTGGAAAACATCCTGCGGAGCCCACAGGTTTAACCACACAGGTTTAACCACACAAATCCACAAGCATTACTCTCTTGTTTTGACTGTTGCCTCCGTCCCTGTTGCTATAGAAACAGATTGCGATGCCAAAAATGGAAGGATGATAATCATCTGGGGGGAAGGAAAAGAAAAAAGAAAAAAAAAAAACAGCTGGGAATGCAGCTAAAGATTATTTTAAAAGCCCTCTTGATGCATTTTGGTCTTATATCCCTTTTTACAGAAGACACAGCCAGAAGCTACCAACAGAAGTGGAAACAATGCCTTACATTTTGGGAGAAACCAGCTACAAACAGCATCTTTCCTCAATTATCCCTCAAAATACCGTAGTATCTATATGGGGGAAACCAACTAAATGACAACGAACAGTTTCTGGCCCCTGGAAGTTAAGTGCCATTTGGCAGACCGAAGCTTCGCAGCCTAGTGCCCTCATTAACTGAACTGCACTCACTGTTCCTGGGCTTGCCTGTATTTACTTTCAGTCGAGCACTTTGGGCTTCTAAATTTAATTTGCAGCCAGCCCAGGCGGTAGCAGGTGAGGTCCTGTGGGTCCCCAAAGCACAGCCTGTCCTACCTTGTCACCTGTGCCCACATGGCCTGGCCACCAGCTACCTGAGAAAGAAGATAGACTTGGAGAAGGGACAGGTAGTTCCGACGTAGATGAGCTCCACAGGAATGGAAATAAGGAGCCTTCTGACCAGGACATGCTAACTGCTGAAAGAAAACAAACCAGGGTAAAATAATTGTGGTAGGAATAGATCAGCAACCAAATAGCTGCCACCCTGAAGGTGGTGGATCCCCCACCCGGGATCACGCTGATACAGATTAAACCCAGCACAGGGTGGGCAATAAGGAAGGGCTCATCGTTAGCCAGCAGGTGCTTTAAGGTAACAGAAATTAAATAACTGCTAATATATGCAAAGATAAACAAGAAATTCAGGTAACTGCCCAAGGAGATGAAAAGTACGTGTTGAAGAGGCGCCAGAGGGAGGAGATGCATGTTCGGAAACCTGATGTACATGCGGGGCTTTGTATAACGAGTACCGGGCTGCTCGTTGAAACGCTGTGCGCGCTGCACCCGGCGCCGCAGTCACGAACCTGCTCGGGTTGTGGAGCTCGGTTCCCCGGGGCAGCGCGGGGGACACCCGCCAACGGCTGCTTCACAGGCCGGCCGAGCCCCCCGCAGGCCCGCGGCGGCGCTGCCCGGCAACCGCGACCGGGCGGGGGCGGAGGCGGCGGAGGCGGCGGCGGCGGGGCCGCCCCTCGCCCCTCCGGGAGGCCGCCGGGGCGCGATGGAGCCGCGCAGAGAGCGCCCGCCCCGGGCCCCGCCCGCCCCTCGGGAGCCAGGTAGGCAGCGGCCTGCCCGGCCGACCCCGACCCCGGTGGGCTCCCCCTGCCTCGCTGCTTCCAGCCCGCACCGAAAGGTGCTCTGCGACGTGCAGGCCCCGCTCCTGTTCTGGTTCGTCTCCAGGCTCTTCGCGGCAGCAAGGGTCAGGCTGGCGGCACGGAGCTTCTCCCTTCTATAAAATAGCCCTCGCTGGCGCCTTAGTCTTAAAAAACGCAGTAAGAAGTGACCCCACCAGCTTCAGACACTCAGTGTGTTTACTGATGCTGTTCCATCTGTTTTGGGAAAAAAACCCAGCCCAATGCATGTCTGTTTGTCAGCAGGGCACGGCAGCCGCATGGCTCTGTTTGCCAAGGCAGCGGAGGTGCTGGAGAGGAGAGCGGCAGGTGGAGATCCTCTGGCACCTTTTCTGAAAGGACAACTGTACTATGAAGAGGTTTGTGCTTTCCTTCTTCTAAGTAAATATTATAAAGCTGACAATTTTCAATACTGTTTCCTTGGGAAAAGAGAGACCTTTAAAAAAAACCTACAAGAGATGCCTGTGTCTTTTTTTTTCTCCTGGTGAAAATCACAAGGTGTTCCCCCTAAATAAGGTTTTCCTACACTTTCCCAAGCATCTAGTGGTGCCTTCCAGTTGCCTCCCAGTCTCCCAAGGACCAGGTAAGCCAAGCAGCGGTTTACCCCTACAGCTGACTTCCAAGCCCAGCTGCTTCTTGACCAGCTGACTGACCAAACACAACACTCTGCATTTTCAGTTACACGGTACTGGTCCCTGACACAAGGCACAGCTTTCCATCTTTGTCCCCTACCTAGCCACTAGTTTTGATGCAACAAGTTGAAACACGTTATCTTGTCCCTGCCCGCTTCGGTCACCCATGGATTTGAAAGTAAATGCTCAGGGAACAGGGCCAGACTGGCTGGCAGGTGAGCTTAAACCACAATTCCTTGTGAAAATTAGAATAACTCAGTTCAGGAAGATGGAAAAGAATGTATTACGAGCACCAACTCACGTATCTTCAAATATGATGCGCATGGATTCGGTATTGTGTATAATGCAACTAGTGGCACGCTGTAAATCAGTCTCAGGGTTTGCAGCAGGGGCAGAATTCACTCACTCAGGGTTTCTGCTTCCTGGGCCCTGTCCTTAATGTTTCTGTTAATGAATGGCCTGATTTTAGCATGATCATGGCTGACCCCATCCAGAGCAGAAGACTTGTCTTTCTTGATGAGCTGGCTTGGATGTCCATGTTATATCTTGCTGTCCATCCCTAAATTTATTCTTTGAGCAGATTTTGATTTCCAGATTTTTGTACGTAAGTCTGTAGTGCCTAAAAATGCATATTCTCATAGTACTGCAATTTCAGGTGTTAGAAAAAACATCACTGCCTGATCAGAGTCATATGACCCCTTACAGCACTAAATTCTCAGGTACAGGTGCCTCCCACACTTCTTTTTCTGATGCTCAGGCCAGCTGGTTGTAAAAAGGCACTTGGTGGTTGTTTTTTTTTCCCCAGAGTTCTTTAAAAAAACAAAGCCCACACAGTCATAATGGCTAAGCTCCTGAGACAATTAATAGTTTGGACAGTATTAACAAGGGGCATTTTGTCATTGTGAGGATGTTTGACTGACTACTGCGCAGTTCTAAGCTTTTGCAGTCTGGTATTATCAAAACATACAAAAAACTTGAAGGAAAAGTATGGAGAAGAGCATTTTAATTTCAGTATTGTTTTTACCTAGCATGCATAAAAATATTTTAGTAAGGACAGCAGGCTCAGTTAACTGTTAAATTACAGTTGTTTGTGTATTTTTAAATATAGTTTCTTTGACTTAATGCAGAAGCATATACTCTCCAAGATTCTTTCTTAGAAGTGAAAGTATCTCTGCGGTTGCAGGTGATGCTTTCATAGGAAGTGTGGGGCAGGCAGCTGGGTCCATAAAGTCTTCAGACATGCAAGTTTAGCCTTTGTGAAACCAACCCTTAACTGAGATGTAAAAGCAGACTCTTAAACCCTGGAGGTAGAAGAATAGCTCACCTAAGTTAAGGATGTCAGATGGATAGGGCAGGGCATCTGAATTAGATTCTTATCTCCTTAAACTAAGAAGACTATATCTGGGGGAAGGAGAAGGTTGTCAGAATGTCTTAATTTCAGAGATGATTGTATACCAGTGCTTATATTTAGGATTTTTGTAATATATATATAAAATGAATGAAAACCTGTTTGAAAGTCCAAAGTGCTTCCACCCTATCCAACTTCCTTGCGGTTACTGACTTAGTTATATTTCTGTTTTCTGCCACTTCTATGGTTGCAATTCTTTTTCCTTTCTTCATGAGGGGAAATGCTCCAGGTTGAAAAACTGTAAGAGAGTATACACTGGAAAATTAAGCTGCTGTATGTACTCTTTGTTCTGTGTAGTGCATTGTTTATGCTGTCTTTCCCAGGGATTGTATGAAGAAGCATTAATACAATTTGAAAAAATCAAGGATACTGATTTTCAAGCCATGTATCAGCTTGGTGTAATGCATTATGATGGGCTAGGCACTAAAGAAGACCCTGTGAGTAATCTAGCTGTATGCTTTTTACTTTAAACGTTAGCTGGTATTATTAAAAGCTGCTTTGTAAGCATGATTATGTAGTTTAAAATGAAGTCTTTGATTTAGAATTAGTTTCATAAAGTACAGATATTTACAAAGAATCATTAAAGAGA
This sequence comes from Falco naumanni, assembly GCF_017639655.2. Classification (NCBI taxonomy): domain Eukaryota; kingdom Metazoa; phylum Chordata; class Aves; order Falconiformes; family Falconidae; genus Falco; species Falco naumanni. Next base: position 4,932,532 of record NC_054054.1, on the reverse strand, counting down.
GGGGTTCTGGGCTGAAGGTGTTCTAAAAAATGGCTATAAAATTGGTTTGTCTGAAAAACTTAATTTGGATTTTAAAATACAACTTCTGAGGGTTTGTTTGTACTTTGTGTGGAAGCTATGTTTAAAAATTGCTATTAATCTTAATTTCTAATAAGCAGTACATACAAATTAAAATAAAATGCGTAAAAATGAAAATCAATAACTATATTTCAAAGTGTAAAACAGCTGTTGCACAAAGATGTTTTTAAGGTACTTTCTGTTCTCTTAACATGGATGCTAAAGAAGATTGCGCTTTTGCCAGTGGTTGAAGTAATATTTTTAAATCAGGCAAATGAAGAATTACATTTGCAAAAGTTTGAAAACTCAAAATTCAAGAATTACATTACAAAAAAGGAAGATAAAGGAATGAATTGCTATAATAAAAAGAAAAGATTACATTTATTGAAGATGATAGGATGAAAGAAAGGGTAGATAACAAGATGGAAGGGCAAAATGATGAATTAAACAGTATATTAACACACCAGACTCTTCTCTGATGCTTACAGGATTGTCAGCAGAGCAGAAAATATTTTGCTGGTTTTCAGAGGCGGTTTGCTTGTTCTGTATGCCTGTATAATTACCATATTGGTTTAGCCACAAATAAACATTTCAGTAAAGTTTCATTTTTGTGTATTATGAGAGGTGAATAAAAAAGAAACCTTTTATAAAGGGCTAATTCTACTGTATTTAAACAGGATGTCAATGCTAAATTGCAACAGTGTAAATCTTGTTTCCAAAACACTTCTGAGGCCCTTGGATGATAGACGATACAGCTCCTCATATGCAATGTTGTCCACTTGCTTATCTAACATTATTCTTTTGTCGTCCATTATGAATCAAACATATTTTTAATGGAAGGACTTTGGAGCGTGCTATTGTATCACTTTGCCTCCTGCTAAAGTTGTTTTATGATTTCAGATACACTATGCAATATGAAAAAGTTTAGAGAGGTCTAAAATTGAAAACATAGCAAGTTTAGGATGTGACATTAATGTATGTAAGAACAAGAATATTTTTCAGAAAATTTTTATCAGCGAAGAAGAGTACTATAATATCAGATGAACATTTATAAGGAAATGTTTCACATTAAAAATACATTGAGAATCAAAAATCCAGGTTCTGATTAGTAACCAAAGATGAGTTCTGCTTTGGTATGACAGTGTTCTCCAGACTGTCCAGCCAATATGCCTCAGACTTCCTTCAAAGCGGAAAAAATTACCTGTCTCACAGAAGTTAGTGGATTCTCAGGCTCTTTATTTCATCCTCTTTGCAGTCTGAGTGTAATGACTAAAATGTCTCAATTTTAGGAAAGAGGAGTGGAATACATGAAGAAAATATTCTACTCTGATTCTCCGAAAGCAAGACACTTGAAGTTCGCAGCTGCATACAATCTTGGCAGAGCATATTATGAAGGATGTGGTGTTAAGCAGTCAACTGAAGAGGCCGAAAGGTAATGGCAGTCAGCAGTTTTCCTGATGAATATAAGATGCTGTGTTACTTACAGCTTCCTTTGTCCCCGTTTTCTTAGGTTATGGCTTATTGCTGCAGACCACGGAAATCCAAAAGCAAGCATAAAGGCCCAGAGTACTTTAGGAATGCTTTATTCTGCATCAGATGTAAAAGATCTGAAGAAGGTAAGGCCCACTTCTACCTTTTCAGTGTCATAAGTCTCAAATAATTTCAAATTTCACAGGAAGATTACAGTGATGTATTTGACTCTGAAAGTTGAATTTCAAGTACTGGTAGGCATTATTACTCATGTAAGCCTGTATGAACAGCCAGAATCCCTCATTTTGACTCACTTGACACTGCCAGCCAAGATTATATATTTTTTTAAAACTTTATTTTTAATATGAGTATCTGTGAGAATGATGGAATGAATTTGTCAGCTTTGGTAACCTTCACAAATCAAGCAGGTGTCACTGATTGACATCTCTGACCATAAATGACACAAGTTTAAAACCCTTAGAAGGATTCTGCTTTCTTTTATGTATAAGCACTTCTTACAGGATGGTTGATGTAAAAGCTTTTATGTAAACAGTATGCAACAGAAGCAGCTAAAGTAAATATATTCTCAACTTTGTGCCTCTTGTTTAGGCCTTTTTCTGGCATTCAGAAGCGTGTGGCAACGGAAATCTAGAATCACAGGGAGCACTTGGTCTTATGTATCTCTATGGACAAGGTGTACATCAAAACACCAAAGCTGCTTTGGAGTATTTGAGAGAAGCAGCAGAACGTGGAAACATCTACGCTCAAGGCCATCTGGTGGAATATTATTACAACCGAAAATTCTATACAACAGCTGCTGCATTAGCCAAAAGGTAAAGTTAATTTTGCTGTATCTTTTATTATGGTTATTCATGTAAGACCATGTAACTTGGATTAAAATGATTAGTAATTTCATACTCTTGTCTCTCTAACTCAAGAGAAAGAAACAGTTGAGATAATGAATTGCAAAACTTCATCTTCAAAGAGGGATGATCACAGATGAAATTAATACTATAAGGTTCTTAATTACTTAGTACAGTTGAACTTTTCTTTCTGATCCTGTGAAACAAGAGAGTCTTGAACTAGAATGCCAACTAGACCAAGCAGAAGTCCACATGCAACCCTGCCTTCCTGTCTCCTCAGTTCACAATCTCCTCTAGGCTCCTGCCTTCACCAGTCCCTTTTAAACCCCTACAATCATAGAATCCCAGCTTGAAAGGGACCTCAAGGATCACCTGGTCCAACCTTTCTTAGCAAAAGTACTGTCTAGACAAGATGGCTCAGCACCCTCTTCAGCTGAATCTTAAAATTTTCCAGTGTTGGGGAATCTACCACTTCCCTGGGGAGATTATTCCAATGGCTCACTGTGAAAAGTTTTCCTCGTGTTCAATCAGAATCTCCACAGAAGTAACTTGTACCTCTTTTCCACATAAAGTGTTGGAAAAAGGAAGTCCCCACCTTCTTTGCAGCCACCCTTTAAATACTGGAACATGGTGATAAGGTCTCCCCTAAGCCTCCTTTTCTGAAGGCTGAACAAACCCAGTTCTCTCAGCCTTCCCAGTCCTCTGATCATCTTTGTGGCCCTTCTCTGGACACGCTCCAGCCTGTACACATCTTTCTTGTCTAGCAGGGACCAAAACTGAACACAGTATTCCAGGTGTGGCCTTACCAGCACTGAGCAGAGTGGGATAACGACTTCTTTGTCTCTGCTGGCAATGCCCTTGTTTGCTCCTGTTGAGCTTGTTGCCCATCAGATTCCCCAGATCCCTTTCCACAGAGCTGCTCCCCAGCTGGGTAGATCCCAGGCTGTGCTGCACTCATGGATTATGTTTTCCCAGGTGCAAGACCTTACACTTGTCCTTGTTGAACTTCATAAATTTCTTGTTAGCCCACTCTTCCAGCCTATCCAGGCCTTCCTGCAGGGTGGCTCTCCCTTCCGAAGCATCCACTCCCCCACTCAGTTTGGTTTCATTGGCAAACTTGATCAGGGTACACTTGATCCCATCATCCAGATCACTTATGAAGTTATGAAACAGTGTTGGCCCCAATATCGATCCCTGGGGGACCCCACTTGTGACAGGCTGCCAGCATGAAAAGGAGTCGCTTACCACCCGGCTCTGGGCGCAGCCTGTCAGCCAGTTCCCCCCGCCCCCACCGCACCACACTTGTCCAGACTGCAACACATCAGTTTCTCTAGGAGAAGGCTGTGGGAAACAGCATCAAAAGCCTTGAAGAAATCCAGGTAGACAATGTCCACTGCTCACCTCGCATCAACCAAGCAGGTTACTTTGTCATGGAAGGCAATCAGGATTGTCAAGCACCATTTGCCCTTGGTGAACCTGTGCTGGCTTTTCCCAATCACATGCTTCATTTGATTTGCGATGGCTCCCAGGGGGATTCGCTCCGTAACTTTCCCAGGGACTGAATTAAGACTGAGGTAAGACTGATGGGCCTGTAATTTCCTGGATTGTCCTTTAAGCTCTTCCTGTAGACAAGGGTGATATTAGCTTTCTTCCAGTCTTCTGGGACATCCCCCCATCTCCATGACTTCTCAAAGATTATGGCCTCACAATGACATCGGTCAGCTCTCTTAACACCTTCAGGTGGATGTTGTCATGGTCCATCCATTTGTAGGGGTCAACCTCCTGTAATAGTTCACATACCAACTCCTCCTTCACCAATGGTGGGTCTGTGTTTGCCTTAGTCCAGATTTTTGTTCCCAAGGCCTGGGGCCCAACAGGGCTGGTAAAGACAGAGCTGAAGAAAGTGTTGAGAATTTCTCCCTTTTCAGTATCACTGGCAACTAACTTACCTCTCCATTTAACAGTAGGCCAATATTTTCCTTCTATTTCTGCTTGTTATTTATGTACCCGGAGAAACATTTCTTGTAGTTTTTGACATCTCTGGCCAATCCCAATTCGAGCTGAGCTTTTGCTTTTCTAACTGCATCTCTGTGTGCCCTGGCAATGCCCCTGTAGCTCTCAATGGGTACTCATCTGCTTTTCCGTCTCTGATATGCTTCTCTTTTGGTTTTGAGCAGGCTCAGAAGCTTGCAGTTAAGCCAAAGGGGTATCTTGCTCCACCTACTTCCCTTACCTTTAAAGGGGATGAGCAGTTTTACTGCTTCCAGGACAACATTCTTGAAAAATGCCTAGCACTCACTTTCTCCTTTATCCTCCATGGAAGCTTCCCACAGAGTCCTTCCCAAATGAGCTCTGAGCGAGCTGGTTTGCTCTTCTAAAACATACCGCCTGTGTTTTAGTACTAACCTCCAGCGTGCTCAGCAGGATCCCAAACTTGACAATATTATGATCACTGCAGCCAAGGCTATGACTAACAGAAATATTTACAAAGCACATTTTCTTGGTTTGTGAGTAGCAAGTCCAGCAATGCCTCGTTCCTGGTTGGCATATCTAACATTTGTATGAGGAAGCAGTTCTCTATGCATTCCAGGAAGCTAATGGATGACATGTGAGCTGCTGTACTGTTCTTCCAACAAACGTCTGGGTAGTTGAAGTCACCCATAAGAACCAGGTTCTGGTGACCTGAAGCTTAAGTAACCCAAATACTGCTTTGCTGGCCTTACTGTCTTGGTGTAAAGGGTTGACAGCAGACACCAACTGTTAGATCCCCCTCTGATCTTGACCCAGAGGCATTTGATAGGGTTTCCACAATCATCGTAGCTGACTTCTATACATCCAAGGTTCTCCATAATATAAAGCATGAATCCTCCTCTTCTTCCCTGCCAGTCTTTACAGGAACAGCCTATAACCGTTCATCATGATTCTCCAGTCAGGTGAGCTGCCTCACCACATTTCAGTTATTCCTACGATACGGTATCTTTCTGACAGGGTGTGGATCTCCAGTTCTCCTGCTGTTGCCCAGGCTGCATGCACTGGTATACATACACTTGAAGTTGCTGGTCTTCTGGTTCTCATCTTGGGAGGCACCCAAGGAACATTTGTCGCCGCTCTGGTTGGTCTGGCTTATTCCACAGCTGGTTGTAATGGCACAAGCATTGCCACTTTGTACCCTGCCCCCCAGGTCCTTCAGTTTAAAGCCTGCCTCACCAAGCTGGCCAGCCTGCTGCCAGAGATTCCCTCGCCTCTTCTAGACGGGTGATCCCAACCCTCCTTACAGGCTACAGTCATCAAAGAACATCCCATTGTCATAAAAGCCAAAACCCTCATGACAGCACCAGCCACAAAGCCAGAAGTTGGGTTGCACCGTGTATTTCTGGCTGCACCCTTTCCTAGTCTGGTAAAATGGAAGAAAAGGTAACTTGGGCACCAATACTTTTTCACTTGCACCTCCAGGGCTTTTTTGTAGCCTTCCTTGACTCTGTCCAGGTTCCAGCTTGCAGTGTCATTCAAAACAACATGAAAAAGTAGCAATGGATAGTAGTCTGTGCTCGTGACAAGCTGTGGCACCCTCTTGGCAACACCTTGGACCTCAGCTCCTGGAAGGCAGCATACCTCTCGTGACTTCCCTGTCAGGCTGGCAGATGGGCACCTCAGTACCCCTTAACAGTCACCTACTACAAGCACTTGTTCCTTTTTTCGGCGTCCACTGCGTGCTGCTGTTAGTTTCTCCTTGCTGACCTTGCTTGTGGTTGTCTACAGCTGTTAAAGCTTCATATACTTTTTCGGTTGAGATACAGGAAGGTGTAGACTGAAGCAGAGTCCTGCTTTTGTGGGTCACCAGGGTCCAAGATGCCTCATTCTCTGTGGTGTCTGCCACAGCAGCATGGTTCTGCAACCACTCATCTATCTCCACCTCACCCCTCCAGTACTGCAAAGAATACAAGCATTCCCACCATCTTACATCCCATCATTTCCCTTGCTCTGTGGCTCAGCGTGCTTTGGTCCAGTACCTGTGTCATTTACAGGAAAAGCAAGCATTGATACTGCCTGGGATCCTGCATTAAGCACTGTGAGTAGCACAGCCTGGGACCTACAAGTAGCTGCTGCACACAGTACCAAGTTACCACCCTTTAGTTTTCTGTTGCTGCTTACAGGGATGTGTACTGCACAGGCATTTTGAAGCCTGGGCAAAAAAAAAAAAAAAAGGCATCTGCATGCAAGCAGTTTCTGGTGATTGCGTAGAGGTACAGCTCTGAGCCACAATTAGGCAGCACTGACCGACCTTTTCACAGGCAATCGCTGTGGGACTCACTGCTCTACATACTCTGGCGTGGTTTGTGTGCTGCAGAAATAGCAACTTCTGTTATAGGCTGCAATATTTAAAATAGCCAGTCTGTATCGAGTTTCTGTATCTTGAACTACTCATGGAGGAGAAAAGCAACGTTCGTGACAGTTCTATAGCTGATCAACAGCATACTTCTGCAACAAACCTCCAGAGCTGGCCAGTATATGGTTAAAAATTCAATCTGTCCGTCAGATTTCAATTTGCTGGAAATAAGATGCAGACATGAGTGCCTACTTATACAAGCTACACATAGTATTATCCATGCTTTCTGTGGTATGTTTATAAAGCTGCTGCTGCCCAGCAATAAACATGTCACAACTTACCCTCTTAGAAAAGCTGCACCCTTGTATATATATGTCACTGCACAGCAGTACCTCCGGTAATTCAGTAGTTCAGGTGAATGATGTTTGCTATACTCATTGCTGAGAAGGATTGTTTTCTCTCTGAACTGTTTCTTTCCTTTTGCACTTTAAGTAGACTGACAGCCATTCAGTCCAGTCTAGCTTGTCTTGCTTGGAATGCATCCCCTCCAGTCAATAACTACATGGTGGATTATTCAGACAAGTAAACAGTGCACTTCATCAGCTGCAATTGTGATTGCAGAAAATAGCAATGAAATCCCCTATACAGCCAGAAGTGACAATTTCTGTACCAAAAGATACTGCCACCATACTTGAAATCAGTTCCACTTAACTGGGATTGCAGTTGGCCTTGAGGCAGAAACCTCAGCAGTTCAACCAGCTGTATCAAGCATCGGTACCTTTTCTTCTAAAATTTTTCCTTCTATGTTCACACCAACTATGCAGTTTGTTACGTTATGTACAAACATACAAACATGACATGATTATGTATGGTAGAACCTCGCCTAATATTTGGAGTCTAGATCACCTACTGATACTTCACTTCAAATCACAACTTTGTTATCCCACACAGTTCTACTTACCCATTGCTACGGTAGGTTCTCGAAGTCAACTGCGCTGAACTGAGTTTTTGCCTGACTTGACAGGATATTGTTATTTGCATGAGCATTCTGTTGTGCACCTTTTGGAAAGGAAGGCAAAAATGCTATGCATCAGAAAACATAAAAGAGGTAATAGGTTAACGTTATTATATTTGAATGTTCTTGCCAATAAGCTTGCATATTTTTTTTATTTTTTTTTTACTCCTGTCGTGTTACTGCATTTGTTAATGGCACCAAATTAAGTGGGAGAACATTCCTCTCAACACATTAAAGTGATTTAACAAGCCCTGACTTGCAGGGGGTTAGTTCAGAATAATCTTTCACAGACATTGATTTACAGAGAGTAGCTACAAACTGCAGCGACTTGCACTTTTTTGTCAAGTCTGTGACTATTTGACACAACAACAAACTACAATGATGTGTGAAGCAGCATATAATTACTGTATCTGTAAAGGATATGGGGCTCGGGAGTTTCTGTTTTAAGACAGTAGTTAGAAAAAAAAACAAATCAATTCCCACTTAGAAAATGATGTACCTAGTACTAGAGTAACAATGCTAGGCAATTATAGCCTGATAGTTAAAAAAAAACGTTCACTTTGTCCTCCTGATTCTTAAAATAGTTCTTAGTAAAAACAACATGCTGAAAATAAGGTGACAGCAAGCAGATGCATGCAGAAGATCAAAAATAATTGAGCTTTAAGTGGTTGTCGTAAGTGGGTCTTATAACCTGAGGCTCTCAAGTAAGTCCAGGATCTTCAGATTACTAAGATTTGCCAATATCCTAGCAAGAAGTTGGAATTCTAGAACCACGGACTGGTTTGGGTCGGCCTTTTAAACACCACCTAGTCTCAGCCCCCCTGCTGTGGGCAGGGACACTTTCCACTAGATGAAGTTACTCAATTGTATGAATTAAGAGCTTTGCCTGTCTTCCATATATATGTATTTATTTTGATGGAATACTTTAAATAGGAACAATTAGCATAAAATATGCTGCATTTTATAACTAATGTAACAATAGTGAAAGTGACTGCAAAAGTTACATATTTGTTTTGTATTTACTATCACAACATCCAAATAAGACTAACTTCAAATCAAATACTCAATAGAAGAATCCTCATCAGGTTGCCACATACATGTAAATTTCAGCTTGTTTTGGATTAATGATGTAAATGGAAGGAGGCATTGTCAAGTCATGTATGGTCAACTTTAATTATTGTTTGAAATAGCATTATCTAACTTAATGCTGTAAATTCCACAACAGGGTTACAGAAAATGATGACATCAAGATGCTAGCAAAGATAACTGATTGTCTTCCTAAATACATAGCCAAGGGGGTTGCTATGGCTGCTTTCTACTTGGCTCGATGCTTCCAGCTTGGCCGAGGTGTACAGCAAGATCAAGCCACTGCTAAAAAATACTATTCTAAGGTAAGCTGGGTAAATCTTACAGACCAATGTAAGTCTCAGGAAATTGCATGATACCTTAGATTTGAGTCTTTAAACTTGCTGTTTGGTTAAAGATTCCAACATTATTTATGTTTAAAAAAAAAATCTCTGCAAGAAAATTAAGAGTGATAAAATCGTATTGAAACCTAAAAATAGTCGTGAAAGGTACTATCTGACCACTTGCTTAAGCAAACAACTCTGCCAACCAACAACAACAAAAAAAAAATCTGTGATAATCACCACTGCAAAGAGCTTGGTAACTTGCAAGATAAATTAGCCAAAAGATTTGAATAATTTTATCCCCAAATGATTTCCTGTCTGTCATTCTCTCAAGCTGAAAAAATTGTAACTTCTCCTCTAACAATTACGACCTTCATTAACCATGCTTAATCAGTTGTAACTGGTTGTCATGCTTATTTTTATGTTTACGTTTTTAGCAATAGCTGAGCATCTACTGTCACTGATACACAGGGGAAAAAATAGGCCACATTTTTTGGTAATTCTGAAGTTTAAGTAAAATTTACTGCTTGAGGAAAAAGATCGATAATGGCTTCTAGAAGACAAATCTGATAAATATCAGTGATGCCTAAAGGTACTGTTGAGGCAAGATGATTATGCCAACTGAACAGAGCGTAGCAAGACTGGATCTGTGCTTCAGAGAGACTCTTGATTTTTGTGCACGTAGAGACCATTTGTTTCCTCAAGTAGAATAACTTGATGTCCAGCTTGGTGCAATAAATGGAGAGTTATGTAAATGATAGATTACAAATAACAGTTTTTGTGGCTCCTTACTCAGGTAAGCCACTGAGAGAAGAGGCCTAGGAGAGCAGGCGGTTCTCTGAATACATACATTTTATATGTTTTGTTGTCCTGCTGTGGGAAGTGCTACAGAAGATAGGACGAGGCGCAGATAAGGAAAGAAATATGAACTGGGGTGTAAGGCACACTGTAGCCAGCAGTCCTAGGTAAGCCTTAAGGCACAGAAGAGGCCCATCAGGATTAAATTGCTGCACTGCTTTGTAATTACAGAAAAATTACAACTTTCAGTCATCATTCTGTAGCTATATGTCTGAGACTGATCTAGGAACATCACTAACTTCTTAGTGTAAAAAGAGATGATTTCTATTGACTGGCGCCATGCATCTCTATATCAACAACAAAAGAGAAGGAGCAGAAAATAAACAAGGAAGCTACCTGAAGCCGTAACTTGGGACCAAGTAAAGGACAAGAGCTGTGGTTGTGTTCAGTTTCTTTTGTACTTGGAAAATATTCTGGTGTTAACTGTACAATTATACCCACTTAAAATTAAAATCATGTTTGCTTTTTTAATTAACTGCTCAGCTGTGGTTTTGACCTACTGTTCTTGGACCCAGTCAGTTTTGAAAGAGGCAAGAAAAAAAAAAAGATGGGTATCCCAGGGGATACTGAAATAGATGATGGAAGTGAATGAAACTGACCCAGTCTGTATGCAGATTTGTGTTTCTGACTGGTGACAGCAGATGCCATACGGACAGAATAAAAACAAACTCAAGACTATAGTCTAAAGTACGCTCATTTAAAATATGAATTTTTCTTCCGTGGCATCAGAAATAGGGATTTAAAGCTGAATATATTAACTCTAATACTTTAACAAATTCGTTATCTCAGATAATGTCAACAAAACTTCAAAGACCTTATTAATGTTACATTGACAACATACAATTTTATTTTAGATATCAACTAGAGCTCCCTATTCTTTGTTTTCAAAGGCATGCCTTCTGGATCCTGGTGTTGCTTCTGACCTTGAACTGGCAGCCAATCTCGGGAAAATATAGTGTTTCCTTTAACTGTGACTGGTACAGAAATGTATTTCCTACAATAAACCATCTTTAATCTGTAGCAATTTTAGACTGTTCATCACTTACTGCCTGCTTTTCAACTTTCAATAAATTAAAGCAATTTACAAATTCTTTTTTATCTTAAAAAAAAAAAAGGGGAAAGCAAAATGCTTACACTCTTTCTTCAGCTGAGATGAGGCAAAGGCAGATGTTTTAAAATGGTATTGGAGACTTCAGGTTTACTAAAGACACGTTACTGGGACAGATGTCCTGTGTTGTCTTCATGTGTACTGATAATGGCACATGAATCAAATCAAAACCAAATAAAAATTTCTTTTCTGCATTTTTAGTACTTAAACATTACATTTTAATTTTCTTGTCTAGTTTTCACATACAACCTATTCACAGGTCAGAACCATTTTAACATCTTGTGAGTGGTCTGTATACTTTCTTTCACATACTTTTGCAATGTCTCTCAATCTACTCACATGTCTTAATGCATTTTACTCTTGGACTGCAGAGAGTCTAAGTTAGAAATCGGCCCGTACAACACTAAACTTGACACGGTTTGAACTGTAAACTTTGAAAACGAGCAAATACTAACAGAACTATGAAAAAAGCCCACTAGTATGGCAACACTGAATATACATGTACCCTGCACAAGGCCTGTACTCCTCAGTCCTTCATACTACACTTACACTGCCTCTGTTTGTATTGGAAATAGTTGAAATCTTTTTGGCTAGGAGTGTGTACGCCGGAGCAATGTTATGCTGAATCTTTTATCAAAAGATACTTTGATTAACTGCTGGTAAACTTTGCTGATTGCTATGGTAAGCCTGAGCATTTCTAAATACCTGTTTATTTGTAAAAGCTTGCTTCTTGGGATCTGCACCACAGCCTAGAACTTTCTTGAATCTGTTGGAACAGAAGGCTAGATGTTACTAAAAACACTGATTTACATATAGCATGCAGATTTTACGTACCTTACAATATAGCCGGTCTTAGCTGCAAGCAGTTTTTCTAAAAGCACAGCTATACTGAATTTAAAAGAAAGTAATGACTGTCACCTAGGGATTTTTGATGATGTTTAATTATTTAGATGTGCATTAAGACCATATTTACATATTTTTTACATAAATTAAAAAAAACCCACTGAAGACATATAGTTTTCTTTCCTTGTATAAAATAAGGGAAAGATTTGAAAGTTGTTTGAAATCAGGATATTTGAATAAAACAGCCCTGAGTAATATCAGGGAAGTTATTAGAATGGTTTAATTAAATGTGTACTTAATCATTCATAGAAGCAATTCATAAGCACTAGTCTCTGCACTAACATTTAACACAGGCATTCTGTTAGGACATACCAGTTTACAATACATATTTTCAACACAGACTTCAAAGTAATGTAGATATTCCTTACGAAACTAATGCTGTCAAACTCATTCATTAGTTATCAGTACAGCCTCCTTATCAAGTACTGCAATCCAGTTATTTTATTGCTTACAAATGCTTCAAACTATGGGAAATCTTTGGTAAAAACAAAATTGATAAAATTTTCACAATAGCTTTACATGTAGTATTGCACGACAAGGCTTTTTCAATACACAAGAAAAAAAGGAATGCTCAAATCCTCAGTGAGGAGATTAGAACTCTGTACAACATTCATTAGTTTACCACTATAAGCAAAATTTCCTTTCATAAATGTTTAAAATATTTTCTGTTTTCTTTCAGCTTATATGAATGTTTATTTTTTAATCTATATTTGAAACAGAGGAGTAGTCAAATAGAACAATTTAAATAAAAATTGGCAACTATACAGCGTTGTTTGTCTACCCTACTACAGCATCAGATCTTTTCAAGTCTGTTTACTTCACAAAAAACTCAAGAGGAAAGAAAAATGCTAAAAATAATCAGTCCTCAGCCCTCTATGGAAAAGAGGAAAATAGGTTTCATGTCTATTATTGGACATAGACATTTCGCTAGTGGTCCAATTGTGCAGATTCAAACCTAAGTGGCATTAAGCTGCTCCAAATGAGCTCTTAGCTCGGGACACAGTTCAGTTAGCAGCAGTTCCAGCAAAACCTGAAAAACAGAGAAGAATTAAGATGAGTGCAGGTGCCGTATGAGAATTTCTTTTTCCTTTCTGCCATGTTTCTATCCCATGCTGAGGCTGCGTTATGCGACTGGCTGCTGCAGGAAATGAGCCAGAAGAGACTGACTGAGCATGAAAGTATGATACACTTGGATCCAGCTGCGTACTCCAACCACTCCCAACCAAGAGCAGGCCAGCGGGACTTCTGGAGAGCTATCGTCTCCTAACTGCGAGCTAGGCCTGGAGCTCTCCTTCCCCAGGATTCTCCAAGGTATGTTTATTTTTCTCAGCTGTATGAACAAATTACTTGGCACCTTATGAAGTCAGGCAAGTTGGACATGGCAGAGGATCCCTTTTAGACAAAAGCAATACTGTTTTTAAGCTTAAACAGGTTTTCATTATTCAAAATTAGTCAGATAACAGAAAAAAGTATGTTTTTTCTGACTTATTTTAATAACAAAGCAATTACTTGCATATGAAACGATAGTACAACATAGATCTCTGCAAAAACATACACCCCAGGCTTTTTAATGAAAGCTCAGCAATTAACAGGATTATAAAGTTAAAAGGTTACTTTTCTGGTTACTCACATAGAGTAGATGCTTGTTAGCCTTTCTTTCTTGCAGTGCATTGAACACTTTCACTACACCATGACGCGCATTTTGCTGTCCAACAAGACTCTGCAGAGTATCTGCAACAAACGTTACTTCAGCTTATATTGTTTCATTCTCGCCAGGCAAAACCTTCAGCTAACCCGTAAAGGACAGGAAACAAAACCACTGCACTTCACAGCTCTTGGTTACAAGATACCTAGTCCCCACTCATCAATCTTACAAAAATCATGCATAACTTAGGTCACAGCTTGAAAAGAGAACTTGGGTAACTTGAGAATAAGGGTAGATAATAGTGTATGCATTTCAATGATAACATTTTAAGTATTTCAACATGATATATAGTATACTTTTAGGTAGTTTACCTTTCAGACTCAAGTCTAATCTCATACATTATTAAACCACCCTAATACACCTTCAGTCACAAAGACAGAATTCCTACAATGGTTAAAATAGATTTAGCACTTTAATTGCCTCTCAGTCTTCACAGAAAATACTTCCCACAAGTAAGCAGAGAAGAGAATTCTAAGTCAATTATTTATATTTTGGATTATATTAGAGGATGATCTGATGCTTCATCATTAAATTAAGGTGCATGCAGCTATATCCTGACATACCTCTCCAAACATGGAAACAAACAAAACCAGAAGCCACCACTAGCTGAGTAGGTGGGTATATAACAGAGTAAATGGAGGGCTGCTTACACATCAAATGATGACTATTTTACATGCATACCAGCCAGTATTTTTGCAGAAAAAGTTGATTAAACAAGCTAATGCAAGAGGGTGTATGAGATATCTCAGTGAAGCCATAAAATAGTTCATTAAAGTACATTCTTTTGGACGGAGGGGAGACAAAAAGCATTCAACCTATGTTTACGTGCATTTCCAATGGCTAAAGGGAATGATTTGGGTTCTTCACAGTTAGGCGCCTTTGGGTTTATGTGACTTTTGAAGAGTCAGAATTTTGTAACTGGACTCCTGTGAATGGGATGGGATAGAGCATCTCAGAATGGTGCTCCAGGAATGTGCACGCTGACGAGGAAGCTGCCTGGGCTTGGGAGGTAAGGGCAGGCAAAGGACAGTACTGGAAACCCCACTCAATCTAGAACCCTCCCTAGCATTCCGTGCCTTGAAACCTCTTATAAGAAACAGACAGCAACACACAACACTGACAGTGTGGGTAGGCTTCCCTCTTCGATTTTGAAATGAAAGCCGAAGTAGTAATTGGGGGGATGCCACCCTCCCTATTTGTCGAGCAGTTCCAGGTAGCAGAAGCCCCTGCTATTTGCACAGAGAGAACCAGCAGAGACTTTTCCCTTAACTTCGGTTCCTTGATGAATACTAGATGCAGACAGAGCTACAGTGATACTGGACTTTGCATCCACCAATAATACCTGAATCCATCTTTTACCAGACAGGAAAGGCCAGAATTATCCTTATTTATGTAAATAACCATGATTTACAGCTCTACAGTAAAAATCTAAAATGCAGCAAAACAGTACTTGATTAAACATCTTCCTTACTAGTTATTAAATCCATGATTAAGCAGAATGAAAGTGATCTCACCTGGAATGTTTTCAAGTAGTTTTTGCTGTGCTCTCTGTTTTGTCTCTTGCTTTTGTTCGTCACTCTTGGCTCTGGGTGGTGGTGCTAACTTTCCATTTGGCCAAAAAGCATCTCGAAACACACCAATGTAGTAAACAAGCATCGGTTCACTGAACATCCAGTGCACAGTGTCACGGATTTGCCTGTAAAGAAGTGCAAAGGGAGCACATCAGAGCTAGTCTTTCATGTTTTATGCAGGTTTATTTTTTTTTACTCCTGAAAGTAGTGGAAGCAATGCTCATTTTCATGTAATTATCCCAATTTACCTGAGCTAATTTCAACAGCATCACAACAAGTCATGTTCAGCTCTGGGTATTCTAGGACCTAGGTCACTCCAGAAACCTGACTAAGATATAGAGGAGGCTACATTTCAATGTAATTTGTAATATATGTTTGTGGATTACAAGTGCTACATTGAAATGTACATTGAAACTGCATTTCAAGGATGGGCACTACAAAGGCCTTTCTGGAAAAAGACATAAAAATCAGCTAAGTAATTGTAGCAAACTCCAAGCTAGCTGCATGCACAGACATGCCTATTGGGATAGAAACAGATGAAGTTTTGATAAAAGCACAGTAAGCTCCCTCACAGATAGCAACAGCACGTTAGTAAAGGGATTACAAATGGAGATAGCAGCCTCATCCTGTGGCTGCAGGCACTCACTGTAGCCTTCCGTAGCACAAACAGTCTGAGGCAGACAGCAGGCTCCAAGCAGTACTGCCTAACTGTGCCACAGTACAGTCAAAACCCTTAGAATCAAGATTTTTTTTTGGTAGAAATTTGGTAGAAATTCAACCAGCACGCAAAAAGTTATACACCAACTCTACATGCATGCTACGCTCACACACACGCACTCTCTCTGTCCTCTCTCAGATGTCTTTCACGCTAGTTACCAGCAGCGCGTAAACAAATGAACCAATCAATTTAAAACTCAGTGAACGGACACCACCAGAGACCAGTCCAATTTACTGCTGCATAACACACGAGAGTTTTTAAAAGCCATGCTGGCATGTGCAAATTTAGTCACTGACTGGACAAAAGAAGAGCCTGTTCTGCTGGTAGAGTACTCTTCCACAATTTTTCTGACCAACGATGTATCTTTCAACATGAAGAGTGTGCACAGACACACACACTTACTTCATAGCCTCAATCAGGCTTCACTTGGCAGATTTGTCTTCAAATGATACAGAAAAACGCCTTCATGAAAACACATCACTGTTACATGTGTACATGTTTCATTCTCATAATGTATAAAACATTACTTCAGTCACTTTAGAGAAGTATGTATTCGACTTGAAATCAGTTTCAGATCTGGCAAAAAAAATCTTCATGCGACTGAGATAAAGCACAAACTAATAAAAGCCATTCAGTGCCAGGCCATTCAGAAAAACAGGATAGCAAGCCATTTTATATACGTGTATATATATGCAATGCTGCTTCACTAACAAGAAAGAAAAATCTCTTTTTCTATGTCCATCTCCCATGAAATATGGTGTTCTTCCAAAAGCAAAACCCTGTGTAAGGGGAAAAAAAATAAGGAAGAAAATTCACCTGTGTCTTCCCTAATCAACATATTTGTAAACTGAGCTGTGGGAAACAAATGCAGATTATCATATGCAACAATGTCCAGATTTTTTTTTTCCAATTTTTTTTTTTGTTAAACAATTCTGCTCTCAACCCTTTTTTCACAGGACAATGATGCAGGTACACTTAAACCAATAGCTACTTACTTGTTGATAGTTCTTCCAAAAGTGACTTGTACTAGTGCAATTAATGTTTTTCTGACCCACTTGAACACTAGAACAATGAAAAATGACAGAAAATAAAGATCAAGGGGTTAATAATTAGGGAACCCATGATCATGTCCAAAACCGTCCCCCATCCCCTCCCCCAAAACCCAACAACCTACCCCTACAGTAAACACATCTGTTACAATCCTTTCTAAGATTTCACTAATTGTACATGGGTCTCATTTTTCTTGATTGTTTTCCCTGTACTGTTTGCTGTATAGTTTTTAAGTCCTGAAGGTTACATAAACATATCTATAACATGTATTTGTAGTTAGTACTGTAAACTTGTGTTTATTTCAAGTTTCTTGAGCCATACAACTACCTATAACCCTTTTTATACTAGAAAAAAGAAAACTCAAGATTCACACCACCTTCATACCTACTAGTATAACGTACACGCAGCAGCAGCATTAAAATTCTGAAAACATTTTCACTCAAATAAGCCAAGCAGTTAGCTTTTCATTACAAATAAAGGGAACAAATGTGAGCGCTTCCTAGTAATTACTGGTTAATCTTTCTTTCATGCTGTTCACCATCAGCGCAAGAAAGTCTATATTTGGCAGATACATCTGCCATTTTTGGAAGGTGCTGCATTTTTCTAACAGTTACCCTGTAAATAATTTCACAGGGTGTCAAGTGTGCCTGCAATTCAAATATAAACAAAACCAGTTTTCTTTATTATCATCATTCAGTTATGTAAAGGAGGAAAAGAAATGTGGTACTGAAAAATGCCACAATTCTAGCATCTTCTTCATTGTACAAGACTTAGAACTAAAATGCATATACACTTAAAACGGACATGCAAATTACGTTGCTTTGTCAGTGACATGTTCTGTAATGAAGCCATCTTCCTCATAATTCATACATTCTAACATGTAGCCTGTTAACAGAAAATGTGCTTTTACTTTTCTGTTTTTTCCAGATTTATTTTTTTAAATGAAAAACTTAAGAATATCGAACACAAATGCTCTCCCCTCCCAGTTACATTTTTACTGCCACATTATACTGGAATTTCACTATTGAATGAAACCTCCAAAATTCTGTACTTAAAAACAGCTCTGTTCCAGACAAACCGGCTATATAGATTGCAAGAACATTTCCGCTTACGGGAACAGCAGGAAAATCTGAATTACAAAGTGGCCCAGATTTCTTGGTCAACAGATTCCACTAGCAAATAAGCAGGTTTACAGCTTACTTCCTCGCAGCTCAAAAATCTCTCCAATAAGCATGAAACATGGTTCAGCAAGAGAGTCCCTCTTCCCATCCACCTCCTCTCCATAGTCCGACAGGTCACTATCTTCTTCTGTTTCTTCCTAGGAAGAGAGACACAGTATGGGCAATGCACTGCAGTTCCCCATCCCTCTTCCAGAATGGATTTAGCTACTACCATGCCCTGGAGAAGGAGCACAGCCAGCCCTCTCAAGAAAAGGCGTTAGAACCAACAACTCTGCTGCTGGCAAGATCTGGCAAACAGGAACCTCATCAGGGAGTCTGAAAAGGGAGTGCACTTCCCACTGGACAAGAGTGATGAGGACACTCTGCACCGCTGGAGTCATCACCACTGCTATATCTTCCACCTGCACTCTTGCCCCAGTAAGCATCTCAGTGTTGGGTGGATTTGCTCAGATTTGCAGGGTCCACTGCCTATACTGACCTGTCAACACTAGCTGGAGAAGTGAAAGCTGTTAATATGGGAGCCATGTGCTGCTAGGAAGCAGGTGATGTAAGGAGAAGATGGCACTCAGAGCCATTGTGATTGCAAAGCCTCCTCTGACACAACGCCCATGAAGGACATCCAGGATGGGGAGCCAGCCAGCTGGAGCTGTTCGGAATGCAAGCAGCTAGGAAGAAAGGGCAAGGATCTGGTTACTGCACAGGAAGCAGCAGATAGCTGGCTCCCCTGGAGAACAGACAGTGCTCTGCACAGCTGAAGCCACTCAGTGGGATCAGGCACCAGCAAGTTGTCCTTGCAGTAAGCCAGGAATCAAACGCAGCAGCAGAAGAGGAACTGGCCACTGCAAAGACAACAACCGTTCATGAGTATCAGTCCCAGGCAGAAACATAATATGGCAATACTTAGTGACCCAAGTCTGAGGATACCCAAACTGGGGGTACTGAAGGGAGCAGACTTATTCAAAATCGACTCACAAGAGAAGAATGGATTGAACCACTGCAGTTCTGGCAGTACCATTTATTCAAGAATGGAGAGCAGACGTCAGGTTCTTTCTCAGTGTCATGAAGATCTGCTTCAGCATCAGGACTACACCACCTACCATTACTAATGGCAGCCAGCACATCCCTTCGCTTTCCTGGATCCTTCCCTGCCTGCTTATGCCTAGAGCAAAGCCTCAGTGGTAGACCTGACCCCCACTGAAGTCGGTGCAATGCCCCAGTCTCTGGTTCAGGAATGGTCAGAATGCAGAAAAAACTTCCTTTCTTCTGGTTTTCAAAGAAATCTATCATCTCTTCCTTATCATTCCATCATCTAATACTGCCTTCCCGCTGCCCCCCCTCCCCTCATCATCTAGTCTGCAAAACCTGCTTCACAGCTTATTTCTTTTGCAGTGTTTTGGGGCCTTTCTCGGCCTTGTTCTTATGGTCATGATTTTTCCGTCATCCCTTGCCTGTCATTTGACCCCTGCTATACCGAGTACCCTACACTGTCTCAGCTGTACATCAGTTTGTCTTACTTCTTCCTCCCACTCTCAAAATCCCATAATTGACTTTGGGTACATTTCCAGTCCCTGAATCTTCTCCAGGCATGGCACTGCATAGTACTATATAAAATACTAACTCCATAGCATTGCATATTCCAACACTTATATATCCTGTACTCTTCACTTCCTTTGTCACATTTAGCATTTTCACTAGCACTGCTTGTGATGCTGCTTCTTTCCTCATAACCAGAAAAAAAAGAAAAAACCCACAGCAGTGAAGTGCACTGTAAACATCCATGCAGACGCTCTTGTTTACTGACTCCCACAGCTTGATGTGGCCCCAGCTTTTAAAGCTTTCTCCTAATGTTAGGCTAAGCTGTGACTGAGGGCAGGGAACAAAAAGCCACACCGATCTGACAAGAAATGCCATGCAAGGAAACCACAAATCGTTACCCATCTTACCACACAAGCACGTTAATTCACTGAAGATGAACAGAGTTTTCTCCGGGGACACTGTCTAGAGCAAAACTCTAGTCCCGTTCACTATCTTCCTTTGGTCAACTAGCTTCTTGTTGACCTTCATCATTTTGATTATTCAAGAAATTGAGTTTTATTTGATTTTTCATAGTAGACATCATCTGTATCTTCATTAAGCACTTAGGCAACAGAACAGAGAATAAGCTTACTGAATTTTCAGGTAAGCTTACTCAATTTGTAGTTGAGCCCACAGGATGCAGTTTGATAAAGACAGATGCAAAGCAACAATAACTTACTGTGTAAATGCAAGAAACAAACCAATTGATATCGATAATACTACAGAAAATACTACAGGGCCATACTGCTGTGGAAAAGGCAAATGTAGTATCATGAAGTTTAAGCATGAACACTGCATAACATACATACACATACAGGTATAAAAATTACTTTCATACATTGAATAGAAAAATCCAGGGAAAGCATCTTGTTTCAAGTTTTAGTCACCACATTTCCAAGAAAAATATGGTTAATCAGTTAAGTCCAGAGCAAAATCATAAGAACCAAAGAAAACATAACCTAACAAAAAAATAGGAGAAATTGGGGCTGCTTAGTCTAAGAAATAAAAGAAGAAAAGAAAAAAGGAAAGTAGTAACTTCTGGTAACTGGGATGACCCTAACCCAAACTTCTTGCGTTTGCTGCAGACAGGACAAGAGCTAGCTGGCTGAAGGGAGATTTAGGTTAAGATGGTAAGAAAACGTTTCTAACCACTAAGAGAGCTGAGAACTGAGATATGCTGCCTTGCTCAGAGAACATCAGTTACCAGAGGTTTAAAAATGTTAAACAAACCCGTACCAAGAATTTTCCTGGTACTGTTGAGTCTGCTTAGAGCAGGAGGGTAAACACAATGATCTTTGAAGTCTCTGCTCTTTTTTTCTGCTGTTCAGTGTATCCCCATCATTGATCCCAATGGAATGGAAATTGTAAATTCTTACACCATAGTGCATTTTCTATCCACTAGCACTTCATAAATCTAAGAGCCCTTCCTCTAGGTGATATCAACCGCATTTTTTTCTGATTTGGTTTTGGTCTTCAGAGCTAAGAAACGTGTTCTAAAGCTAACCCTGTCCAAGGAGCTGTATATATATGTGAGATCTGAAATTGGTGCATCTAATCCTGAAAACAGCACTCTAGCTAATACTGTTGTTCTAACACATTTGAAAAATGTGAAATGACATAAAAAGCAATGAGGGCTGTAGAAGAGGATCTTCTCATACAAAGTCCAAAACACAAATGAAAGCAGGAATTCTTAGTTACAGAGAGAATGCAACTATAACAGATTTGTAGCGTGTGGTTTAACAATTTCCTTAATGACCCCGTATCAAATGATTTAACTCTACTTTAACTGCTTCGGTAAGCTATCCAAAATGCTATCACTGGGCAGGACTGAGCTGATCTAAAGCTCACACTGAAAGACAAGGGTGTCCAACAAAAAGCAGAGCTGATCCCAGACGCCCTCCCAATTCTCCTCCCTCCATTTAATTTCATCATTATTTTTAAACTAGGACAAACGTTTGCCTTACTGATTCAGAAGGTTTAACAGTTTCTTACATTCCATCTGTATTTCTGTTGTCTCATCTTATGTTTAAGCTTAGGGAAGGAGGGGAGAGGAGGTGGAAGGTAGATAGGAAGTGGGACAGTCTTTGTCTAGATTTGCATAGTGCCTGGCATAATAGTCTAGTGAAAATTGAGCTCCTAGTCCCATGAGTAACAAGCAAGAAGTAGTATTCAATTTAAACCGAGGAAGAAGTTATGTTCTAACTTCCCTGTTGCCACATTCTCTGGGCATTTTTTTGCTCTGCTTCCTTCAGTTTTTCCGTATGCCTGCTTCATTTGTTTGTTTTCTCTCCTTTCTCATACCCTTCACAAACTCCCTTTCCTTCTCCCATATTTCCTAACTATCTCCTCCTACACACTCACGTAATACAATCTACATGCAGTCTGGTTTTCTTCCTGAGGATGTTTTTCAATTAAATAGTGAAATACAAATAGCTTCACACTTCTATGCTTTTATGCTACCTCTACCCAGCAGTCATTTTAGTGAATGCACTTTTCTTTTTAGAGCTGCAGTACTTCTATCAAGGTGTAAAAATTAGTTTCTCAAGCTTTCTTTATATTTATTACTCTGAAATGAGATATGTGTATTCAGCAATCTAGGTGCAAATACAGTACAGTTTTGAAAATGAAAACATAGGATTTTCTTATTCCCAAGAGATGCAAAACCACCTTTTTGTCTATTAACAGGCTAGAACTGGAAGGGGTCCCCAAACTCCATTTATCCTGCAGAAGGCCCACCCACTGCAGACAACTACAGCATGTAAGAAAAGAATTATTTCATATAATGTATAACTAAAAGGGGGAATAGAAACAGCCCCTTGGTTTGCCTATCTGCCACATGAACCACAGAGAATAGAGCGCCATGGAAGAATTACGGTCAATTTTAGCCAATGAGCTATTTCGGTCACTTATCTATTTTGAAGCACAATGTTTTTTTATGGCTTAGTACCAAATCCTCCAACAGGTTTGCCCACATGGGCTCCCACCTGTATCTGCAGTGAGCTTGTGCTGTTTGCCACAGTTCTTTGTCAAAATTTGCTTTGCTTCAGAAGTTGTCCAGAAATTACGGACACACAGCTGTTCCCTGCCAGAGAACCTTCCTAAGAGCAGTTACCTTCACCTGTCAAAAAACCTCTGAAATATGTGTATCAGGAGCACAAAAAGTGGGAAATTCTGCTAAAAAAAAAAAAAAAAGATAATACCACAGGACTACAATTAGTTTGTGATAGGTTACACATTAGCCTATATATATCCATCAAATTTTCATATAAATTTATCAAATTTTATCCATTTATTTCATTAATAAATACCTTTTAAATTCACAGACAGCTCTTATTTCTGACTCTTTGTTCACTTACAGTAAATTTAAAATTACCTTTGGAAATGCCTTCCAATATTACCTGCCATTCAAATGCATTATATTAAGAGTTCTCCCTGCTCATTTTGGGTAAGTAATTACATTTGGGAAGATTACTTTTCTATCACTTACCTCCTGATGAGAAAACAAATCACCAGGAAGTCGTTCCAGAAATGAGGAGAGTGAAAAAGATGACTTCTTTCCTTGCACATCAATAACTTTGAGATGCTCTGGGGAAGGGCTCAAGAAGGCGTAAAGTGCTTCGCTCTGGCAGAGTCTTTCATCAGAGAGCAATTTCTATGAAAGAAAAATAATGACAGAAACAACGTATCAATTAAATATTTCTTGTTAAGGAACAAGACGTATCAGGCCATCCAATAAAACTGATTAAGACATGGATCAGATGTAGAGCGAGGGAAAAAATATCCATGTCTCACAAAGATACTTCAAGAAGCCAGTTCTGAAGTACGAGAGAGAAAAAAAAAAAAAAGGTTCTCATTTCTACAGAATATGTTGTGAAGTGTTGTAGTTAAGTGGCAATTACAGGATTCATTATTACTATTTCATAACCAATCAATGTTTAAATTAACTTACTACTAGAGAAATAGTCACTATCAGCCAAACTCATCTCAACTTCAAGCACTTTAGACAACTTTGACATTTTTAGCATCAAACCTTATATCTGATCCATTTGTTTTAGTCTCTCTCTCTAAACAACAGAGAGAACACATCCACTCAGTTCTCCTGTTTAGGTATCTGTTGGTTTTGTCTTTGCTTTCTTACCTGGAGAAAGTTATTAAGCTGGTTCTTGGATTTCTCCATGAATTTCTGGTCTACAGATTTGAAGGGCAGCTTGCTGAGGGAAGGCAACTGAACTTTCTTTAATGATGGAAAACACTGCGGATGAGAAAGGAGAGCTCACTTAATATGCATGTGCTCAAAACACAGATGGTTCAGAATGGAAATGAAAAGACTCCTTTGTACTCTCATCTCCCTTCCATACCCCTCTCAGCAACCCGAAACAAATCCTCCCTTACTCGCCACGGGCCGACATAGCTAAACCCTCTCTCTTCACACCACCACCGTTATCTACCCCTTAAGCAGCAGACAGGTTAAAGCACTGTAAAAGGAAACCACCTCTGTCCCCAGAAGCTTTCATTTCTAATACTCCCCTGGAAGCCAGAGACAAAATCTGGTATTTAAAGCAGGCTCTTGCATGACTGTGCAGCACATATACCATTTTGACATCAGGTTAGTTCAGTAAAACATTCATTATTAAGCCCCCCAAAAAAATTATAAACAGGTTTTATAAGCATCTGGCAGAGGCCAGAAACAGGCAGATGAAAACTAGCTCTAAAAGGCTAAAAGCCAAAAGGCTGGTATAAAAACTAGCAGTATGAAATTTTTATCTGGTTTTCCCCTCTCCAAACATCATTCTGACAAATTTTAGCAATCTCCCCTAACCAAGATTCGTACCTCACTGAGTTTCCGGTGTAGGTTCTGAAACTCACTGAGCTTCCGAGGAACACTCCAGTTCTTAGTTTCAGCTCCACCAACTTCTTGTAAACTCACCATGACAGAGTAACAGGGCACTTGTTCTCCATTCTCTTCTAAAACCTTGTGGGAAAGGAACCAAAAGGTAAGGTATACCACTTTGAAAGCAAACAGTGGAACATTTGGGCTGCCAGATGGGTTGGCTTGCAAATTCAGTTGTCATCAGTCCAACGCTTCTCTTGTGGTTTGAAGGCTACACATGGAGCAATACCCTTAATGAACTAAACTTTACCCAAAATGCTGTCAGTCCTGAATCAGGCCTCCAGCTAACCAGTAGTATACTTTACATATGGCTTTGCAATGCTGTCCATCAGCAATCAAATCTCCCTGACATGTCTTTTTCAAACAGCTGTGCACCTACCACATAGCCTTCTGATTGCTGACCAATACTCCATCTCTCCCATCTGCATTTTCCTGAGTGTTCCTGTGTTCTCCCTTTATCCCCAACACTTCTTTCCCAGTGCTTGCACTGAGGCTTACCCACACACCAGGCACAGCAGCTCTGCAGCTGGACCTTGCAGCAGCTGGTGCCATCTCAGAATGATTTCTCTGCTCACTTGTGCTATTCTGCACGCACAGAACATGTGGCATCCATGCTGTGTTTATTCCTGAGGGACTCACAGCTTTATGAAAATCCTAATAATCAAGCTGTAAACAGCCAGAGGAAGGAGGAGCAATTAACTAAATGGGAAAACTACAGCAAATTAAGTTAAACATTTTTCTTGAGACAATGGCAGCAGTGTGACCATATTACTTCTTAATTTGAGGAGCCACCCAGAATTTCATCTTTATGTCCTAATGGTAACAGATTTTTGTTTACTTCTGTTTATCTTAAGGAAACAGCTAAATAGATTATGAAAGGAAAATAAGGGGAATTCATAAAGCACTTTTTTTGGCCAAGCCAAACTCTCAAATGCTTCTGTTAATATACATACAAATAAGAGAAAGCTAATTATAAAATATCACCCTCACACCTTCTGAGAAAAGTAATACCTTTTAAACTTTTGCAGTGTTGGGGTTTTTTTGTTTGTTTTTTTATGTACGTGGTGCGGTTTTTTTACAGAATTTTTAACTAAGCCAATCAGGATAAGAATAAACTTTAAAATTCATACAATTCTGACACATTTTCTGAGAAGCCTGTAAGGGTCTGACAACACTTAATGCTACTGACAGATAATCTGACAAGCAGTTACATGCAATTGTAAAGACACACCGCTAAAATGTACCTTCACATTTTTATGCTATTCAGAACTGTACAGGGAAAATATTCCCTGTGATGCACTCCTCTCCTAAAGCTGCACATGCACCACTGGGAAACCTGGTCTGCGGCCTAGGTTTCACATCTCTAAAAAACCAGCTGCAGCAGCACCCTGACAGAATACAAAAGCACCAACATGAACATCTGAAAATCTGTCTGGTTCCCAGCACAGCTATTTGGGAAACTGCCTTTCTCCTGCCAGACCACTGCAGAAAGAGATGCTTGAGTAGCCTCCAAAATGTAGATCAGAGAGACCTGGCACAGAGCAGCGACTGGGATCTCCTGGGACAGTCCCTGCCCTGTCTATGCCTGAACTAGACTGGATTTGTGTTTGCAGGTGACTCACAAACACCTCCTGGCAGCCACTTTGAGAACTGGGAGACCAGTGCTGAAAATGCTGATTTGAGTCATGCATATCGTTCTCCATTACACATTCATCCCTGGGACAGGGATTTGCATGGGTGTAGTAGGGTCATCTGAACAGTAATTGTCAGGAGAGCTTCATCCCTCTGGAAGCATATTCTCAAAATGGGAGGACTCTGTAAACTTCCTGCTTTCAAGTTAAGATCCATGTGCAAAAAAAAAAAAAAAAAATCATTTAATTTAATAATAAAATCATTCTCATTACTAGACTGGGACACATTACAACTTCCTTCAAATAACCTCATATAAATATCTTAAGAAGATCCTGAAGACTTTCAGAATGCAAAATTTTTGACCAACTTCAGTACTTTTGCATTTGTTTTTCCAAATTAATGACTCAACTGGAAAACAGAGAAACAGAATGTTGGGTGGTCTACTAAACCAGGAGGTCTAGTCCTTTGCTGTAACAGGCATCATATCATAAAACTGCTACGATGAATGAATTCAAACCTGTGAAACAATTTTTTTTTCCATCCCTGTTACACTAAAGTCTGCTCTGGACCCTCACCCTGGTCCCTGAAAGCCCCCCTTTCGATTTCCAAACTCCTTTCTCATCTGCTCCAACAGCTCTGCACCCCTCATTTATGTTTACCCTTATCAACGTGTTTCTATAGACAGCCCTATTCCTCTGATTCTCCCTTTTGCTAAGATAAGCAAACAAAAGTGCTTTCACAGTCACTTCTCATTTAAGCCATTCAAATCCACCCTTCTAGAATGCAACAGCCCAGCACCTGCAGAACAACTGCAATGCTTCCTTGGCTTGAATGGGAACTCCTCTCCCGACGAATTCAAGGGCCACATTTGCCACAAGACAAACTGCACATCTGACAAGCCACCAATCTACCTACTGCTTCCAACCAAAAAGCACTCCAGGGGCTGGAGCTGAAGACCAGAGTTCCTGCTCAACATCAAACCCCTCATGCCTCTCTAAGACTTCACTACACTTCTAATATTCCCATCCTAAATCTCCTCCAGCTCTGATTCTTCATGAGCATAAACTTAACGTTTATGCTCTGGTTTGGTTTTCCAGGTCCAAAGGTCCTTTGATAGTCTCAGCCCTGATTGTTTCAGCACTGGCAAGGGCTCTCAGAATTAGCCCCTAGGATGGCATATCCAAAAGTCCTTTCTCAGCCCCTTCCCTCAGATTATATGAGTCTTCCAGGTTATTCACTGCTACTTATCTGGCAAGAACAGAATCAGCCCTCAAGTACCCACAGAGGCTTCAGGCTACTGAGTTTTTTGCACTGGCAGCAACTCCATAGCCTCAAGACAATGTAAAGATTAATTGTTTCAGAATTTACCGTCTACCAGCCATAGATGCCTAGTCCACACAGGGTAAAGATTTCTCCCTTCTCCCTGTGAGGCACAAAGTCCCAAAGTGGGTGGAGATATGACCTAGGATGTTGAGACACCTACAATCAATTAATAAAAACTACAAGGTGTATGCCAGTGGTGAGCACCTCTTACTGGGTTGTGTGGTGTGGTAAGAAACATGCAGTGAAATACTGCAAAAACAAATATTATTAAATACTTTCCAGGAGACGCTATAGCTATTAGCTGCAGTAGGTAAAAAGTAAACTTAACATTAGCAAAAACTGTAATCGTTCCATAAAGTAACAAGCTGCCAAAGAAAACCATTGAATCACCTGCTAGAAGAACTAAGGGCTGATCCAGACATCTGTCAGGAATGACTAAACATTAACAAAAATTAGCCCAGTTATTAAGCCAGTGAAGAACTGTAGAACTCACCAGCAGCTTCCTTCAGAGCAGCTCCCTGAAACAGCCCACCCAAGCTATGCGGCAGTGAAACCGGCTAAACAGACTGATGTTTAAAAAAAAAACGCAAAAAGTCCCTTAGAAGTCTCTTCTAGATATATAAAGACCACGCAGAAGGTGTATTGAGTACACCTCAATTCACAGGAACCCAATTTGCTTAACTTCCACTGAGCATGAACATCCTAATATCCAGTACAGCTAAATGAGTAAGACAAGCTATTTTCTTCCACTTCATTCAAAGCTACAAACTCAATTCCTTATGAAAGTAATAGATTTTTTAAAAGATATTATGCTCTGAAATAAGTCTTTCTTTGGACAGAGGAAGCAGAACGTCTGCTACAATACAACACGATGTAAGGCCAAAACCATTAAAGCGAGTAGAGCAGGTTAGGTTATGTAGCTGTAAGTTTTACATGTCATGTGGCAATGACTCATGGAATTAAGACAAGTTGTTATCATGGGTCCCGTCATTCTTCATGTTCCTACTGTCTTTTTTCAACCTCTACCAGCCAAAACACTGAGTCTCCAACGATAGTTTTATCAGAAATATCAGTTACCAAAGGACACCTATAGATTACATAATTTACTTTATTTTATTTTTTTTTTTTTAAAAAGTAAATTATTTCACACACAGGGCTAGTGCATTTATATAAAGACTGAAAGATTCAAACTAAGAAAGTACAAACAACAGTTTGGACGCACAGTTTTTTTCTCAAGTTTTAAGTAATTGTAGTTTTGCATGCATTTTCTATTAACCTGTTTAGTAAATCCGTTTTAAAGGTCAATGACAGGCTATTACACTTTCAACTCAAATTCTATAGCAAAATTTACTTTTAACTAAGCTTTTCTGCAAAAAAAATATGGCCACCAAGCTTTTCTCCATTTAAAACCACAGAGCTACACGCTAGTTTTGCAAACAGGAAGGCAGTGTCACCTACTCATGCCCCCCGAAACCATCAACTGCAGCCAGAACGTTCCTGAGCAATTAATTAACATGAAAAACTATAACAGTCGTGGTTTCTCCAGCTTACTCTTTGAAGCACAGAGCTGCAAATGGCACAATTAATGCAAGCCTACATTTAATTATTCAGTCCAGTACTACCTGTATTATAGTTAATGCAGCAAGTAATTAGAAGCCTCCCCCAACCTCCCTCTTATTTAGCCACACCATCTTCTCATCTGGTAGTGAGGGAGACACTGGGCAGATCTGTATGGTACCCCTTACCAGAAAGCTGCCTTTCTGCAGTTCTGCTGCACACAGTATTGCTGTTTTTTAAAACCAGACTTCAAAAAGGTACAGAGAACTCTTGAAGACAGTTTAAGACCCTCACTGTTCTCAACCAGGTCACCTGCAGACAGCATTAAAACAAAACCAAACCCAGAAATTTCCACATTGAGAATTTGTTTATTAAAACGGCATCTTAAGTTTTTACCCTGTTGGATTTTTTTCTTCTTTCACAGACAATGAGTTTAACCGCTGACAGACCTATCAATAGTTTGTAAGAGCTGAAGATGCAACCAAATAAACTCAACAGCACATCATTTTTTCTCCAAGAAAAATTACCTCAAGGAAACTACTTAGATAAGACACATCTTCTTAATAGGACGGGAAGGCAATCTAATAGAGATCCAATTAATCTTTATTTCACTGAAGTGATATTGTCAAGACGATTGCTTATGTACGGTGTGAGCCTACAGTTACTATATAATGTTTATTGGGCAAATGTTGATAGAAAGCTATGAAATGGTAATACTTTTTGTTTCCGTTACAATTTTTTTACATTCATTCCACAATTGTCTGCCTACACCCAAACAGAAGAGGAGAACAAGACTGAAAAAAAGAAATTAACTTCTCCTTTACCTTACTCACAGATTTAAAGCACTTTCTTTCTGGTTATCTTAGTCCCTTGAAACTGTACTGTTGTGAAATACAATAATACAAAACATAGTAAGTACTGCATCTTTGAGACTTAGCAGACACGCAACTGCACCCAAGCGTGATAGCATGGTAATAGAACAAGAGAGACTGTTCTCATGAACACCACCACCCCTAAGGTAGCAAATTACCCAGTGCCCAAACCAGTTCACGTACATGTAGGTACTTTTACAACTCCATTACAACAGTGCCTGAGGAACATACGTTTTGCATATATGCATCACAGCAGTCACTGGGGAAACAGAGGAAGAGTTAAAAAGAGGTTAGCGTTTCCTCCCTGCCCCAAGTAAACATAAAGCACACACAGCGTACACCAAGGTAAAAGGAAAGTATATACAGGTTTCTATTCTTCTCTTCATGGAAGTTTGAACTGACCCAGAAGACAAAGCCATAAAAAAAACCCAAACATACCTCGCCTGAGACAATGAAGGCTTTCCACATGCCAAGATTCTCACACCACCAGTCCGTTCTTGCAATGTGCAGCTGAAGGTCACTGTGCTCTCTCTCCATCAGAGTAATTTCATCCTTCAGCTTAGAAACAATCTGCAGAGGAAAGTTTATTGATTATAATTGCTAAGAAAAAGTTTGAGCAATACGCCTCATGTCTTCAGGGACACTATTCAGAAAAAGGTAAAGGTATGAAAGCAGGGAGAGAGAGAATAATTCACGGGGGGGTGGGGGGTGGGAGTCTTAAGTGAGAGAACCTATGATGCCTTTTATAAATTTGTAGAATACACAGTAATCTTAAAGGGTCAACTCCAATATTAAAATAAAAAACTACTTAGAAGTACGTCCTACTATTGCACTATCAGCATAAAAGGCACTTTAGATAGGATTACATATTACACACACACACATTATATGTTTTCTACAAACGCGAAATTACAATCACTGAAATATGCGTTACTGAAGACATGCCCCTTACCATTTTCAGATACAGAAACCTGGGAACAGATTTCATTTCTAGGAACTTAGCTATGTTAACAATCACTCAGAAAATTACTACTTAATTCATTTAAGTTTTGGAAAGGGAGGGATTTATTTTTGTGGAAAGCATGCATTTCAAAAGATGTTCTCATCAAGACATAGCTCACAGTCATAATCTCATAAAGGATAAATAGCTTATCTCATGACATCAGCAAGAAAACCAAGTAACCATAAATACTACTAGAAGACAGCATGACAAGAAAAGGGGGAAGTATACATAAGATGTGACATTAGAAATACAGCAAAAGAAGCTAACGCTTTTTTTAAAATATGATAACCCACATAGTCAAACTTACAAGTCTTAGTTGTAAGATTGAAAACACATGGTACATTGTGCAGAGCTACAGTAATTGTCTTTTTCAGAGTTTTGTATCACATAAGATGTAAAATACTACCTACACATCTACAGCTGTATAACAACTTTCTGGCATATACCTAACCTTCGGAATAATTTTGTATTTTACTATATTTACTATGGGCATACAGACTGCTCTGCAGTCACCTTACACTGACTCCTACAAGTAGCATCCAGGAACAATCAATAAATACAGAACTGGTAAGGTTTCATTATAAGTAAATAGCTACTATGCTTACAAAACAAATACTGAGACTTTATAATGATACTGGATCTATTTTATTATTCTGTTTCAAAGACGTATATATTTTCAAAGACAAAGAATATTTTAGGAACAAAAAAATACGGGGAAAACCCCACTACTTTCTAAGGGGTACAATCCCCACCTCCTCAAGACCTTAGGTGTAGAAAGAACATGGCTATTATTTCTCAAGAATGCAAAGGGAACATACAAGTGCTACATCCATGTGTATGCAACAATACATAAAGGTTTAGTTATATAGTACTTTTTTGTATCAAAGAAAAAAAAATCAAAACTATAATGCTACAGAAACAAATGGCATGGTCTAACTCACATACACAAGCATGCTTACTTCTGTTTAGTACTTCTCACTCTTTGTGGTGGTGCATCTCGCCCCCTCCCCTAGACCACCCCCTACAGTCTCAGGAATCCCCTTTAGGCTTTAGCCCCTGTGTAATGAGTTCAACAGTTAAGCACCTCTTGACTGTACCAGCAACACCTGCGTGGCTGAGCTGGGAAACAGCATTGACAGCCAGAAACATTCTTTACACAAATCCTAACATCCTCAAAAGCACTGGAGCACTCCTTACGTGAATCATCTCCTGATGAGCCTTGCAGCCCACTGTCACTGGGATTGTGAAAAATTCCAGTACTTACCAACTCAGATTGTGGCCAGGATGGAAAAGTACTGTTGACTAAAAGCCAATCATCTCTGACTCTATGAACAGTGGTCCTAAGTGAGGACCATTTCGAGCTCCTTTGGTCCTTTGAGCTCTCCTGGACCGCAGGGGGCTGCAAACAGCATCTCCCTCTGAGCAGGATGCCTCTCAGAGCTCCCAAGCTCGCAGAGTTAGGAGGATTGTCACCAAAAGCTGACGACAGCCTGGGCTGATAACCCCACTCCTCAAGGCTCAAACCTTTGCCCGCTGAGAAATGCAAAGGCATTCAACATGAGTATTTCACTGAACTTGAGGAGAATTTTTAGCAGGTGTATATATACACCTTTGTACAGCTGTACATTTATCTCTATATTTTTGTGTTTGTATGTGAGTTGATTTAGGTACCTCATAAGTGTAAGTATTACCATTTCAAATCTGTAGTTAAACCGATTTTGTAATTTAAGTAAATCCTACTTTGTAAGTATTAATCATGGACTAAGTGCTGCTAAAATCCTATGATCAACCTTAAACTGTGAATGTTCCTTACATTCCTTTAGATACAAACTGTTGTCCAAGTCAGACTAGGATCGGATCTAGCCACACCTAAACTCTATCAAGAGTTTAGAAAGCAAGGGGGGTCCACTCTGAACCTCATGACTCAGATAGTAGGGTCACCCTTGTCCTTATACATCTTTAGTCTCTGTGTGAATCATTCCAGATTAATTTTAATTTGATTCGTCTTTGTGTAATTTCTCTATGTAATAAGTAACAGAGTGAACCTCACTACCAAACTTTGTGAAGTCGCAGTCCTACAAATTCATATTAAAACTACTTTGCTAATACCTTTGATGATGATTCTTTAACATTTATGGCCCATGGTGCAAATTTTCACTTTACACCTAGTTAGTTATAAGAGTACCTCCTACAATTTCTCCAAGTGACTTTTATGTTCACTCCTGGTACAGGTCCACTGGAAATACTAAAGATCTGAACAAGTTAACAGAAATTTCCTCCGACTTCCACATAACTCCTGACAGAGATTGAGGCACTTCTCCATTCAGTAAGGTCCTGGTTAATTTCAGTAATTGTGTCACAGTTTTCTTTCAATATAAGGCTTAGCAAGCACCAGAAGGTGCTCTGCGTGGGGAACATTAAGATGTTGCTTTGCTACTGACAATGACAAGACCGAACTCTAGAAAGAATGTGGTCCTGCACACTTACTGTGACTGCACAGGATGGCATGAGACAGCACTCACAAACACAAGGGAGATAGCCACCGAGCTTCAGGCATGAGACATGCACCAAAGTCACAGACCTCCAAAGATCAAGGTAATTTTCTATGGCAGTGGGCCTTGTACATTGGAGACATTGCCTGAGACCGCTTACCATCTTTCTACTCTGTATATTCCAAGAAGGAACTGAAACAAGACCTCCCTACAGAGCATTTTCTTTTAAAACTAGCAGCATTTCACATGCAACTCAAATGAGCAGTTTTCCTCCCTGGCTGACTGGCATCTGAGTTGCAGGGTGCTAGAAGTCACTTGAAGATGTACATATGTGTTTTGTATGGGTCTCACAGCAAACATTTCAAAAAGAGAAAACAACCCAGGAACAGCTTGAGGTTTAAAAGTTTAACACAAAAATGTACATGACATTCCCCTTCATATGGCACAAAACTGTGGAATTTTTAGAAACAGTTTTAACTTCACATGACCAAGAACCAAATTTTTATCTGCCACGTCTGGAGGTGGGGAAAAAAAAAAAAAGAAAAAAAAAGTCCTTGTAACAAGGTGCTCTCACACTGTCAACCTTAACAACCCATTATAAAAGCTCCACAGGTAAATGCTACTGCAGTAATACAGGCATTTAAAAATAAAAAAAAAAGGACACACAAACACATCAGTGCTCTTACTACTCTGAAGAGCAATGGTTGGATGACAAGTAAAAGGTATCTTCTGCCCACTGAAGCCACACACACAGCAGAGCAGCTGTGAGCGGGACACACCAGAAGAGCTGCAGACACATTTCCAGTTGTCTGCGGTAACCTCTGGCAGAAGGGAGATGCAAAAGAGACAGAGGGAACAAAGCTAGCCAGTGTGGTCCCAAACATTACTGTTCAGTCTTTCTGCTGGGGCAGCAGAGAATGAGCAGGGTGTCAACCGCTACTCAGACCAGCACTCACCCCTAGTGAAGAAACAAATGTATGAAGAACCCAGGTCCTGGGCAATGACTAATGCCCATGTACATTTTTGCCATCCCTCGCAGGAGGCCGTTTTAGGGAGATACCTGGCTACTTGTTAGTCTCTACCCACCACCTACCAACCACATTACGCCTGAAAAACTTGGCCCGACTGCATCTGAACAACAGTCCTGTAGTATCAGACTCAGTAGGAATGCAAATGAGTTGGCCTAAGCCAAATGCAAATTACTTGCTTCTGCCCGAATATGTTCTTAGATTGCTTAATCATTGCACTTTGCAAAGAGAAAAAGATTTTTATTTTTCATTCAAGCCCGGAGAGCCAAAGCTTAATGTCCCTCAATTTTTTGTCTGATGAAAGCATGCTTTGCAGATTTCTCCTGCTCCTTATAAAGGAAAGCAGTCGCTTTTACAGATTCAGTTGGTGTGTGTCCCCCTCCCCTTGATTAGAACAAGCCAGTTACAACTGCAGATTCTGAAATTGCGCTATGCTATCGGAGAGCCAGCAGAGGGAGCAGAACTAGCACATCCCTCCGCTGCAGTGCGCCAGACGCGGCAGGGAACATGAAACAAACCGCCACAAAGAACTACGCAAATACAGGTGGGTACAGCAGTAAGGAAGAAATACTATAGATCACCGTCAAAGCTGCAAGCCCACTGGGAGAGAGGTCTTTATTCTACGACAAAAAAATCATATTTGCAATTTTAGTTACATCAGCTTAAAAAAAAAACTAAAAAAACAAATTAAAAATAATAAAAAATTTAAAATAAGCTCTAATTTCAATTTCTATAACAGACCGATTGAAACAGTAATCTGAGCTGTCCAGAAAGAGCCTGAGACAACTAGATATTACACAAACATACACATAATTTTTTTTTTTTTTTTTTTTAAAGTGAAGACACTAAAGGTAGTTACCTTTTTGTCGGGTTTTGGTGAATTACATATGGAATTTAGAGCCTGTTTTTTATATTCAAGCTTGTCATTTAGCTGGCGAAGTTTATTTACAGCATAACTGGCCTGTTCATTAATTCTTGTGCTGCATTCTTCAGTAGCTTCTTCGCAACCTTGGCTCTAGGAATAAAGGATGAGAGTAACTGCATCATTAATATGAAAAAGGAGAGTTATTGTTTGCTCCAAAAGCATTTCTGTATAAGAACTCTTATTCTTGATACAGAAAAAAATGTAGGTATAAGAGATTCTAACAGATATTCCGACCATCAGATCCAACATGAAACATGTCTGTTAAAAAAACCTGAACAAGCACACACCCAACCAAACACACAACAGACAAAGCCTAATACCACTTATACTACAGCTCTTTGGGAACTCTTGCCAACTATGTAAAATGACCTTCAAGCTAAAGCTTTAGTGTAAATGAGAGGCAGAATCAAAGTTTATTTTAAAAGCAACAACAGCTTAGTAGTCATAATCAATTTTCAGAGCCAGATAGAAAAGCAAATACTTCACTCTGAGCTGAAAGATAACAAGACAGGGGAGCTGGGGGGGAACAGGGACACAAAACCAAAAAAACCCCTACAGTTCTAACAAACAGTCCTGCCTCCCACAAACCTTCACAAAACAGATTTATCAGCCTGCAGAACAATCTAAACCAAGTCCTTTCTCTGCATGAACAGATTTTACTACTGTTTTTAGAAGTGTTAATAAAAACGTGATAAAAGCACATACGCATTACTCTAAACTCATAAATAATTTTCTTATATTCATTCAGACAAACCAATAGCTTTTTCCATCTTGTGTACTACAGGCATGCGAAAAAATAGTTTCACACCTTTCAGTGACGTTCTCATTAACATCATCTGGCATCTGCCTCAGTCTCCTTTCTTACTGTACTACCCCAAACAGGCATGAAGACCTTGAGATCCAGCAAACAGCACTATGATGTTACTGTTGCCATCTTCAAAGATCTCTGAGGTCTGCTTGTGACTGAACACATCTGTGGGAAGCTATGAATCTAATCACATGAACTACAGTTCTCTAATTATATTCCCACTAAGCAAGCTTTATCTGTATGTAATGACAAGCTAACAGAATGAAGTCTCATTGTCTGCTAAATTCTGTGAGCTTTAGAGACAATCCTACTGTAAATTCTGCAGTATTTTACATCTTAGTAAAAAAAAAAAAAGTCTGAGAAGAGATACAGTAGCAACAATAATTAATCTCCTTAGTATAATCCTCATAAGGGAGGGCAACAATGCAGAAGTCAGGAGTTCTAGGCTAAGAAATCCATGCATGCCCTTTTCCAGTTCTGCATTTGCCTGCTATGCGGCTGAGTAAATAACATTAGCTCTATGTCCTGTCCTTTGTTCCGTCTATTCTGCACAGACTGTAAACTCCTCAGGTCTGAGACTGCCTCCAAGCATGTGTACAGAGCTCACAGAAGCTCATCATCATCTCCTGGCACTACAATAATACAGATAATTAACAATACCAGGTGTTACTCAAAACACTACTACACAGACCCATAGAAGTAAAAAACCTTAACCTTTTTAGGAAGCACAGAGGTCAAAAATAATCAAAAATTCTATTTTTTACACTGAAGAATTAAAAGACTTTTCATATGAGGTGTGGTACTAGTAATCAAAGGATTGCAATTAATTACAAAACAGTAAGGCCCTGCTCCCAGAGATAGGCTGCATGGCTTCTGCCATTAACATTTCAGACACTTACAGCAAAATACACTATGAGTCACTAGGTTTATAACAAAAATACTAGAATTACAAGGTAACAAGTTACCTGTATCCGAATTACCAAATAAACACCACACTCAAAGCTGAGATCGTAAAGGATTGTGCTATCTTCCCTTGACTGCTAAACTGATAATGACTTCCATTTCTGTGAGTGCTGCAGAACACAGACTGGGGCTCATTTTAGCAATCTGACACACACAGCATCGATGCAACCACCAGACCCTCTTTCCTCAGCGCTGAATGCAGGCACTGCTTGCTTCTGGGTTTTTACATCTGCTCAAGATCTTTCAAAGGAGGTTTGTCCAAGGAGTGAAAAGTCATGACTGATTGGAAAGAAGAGAGAGCTTGTTCCACCTGCAGTTGAACCAGCGAAGTCTGACCTTGCCCTGATTCCTATCTTCCAGTTTGATCTCATATTTCATCAGAGCTCATCCTTTTGTCCCCATTTCCACAATGACACTAGACAACTTTTTACCTATCCAACTATAACAGTGGAATTTATAGAAAATTAACATCGGTAACTCCCACAGTGCCACAGGAAGCGAGAACCTGAGGCATTCAAAACTCAAACTAAAATGAAAGCAATTAGTATCTGGTAACACTATGGATCCCTCCAGAAACATCAGATTTCTCAGCTGTAGTTGAGGGAGGGGGAGGAAAAAAACCCAAACCTATTAGCCAGTAGCACATTTTCACCAACATTTGAAAGACCACTGGAAACTTCAGAAATAAGAATTTCTTACAATTTATTCTCACCTCAAAGACCCTGAAGCATGGCACAGAGCCATCAGGATTGCTCTATTTGAGAGATGCTCTAACAGTATATGCTACTTCATACTTAATTTGTTGTTAAAAATACAAAAGAACTTCAACTATATAAGCAAACTTGGCAATACATTAGTCTTCAAGGTTTCACAGCTGACGCAGCCCTCAAATTTGGCAGATACATATCCAAGGACTCAGACAAAGGACAGATGATGCTGATGTTAAAAAAAAATAATCTAATTTTTTGGCAGCTATAGTAAATGTTATCTGACAGAGGACAGCTAGACCTAAAGTGTTGTGTCAGTCTTCTTAAGAGAAACTGTTATCTCTCTTAGACTGAATATATAGAGAGATTAAAAAGCACAACGTTTAATACTTAGAAAGTTCTGGACAAAGTCCCAATGACTACAAACACAAGGACAGAAAGTCTTTGAAGTACCTCGTACCCTCCACACATAGCTGAGTTAACAGTGAGAAAAATAGAAAATGTGTCTTGGATCTTTTATCAAGGAAAAGATTACAGAGAGAAGAGTGAAAGTTCAGCAAGCTCTCGAGGTTCATATTGGAAGTAATTTACTTAGAACAGCTCATCTCTGCAGATCTGCTGACAGGCGGACTACAGAGACGACAAAAGCTCACTACAGAAATTAAAGCCATATTTAAGCAGTAAAATACAAAAGCCTTGGGTTCTGGAAAAATTGTTTCTAAATGGAAGAATGCAGATCAGCACCTCTGGATTCTGCTTCTTATTTGTCCATTTAGATCCAGTATTAGACAAACTATCCCAACTTCATTGTGTTCTGAGCAAGTTCACATGTAAAATGAAGATATCCATGCTGATCTGAAGTGGCAGCCTGACAAAGATGCTCCCTAGTCTGAGAGATGCTCTTGTCAAAATGTTCTTAGATAAATATAACACAAGTTCCCCTGACATGACCGATTTAGAGAAGCCACTGTAAAACCTGCCCCAAGAGATCTGCCATTAGGTTATTGCTTATGACATTTCGAATGCTCTGGCTTACTATTTACAGTTTTAGTGCTATTTTAATCAGTTCTATCTTCCAACATAGTCTACTAATTTATTCCATAAATAAAGAGTACTAAGGTTGTATTTTTTTCTTTTCTTTTTTTTTTTTCAACTTTTAACTAGGAAATGCACAGGGGACAGGGAAAGACAACATTTAGACAGAAACCTACTAATGTTTCACCTTGTTTCAGTGTTTTCAGCTTGGGAACATACCAGGTTTATCTGATGGAACTACAAGAGTGATATCATGTATAAACACATCCAAAAAAAAAAAATAGTCCAAAGGTCAATGACAGAAGATGCTATTATGTGCTTTACTCAGGATCATCTGCAGATCACCTTAAAACAACAGTGAAATTGTCCACATGACTCACCACTTCGTCTTTGTCCTCAGGAGTTAGCTGAGCAGAACTTCTTTCTTCTTCCTTCTTGACTGATCTCTCATATAAATCACTGACAATGAATGAGGGGTAGTATCTGTCCTTTAGAGTCTCATAAACATCTGCCTGAATTCTGTAGAATACTTCAATGCCTTTATTTCCCACGAGACTTTGCTGTATTTCTTTATAAAGGGATTTTTCCACAGGTATTTCCCTGTTTTCCACAAAAAAATTCTGATAAATTTCACTCACCAGTTGAGGTATTTCAGCCTAGGAAGCAAGGAGGGAGAAGAAGGGAGAAGAGAATAATGAAAAAACTTTAAAAATATAAAGATGAATCAGGATCCAGGTGCATAATTTGAAGGATGATCAAGCTAATTTCACTCCCAGATGTATGAGAACACATCTGTGACTCTCTCACTGAGATCAAGCACTCTGCCTGAGCACCTATGCTAAGCAGTCAATTTCACAAGATAAATATGGATATTTTTTAAGTGAAGAAACAGCTGTGCTCTAAAATTAACATAGCTTCTGCACCCACTGCTTTTAAAAGTATGCTCCAAAAGCTGGTATTAAAGGGGGCAGGGGTGGAAGTGCTAAAGCAACATTCTGGTCACCATTTTAAGTTCAGATTGTAGAGTTCAGCTGTATTGGCTCTCCTGTCTTCTGCTGGATAGGACCAACTCTCTTTATACATGACTATAATTCTATAATTTTGGGGGCGGGGGGTGGGGTGGGGAGAAAGCAAAAATAAAAGGAAAAAAGCAAAAACGAAGAGACATTTACCAGTACACTGGGCCAGGTATTTCCACTGAGCACAGAAGAGCACACAGGTTTGAACTTTGTAATAATGAACAGGAAAGAGGCAGTAATGCTGCACAATCCTTCATCATCTCTCTAAATTAACATCCCTCTAAACTGACTGCAATTACAAAGGTTTTACCCACTCACTCAGTACAGCACAATGTTCTTGCCTGCCTCATATGACAGTATAGCAGCTACACGGCTGCATGATGCTACTTTTTTGTAATTAAAGCTGGTCCATGGAACATAAAGGTTGCCCGGCACCACAGGGGCAACAGGAGCACAGTATGTTAGAATCTCTTAAAAAATGGTAAGTCTTGAATAAAGGCACTACACAATTTGTTTTGAAAGCAAAGAGAGAAATCACAGCTGAAAGGTCATAAAATGATTTATAGCACCTTTTCCAGTCACGAGTAGTTTGCAATCAGAACTGATATACAGCTCTCTTCACAGTGCCTGACAAAAATCTTTTTATAAACACCTTCTAGCCCAAGTTGGTTGTTAGCCATTTCTTCAGATTGTATCAATGGCTCATTAATCACGATCCATAATTTGCTGCTTTGGTTACAGGACATTATTTGTATTTTCCAATTGATTAGAATCTTTTTACATAGGAGAGTAATAAAATTACAGTGAATAAAAGGTTAACTGATACTTAATAACGAAATTCATATTTCATGCTAGCGTGAATCCCAGAGGTTTAAAAGTTTTCCCCCCAGATCCACCCCACTGGTCACGAACAGGAAGTTTGTCCTCTACATTCCTGCTCTGCACCACTACTCCAGGATACTTCTTGCAACTTTAAGTGGTATTTCCTATCCTTATTTCAGGGTTCTCATTCCTTTATTTTTTACTGTATATTATTGTATATATTTGTATTTTTGTATATTTTTATATTCTTGTATAATTGTATATAACTAATATATTTTTATATTTATACTTTTTATATCTCATTTATATTTAATATAAAATATAATATATTAAATATACAATTATTAATACATCATATATAATTATTAAATATATTTATATTTATAATATATATTATACATGCATATAACTAATATATAAAATTGTATATTAATATACAATACAAATTACAATATAGCGTCGTTGCTTCCCTCTAAACAGTAGCACAGCATTCCTGGAGAAACTTAGCTGCTTATAAAGCAACAGAACGGGCAAAGGAAGGGGTCTTAGAAAGCAAAATCTCTCTTTCGAAAGGATTAAAAACCCCACATATACACACAATTTCATGGTTTGGGACTGAATAGACTACCTGTAACTGGCAAGGTGAAAAGTTTACATACAGACTATCAAGCAGCAACGTACTTTAAAGTTTCACATGAGCTGATACAACTAAAGCCAATATATTACCGCAACTTTCCCCTCTGGTCAAGGGGGAAAGAATTCTACTACTATCGCATATGAAGTATC
The DNA here is from genome assembly GCF_017639655.2 of Falco naumanni. Taxonomy (NCBI): domain Eukaryota; kingdom Metazoa; phylum Chordata; class Aves; order Falconiformes; family Falconidae; genus Falco; species Falco naumanni. Next base: position 4,890,859 of record NC_054054.1, on the reverse strand, counting down.
CCTTCTACCGGTCATGCTGCTACACAAAAAAATAAATCATCATCACAACAGTTTGAGTGGCATATTATCCTCAAACATTGACATGAAGAAGTTAAAAGAACTAAATTGCTTAGTAGCTATCCTATGCTATTGCTATTTTAAAAACAAATACAAAGATATTTCCTAACATCAAGATCACAGCAAGCAGAGATTCCCATTAATGTACAAGGACTTGTAATTTCTTCCACCTTGCTAGCGTTCTTCAGATACTCCACAGACTCCCAAAGACCGATCAAAGCCATCTTGTCCATCCTTTCCATGTAGATTCGGAAGTGCTCTCTGTATGAAGGGTTGGCTAAAATTTCTTCAAACTGAAGAATCTGAAGAAAGAAAAACTAAGAGTAAAATCTGGGGGGATACTTAAGTCCAGCTCCTCTCCATCTGTTATGGGGAGAATATTTTCATTTGATGTGCCCACAGAGCACCATATATACCACAAATATGTACTCTATTCAACTACACAGACTCTTTACGGCAATAGGTTTTATATTTTTTAATGAAGAAAAAAAAAAAGGAAAATATGAGTTGAAGTATTTAGAAAATAAAGGCATCTACACTCCCATCAGATAGAAAATATTTCCACATGTTTTCTATCCAGGAGGTTAAGGCTACATTTGAAAAGACTAAGATGACATTTCAAGTCATTCATGAAATGCTACTGCCAAACATTTAAATTCCAATGTTCCTGCAAGGCAGAGGAGCCAACCTGAACACTAACCAACCTACACTTTGCTTAATCCAAACAAAGAATAACACCAGCAGTTTCCACACCACAGGCCACAGAGTTTTGAGATGTATCTCAATTACTCCCAAGGCCACAGAGAAAGATGGAGTATAGTTCTTTATCCTGGCAGCTAGGGCGTTTGGTGGCCAGTTCCCATTAACTGAGCGTTATTGAAAAGCATCTATCAGAAACGCAGCCAGGTAAGAGAATGGTCTGCGATGTAATGCTCAGAACTCTACCTGAAATGAGAGAGGAATGCACATGTCACACAGAAGAGAGACTTCTCACACCCCAGCAGATGCTGTGGCCGTTAAGATGCAGGATTAAAAAGACATTACCATTTCTCATCCTCTACTATTTTTGTGAATCCAGGCCTTTTCTTTGAAACACCTGAAAATAAAACACCTCCCTGACAAAAAGAACCAATCTTCCCACGTTGAACAAAATGAACGACCCTGGCTTTCTTTGGAAAATAGGTCCAGTTTTCAAAGCACCCTATCCAAATCAGACATCCCTTCCTCTCCAACTTTTGAGTCCAGCAGCTGAACCAGTTTTCACGTTGCTCCTTTAGTGCCTTTATTTATGTGGACAGGAATCCAAATACACTGGAGTGGTCTTGGTCTCTTGTTTTGTACCTCACAAACACCAACCAATCCTCACTTTTTGCTTTTAAAAGAAAATCTGATCCTTAAGCACTGGGGCTAATGAATCTTTACAGTAAAACGCAAAGTCACAGGAAGCTAAGACAATTTGGTACAGAGCAAGTTGTGAATTCCAACCAGGACTGAGGCATTAATAATTTCTCTAATATGGGTTTTTCAATACCTTATAATAATATAATTCAGGTCATGTTATCAGCATCTTTCTCTCAGAAGATGACTTTTTTTCCTAAACCTAGTACCTCAGACTCTACCAACAAGTCACATTTAGGAAAAAATAGTTTGCTAGACTCAAGCTGTGCGGAAAGAAACCACATGTATGTGCACGTACACAATTACTAGCACAAGTCACTTCCTTAATGAATCAAACTGAAGAAGGTTCTTTAAAAACTGTAGCCACCTATGTTTTGTCTGAAACAGCTCCTCCAAATTTTGGGCAGTGTTTAAGTAAATTGCATTTGTCTCAGCTGGAATGTTTATTTTCATCTTCAAAGTTCCTCAGTGACAGTCATATGTCATCCCTCTCTCCATACTTCACCATACCAGGAATCTTCTGGACATGGCTTGCTCTTAGATTCAGTGCTATTCAGGTACATGAACATAAACTTAGAGCTTCGCTATAGAGAGAGATACAGAGCTCGCTATAATCCTCACTGAACAGCACAGACAGGCAGGCTTGTGAAGCTAGGCTTGCTACAGAAACAGTGATCAGACTGTCAAAGAGAAGAACAGAGAGATGACCATTCAAAGCCCAGTCTGTGGCTTAGCATCATTGCTGTGCCTCATCATACATTTTATTCAATAGTTTTATCAAGGATAGTGATTTAAAATACGTGTGGAAGAAGTGTCCTCCAGCCTCTTGAACAGAGGTCTTAATCTCTGGGACTTTTCAGCTCTGTAAATGATAGCAGAGGCAATAAATATATCACAATGTGGAGCACTGTCCTGTCACTTCTTGAGCAAGAAGTCACCTTGGTCTCTATGCCTCTATTATCCAAGCTAGCCCTACTCAGGCTGCCACAGCAAGGAGAGTAATTAAGAAATCTCCCCTCTCAAAAGTAACTGTGGCTAAGTGCTGCTGCAGGGAGCAAGGCGAGTACAACCATCCCTCTAGCCTAACAAAGTGCTCACTGCACAGGTGCCCCGTGGTAATTAAAAAGTGGTGGTGCCTAATAATGCTGTTACACAAACCTCCTAATAGTTACCTTGCTAACTGAAATACTTCAACAAAATTGATAGACAGAAAAGCTTATTTAAACTTCCCTTGCAGAAATGAGACCTCACAAACTTCTTTTAGGTTTTTGTTTAAGGCTTGACTATCCTAAATTATTGAATAGTTTATAACTATTAAATATGTTACAAACACTGTACTGTAAACATTATTAAGCCTTCAAAGACAGTAATGATGGACAAAAGATGTTTTTAGGTTTGAGGTGGTTAAGTTATTACAAAACACATGCAATCCAGGAAGTATTCTGAGGAATACAAATATCTCCATTTTCAAGAAAGAGATTCTGCAGTAATTTTTAATCCTCAGTAGAAGATCATTTTATGACTCAGTATCAGCACGAATTAGAGTACAAAGGTCTAAGTTACATTGGCATACATGCATGCATTAGGGCATGTGTACACCCTCAAATCCAATACCCAGTTAGCAGACATAATCTTGGAATTACTCAGCCTCAGCAGCAACACTTCAAGTCCTTTTAACTTGAGAACAGCTTCCGGGCTTGGAAAAACCAGCAGTGACATCAATTCCCTACTTCAACAGGAAAGTAGCTAATACACTACAGCTGGTGACGGGCTCTGCCAACGACTAGGAAGGGGTTAGATTCCTCCCCTCCTCCCTGCCCCAAGTGGGGTGCTTTAACCAGCATCCCTAGCATAGGGGGATACAACAGAATAGCCTTGTTCCTGGCCCTACAAAGCAGAGAATTGGTCCTGGCAAGACCCTAAAGATAGTCACAACCTGTCTCTGGAGAGGAACATCAAAACAACTGCTTAATTTGGAAGGGCCTGAATAGGCACCAGATGTGGCCTAGATGTCTTTACAACACACCAGGTTCCCCTTCGCTACAGCCACCTTAGCCTATAATGAATAATCACAATAAAGCTAGTAACAGCACTGCAGATCATGGGCGAGTTGAGCAGAATTTGAGTCAATAATGCACATGTTCTGCTGGAACGATGGCACACAGACTGCAGGACTTCTGTTTTCATTTGTTTGTGGGGGGTTGGTTGTTTTTTTCTTTTTCGTAGAGGACAGGAAGAATGTAAAAAATAATACTGGAAAAGTGTGTCTCTTTCCAAACTGCATTTTAAAAAACATTAACACTTTGTCTGCCCACTGACTAAAATTTAAACATGCAGTGGTGTCATCATTTTTCAAAAAGAGGTAAGTCATCAGAAGGCTAGCTTTGTCATACACAGCAGTAGCTGAACCAAATGCAATGATTAGTTGCCTGTCAGGAAGCATATACTACATAAGGTGTCTGGCTATTTTACTGCACATACATCAATGGAAAAACCCCTGTCTTGAGACTCACATGTTCACGAACATACTTCTGTCGCAAGATACCCTACCTTCAGGCAAGAGGAGAGCAACAATTGACACTTGCTCTTTATATCCCCAAATTCTGTACCATGAAGTATCCTGACATAATGTGATCTCAACCTGAAGCTTAAAAACTGCAGTGAAAATCTGATCAGTCACCAGTTACATCAGTATCTATCCACATATGGTGGAAGCAGGGTCTTCCGTAGGAGTTCTTACTTGGTCCTCGTCAGCAGAATTCCAAACATGGAACTGCCTGCGCCTCAAAATACACTCAGATGGTGGATCAGATCCCCAGAGCTCCTACCACCCGTGGTTCACAGAACAGCTCCACCAAGGAGATACTGGGACTCCACACATCTTGGTGATGTGGCTGTTGTGCTGAACACAGCAGATCACACAAGTGATTTGCTGAATGCACACAGGCAACAAGAACTCAATTAATTACTACAATACTGTGCAGGTACAGTTTCTAAGAAAAAGCACTAGAACTGCACTGGACCATAAATAGAACAGAAGAGATGCTTTATATATTACACTAACTGAAACTGCAATTTCCCTGAAATCTAATACCCAGGGCAGAGTATAAATCAGTATCAGAGCTAATGACAGAATTCAGTTTCAGACAGTATCTGGGGTTTGCTTGCTTATAAACATTTGGTTATAATTCACACATTCAGGATTTCCCTAGAGAAGCTGGATACAGGATAATGAGGTGTGTGAAACATGCAAAGTCAAATACATAAAAGTCACAGGACTGTATAATTAAACAGAAAACCAACACTGTTTTATAATTAGTTTCTGCTGTAAAAGGAAAAAAAAAAGTATTTCAAAACACAAAATATTTCTTAGGTCTGTAAGAGAACGCTGACAGCTCCAAATAATCCATCTCCACATTTAAGCCCATAATCAGAACACGCATTAAAGGTTTTTACCATTAATGCTATTATTCCCCTACTACTGCAGGAAAGAGAAAGCTTTCTGTAGGACGCAGAAGTGAAACCAAAATACAAGGTTAGGTCAATTTGTTCTTTGTTCAATTGGACCAAATAAGTCAGTAACTTATTCAAGCTTCTGTATATAATACACTTACTTAAAATAATTCAAAACACCATCAGTAAATGACCATTTCTGACCTATTTTGACCTATTTCATGCAAGCTGAAGAAAGGCAGGCAAACTTCCAGTGTCCTCTACACAAGGCTGTTATTCTGGAGGTTAAGCGCTAGGTAAACAAAAAAACGGCACAGCTGGACTACAGAGAGAATTATGGACCACCAGCAGTGACTTACCAATATTAGCGCATCTCTTACATCTCGAACACTCCCCTGCCATTTTGCTTAGAAAAAGGCCTGAGTGTTCAGTCAATACTGCCCACGTAGTAGGGTGCAGCATCCAAAATAACACTGGTTGCCTTGAAGTAAGAACCCAGACTGCAGCTACCACAGTTCAGGAAACGAATGGGAAGAAGCAACAGTGAAGACAGTCCCCTTCCTCAGCCAAACCCTGGGCATTTTTCTGTTCTCTGAAGAGAACAGTGTGGCCTCCACCTCTCATCCAGCCTTTTTCCTGGCAGCGAAGAGTTGGGTACAACAGAAGAGAAAAGTGGTTTTCCTATTTTCCGTGCTGACACAGGCGTGGAGTGGGTCTAGGGCTTCTTCATAGAAACAAGTCAAAAACTTAGAAGCAGAGCAGCCCTGGACCCCGTTGTTTCCACCATCACTACAACAAATGCCTGTGGAGAGTCTTTACTCATATTAATAGTACCATTAACTCAGTATGGAGCTGTTCATTAGTACGTTTGCAAGATATAACCCTGGGTCAGCAGCTCCCCCCAAAAATCCATCGGGTTATAAAAAAATGCAACATTAAGTCCTTTGATTTTCATTATAATAATATTATATTTTATTGTATTTCTGACCAAGCCCTGCCCCTATCCAATGCAGCTTCACTACTTGATCTCTCCTCACAAACAATCTTATACTACCACGTATCTATCCTGGAAAGTCCATAACATCTCAGCAGGCACCGAAAGTGGCATCAGTGGCTCATGCAGTGCTGCCACATGCTTCCCTCTTTCCTTTTCTCCTTGGCATCTCTCGCTACACCCATCTTCAGGAAACAGATCAGGACTACTTTGGCACAATCTATGACACACCATCTGAAATCCTGTTTTAAGGACAACAGGAGCAGGTGAAAAATTGCTGTCTTTCAGACCCTACTCAAGAAAGATGAAACACAAATAATAAGAACTGTTTCTCTCTCATGCAACTTTTTCTTATGCGCCACTAAGCTACAACTTTAAGAACATAATGAAAATTAAAGATCCCTGCATGAAGACATAACTTCTCTTCTACCTACACGCAAAATGTAAAATATTCTTTCCAATTTGAACATGTGAATTACTGCACTTTGCCCAATGGGGACAGAGTGATTACACAAAGAAGTCACTAAATTTATTAAAAAGTTTAGCAAGGATAAGTAGCCATGATTTTATTTTTACAGGTCCTGGCTAATACAACAGTAGTTTTTCAAATCCAGACCACAGTGATGTTGAAAACCAGCATTTAGTCAACAGCTTTACCTGAGTTTTCCTGCAAAATTGCCCTTAATACTGTCAATTGCCTTTCGTAAGTGTTTGCTTTCGAATAACTTAGTATTTGCAAACCCCCAAGGTATTTCCTACAGTAAATGTAACAAGGGCTAAAGAAACCCAGCACATATGTTGGCAATCTTTTATTTGAAAGCACATTGCTACTTTCAGAAATGCTGCTACCATGTCTTTATTAACTCCCTACATGCAGTATGTCTGAAAAATCACACATGCTTAGGAGCCACTCAGTGCTTCAGGAAGTTTCACATCTAGCAATATTCCAAGCTGGGTGATCAGTATGTACTTCTGGGTACTGCAACTATCTTTTCCCAAGATAAAAAAACTATGCTGCAATTAATTTGTACTTGACTCCTGAGGGAAGGGAGGGATTAATGACAGTGAGGCTAATGCGAGCCAGTGCTAACACATTCAGAATGACCTTCAGACAGGGTACATGTTATTCAATTCATACCTTCTGACTCTGGGGGCCATCGCCTTCATCAGAAATGCCATCTTCCTGCTGATCATAAGCAGGCCCTCCCAGGAGCCTTATTCTCTTCTCGCACTGCTTCTTTGCCACTGTCAGCTGATTAATATACCTCTTCACATTGCGAGCCCTCAGTAGGTCAGCTTTCATAGCCGCAGTTTCTTTTCCTTTTGAATCTAAGAATAAACCAAATCAGAGACAGTCTTTTACAACATGAAATCATCATCGCACTGTTGACTCTGTGACCTGCCTGATCAAAGCATTTGTCATTCAGGAATAACCTATGCACGTGAGCACAGATACTGGAAAGTTTGTATTTGAAACAGAATGATGATTTTGAAACATTCTCCAATGATATTTCAAGGGCTTATACAAGACAGTTGAGAAAAAAGTCCTTATTCAAACGTCCAGTGAAATCTCCAGCTCTCTTCCCATAGCTTGCTGCAAGCCACAGACCCAAGACTTGTACTATGGGATGTGTATTTACCAGATGGTGTTAGGAAGTTACCTACAGTCATGGTGTACAGTAACACACGGAGCTGGTGGCTCATGTAACCTACTGAATGTAACATTAACTGCTAGAGTCACGAAGGACTGGACTCAATCCCCTCCAGCCCAGCAGGACACATTCCCATTGCATCTCATGTACAAATACCAATTTCTTGAGCCTGATGCAAATAGCATATCACACTATCTCCTCCAGACAACAACACTGACTGAAGCTCACTCAAAATTATCGGATGACCAAGGAAAAAATAATTTAAACAAATCTTACAACGCTACATCAAGACTGTATAGTACTGTTAAATAGTAAAGTAACATGAAGATGACAGTCAGTTGAATAAGACTTAGTCATACAAGATATAATATGTTTGTGCATTCTACATTCCAGCCTCTTCAGCTAATTACCAGGGTCTAAAAAAAGAAGCAGCTGATAAAGCAGATTGAAAAACCCTATTGCATTGAAATCATTCCTGTTTTATATCTGCAGGATGCAACCAATTCACATTTATAGACATGGGGGTTTTTTTTCTTTTGTTCAATGATAATACTCCTGCTTTTGCAGGCTGCAACTAAAGGTTGGTAGCAAAGTACCTGGCTTGTACTTGGCTCTGGATTAATTGCTTGCTCAGGGACAGAGATCTATTCTACTATGTTTTCATACTATCAAATACTAGTAAAATGATGTAGATGAAAACAGTGTTCCATTTTCAAAACTGTTGCTGGAAAGAAACCACCAGACAGCTCAGTTTGTGAATGCATACACAGAAAAAGGAAATCTCACAGGAATTTTTTAAAATAGGTATTTTCAACACATTTCTCATACATTAAGGTACCTTCTCCTTTTAGGACTGTTTTCATCCTTTTATTTCCCTCTCAAAGCCACATGTAACTACTACACACGACCGTATGTTTTGTCAGTGTATACTAACGGACAACTCAAGGTACATGGAGGTCCCTGAAGTTCCACATGTATGGTGAGCACAGATATTCTCCCAAATTATTTTGCCATATTTTTAATCTCACTTCGTTCACTGCACTTATTTAGGTATGTTGGTAGGGAACCTTCCTGATTCAAAGACTTAGTGTTTTAACAGATAAGTATCATTTGCATCTGAACTTCCATGTAATAGTGAACGACAGTGATGATACTTGCTGAGGCAAATGATAAAATGAGTTTACCATGGAAAAAGAAAAGGCCATCTGTTTTCCTGGTATGTTATCTCCACAGGGAAGTCAACAGAGCATTTAATTTAGCGTTTCAGTTCCCTCACCAGAGGTACTAGTATTAATGAGGGAAAAAAAAGGAAAACAACAAACGGCAGGAAAAGACCTTAAGGACAAAACAGCTCTCCCCCTCAATTTAAAACATTTACAGCTAATACAAATACATGGACAGTAGTTTAAAGTGAAGATTAAAACCCAACATTTTCCCTCCTGCACTTGATGCAGATAATTTTTAGAAGTTTAAATTCTTTCAGTAGTTTAATTACTTCGGGCTCAAAATGCATATTGAAACCCCACACTTTGAAAACTCACGAACAGTGCTACACAATGATCAATTCAGCCTCCTTAAAACAAAAGCACCCTTCTTATTGAAAATAAGGCATTCTTGAAGGGTTTTCAAAGTAAACACATCTACTTTACCTAAAGTCTCAGCATCGTGTGATTGCAGCAGGCCTTCAGGAGAGGCTAATGAGCCAGCCCTACATCCCACTTGCTTCCAGCAATTAATTACTTTATTAGCCAAGAATCTTCAAAACTATTTGCTTCACTCAGGTCTTCGTATCCATAAGAAGCCACTCCATGTAGGAAATACTCGGGTCAGAGTGATGAAGATCACACTGCCAGCCTGTTCCTGCTCCATGGATAAACAGGACTAGTCACTGTGAAAGCCTGGCAGTGACGTCACTTCACAAGTAAACAAGAGGCTGATGAAGAGCAGCCCAGCACAGAGCATGGCCTCCAAAATAACTCTCCTTATCAGGGGAAATTTTGACGAGACACATACTGCCATGGAGGAACTTCAAAACCCCAGAGGGGTACTGTGCACTCCTCCCAAGGGCATCCAAATGCAATCAGTACCAAAAGCAGAATTTTGAATTCTGCTTATCGAACCACAGCTGTTGATAATTCAATTTCACAGAACAATATTAAAATGCAAACGGTCCACATGAGCTCAGACTTCCCAAGCAATCAAAGCTAAGCTGACTGTGCAAATCTTTTTTACTCCATGCATTTTTACACATCTACAGTAATTTCTGACAAAGCTTCCATATTTTTTTCTGTATCATTCATGACCACCTTGATTGGAGCTAGGCCAGGAACAGATCCTAGAACCCACCAAAGACACTTCTAAGAATGGATTCCTCAGACCTAATCTTATTTTCTCTTCTTTTTTGGTTAGTTTTGCTACTTGGTCAGGTTTATATGCACTGAATACATTAAAATGCTGTACATAGTCACACTGTCCCATTTTTCAGTCAGAATGCTGCACCTTGCAAACAGTCATGTCAACAAATGCCACACAAACTTTATAACCACAAACTACAGCAAAGGATACAACAAGAATCACGTAAATTAAGACATACGTAAAGGCTGCTTAAAGCACAAACTAAACTGTACTGTAGTACTGCATGAACTGTCCCCTCTCTTAACAGTAGCAGCATAAAACAAAGACTTCTTGTTTTAACTGCAAAGTTATATATAGCCAAAACATGATTAAAGCTGAAAGTAGAAGTTCTTTTTCCTTTACGGTTTCAAGAACTACAGATATCTGACACCTGGCAGCATGTACAACAGCACTGACTCACCTGACTAGTCTCTGAAGGAGCTACACACATGTACACCATCATATGCATTTCTGCAAGACTTTTTGCAAGAGCCAAGTTAAGCACATGCAGTGCCTACTTAATGCCACGCTGAAGTATTTAAATAGCGCACATCGATTTAACATTTTCATATACAGTAACCATAATATTCTACATATAATTTACCAATCATTACAGACCTCTTTGAACTCTCTGAAACTTGTAATTACACATTTTCAAAGCCTACACAGGCCTGGAAAAGTATTTCTTCAATTTTGCAAGAGCAGGTCAGACTTCCAGAAGAACAGTTACATACAGTTCTTCCACTGTCCGCAGTAGAAGCAAAGGGAAAACCAGCTCTAATGTGGTCAGACAAGAGAACGAGTAAAAGAAGTGCCAAATCCCAAACACTTGCAGCAACAGACCTGGGGGAAGGGACTTAAAGGGAGATCATGAAGAATTTAGGCACTGACCATTAGCAATATATAGCGCAACACAGCCTCCCACATCACAGCCACAGCTAAGCAAAACAAAAAGCAAAGTGGCAGTATGGTAAGTTTGAGCACGGGAGTTAAGCATACCCTAAACAATGAAATAACATCCACCACCTACTGCCTCTGTCTACAGGTCCCTGTATGTCCTTTGGTCACATCTATCTGACCAGACAGCCTCTCCCCTCCCTCTTTCACTGACAGGCATCTCTCCAAACCAGCTGTGGACAAGATGCGTTACCATCACTGGCGCACAGACATAAGATCTCAGAAGCATGAAGAAGAAACTCCTCTATAAAACTGATTTGAGAATCACAAATCAAAACAAATCTGCCGCAGTCAGAGTCACTGTAGCCTTCACCTCATTCCACAAGGATTGCTTCCACACTTAATGCTTGAGCACGACATGCAAACACAATGTTTGCTCTTTAAGTCTTGCCAAAAAGCTATGCAAAAATAATTGCATATGCGTGTTTATCCCTGTGTGGAGGATGGGGGTGTGGGGGGGAAGAATCATAATACAGTTTTGTCATAATCAATTTAGATGGCATATGTGATGTGCTGGAATGCAGAAGTACCCAATTTTACTTGACTCTAAATTATCATCTTGACAAAACCCACACATCACAACCCACACACCCAAGTTAGCTGAAAGAAAAATCCCTTTTTACAGACACACATTCAAGCCTCTTTTGGAACCACAGGACCCAAGAAGCCTGCCCACAGACAGTTTTGTTTCTGTACCAGTTGTCAGTTCCGCTTATAAAAGATGGAGACTGGGAATGCTCAGCAGGAGGAATCTTCTGCTGCAACGCAGCAGATCTCTCCATACAGAAATGGCTGCTTATTTCATCTGTCTCGCAATCCCTGATTGGAAAAGAGCAGTTTTCTCAGCAAGGATGCCCAGGGGTTGATTACAATGTGGTGTGTGAAAAAGTCCCATCTGGTCGTCCAAGGGTAGTTTCCAATCATGCTGTGAAGCCAGGTATAAGGCATAGGAAATCAAAAGGCAAATCAAACAAATCCCTCTACAGTGTGTGTGTTGTGAAGGGGGCATAAAATAAATAAAACTTTTGAGAGATTTGTTCTGTTTTTCCCCTAAGATAAGGTACATGCCTTCACGGGGTTCTGTTTTAGAGAGCAGCTGGTAAAAAGGGATCCTTGCTAAAATTCTTGTAGGATCCCGTAATACAGTATCAGTAAGAGAAAAAACAAAAACATGTCTGTTAAAATTAGAACTAGCATATTTCAACGGTTTCTTATTCACATTACAGCAAATATCAAGTTACTACAGCAACTAACTTTTGTTGCTGTTTCAAAATTGTATTTTGAAGCCTTATCTTTAGAAAAATTAAGGTCTACTCTTGCTTATAGAAACTCAGGTCCCTCTCACTCACACTACACCACCTGATCTGCGTATTTGTCCTCTTTATCACATAGCTTTTGTAAAAAAATCCCCTAAAATACCTAAAATTTCACTCAAATCCACTTCAGCACTTCTGAAGAATCCTTATCAAAAGACAAGATGGAGAGAGCACAACAGTTAAAAGATCAAGTAAGACGCGATTCTTTCAACCAAAGCAGACATGAATGTAAAGCAGAGCACAATCCAAAAATATCAGTAGGTAGAAACACCAAAGATGAGTTTTAAAAAAACCCACCAAAAACACCCCCACAAAACCAGAAAAACACACCCAAAACCAAGTCTCCTCCTGCATTCACTTCTGGAATGACCCTGACCATTCTGGAAGAAGATACATAGGAGAACACAGTTTGGAGAAGTAATGCAGATAGATACATGTACACATCAGATGCAGCACTTCTGTGCAAGTGTAAATGAGGGAAGCAGTGTAGTGTCAGCATGCAAAATAACAGCTTCTATTTACAGTGGTCTGCAGCATTCCAAAATAAACCAAATCAACACCTCCGCGAACAATAATGCTTCATTAGGGTTCTTATTCAGCTTTAGCAATGACCAAAAGCAATTCTCTTGGCCCTGAAGTTTTATCATCCACCCACAACAGGCATCGTACTGTGAACCTCTCAAATTGTGTTGTCTCAGCCTTTTTTAAGACATTTGACTCTCTCAAGGAGTCAAATGCAAAACTTACTGCTTAACATGAATCAGATGCTTTTGTACGTTTTCGTTTGCTCTCCTACGCTCACATGCCAGAAGATTCAAGTGATAGAAATCTGAAAAGAAAAAAGACCCTATAATACGCCATTTTTGACTACAGAGGTTTTAATACAATGATGTTTAGAAGCACTTTAAAGCACTCCATCCTTTTATCAGAGGTCCATAACAGGCAAATATTTTGCCAATAGGTGGCACCAACACTAGTTAAATCAAGCATAAAGAACCCGTCCTGGCTGAGAGACAAGCCTTCCCCTCCAAACCCTCTGGGCACCAACATTAAATGTATATACTTTGGTATCACCACATAGATTAGTACGTCAGGCAACTGTAGCTTAGATGGGAAGTCATCAGTCTGAAACCTGGTCCTCAGGCTACTCATCCTTTAATAATATCCACCTAATCTTTTTATAAATAAAATATTTTTGGTCAGTTTTAGGGACTTAATTATGTCTTGTCAACCAATAGCAAAGGTACACAAACCTGCGCAGGCATAGTTATTGCTAGTCACGTAGCACAACACTTACTTTGCTTAGATAGTAGCTAAGCACTCACTGCTGCAGAATATTGGCCATGCTGCTGCACTAAGTACTCCTGACATCTGTTGCTGTACCTTTTCCTATCGAAAACACTGCCGTGGGAAGCTCCCGTGCCTCAAACTGATGGAGGCTGAGACTATATCCATGTACATATTATTCTATACTTGTTCTGCTTATAGTCTAAGAGCAGATACCAGGCTCCACAGACTGCTGGCCAGCCAAAGTTCAGTTGTTCTAGCTGAACACCTAGGCACTGAAGAAGCAGTTACATTTTCAGGTCCCAACTTGACCATCAGAAAAAGGAAATAGCCAGCAGTAAGACTATCTCTCATCAGGCTGGAATCAAAGCTCAGAGATGCCCATGACACAAAAGGCAAGAGCTCGTTTACTAGCTGGAAAGGGATGACTGTCGTATACATCAAACACCCAAGCTCACATACATTATGACAGACATGCAGCAGGTACAGGGGGAACATTAAAGAGAGAGAGAATGAGATGGTGCAAACACACTTCCATTTTGCATAAAGCTTACATTTAATTATTCACTATGAAATCCAGCTGTTGCAGAGGTAGCACTATGCTGTGGTATCCAGCAAGGAAAACATCAAAAGGTGGCATAAGGAATGTGGTGGTCTGTACTACAAGAGTTCAACAAATCTTTGTATCAGTAGCAAGCGATGCTGGGTTTTTTTGTTAGCTTTGTTTTTGTTTTAAGGAAGGTAGCAGAGCTTCTTTCCTTAAACTTTTCTTCCTAAAATTCAGAAACATGTTAGATTCGTTACTGCATTAGGAAAAATGCCTCCACCTTCTTCAGAAAAAAATATGACACAAAGCCGCCTTTAGAACTAGATTTTAAACTTCTACAGTTTCGATAGCCCTCTTAAAGTTTACTGTGTATAGACTGAGTCTGAAAATTATTGGTAGATTAAAACCTTAAGAGGAATGAAACAGATTAGAAAGCTGTGCTAAATTCATGTGAACTGTAATTAACCTTGCATTGTATGCCTCTGTTGGACATACTGTTCCACGTGTCAAGCAAAAAAAAAAAAGTCACCTTTTTCTTCAGTAGAATGAATCATTGGCTATTTATTAAATAAAAGGTTTAGCCACAATAGCCTCACTTGGTAATACAGCCAGTGGTGGCAATCAACTCTTAAATGACATAAAAGGCTGTTAATAGGACTAAACTAATAATGAAAGTTGACACCTTAACACAAAACTTCAGTGCAGCAGCTAGTGGAATATCTGTTGGATATTTTCTAATACAGGTAAAAGTCAAGAGCCCATAAAAATGCAGAACCAACTTCACCACAGAACAAGTGGAACCAGACCTATTTTGGCAGAATAAATAGCAATTATTTTTTTGTATCTGTTCTGCAGTACCAGGCATTTGTAGCTTCAGAAACACATCTCTTCAGGGTTTAGAACCCTGAATAGTTAACTAGATAAACTCAAGTGAGACAGAGGACAGTGAGAAAGTAATTAATTGTAGGAACCCAAACCGTATAAAAATATTTCCCAAATCAATTCTCGTCACAGCAAAGACCAATGGCAGCACAATTGGAAATACAGGCTTAGAAACATTGATTTGTCATAATGTACTGAGTTAACTTCCTTGTTTTCATTTTATTACTTTATGAAACAGACTTTCCATTAAATTAACTTTCATCTGAGAAATATTAATACCTCTTCCTGTAATGTACACTTGAGCAAAACCAGTGCCTTCTTTTCCTTTTGCCTTGGTTTGACACAAGTACTTTATCCTACAGGAATGCACATTTAGCTCTATTTTAGAACGTAAGCAAAAGGCATTTCAGCATGTCAGTGTTGACAACCTTACTTTCAGAAACTTGACCACGGACCCCAAACTCTTCAGACTGCCCAAAGATCATACCCACCCACCCATACCATGGCATGCTTATTTTCTGTTTCTGCATTTTTCATTAACACTTGACTGACTTTTAAAAGCTTTCCTTTGTGATACAAGGAGCTTGAAAAGGATTTTATTTTTTTTTTTATACCTGACAAATAGAGATTACATGAGAACCTAAAAGAAAGATCTTTTAGAGTTGTATACAAATTCATTTAAATTGTCTATTGCCTTTGAACTATGCTTTGACATACTTTAAGCATATGTCTATGCAAAAACTTCTGTAATTTTGCCATCAGTATAATCTCCTGAAGATACACCACTGGTTTGCTACATTTGGAGAACCATAAAAAGCAGTACATATAATAAATATAAGTACAAATGTAAAATGCACATGCATTTTAAAAGGCAGACATTGCCAAAACACTGCAGAAGGATTTAAGAGCACTCTGTATTGCAGCACAAAAACATAATACAATGAAGAGTCAAAAATAAAAGCTGACTGACAATTATGCTGTATCATTCCTTCTTCTGTGTTTTGAAAGGGTAACAGAGTGAGACTTTGAAGAATGGATTGTATGAAAGAGGAAACAAGATTCTCAGCATACAAATTTGTACTGCCAAAAATCCTTAGCTGCAGCAAGTTCTGAAAATAAATGCATCATAGATATGACCTTTCTCATGATCCATCAGCTTAGATGAAGATGGGGTGGGGGGATAATCACACCATGGGAGTTTCTGGAAGAATCAGACAAATGAAACAGAACTGAAACACCAAAGGCATAGAATTCCTAAAATCTGTCTAAAAATCCCACACACACTGATTGCATATGCATGTCAGGAGTTCAGACAGCTTTTCAAGATAAAAGTAACAGATGTGACTTAACAAAACGGAATCTTACCTTTCTGCCTCTTCACTTGGGGAATATTGCTGATTGTGGTTGCCTGAACTATTTCCACTACAATCTGATACCTAGTTTTAAAAACAGTAGGGAATAAGGGTGAAGAGAAAGGAAAGAAGAAAAGACATGTATTAATTTTTCACAATGTGTTCTTCATACAGGACACTTAAGAACTAATAAAAACCCAAAGACTTCCACCTCCTCCTCACCTGCAAACAGTCATGTCTCAGAATATCTGCAACCTAAGGGTCGCTGTGCATACGGAGTAGAGTAGGGGGGGAAAAAGGTTACCTTGAAACAAAAGGAAAACATCCAACTAACATTAATACTGCTCCCTTCTCTCAATTGCTGGCACTGCACAGCCAGTTAATATCAATGAACGCAACGTGAAGTCATGTTCTTAAACACAAGTTTTCTGTAGGCAACTAGGATTAGAGCTCAGTTCAAAAGCAAAAAGCTGTCTTTAATGTTATTCTAGCTAATGCACTCAATACATATATGGAGCATATATAAATTAGAAGGAAAAAAAGTATTCTACTAAAATAAGTTAAAAGTACCACGCTCCAGGAATTATTAAAACCTGTTTATCACCTAAAAGTCTATTACACATAATGGAAGATGGCTAATGCAGTTAACGAACTGAGTTTTAAGTAAAACCAATCTTGTAACTAACAGACACCATTCACTCAGCAAAGAAAACGACTGCCAGTTAAATCTTTCATAAATGTCAAAGTTCTGGTCATAACAAACACTCAAATTCCTCTCACTGCACTTACTTTGGCACCTATTAATACTAGTAATAAAGCAAGTATTCTAGAGAATTTAACTCATTCCTGTAGGAGTTCCCTAACCTCATCACGTTAACCCCTAGATGAAGGCTGAAGCCTCCTGTATCGTCTGCTTTGTCCATGACTACTAATTCTCTGTTTAAGAAAGGGTCTATGACCCTTAAAATATATTCCTCTTCTTACATGTCTACTTCTTTCACCAACGTTATTCAATTCCCCCCATTCCTCTTGCCTCCTATAACTCTAAGGATTTTGATTGTCTCTGCCTCTTTGTATAGACATACCATTTTACACACACAACATATGCTCACTTATAACTACACTTTCAGAATTTATCTTTTTTTTTTCTGCAGTAATCTTTACTCTACTCAACTCCCTCAATTACCAAGTTGAAACCTCAGAACCTGCAATGCTTTACTTTTTCTAAGCCTACTTCCTTTTGCCATTACTCTATCTTGGTTTTTTCCATCTGCCCACCAGTTCTTTCCCAGTCCTTCAGAGGAAGGAGGGCACCAAAGTGAGGGTGGTATTTCTGTGCGCAGCAGTCCCACAGTTCATTCCCTGCTCAGACACAGACTTCCCAAATGATTCTGGGCAGCTCACATGGACTTTTGTTGCCTTAGGTTATGTTTCTGTAAGTGCGTTATAAACAACACTCATTCACCTCTCTCAGGTGTTGTACGGTAACTGTGAATATTATGATTTTATCAAACAAGGTACAAACAACGAAGTAAATACTGCACATGGAAGGTAGTTCCCAATTTAACCTTGCAACATTTTTCC
The DNA here is from genome assembly GCF_017639655.2 of Falco naumanni. NCBI lineage: Eukaryota > Metazoa > Chordata > Aves > Falconiformes > Falconidae > Falco > Falco naumanni. The sequence continues at coordinate 4,872,986 of NC_054054.1, read as the reverse complement.
TTCCAAATTTAATGCCATTTGTTCACATTCATGGTTTAATGTGGTTTTGTTACCGATACTGTAATACAGCATCTCTTTGTTTCCTGTTCCTCATATATTACCTTAAGCAAGGGAGATCCTCCAAGTTACATCCTCCAAAACACTGTTTAGTCTGTTCTTCCTAAGCGCTGTACTCTTGCTGTTAACTACTCAATGAGAGCACTGTACAGCACTGCACCACAGAGACACCACTCTGGCTACACTGCCAGACCACAAACCTTTCTCCTTGAAATTCTGTTCCAAACATTCTAGCTGCTACATATTCTCTGGTGCTGGTAAGTAAACATCTAAGGGAATTTGAAATGTAATGTATTAATTTTATTTTCAATCAGTGAACTGGACCAATCATGGGCTCACATCCATGTAACTTCTTCCCACTCTTACCTCTTCCCTATTCAGTTATATTAATCTCTTTCCCCCATTTCTTAAGTAAAAGATGACACAGAGCCAGTGATAATGTTTCTTACCATGAACTGTGCAGTGACCTTTTGCTGCTATACTAACAAATAACAGAATAAATGTAATACTGATCTTGAAAGTAGAATGAAAACTATCCACCAGTTTATTTCCTTATCACTATTTATTTTCAGCTACGTTAACTCATTACATCTTTTATCTCTAGTCTTCTGACAGAGCAAGTAAATTTGTTTCACATCTGACACGGAAGAATTCATCTTTTCTATCTTATTTGTAGGAGACTTTGAATTTATCCACGCTAACTTAAATCTGAGGGAAAATGCAGGGGAAATTTCACTGTTTAACTTTTCCTTCTTGAAAGAAACAGGGGCAACACGGTTTTTGTGGAAACTTGATAAAACAGGAATAAAACTGCCTCCCTTCATGACTAGCAACAACACAGGCAAACATTATGAAAAGTGACTTTGAAAGATGTTCATATAACAGACCCTTCTCTGGAAGCTTTGTTAGTTTGGGGTTTTTCACCCCAAACAAATCCACATTTTCAGACTGCAAAGGTATGAAAGGGGAAAAAAAAAAAACCAAAACAAAAACCCACAAACAACCAAAAAGCTCCTCGGAAATTAGCAAACTAAGAACAAACATCAGGTCCCCAAATGTCCCCTATAAATATGAAAGGGATGTTTCCACAAAAACCACGGACAGAAGTACTACTAATAGATACAGTGACCAAACGTTAGAGGCCTGCTATAGATATTAACAAACCTTGAATTCAAAAGTATCTCCAAAATTAATAAGTAGTTCCTGCATCATTTAAATAAGTTGTAAAAATAAAATCCATAAAAGCAATGCACAAAATCAATACGGTATTTCTTCTTAAGATAATGCTCCTAAGCAAGGAAAGGGGAAAAAAAAAAAAGAGTGTAAAAAATCCTAGTACCATTACTAGCCTTTCAAGGACAGCTATTTGCAAGGCAGAGAGCTGGCACACCTGCTTACAAGGAGATCCAACATACACAGACTCCCACTCTTTTCTGATTTCCTGGGCAAAAGCAACACACACCCTTCAACCACAGGTTTCCACCGATCCAAGCTGGTGATTTGTCTTTACTTCGTAACAAATACCTGGTTCTAGTCACAAGAAATCCTAGTAAAACTCTGATAATGAGATCAGTGTGGAAGGATGCCTTACAGGACTTCTCTCCTGTAATGTCATGTCTATCCATCAAGGAGCATCCAGGAGTCCACGCTTTCTTGACTATGGTCAGTCAAGAGTCTGAAGAAATGTTTACCAGTCCCTCATGGCCTCCCTCATGGAGCAAGGTATTTTATGTTAATTTTAGTAACTGGATAGTAATTAATCTGCAGATAAGAGCATGGCAGGAATGTTTAAAAAAACACAAAACAACACAAACCTAGTTTCCCAGCAACTGTAGTGCCTTGGGATAAATCTCCCTCAAAGCTAAGCCTACACAGAAAATTGTTACTACTTATATCTGTTCTTTACCAAGATGTCACATGGCAATGCTAGAAGTCATAAGAGAAAGCTTAGTGCATGAATGCCATGCACTGGCTTTGAACAGACAGTGAAAAATAATTTCTAAATAAAACCAAGAAAAGGAATTTTTGATAAACAAAATATTATTGCCCAAAATAGCATCTAACTGGAAAACTTGTTTAAGTGCAACATGCCCGTAATTTATTGGTTGTAGGAAGAGAACTGGAAGCATTCTCCTCACTCCTGTCATTCTAACAGATTCTGTGTTTCTCAGTGGTAACTGTACAATGGCTTGTTTCTTCCCCTTTAATTCCTTCCTTATTGGATATTTCCCATGGTTCACTACTGTGAATTACAACCTGAAATACCATTTAGTTTGTTCACCTAAAATATCACTTTTTTTTTTTCCCCATCCATATATGGATCACTGTTTGGTTTTCATGACATAAATTTGGAAACTTTCACTGGTAAACTATGAAAGCTTCGCAAAATATACTACACAACTTTGAGATGACTGCAGGTTGGTCCATCTCTCTCTAGGTGCACCTACAGTGCTGGAGAACAAACAGAACAGGAATCTCTCCCCCCACAGGGGAACATGTTCTTTAGCCACCTTCCCAGGGACCAGCCCTATAGAAACAGAGGAAAGAAGAGCGCTGCCTCTCTTCAAAAACAAGATACATTTTCTCAGACATTTTTCATTCAAATACTGACCAGCTCAACATTTCATTGGGTGTAGAGGAACCTGTTTCAAGATGATGGTAGTTGGACTCCACAGGCTAGGAAGAAAAAAACCTAAGTGCAGCCAAACCCACATAATTTCATAAAGCAAATGTGCTAGATGGTATTAAAGAACACAATTTAAAGTGACCTATTAGCTAAAAAGAGAGCACATCGAGCATTAATGTGCCTGAACAACAACAACAGAAGAGTTGGGTTTCTTCTGAAACAGATCCATTAGTGTGATTATGCTAATAAATATGTCAATTAGGTTTTAGAGAGTCTAATAGAGACTAATTTCTGCTCTCAGGAAAGGCACACTGGCCCAGAGTAAAGAGCAAATTTTAAAGCAGATGAACAATAAGTAGCCAGGCAACAGAATCATTTCACCATCACCCAAATGTATTTTCCAATCTCAGAAACGCAAGTGGTTTCAGATTCAAAAAGAAGAGTCAGAGAAAGTAAGATGTTACTTAGGCAGCCCACATACTCCACCCTGGTAAACCATCACTTGGCCTGATCAAGTCAAGTCTAATAAAAGGCGTGGGTCACAACAGATAACAGTGCAGCGAAGGAGATCAATGTGCTTTTGTCTTTCAGATGCTGCTGCAGCCATTTAGGAAGAGAGAGAGCTGACCTGCAACACCAACTGAAGGGAGTCAGCAAAGAGGGAAAAATACCAGTTCTAGTTGGTCACAACAGGTTAGGACAAACACTCTAGAGATGGCTTCAACAGTCCCTCCAAAGCTTTGATGCAGCTCAACAAAACCAACTCACGGTCATCTAAGGAGATGCAGCAGTATGTCTGCTCCCTTCTTCCCAGTCAACTGTTCCTTATCCTTTCACTTCCATCAGAAATCTGAGGAGAAATAGCTCATCTAGGTAAGGCAAGCATAAATATCTTCTACTTGGGTAAGCAGGCTGGAGATGCAAGTGGTATCCCACGATGAAAGATGGAAGGAGAGAGATTAAATTTTTCGAGGGTGGGGAGTTAGTAAGAAAGCGGGCAGGTGCTATTATAAAACAGGACATTGAACAAACTCATGATATGTAGGAGCTTCGATGCTGGGGTTTTTTTGGTCTTTAAGGAATTCTCCAGAGTTCATTAACATGTTAAGAAGGATGCAACTGGGAAACCCCTCCCCTGCAACGGTACAGAAAAACCTCAGATCCAGTGGTAAAATGTGCTGGAACTTGAACTGTAGAAGAATGAAGCTGGGTTAATTAGCACTGATAATCTACAACTGGGGGCTGGCTTCAGGGGCAGCGGGTTGGCTGATGTAGATAAGGTGCAGCTGTGGCTGGTTCTGTTAAGGGGTTGGGCAGCCAATGAAGAGAGAGCAGCCAAAGAAGAGAGAGGAGGAAGAAGCAGAGAGAAGAGAGAGTGTGGGCCCTGGGTGAGGAGAGACCAGGAGAAGGCAGCAGAGGGACTGTCGTGAAGAGTATGTTGGTATGAGATGGTAAAAAGACCTTGTTGCAGCCAGCTAATTTGAAGAGTGCTGCGACACTGAACCCCTCTTTCCACATGGCAGAAACACAGCAAGCTGCTCTGAATAGCCAGTGTCCATAGGATCACTATGGCTCACAGCCACCAGATCACCATGGCCAGCCATACTCCATAAAGATAACGAGGAGATAACAACCCACCAGTGGGATTTAAACATGTTATTTCATCGAACTCCACCGAGGCAAGCTGTAAAGAAGGGTCCAATATGCCTTTCAACAGGACAGTTATCTCCAGTATACTACCAAGCAGAATTTTCTAACATTTTCTGCCACCAAGCTAAAATACTGACTACATCAGAGATTTAACCACTGTTGCGGCTTATCATCCTTACTGTCTCTGCTTCGTCAAAAGAAAAAGAAATCTGAAGTTGAATTTAAAAAGAGAAATCACCATTCATTCAAATCTCAGTAACGGGCTGGCAAAAGAAGCATGTTTGGTTTTGAATGAGCTACAGTGAAACATTAAATACCTCAGTTGTTTCAGGAACTCAACATCGGAGCTGCTGTTAATGAGCTTGATGAACTCCTCATAAGAAGGAGCATATGTGTAGTCTTTCTTTTGATGCTCATTCATCTGTTCTCTGTACTCCAGCTGGCTGAGCAGCATTCGGTTAATATAATCTGGATCACTCAGCAGTTCCACCACTGGTTTCAGTACTGGAGAGGAAAAATATTTTAAAACAAAATCCTTATGCTGAAGAACAACTGCTGTCCTTTAAAAGAAAATTGCAGATAAAAGGCATGAATAAATATGCAAGCTGATAAACATCTAAAACTAGTTGTCTGGACTACATGGTACATTTGAGCTTGCATGTACCTTCTTGATAAAACTGTTTATTCTGTTACACGAATAGATTTAAGTTGACAAAGCAGAGTTCTGAGAAAATTCCCAGTGTTTTTCTTTCTGCTGTGCCTTGAAGGCTATAACATTACAGCCACTATAAACGAAAATTAAAAGTAAACTGAATCGCGTAATATACTTTAGTCTTCCTAATTTCTGAATTTGACTTCAGTGACATAAAGAATTACTAGTGTATTTGTAATCAGATTAAAGTGTAGTTGATAAAATAAAAAGCAGAACAGAAACCCCTTAGTTAAAAAACCCACACTAGCTAAATCCAAGTCTAAAAAAAAATTTATCAAATGTAGTATCATAATTCAGTTATAATCACCTCCTTAAGTCTATGGATTCTTGGTATCTGAACAAAATATAAAAGGCCAGAATTATTCATATCATCACTAAACAATGCCACAGAAGACTGAAAAAGTGCTCTTCTATGTTAAAAATAGGAAAACTGAATGGATAAATTGTGTTTTATCCTGCAAGGTGCTAGACAGCCTGGCATCAAGAGCCAGGTAAGTATATGCTTGATTTTGAGAATATTAAGTGTCTTACTGGTTATCACAGAAATTAAGTTTCAGAATTTAAAAGCAAAGTATCAAGACTTTAACATAACAAAGTCTGTAATTACTACTATTGTACAGGTGCAAATGGTTAATCATCTCTGATCTTTGATCTACCTTTTGTTGCAAGTATTTCTGCAAGGACTATGCGCAAGCTGACAGACTGGACATCCTTTGAGGGTAGGAGACAATACACCAGAATTTGAGAATATTTTTGCAGGAATCTTACTTCTTCATCAGAGCTCCTCAAGCACGGATGCAGCAAAAAAGGTCTCGGTGGTTCTTCCTGCCTAAGGGTGGTGGGGAGAAAGGAAGGAAAAAAAGAGAGAACTTACACACCACTTGCACCATGTTTAGTTGCTAATTGATAAAATATCCAAGTAACATTATCAGATATGTAACTTCAGTCAAGAAACACTTTAACACATGTATACTTTTCAAAGCTTGCTGATTTTTCTTCATGATGTTAAGATACTTTTCCAAATTCCTTCGTCCTGTCAATGTTTTCACCTGCCAAAATACCGTATTTTAAAACTGCATCAAAAAGCAACAGCCTAGCAAGTAGGAGGAAAAGCTTCTCTGAATAAAAACCCCAATTGTTCCATCACTGAACTTAGTGAAATTTTGTCCAGTTTTTCAGACAAGACAAACTTAGCAAATACATTCTTGTAGAGCAAACTATTTATAAACCTGAACCTTGCAGAGGATTTGGGATCATACCCAGTTTGAGAAACAGGTCTACCTGTTAAGACACTGAAGCTACCACCTTTCCTTTGTTACGGGCAAATAAATCTCCCAGCAAGTAACTGGCCTGTTTGACATGAATTTTCCTGTAACAGGAGTTTCCGACTTGCCACCTGCAGCCTACATCAGATTAGTCTGTGCAAGTTGCCTTTAAAATAACAAACTTGGCGTTACCAGCCATCTACACTGCAAGTAGAAAACCAATTCAGAAAAAGATTTCAAAAACCCACCCACAGATTTAGAAAGAGGGTGGCATCATGATGACAAACAGAGAAAGGTGAACTGACTCCCAAAGTGTAAAGAAATTTGGCTACCAAGTCCCTTCAGTAGCTCAGCAAGTGAGAACAGACCACACTGTTACCAGTATCAGTGGGGTATATAAAGCACGAAACTGGAAAGCGAGAAACTGCAGGGGCTCAGAGTGTGCGTGCAAACCTACCTTTGGGGCAATATCCCTGCGGGCAGCATGCTCACCCCACGGTGGGCGAGAGGCCCTGCACTTTAGGCTCTGCTCTGTCGGATAGGTTTGAACCTGCATCTTCCAAGTGCCATCCCGAGTCACCTCTTGATCAAATGACAGATTTGGTGACTCATCTCTTGGCCAAATCAAGTAACAAGACTTGCTTGGATCCAAGCATCTCAGGCATGCAGAGATCACAGAGCCATTCAGAGAAGAAACAAGAGAGCTTGCCTCAAGCTGAGTCCTTTGATCAGCAGGCTGAAGCTGGAATATGCTTATGTTTTACACTAATAAATCACCACAGATTAAAGAAAAAGTAACTAGGGAACAAAGTTACAGTTTTCTTCCACCATCTTAAATGTTTTAGAGTGAGGGTCTCATCCTGTCTGCCTTCCGTGTCCTTGCCTTTGGCTAATTCCGATTCAGTTTCAAGAGGAGCAGGAGAATACACTCAGCCAGAATTGCTCTCAGCCTGCAGCGGAAGGCATTCACCATCATCCACTCGCTAACCGTAATGGTTATGCAAGCTGGATACTAATGGATGGAAGAAATTCAAAATTTCTTGCTGGTTTCACTTTGCACTTAGTGAAAGAATTAGGCTCCTAACTTAAAGGAAGTACATCAGGCCTGGAATTAGAACAGGTATAACGTGCTATACTATGTATTATACAAACATATTCCCCTTCCTGCCACTGAACAGGCAAATGGGTCCTCCTTGCTCCTAGCAATCACAGTAGGTGCATTTTGGGAAGACGGCGAGACAGAGTCTTTCAGAACTAACAGCGAAGGGATGGTTGTAAAGCACTGGGTGGGACATGCACAGCAATGTGCTGCTGGATGAGCAAGCTCATGATAGTACAGCCTGTGTTGTTTGCAAGCTCCCCACGCAAACCTCCCCCACCTTGATTTTGTGCCCAGTACCAACCAGGTTCATCTCCTTGCAGGTGCCAAAGGCTTTCTGGACTTCTCAAAACATGTTTGACTGGACCTGCCAAGGGAACTCCTCAGTGCAGGTCACAGCAGGACCTTTTCTTTATACAGAAACAGGTGCAGAAGCAGAGACAAGGTGCCCTAGCAGCTGTTTCATGGCCATGTGCCTGATGTGCTCCAGTCACAGATTTACAGTTTAACAGCAAGGTGAGCATGACAGTGGTTACAGCAAGACAGAAGCAGTGTCACCTGAGAGGCACAACAGCAATTTCCAAGGCAGCCAGGACTAGTTTTCAGTAGAAGGCTCTAAGCTGTTAACAGAGGCTCAGGTCTGTCACATCTCACACCAGTGACTCCTCCCATCGTCCGTAACATCTGCTTCATTCCCAGAGATGGACACTGCTGTCCTGGCTAGAGTCAACTGAATGTTACTCAGAGAGCTGCTCCAAGCAGTCTCTACGTGAAAAAGTGACCAAGAACTATATACAGTCAGAGTAAAAGCTTTCAGTTACGCACTGCTACGTGGCCACTAGTGACAGGCAGCATTGTGTAACAACTCATATTTGCTAGTCAGTCCAGGAGGGAGTAAATATGTTGGAATAGTAACAACACTCTAATAACTCTAATTCTGTTCTAGTAATACAAGTAATTTGCCTCAAGGTGACAAAAGTTTTAATTAATTTTCAGAACAACAAGAATGTAAAGATAACATTTGGTTTCAATTTGACTGAAGCCTCTTATTCAATCCCAAATCCAATGTGGATCACGGAGGGGGTTTCAATTGTTACAAGTAAGACAAATTTCAAAACAAGCCCCTTGGAACAGCTTGGATGCAAATACTCCATTCTTCTGAGAAGCACTAGTTTATGAAGATGATGTGTTGTCTTCACTATCAACCAGCACAGGTGGTGCAGCTGACTGAGCTCAGAAAGCTGTTTATCATGTTCTGGTAGGATCTTTTCTCTCTGGCAGTTGAATACCTAGCTATTTCACTCAGTACATTTCCATTCCTCATGCATACTCCAGACATATCCTAAAGCCCTCTCTACACTGCATCAAACATTCCTCATCACATGCTTTCCCTAAAAGGCATTCATTATTTATCCAAAACCAGACACGTCCCAGGCGGACTACTGGCAGACAGGAAGTCTTAGTTATTTACGTACTTACATGAAAGTTGTTACGTACCTCTTACTAGGAAGCAAAGGCTTCCTTTTCTGGACAGGCTGGTCCACCCAAAGTCTGCCACTTAGAAACACAGCCAGAAGTATACCCAAAATTCTGGCAAACAGGATGACTTACACCAAACATCAGCTGGCTATCAGCAAACTAACCTAACAACTTGGTCATGTGTATTAACAACACTAAAAGCAAGATTTTTTTTCCCCCCCGTGAACACAAACACACCATCGTTTTTCAATGCTCTTCCCTTATTTGTGGGACATACTGCATAGTTATTAGATCAAGCTATACTTTCACAACATGTGCAAAGCAGAAAACAGAACTGTAACACACATAAAATTTCTCAACTGAGATGAATTGTCTTTGCCTCCCTACAAGTCTCTGGAGGAATGCTGGTCTGTTTGTGACTGCAAACACCCTGGAGCATTAACTGCACTTATACTATCATCCATGCAAGAGACGTCCTTTCTCAGAATTTCTGTCTCCCCATTGTACAAATTCATTCCCAGTCAATACCCAAGACATACAGCTTGGCTGAGTTGTACCTATGCCAGGACTTTTCTGATACACAATCAGCAGAACACAAACAGAAAGTGGAACAGAATAAACAAGCAGAAAGGCAAATATTTGATTCTTACCCTCCTGATCTAATGTGTTCCTGCCCACAGGAATGCAAGGGGGGGCGTGGAGTTGCATACTCTCCAATTGACAGGCCATTTAAGAAGAGTTTTAATTTTTTCTCCATTACCTAAGAATACATGACTCCCTAGAAAAGGGGTTCTTTCCATTGTTTTCCTAGCTAAACAGTACCTACAGTGTGATCTAAAAAGCAAAAGGGAAAGCACAATACCCCACCAGATTTTTATGAAAAAAAAAAGAAAAAAAAAAAACCAACAAAAAAAACCCCAAAAAAATACAACCAAAAAACAGAGAAACAAGGTCTTCAGGAAATTCAACTCTAATCAAGCCTTGCATATCAATGCCAAACAGTTGTGTCAATGAATCCTGCAGTTTTCATTGCTGTTTGGGCAAGAGAAATAAAGGGGAGACTGAAAGCAGGCAAGAGAGCTTGGGGGAAGGCTTAACAGCTACAAAATAAACCAGTATGCCAGTGGTAAAACAGAAAAGACATCTGGGCTTATATCCTCCTTTGCATTTATACATGAAGCATTACAGTTTTATTTGCCTCAATGTAATCACTGATCAGCTTGCAGGGAAAACGTACTGCGCATCAACAGAAGGTCTGCCCAGAAAAAGCATCCCTTGTAACTCAGGCTTCCCCTTCACTGAAATCTATTAAAAAAAAAAAAGGAGCTGTGAGCAATCAGGGAAGTATTAATACCACCACTCAGCTACCAAACCGTGTCCACTTACTCTCCTGGAACAGAAGCAATGGTGTTCTGATCAGGCATATTGTTACGGCTTGATATAAAACCTCAATCTTCAACTCTGTCAGAATGGGATCAAGAAAAAAGGAAGGCGCTGTTCATTTAGCACAGACCAAGAGGAAAAGCAGAAATTTAACTGCAATCTGCATGCATGTACACAAAGCAGAGTGCTGCTACATAACTCCAGTGTCAATAAAGATATTAAGCCCCATTAAATAACCTGAATAGTAACAAAGGCATTATTTCTCTTCCTATTCAATTTTGAACATGTTATTAGAAATGTGTGGTTGGATTTTCCAAACACAAGGTCACTTAGTAATCACAGAAAACTCTTAAGTAAAACTGTGTGCAGATATTTTTAGAGAGCTTTGAAAGCCCTGCCAATTATCCATAAACTGTGAGCACAACTGTGTGCAGTGAACTAATATAAATGTGGCACTCTAGCAAACAGTTCCAAAACAGACATGATACAGGCTTTGTAAACCAGGCTCATTTAATCTCTTTAGGCAATAGAAAAATAATGGCAAGTGGCAACTTAATTTATTTGTGTCTTCTTGAACAATCAATACCAAAGTAATAGTGACATATATTGGTGTATCAAGATGCAGGTGTCTTCAGTGATTTAAAACAGTAGACAGAACCCATGCTTCACACAGCATGCTTACAGGTCATATCCCTCTTCACTCTGCCATGAGCTACAAAGCCAGGCTTAACCCTGTGTAAGTTCCTTTTCTGTAATTTTCATTTTATGAAATCTTTAAGCCTGCTCTGAATTTTTAACGCTATCTATTGCTATTTCATAGTGCTAGAAAACAAAGGGGTTTCCTTCAGTTGCCCCCTAAACCAGTGGAAGATCAGGCAGCGGTCTGTGAATATAGATCCATAGGCAGGGTCTAACAAAGCCAATTCCTTCGTACCGCGTCTATTCCAAGCAGTACTTTTCTTTGGGACTAAACTGACACCTGCTTTAACTGTCCCGTGCTCTGAAATTGTTTTGTGCAATAACTGATTGTGTGTGCCCCTAAACATCATTACTAAGACTTTACCCTGCTGCAAACCTGTGAGTTCATCCAACACTTTATAAAGAAAAGCACAACAGTAGATTTACTGTGGTATTCCTGAAGCAGTTAAAACAGTTACAACCAGTGTTACAGAAGTAACATAATTTCCTTCCTATGCTATAACTAAGCAACTCTGAGCCACTATCAATACCTCTGGACAACAGTTCCCCATTTCTCAGGGCTGCAGGACCCACTGCAGCTCTTAATACTGGACTATCATCCACGACCGGGCTTCCAGGTTTCGCAATACAGAGACCTCATGGAAATCTCTATCTAGGATCTACTCTAGATACCCACAGTTTTAATAAGGACCACCTGGTAACTGCCTATATTGTAAAGATTCATTTTAAAGACTGTCATTGTAAAAACAGTCAGTCAGAAGTATTAAAAAAACTCCTGGTATTTGTGGTTGGGTTTATCCCCCTGATGTGAAGCATTGTTTTTTATTTTGTATAGTCTCAACCCTCAAGATGGCATGGAAAAGCTTAAAAATGAATCTGAAAAGGGGTGAAAAAAGTTAAAAGCCAACCCCAAAGTTATCACTGTCCATGAAACTTGGGATTTTGCAGCTTTGGAGTTGGCAGCACCACTGGTTCAAGGACAAGAAACCCCAAAATAAAGACAATGATTAGGAAACATGCATGATCAGGAACTTAGTGTTGACAAACTAGATAAATCCATGTGCTTTGAAAATAGGAAGCAAGTAAATAAATACTAAAAACAAAAACCCACCCCAAACCCCAAGGAGTCTGTAAAAAAATTAGTAACTATACAAGAAATTACGTAAGGGTCTTTTTTCTTTAAATAAATAATCGCAAAATGTTCCATTCAGCCTTGCTATTTCTTTAATTAGTCTTTCAAGAGACAGTCTTGCAGAGTTACATTTAAGTATCAATCAGTGCAATTGTGAGCTGAAGCACACATACAACTCTGAATGTACTGATGAAAGTCATTTAACACCACGTGTTCATTAAACTGATTCTGAGAACAGAACCACATGCAGCCTGCACTTCTCCACCTGTATCACCCTCACTCAGATCTCTAAGCTTCTTGACAATGCAGAATGACAACTGCTTGATCTATTTGAGTTTTCTAAGAAATATTTACAAGTCAACATCATAAACACACCTAAAAAAAGTACCTACTAAAAAAACCCCTGCATCCTCTGAAAACAGACCACACCAAACCCAAAAAGCACAACAAAGAATAAAGACAAAGCCAACACCAAAATTTCCACAGCTGTCATTTTTATCAACATACAGCAGCAAGCTTTATAAATCACTTTACCTAATATTTACTGTGAAGATAACCGTATCATTTATACACGTCAGTTACCTCTTTCAGGAAAGAGCATCTGACATGTCATATCGACAACAGACTCCAAGAATTCATGAACGACTTACAAGCTGTGGTATGAGCGTATCAGCACCAGGAGGTCCTAAAGCTTATTGTGGTGTCTAGGTCATACTCAATCATCAAGAGGAAACACAAACTTTTCACACCAAAGCTTGAAGGCAGTGGTGAGCTTTAGACCTGGTGCTACCCATGAGTTAACTTTAATAACGTGGGCAGACCTTGGCTGTTCATAACTATTTTGTTCTCAGCACTTTCATACAGCTGCTCCCACTGCAACAAACCTCCACAATTTCAGACGAAACCTCTTACTACTCTTTTCCAGAGACTGGGTGTGATACGCAGTTCTTGGTATTCCTGGTTTGTGGGTGGCAAATGAAATTACAGAAGAAAAACAAGAACTGTGGGAGGTGTTTAGTAGCTATCTTGACAACTTGGATGCATCTCTAGGATTAACCAAGTTAAATCTCAAATGTTTAAATTCCCTTTGCATCAACCTGCTCTTGATCAGTTTGTGATGGCAGCACCTTTTATTTCTTAGTATCATATCACGCTACATATCGTAATCACAAAAAATACCACCTTTACGTATCCTATACATGCAAAGGTGTTCACATGGGCCAAGAAAGAGTTGTCTTCTCTCCTTACCGTGGCAGTAATACATAAAAAACCAAAAGGAATATTATCAAAACGTGTACAACATGAACTTAAATCCCCAAATCATTCATCACAGTGATCACTCAAATAGCAATTTTCCCACAACACTTCCCCTCTCACATTTTTCAAGAGCTTTCAGCCCTTGAATCGGGGTTCTACATCAGTGCTGAGAGTAGCCTACAGCTCTCAAGCATTCATTTTGTTAAGTCATGACTTATGCTGCAAGTCCAGAAACACCCACACAAACACTTCTTGAGCATCCCATCAGATGTCACGTAGCAGTCAAGTTGCCAGAAGCAGCCTGCAACACCACATATCTGTATTTGCATAAAACAATTTTTTCTCTGCCTTTAGGATCAAGATGTCCCAGGTATAGGTTAAAAGACAAACATAAAACACTCCCAAACAAATGATTTCGGGGGTTGGGAATCAGTAGCACAGTGACCTCTTCTCACTGAGATTTGTTCAAAAAGCGCTGCTTGTCAGGTGGTTCAAGAAAAGGCAAACTCTCTTCAGATCTTATTTGCCTACACTGCAGTTTAGAGACCACCAGCACAGCGTGTTATTTATTAAATGTTACTGGTTCTGTAGTACTATTTGATGTGGTTATTCTTAGCCTACAATAAGCATAAGTGAACTTCCTCTTCCTCTCATGTGAACGCTTTACAGAAAGACACTATTTGTTTTCACTTTGCTAAGACCTTCCAATACTGACAGTGCAATTCATCCAGAGGAATAGCTGCCTCTTGCTTTCAACATACATATGTTACCACAGTAAGACTACATTCCCAGGCTCAGGTAATTCTAGCCCCCAAGAAAGTACACTACCACCACAGACAACATTGAACCCACATACCAACAAGGATGTTTCCAGCATTATACACCACTTTACTCAGCTTGCTTATATTCTGCTTAAAGTAGCCAAGGAAAGACACTTGAATGAACTATAAAGAACTGAAGAGATAAAAGCTGCTACAAAGTAAGAATGGCCAAATACTGTCCTCTCTACCCTGCAGGATGCACTTGGCTAATCCTGTTATAAACGCATTCCTGATTCCGTGCAACATAGGGGAAACAAGCAGTGGCTTCCATCAATAAATCCAAGGGTGATTTTTCTTCTGTCTCTCAAACTAGCTAACACTGGAAATAGGAAAGTATCACATTCCATTTCTATGCTGAGCAAATATTAGGAATGAAATGGTTTCCTATGTAAAATACTCTGAATTGCCACAAATTTTAAGTGAAAAGTGACAGGATCCTTTGGAGCACCAAGTGGAACTCAAGGTACACCCCAGGAAAGCATATAAGCTGAAAAACTTCAGAAAGATGAAAAACTGTCTTGCCTACAGCTTACGCGGCTCTGTATTACCTCGGACCATTATGCTCATGGCTAGAGGAGTGTCTCTACCCTTATTTCACTCTGTAGAAGTGTCTGTCAGGCACAAGAAAGACGGTCACCGTTGAAGAAAGCCAGGAGAGAGAATAAAGAAAGGAGAAACAGACTTAACACTGCCAGGCTTCTCTCTCCTAGTTCCCTGCTCTCCTCTTCTCATACTCTCCCTCATTCAGGGAAGTATTTTTCCTCATCTGTTGGTCTCTGCTGGCCTTTACCTTGAGAGTTTACTACTAAGCAGAGCCTCACAATGATTGAGATAAGCCAGAAGGAATGCAAGAGCAAAGGGAAGGACTGCAATACCATTCCTTTTTCTGAAAGGTTGCACAACCTACTTCCATCTTCTCAGACACTCTGATCTATCAGATATCACAGGTCCAAGTTAGTCAGTGAAGCAGAAACGTAAAAGGATTTCTGGGGCTGACATGCATCCAATGACAAAACACATGAACTTTACACTGGAAAAAGACATGTCTGTGTTCCTGTGCACAGAAGGTTCCTTTCCATTACTATAGTGGATTTATCTGTTGTCATACAGGAAAACCAAGACCAAGTGGCTTATGAGGCACACCCTCCAGAGATGGTACGAGAGGTATTTCAAATTTCAAAAGCCCAGGTAACAGACAAAATGCCCTTCGCTGTCACACTGCAGTAAAAACTCAGCACAGGAAACAAGATGCAGTGCTCCAGCAGGCATCACAACAGGAAAGACACCTTGCTCTAATTACAGTCTCTGTTCCACTGTATTTACCATCCAAAACTAACTGGATTCATTATTAGAGACACAGAGAGGAAACACATGAATGCCAATTTAAATTTACTAGTGTTTTTAAAATACTGACAGAAAGCAAAGATAGTTCAAGAAGATCTGTGTCCCCTACCTTAGGAAAAAGAATTTTCTGTGTTTGAGTTGTGGCAGTTGTGTTTTCACCTGGCAGGCAGCTAAACACCACACAGCTATTGCTCACTCCCTTCCAGTGGGATGGGGGAAAGAATTGGAAAAAGGTAAAATTTGTGGGTTGAGATAAAGAGAGTTTAACAGGACAGAAAAGGAAGAAAATAACAACAACAATGCAGAATTACAATACATAAAACAAGCGATGCACAATGCAATTGGTCACCACTCACCAACTGATGTCCAGCCAGTTCCTGAGCAGCGGCCCCTGGCCAGCTTTCTCCCTAGTTTACATGCTAAGCGTGATGTCACATGGCACGGAATATCCTTTTAGCCAGTTTGGGTCAGCTGTCCTGGCTATGCTCTCTCCCAGCTTTTTGTGCCCACCTGCTCACCGCTGCCCCCCCACCCCCCACCCCACCCCAGCCTCCTCACAGACAGGGCAATGCGAAAAGGATCCTTGACTTAGTGTTAACACTACTTGGCAAGAACTAAAACATCAGTGTGTCATCAACATTATTCTCATCCTAAAACCAAAACACAGCACTATACCAGCTACTAAGAATAAAATTAACTATCACAGCCAAAAGCAGGACAGCAAAATAGAAATTAATTGAAGGCTTTCCAAGAAACTATCTTCCAAGCTAGAAGTGACTGACTTCGTAGTTCTCAGCCTACAGCTTAAAACGTCACGAGGTTCTAGCACAGTAAAATCCATAGCAGTAGGCCATTTAGTGTAAAACTCAATTATTCTTAAACCCACAAAATCCCTTAAAAAGAAAACAGTATCAGCTGCGCTTCCAGGCTTATTACATGCATGCTCAGATCACCTAGCAGTACAAATTCAGACTGTAGCATATGAGCACAACATCACATTTCTGCTGACTTTGCCACAGTACATATACAGCATTTAAGCCCTCTCTCCATCTGCCAAGAAAAAGCAGGTCCTGTGCAGTTTCCATAAACTTCCCAGACTTTTTGAGAAAGTCTGGATGAGCAGCACGAGGATATACCAGGGCTTCACATCCTGCATCATGCAGCACCATGCCCCTGATCTGCTCTCAGGCACCTTAAAACCAGACCTTCCCCCTTATGAATTCACAGCCTTGCAGTATGTGAAAAAACAGTCAATGGATCCTATTTCAACCTATACAAAGTCTGCAGTTACAGCTGTGGGGTTTGTTGGGGTTTTTTAACCCATTATCTTGATAGAATGTTTTTCATTACCACATTAATGCAGCCTGCCTTACCCAGCATTGACTAAGGTGCATTTACCATTCCAAAGTGATAAAGTTAATTGGAAAATACCCAAGAGAATTCATTTTAGCTTTATATAGTGGAAGTAACAATCCAACAAAAACCTAAACGAAGTGGTCGTATTTCTCAGTAGAGAAGGAACCACATCAAGAGTCAGTATTAATAATAATTAATAACTCTGGAATTACATGTCTGTGGCCCCAGCTTCGAACAGGAAAACAATACTTTTTTTAAGTGTAAATCCTCATCCTTTAACTGTTCAAATCAAACTCTTACCAAAAGCAAGCTCTTTACTGCAATAAAGGGCAAGTGTAAGCACAATGCTTAAAAATCAGGGAGCACACTTAGGAGCTTTACCTGACAGAGAGTTCTATCACATTCCAGAGCCGAAGGAAAGCACTATCTGAAATCCAATGCAAGATCTGCTGCAATGTGCATACACCTTAATTTTTTTCTTTTCTCAAATGTAAATCACCCTTTAGGTGTTTTTTGGTCTTTATTTCCTACACATCAGCCTACATAAAGCTGGCGTCTACCACAGATACATTAACCCTATCTTCTGCTCCAGAACAGAAAGAAGCATGTATGGCAACACACAAGACTAGTCACCGACAGAAAAATGTTGATGTTTTTCCTCTGAAGGGGTATTAAAAATGTGGATTTAACTATACGCAAAACAACTTCATAGCCTAAAATGTATAGTTTAAATCTGAATGACCAAAGCATATTTCAATTAGGATAACTGAAACACAGTAAGTGCAGACATAAGCCCAAATTTCATGCACAATTACACAAATCGTGCATTCAGATGTGGGAACTGCATAGGCTAAGAATTCCTATGTGCAATTACAATTTGGGTTCAACTCTAGTATTTTAGTGGACAGCGGACCTTTTTAAGTGGACAGAGAGCCTTGCCAAAAAGGAAATGCATAGAATTCGCAAGGTAACAAAAATCCAGCCAACAAGATTTCCAGTAGAAAAATCTTGTTACTGCAGGACAGGCCACTTACAGAAGCCACAAGGCTTTGCTTTCTGGGGCTGAAGAAATGCAACACTGAATGGAATTAGCTCTGGTGCTATTTTGGGGAAGGTGCAAATAACTTACTTTCTTGTCTGTTGACTGCTCTGACAGTGCCTCTCCTTTCCCTTACAGGTTCACACTACTTGCAGGAACTGCTCACACAGCCCACCTCCTACCGTGAGCAAAGGACTCAAGGATAAAACAAACAGCAGTGAATCCGAACTCTGAGAAAAAGGCGGACAAGTGTTTCCTTCCACAGATCTTATAGATGCACTGAAGTCTGCTTGATCTGTAAAACCTAATCTGTAATAAACTTGAACCGTTTTCTTTACCGGTTGCCTACAAAAGCATTACACTCTTCATTACTTTGATGTAGCACATCTGAAAGTAAAAAGAGAAACAGAAAATGCCAATGAAATGCAGAGTTTTGTTTTTACCTGGTATTGGCTCCTTTAAGGTCACAGAAGTGTGAGAATAAAGCTTTCACTACATCACTGCAAACAACTTTAACTACATCAATGTGACTCAGCCTCTGTCGCAGCTGCTTGGCAATCTCCCAGAAATCTTCAGATAGCAGCTGGTACAGCTGTCCTTCATCTCTGCTGAGTTGCCCATACCAGGACAGGATATAATCTCTATAGCTGTAGTCAAACACTGAAAGGAGAAACAAAACAGTGAATAGCAAACATTGCAAAAGGGGAAGGCACATCAAGAAAGAAAAAGCTTCAACCTCCACCCTCCTCCTCAAAAATTAGATGGGTAATATGTTACTTATCTTCTTCTTTGGGTTTAAATTCTTGCCAAAGAAAGTAGGGTTGGCAAAGTTACAGAAACACACACCTAACAGGTTACTGGAGGTCACTTTGCAAAGCAAAGCTTGTAAGTGGATTTGCTCAGTCAGGTTACTTGCTCACACAGACCACAAACTAATACCTGTCTCTCAACAGTGGATTTGGTTATATGAACCATCATATATGATCTGACTGTGTCTAGGCTGTTGCAGACTGAAACCAGCCTTCTCTACAGAGGAATTCAACAGCCTCCACTCCAAAGCCAGAGTTAGAAAGGGAGGTAGTGGAATTTTTGGATTTCAAAAGACATATACAATACGGAACAACACTGCAGAAAGTACATTATAGGATCACAAGAGCTTAAGATGAGAACAAGTAGATTAGCAAGACAGCATGAACTTCAAAAACGATGAGGTATTCCAAACCGCATCTACAAGCAATAACCAAGATTACTGTAAATGCAAGTCCCATGGCAACACCATCTTCTACTGCTCTGACTTTCCTTTTTGACAATGTATGCGTGCTGCCAGTGTTACTGATGTTTCACTGTAGCACATGTCCCTGGAGGTCTAGGGGGGAGGAGGAGCTGTTCAGGGAGCACATGAGCTGTGTTTAACAGTTACAAGGTGGGGAAAAAGCTGGGGTAGAAGGCAGAATCAGTTTGCATCTATCAGAGGGATAACTGAATGAGCACAGGGAAAATAAGCCATGTGCCTGATAATCTGAGCAGCTTTGGCTTTTTATACCAGAAGTACATCTTATTTGTCAGTATAAACCCGTGGTGCAAAGTAATCATGTGACTCCACTATTTCTTACTTTCCACTTCAACAGAAGTTGTTTCTTCAGCAGCCGAGTAACCTAGAAAAAGCTCCCCACCATCATGACAGTGAACTAATAACAGAACAACTTAAGTTGAATACTTTTGCCTGCCTGAAATACTAGCAGACCTCATCCAACATTACCTTGTTAAAAACATTTCAAAATGCTAAAATTGATAAAAACTTCTAGTCAAATACTTCATAAATCAACCTCCTCAGGTTTATAGAGAAACTGAGTCACTTCACTGAGTATGCTGAAAAATATAGTTAAAAGCCTTTTGCTAAGTCATTTCAAGGCTTTTAAATTAATTATTGGGGGGGGGGGAGTAGTTTTGATTCTTTTTTCCAATCCAGGAGAGAAAACAAAAATATGCAGAGCCATACTGCAGGATGGACACTTCCAATGTTGAAACATATCCAATTTCATTACTTCTCTAAAACAGAAGAAATCATATTTAATTGAAAACTCTCACCCAAAAAATCTACAGAGCACTAAAAACAGTTATAAAAGGTAGCAGTCTTCTGATAAGCAAGCTGAGGGATAATCCCTTAATACACTAAAGAGCAAAGGGGAACAGCATTTTAAAAACTTAAGTTTATTACTTATCTCGTCTCCCATCACAATACACATTTTAAGTATCTATTTTTCCACAGCTGTCCCCATGTCCTTCTGCAACCACCTTTTTGTTATAGCTTAGTTAACTCTCTTCTGTTGCAATACCTGAAATGCTGTGGAAAACCAATCACAGCATGGATTTTTCCTTTTCATCTACTCTACAGGAGACCCGTAATTTCTCAAGTGCATGCAGAACACTGCACTGTGGTATTTATTACAGTCATCACTGCCAGATAATGACTTTTTCAGATTTTCTTACAGACACCCTCTCTACTCTTTGCAAGGGTGCAAAGCAGCGTTATTTCTTCAGCACCTTTTGCCTAAGCCACCAAGTCCTGGTATAGAGTGGTGCTTCCTACACGTATCTATTGGGCAGAACTCAACAAAACCAGAAGAAAACTTGTAATTCGATCCCTTAAAGTATATTCTTTTTCAGAACATAGATCTATTGCCACTGACCCTTAATTTATTACTGTATTTTTAGGCAACTCCTCTCCAAGATGAGCTCAGTTCCTAGTTCACTCTATAATCCCCGCACATCCAATGTTAAGTCTCTCTGCTCTGGCAAAGCACAACATTCAAACATATAGCAATACTTATTAGTAAAGTATTAAAGAGAGTACAACTCCTGCAACTTTACTATACTCCCAACTGAAATACCTGAAGCAAGATCTATTACGGTAGGAAGACTCCTGATCAGACACAGCAAGATGATGGTATGGTTCTTCATCTAGGTGTATCAACGTGAACGAACCATGAAATCTAGTGGCAACAGCAAACTAAAGGCAAAAGATTACCAATCATCACCAAAATGTAAGTCATGCAGGTATGAAATACTTCACTTCTGTTTCCCTCTGCCACTTACACACTTTCAATACCTTAAATGGATTATCCAACTTTAAACCATGTTTTCCTTCACCTACCTTATACAAATCCCTTCCTTCACATGCTCACTTTCTGAGCCTTGTTGCCCTTCCCGCATCGCAACAGTTCAGCCATGCTGTCCTCTACAAAATTTGGGGTACTTTAGAGCCTAGAATGTATGCCTAAATTACTAATGAGACAGCTTTTAGGTCTCTGTTAAAGAAATTTTTTTAAAGGACACCCGCTACAGACACTAACAGCAGTCTGTGCTAGTGTAAGACACTGCCTCATGCGCATGTGATGCATCCTGGCCATGATGTACTGCTGCTGCTTTAGTTTCATGCCTATCTATGCAACCGGTGCCTCTTTCAGCACTTTGAAGAAATACAGAAAACAAATGTAAGATAGAGCACAACTTGCTTCCTTCAGAGGAGAAATCTGCCCATGCATTTACTCTCATTGTTTTTACACTGCACGCTCCCTAAAACGTTGAAAAGAACCGGTCAGAATACAAGAAAATAAGAAAAGCAGAACACACTTTCAGGACAGTACATTACTACCACTAACTTGGTCTCTACAATCATCAAACAAATTTCTTCTGATCAAATCAGATGCAGTGACAGCAATGAGTCTAGTGCATAACTGTAGAAACTTCTACTGGGTTTTCTAAGTTAGTTCACAAGATCCAAGTCCCCAGTTGTTATAATCCAACTAACGTGTGAATGTGCAGTTGAGCCTCTTCAACTACTCTTTTTAAAGACTGTAAACTAAAACGTTGGGAGTAGAGAGCCAGAAGCTTGTGTGGAGATTAGTGAGGACACCTCCTCTAGGTCCTTACTTCATTCCTAACCCCACACAGGTCTACAGTAACTGCTCTCTCTTCTTCTTCCACATTCATTCATTCATGAGGTTCTGCGGTACCACAAAAGCCACTAGATCAGACCAGGTTCAAACATGAAATTTGCAGAGATTTACATAAAGTTTTATGCTGCTAAGATTCATTACCCAACTCTATGAAAAATAACATAGAAGTCTGAATAACAAGGACTAAATTCCTACCCGTTTTCCCAAAACACCATTCAAAAAACCCCCAGAAATATTCTCCTTATGCAAATGCAGACACAGACTTCCAAGATTCAAGCAAGAAGGAAATATCTTTTCCTGAAAACACTGGAGAGACCAGAATCATTATATTAAATTACAGTCAAATCCAACTCTCCTGTGACTATAAACAGCAGAAGAGAAAGTAGAGCTACAACACCAGCTTGAGTTCTGCTGCAACAGCAAGTATTGCAATCTGTAAAATAGAAATGCAACATTAATATGAATTGTGTTGAGAAGCTGCATAGGGAAACCACCAGAGTCAAGAAAGGTTATTATAATGCTGTGCTACTACAACACTACATTTAACATGTGTGATGTGGTTATCATAAGATATACTTGAACAAAAATACTTTCAATAAAAATTTAATGGAAAAAGATGACAGACTATAGCACTGTAATTACCTGGCAAAGAACTGTTCTATAGAAGAAAATGTTAAATACTTAGTTATTTGTTACAGCTACTACTTTTCCCCCCGCCAAAAGCCAATTCAGTAAAAAAAAAAAACCAAAAAAAACCAACCAAAACCAAACCACACCAAAAAGTACCTTATCTTCATCCTCAAAAATCAAACTAAAATATTAAAGCCCCTATACTGAAGTCCCTAAAAGTTGCTAATAAATACTTTGAATATGCACCTCTATCATTTCCAAGACATTGATTTCTAAATTTAAAGAGATAAAGGCCATTATTTGTTTACTGTATTTTATATTTTATTATATTTTAGCTATACAATACAAATTAAGATGATGAAGTTTTATACTTAGTATTATCTGTCTTTATTGAAGTTTCTCATGCCCACTAAATCTTTATTTAGACCATGGTGTTAAAGGCTGGCAAAATACTGCATAAATGGCCAGACTTCAGTGACTAGGAACCTGCCCCAGTCACTAATGATAGTGATTTATAGATCTCTCTGTTCTCTTGTTGAAGTTTGTGCTAGGAAAACACTAGCATTTCTTGGTTTACTTGCCTTTCAAAACATTAATCAAACTCTACAAAACTGTTAAGTTTAATAGACTAGATGTTATCATTGTGCATAGATGGATAGCCCACCTGCAAAAGGGAACATTACCCTGACAGTCTCCCATTCCACATTGTTTGGTTTATTTTTAATATCTTCTTGACATTTGCTTCTTTAATAATTATGTGTAGAAAACACATAGAAATTTCCAAATATATTAAAAAATAGAGAAAAAAGTGTTTACAAAGATTAAAAAAAATCAGACATATTTCTGTTCAAATAGTTTTGCCCATGTACCCTTTGCCAAGAGTTCTTAAGCTCCAAGCGTTTGAATCCTGGTAGCAGAGAGAATATGAATTCAAATTAAGTCTTGCTTGTATTTTGGACCCAAACAACTCATTTTTTGAGAGCTGTGAAAAATGAATACAGTTTTTCAAATAAAGAGTGGCAGAAGCTACTGTGTTTTTTTCCTAAATGTCAGTGTGTGGATCTTAAGTTGGGAAATGAGATAGATGGGAAAAAACGCTTTCTGTAAAGGGAAGTCCTGCCTTACATCCTAAACAGGATTCTTCTAAGGGGTTAATAAGAACACAGACAGGCAAGATCTGATCCACAGATACAATCTAATTAAATTCCAAAAATATTTCAAACAAGGTCACCTCAAGACAGGGTTAAAGGAAGATAAGTCACAATGAAAGAAGAGCTGGCTCACTGGCATTAAATATTTTAAGAATCGAGGAACACAGAAAACTAATAAACAGTCAATTTTCACAGCAGAAGAATTTCACCAGTGGAGGTTTGCTGGCATTTGCACCATGGCCCACACTGTTTTACTGACTCATAAATTATCCAGTAAAGCAGGTAAGTAATACGGAGACCAATTTGCCTGGCACTACTAGAGCAGTAAAAACAAAGCCTGACTATGAAGAATAACAAAAAGACCGCACAATAGGGGGCAAAAGAATAATAACAAAAAGACCACAGGATACAGGACAATAAAAATGGCAGATTAAATTAAGTTCCTGGAAGAATGGCTACACACAGGGCAGGTAAGTCTCATTGACAGCTACAGCCTTCAGCCCAGACTGTATGCTGCGACAGCAGCATGAGTCTTGACTAAGCAGTCTCTCCTAAGAGACACCTTCCTTAACTACCATATGATATGGGCTGAAAACATGAAGCTACCAGATATGCAACAGGAAATGTCAAAAGGCTAAAATTATCTTAAGAGTGGGTCATCTTTTCTTCACATAAGATAAACGAAAGCAAAAGAACAACCAAATCAATCTATGGAGAAAAAGGTTGAAAAAAACCCTGAAAACAACATTTCTGTGTTAGTCACTCAAGTATTACCAGCTGAAAGAGGGACTCAGGAGCTTAGAACAAAAAAGGCCTTCTCTTTCTGCCATATTCAACAAGGAAAATCTTGTTATAATGTTACGTTTGCTCTAATTTTGAGCACTTAGATTTCATAAAACACACCTCACAGTAGCAGGGCTAATCTGCAGCTTTCCCTCACCTTTACAAGTATACTATAACTCAGAATGAAGTAGCACTCTGAATCACCATCTTTTTATACTACTCTGTCGTCAGTGGGAGATAGGAAAAAAGTTTAGAACTGAGCTGTAAACCAATGCAAGCAGGAGTCCCTTCTTGGTGGCACTAAGTGACTAACACTGTAGAAGGACAATTCCCAACAACACTTACACAGGCTTTGGCAAGACAAGAAGGTATCCACGACACACGCAACAATTATCAGCCAATGACCATCACAAGAAACCTATCTAACCACCATCATGTTTTTAATTTTATTGAAATCAGAATGATGGTTTTAAAATCGAAACATGCATGACTCCTTTAGTTAAAACTAAGGATGATGACTGCTATCTATTCTTTCAACTCCATTAACAGATTATGATGAGAACATCAGGAAAAACACAGTAAAGCAAGTGACAGCTTGTCAAGTGAGACATACCACTCTACCTCAGGAAAGCAACTTTTAAACCCAGAGAGAAAAATCCCTACAGACTGGCTGTAGCACCACCAAAAGCATGGCATGACTGAGTGAGTGCCAACAAGCAATTTTTGAGGGGTGCAAGATAGCTAGCAACTAACAGTAAACTCTACGCAAACTTAAGGAGTCAGAATTAACCAAAGGGCCATCTCTTCATAACCTGTAATAGCATTTCTGAAATTAGATTATGCTACCTCCTCCGAACAAGTTATCGTTGCATCTCTGAGTTAATGTAAAGAGAAGTAAAATCAGACTAAAAGAACACTGCAAAACACCATTGACTATGATAATCTGACAACACCTACTCAACATCTCAAGTGGCAGTAGGAGTCTGAACTGGTCTCCAAGATTAAAACCTCAGGAGAAATGAGTGTCTCCTAATTAAATGAGTAAGGCCTTTTAAAACATTTTTTGAACAGCATGTTACATATAGACAGCAAGAAGTCGGCAAAAATTCCTGGGATTTACAAATACTTTCATCTTCATCAGTGTAAGACTGGAAACAGAAATAAAGACAGCACTTTTTTTTATCATTAGTAATAAAGCTTTATCTAACCATGCACTTTTAAAAGAAAAAATAATCGTAATATCAAGACAACTACAAATTTCAGAACTGTCACAGGGCAAGGAATGTATCCTGTCTATTTTCAGACAGACCAATCGTTTTACTCTAACAAGTGAAGTATTTCTTTTGTGATTCATTCAGTATCTCAAACTTGTTGACTCGGACTCCTTCCAAAATCGAAACACTTGCTCAAGTCTTTGTGTGGTAGAGTGAAAGGTACAGTCTCATCCTTGTCAAACCACCTAACAGAAGAGCAGTTGGCTTTGTCACTTAGGCCTGGAAGAAATACAACCAAATCCGACACATTTGCTCTCCAAAATTCAGAGTGAGAATGGAGAGTAAAAGCTACTCTGAAAAGAAATACCAGAAAGGCAAGTAAGCTGTCACAACAGAACATCCTTAACTCCATAAAAATGAATCACCTAAATACTGTTAACTTACTTTCAGCCTTACTAAGGACAGACTCATGCATGCATCTGAACAATCTATGGGATAAATACCTTAGATGAAGACAGTTCCTATATTTTTTACAGACACGAGTTACTCGTATGTGCAAATAACAGGAAGGAAGTGTAACACAACTATGTTTTCCCCAGTATTCCACAATACCTGTTATCTGTCTCCAAATAACCCCACTATCTCCAATTCTGTGCTAATTATGTCAAGCCTTCGCTTCAGATTCCACGGCAGGTTATCCAAAATGTAAAGTATGCGTGTGAGTGAATAAAGCAAACAACTTGTCTGTGCTTGTTTCATATATGTAATGTTTAGACTCTACTATCCTTTTCACATCATTAAGAATCCTATAATCTCACTAATTCCAGATGAAAATGCTGCCTAAAATGAAATTATAGTATCATAGTTCACCTTCACAGAAACATGATACGGTAGGATTTTTATATTTTAGCTACGTATACTGCTAATAGCTATTCATAAAAGTAACTTCAAAAACTAACACATCCCAAGAAGTTTTCATAAGACAACCAACCTGTTTTAAAGCAATGATAATTTTAAAATACACTCTCCAGATGTGAAAAAAGATAAGGGAAAAAAATATACAACTGAAATCACATCAAATACTACAAATATATTCTAAAAGCTACAATACACAACTCTTTAAATGTTTTCTTCTTTTAATATACAAGCTAGTTTCCCCCATCATCTTTACACTCCGACCTAGCATACTCTTTGAAGCAATTTTTTTTTTTCATTATTTCGTACTTCAAACTGACACTATCCTAAATTCTACAATATTTTATATTACCAGGATTCAGTTGGAAAAAAAAAATGCATGCAGTAGGAGTTATTCTTTAAAATAAAGAATTGTAAATAAGATACTTTAAATCCATATGATCATAGTTCACATTTTACAATCCAAATCCTAGTGAATGTACTAACGATCCACAGAATTCATAAACCGTATCAGCCAGAAATTCAAATGTTGATCTTAGATTCAGTTTTCATGGCAAGAATTGCACTAAATAGAAGACTGTAAGGGTCTACAGGATTTATCAGTTCAGGAAAATCAAATCAAGAATCTTTTAAATGCTATCTTTTTGTTTTAATGCAGAAGCATTAAGGACCCATATACTTCTGTAAAAAACAGCCACTAAAATGACAAGGTATCAGCTAAATTGCAAAAACATCAGCACACTACTTACTACAGTGGACCTCTTGGGAAGACCAAGACCTTGCACTTTTATATCAAGGAAGAAATCAGTGTCATATTCTAAAATTGTGGATTATTGTGCAGTCATGTGGTTTGCTAAGAGGACAAAAAAATATTCAGAGTTTAACGCTCCTTTGTCTAAGTTAAGACTTACCTTCTTTCAGTGCTTTATCCATGTTGTGAGAAATGACCACTCTCCTAGATTGGACTGAATCATGGGAGCTTCCGGACCAATTACTCTGAAATTTAAAGAGAACATGCATCGTAAGAGGAAGGAATAAACCAAAAAATGATGGAAGGAATAAAACTGGAATTCAAGGTGACAGTAGTGTATCATTTGGTCTTTAGACATTGTCACCCCATATGGTTAAAATGGACAAGTATTAATTGTCTGTGAGGTTATTCTACACTGCTCATTAAGCACATATTAACACCCATTTTTATATATTGTACACTGTACAACTTCCCAGGTATCTTGTATTTTTGGTAGAGGAGAGCTGTATTGACTTGCAATTCAATGCACTAACAATAGGACATGCATTTAATAAAACAACTGGAACTCACCTATTCAGTATTTTCATAGCTTTCTAAGATCTCCAAGATAGATCAACAGAAAATAGAACATCATTGCATCCTACTGTCACAATGGACTTCATTTAGCCTCATAAACGATTTTTAAAATGAAAGTGAAGCCCTTATATCTCCTACAGTAAATTTGGTTCACATTCTCTTGGGCTTCTTCCTTCAAAGGCACTTCTGGCCACTGAATTTTAAGCTGCCGTACTATATGAATAGTTGTCTACATTGGAGTATTAGCTTTTATAGTGCATAAATAGGTGGGCAGACGGAGAAACATTTTTCAGGGCATAGACAAAAGACATGATTCACATGGTCCTTATATAGAAAGGAGTACAATTCGAATCAGAAATAGAAGTTGTCCCCACTGCCACTCAGCTTACTTCACTCCCCTTGATGGGAGTTCAGAATCTCCTCAGTAACGAGACCACTTCAGAAACATCCCAATCCATCCAACATTCACTAAATAGAGAATAAGCAAGCAGTATGAAATTAAGTTAAAACACTGTTTTTAAAGGTAGTATGCCATTATTTCAGCCAATTTGTAGGCTATTAGTGTATTTTGGTGTAATATGTTTTTCTTCTACTGCAGATACACGCATATAGTGTCTAGTATGAAGCACATCTAACGGGACACCAATGAAGGAGTCTAAGCACTACACTAACAGCAAATATAAAGCTTTTCAGACTTGCTCATTTCCAACACACAGCACTGCCATAGATTCTTTCCAGGCCTTGAATGCCCTCCTTCCATCCACAGTTAATTTGTTTCAGCTTTTGGGTGAACACGGTAATACTTGCTAGACTTCTCCCAGTTGCACAGTGCTAGACTCAACTGCACAGTTGAGACCATGGCTGTGGTCTTCCAGCCATTTTTTCCCCCCCCTTGACAACACTATCAACGGCAAGAACAGTAAGAGTTCAGCATGTTTACCTCCATTTGTAACCCTCCTTATTACCAAAACTATAGTTATGTAAGGGTAGGAACAGAGTATTATCTGATTAGTGAACCATTTCAGATTTTCACGGCCCCCTTTTACCTGAACACAATACTGGTAAAAGCTTAAACCATACCACCTAAACAGCTGCAAAATACAACAATATCTGTAAGGCCCAAACACACCACCTCTGATTGCTAACGCTGTTGTGCTTCCTCCCCACAAAGCTGTGTCACACAATTACTTCAGGATTTTTATGCTTTATTTGCAGCAGGAAATCAGATGATTCATAACCACCCCAATTTAAAAAGAGAAGAGACACTCTCACAGAAACATTAAACATTTGGGAAGGGGGAAGGGATTCAGAAACCTCTAGTAAGCAAAGTCACTCAGGTCTTTGAAGAAAACACTCCTCAACAGAAGGCCACAATCCTCACTGAAGCTCTATGCTCAACATACTCATCTTCCTTAGCTTAGGTATCCTACAAGACTAATCCTTCTCCTAAACTGAGTCATACATGCATAGAGGTCAGTAACCTCAAGCCCCTAACTTAGGCACCAGCAGTTCTCATTTGTACACAGTTTGCAGGAAGTGGGTTTTTTCTGCCTAAGGCATCAGTAAGTGCTCTCACAAAGCACTAGCGAAATTACTCCTTTCAAAAGTAGTTTAAATACAAGCTGACATAAGAAAATTATAAATGCTGAACTCTTACTTTTGCCTCCTTACCTGCCTCAGTTAGACTTCTTTACAGCAGAGGGAACAAAACAAAAAAAAAAACCCAAAAAAAACCCCAAAACTTCAGAGGAGATCCATGGTTGCAAGTACCTTGCTCCACATCACCACCCAACCATCCAGTCTACACAACTGCACAGAGCAGGAACTGATCCTTTTATATTTCCACCTTGAAAATTCATGTTAAGAGCAAGACAATTACTGCCTCAGGGAAATGCTGCCTCTTAAATACCAAGACAAACTCACATTTCAGCTTGCAAAAATGTATTTCATTGACAGTGCCCTCTATGATTGGTATGTTTGCCTTCTAAAAGGCATTGGCTTTTCATTTAAAAAAAAAAAAAAACCAAAAAGTAACATCAGTGTTTAGCGGGAAGTAGTAAGACAAATGATCACAAATAATTTAAAAGGTAAGTGAATACCACCACCAGCAATGATGATTCTGCTGCTGCACAAAAGTAATTACTGCAGGGCAAAGGAAGATACATGGGATATCAGATTTTCCGAGAAATTTTCCACACTCACAGATATTGCATACACCACATGGTCTGGAGGAAAAGCAGAACAAGAAACAAACCTTGCTTAAAAACAAGGTTTCAACTTTGTTTAAAAACAAGTTTTCAAGAGTAGATGGAAAATCTAATATTTGCATAAACAGAAATGTTTAAATGCAGTAGAATTACATTGGTCGGGTTAGCTCAGGCTTAAGAAAAAACAGTTCAGGGAGACCTTATTGCTGTCTCCAATTACTGAATGAAAGGGTACAAAGAGGGAGCCAGACTCTTCTTGCAGATGCACAGGACAATATGCAAGGTTGCAATACTGGAAATTCCCATCAATTACAAGTCAAAACTATTTTGAGGCTGATCAAATACCAGAACGGGGGTGCTGTACCAGAAAGGAGGGTGTAGGCAGGTGTGTGTCAGTCTGTTCTCCCATGCGAGGCAGTTTCTTCTTGTCCTGTCACTTCTTGAGTTGTACCAAGGGAGGTTTAGGTTGGATATTAGAAAAAATTTCTTCACTGAAAGGGTGGTCGAACATTGGACCAGGCTGCCCAGGGAGGTCGTGGAATCATCATCCCTGGAGGTGTTTAAAAAACGCATAGATGTGGTACTTAGGTCTAGTGATGAACTTGGTAGTCCTGGGTTAATAGTTGGACTTGATGACCTCAAAGGTCTTTTCCTACCTAAATGATTCTATAATTCTATCCTTGGAGATATTCAGAAATCGACAGGAGAAAGCCCTGAGCAATCTTAGATGGACTCACTCTGAGCAGGAGGATGGACTAGATGCCCTCCAGACATTTCTTCCAACTCAAAGTCTTCTATGATTCTTGATGATCCTTCAGAGAACTGTTAATTGAATTTAGTGACTGATAATGGATCAGATCTTAAGTTGCCTTCTCTTAAACAGCTGATCAAATTCCTTTTCCTCTCAGTCTTATCAACCTGCACTTAGCAGAATCAAGTCCTGGTAGCTTAGATTTGCTTTCAAAAAAATTCCATTTCTGTGACAACGATAATGATGAATTAACTAAGTAAGCAAGTACCCCTGAGTCAGCTGACATACAGCAACAAACACCTTAAAACCAACAGTAACAACCTGGTAACACAGGTGTACCAGCACCTGTGATAAGAGAAAGATTTATGAAGATTCACAGCCCAAACTCAGCTCTAACAGCTGAGAGGATTTCAGCAGATTTCACTTCTGGAATCTGCTGGAATCTGGAAGATTTTCTTCCCACCTCTGCCTCAAGTCTGATGGAGGGCATATACAGAGAACAGGATCAGTCAGAAAGCCTAGACTTGAATGTTTTCATTATTTTTTTTTCACATCACTCATCTAAAGGAAAATGGTGCTACATTTCATGAAACAGTTGGCATAATCCTGACTGAGCCAAAGACGTTCGTAAATAGATTTAACAGTCAGAGCTCTGGCTTAGATGCTTTTTTATACTGAATAAAACTTGCTATATTCCCATTAGTCCTGACTTGCACTATCACATCCACTACCAAAATTTTTTTAAAAAATAGAAGTAATAAAAAATGGGCTCCACTCCGTAACAGTTTGTTGTTGAAGGCAGGCAGAAATCAGACTGAAACTTAAATAAGGCTTGACAAAATTACTTGAAGGGGTAGGGGTGAAGCACATTTCAAAAGCACGTGCAAAGAATGAGGTTGCTAACAGGGAAGCCTGTTTCCTGGAACAGTTCAAGTTTTCCCCAATTTTGACTTTGTTTATAGGCTGAAAAAAAAGGACGTATGTATTTCATGGAGACTTCCAAACAATACTCATTGTTTGAAACTTCTGAGAATTATTTAAGATGCAGAAAACAACAGTCTGAAAGGCCCAGAAAAAAAACCTCAAGGCTGGCATTGAGCCTGAATTTTTTTCTTAGGTTCAAGAACCTACAGATGCAAAAACTAAGTTAATGTCATTTATTTATTTAAACAATTTAAGTAATCTGAATGATGAAGAAAACTATGAATGTTAAATAATGAAGAATTAAGAAGTTGTTTCCGTAACTATGCAAAATAAATGGCAAAGCACGAACAACACAGGAGTACCTTCCAATATCGAGACCCATTCACAACACCGAATCATCAAATGCAATTTTTGAAACTTAACAGCAGAAAGCCAGGCACATGCTACAGGTACACCACACACAGACTTACTCTGCTATGGAATTAAAGCCAGAAGCAGAGAAAAAAACCACAATTATTTCTATTACATTAACTCAATCACAACAAAACTAGAACAGAGCTCAGGACAGATCCTACAATATAAATAGGCATGGCGTTTGAGCCATTAAGTTTAATCACTGATCTAAAAGGCAAAGACTGCATCTAATTCAGCATACAGGAATTATCCAGCTACCCAAAGCTACTTGCTCCACCCACTGCTGCCCTATTAACTTTCTTCTTTTCTTTGTAAAACATATATTAACATCAGACTGCGCTTTGATGATAGACATTCACCTTTAACTGATCTGGATAGATGATTTCTTATAGTAGTAAATATTTCTTCAATGTATGATGCAAAAATAAATTTTCTGTTCACAAGAGTTAATATTTTTAATTAATACCTATAGTGGTATTTAAGATTGCAAAGCAAGTATGAACGTGTCACATCAAGTATTAATCTACATATATTAAGGGATACCATAACTACCAATTTAAAAATCAACATACTTAAAGCATATTATGTTAAGTATCATTATCTCAAAAATTATTTTAAAATATCAGCATATCTTATTTCCACTAACATAGCTTCTGGAACACAAACTGCGTTTTTCTTATATTGGGAACTTCTATCTTAAATGTACCATATTCAAAACTGATAAAACTAGTAGCATAACAACCTTACCATCAGGGCAGAACTTCCTTCACTTGAGATTTCATATAATACTAGACAGGTAAGAATATGAAAGTGACACTTTCCTCAGGTAATACCTTCATTCCTATCAGTACAGCTAAGAAATAATGGGTAAGTTAGCATTCAAATTTCTGCACAGCAAGAAATACAGCATTTTTCTCTGCTGTGATGTTTAGTATGACCACCAAAATAAAGGCTTACATAAATTCTCAGTGTACATATACAGCCCCAGTCAGTATACTAAACATCTCCACGCTCTCCTCCTCTATTAAAAACAAGACAACAAGAACCCATGGCCTATACTTCAAGGCCAAAAAAGCCATGTGCTATGAAGACTGAATTGCTGGCAAGCCACAAAAAACCTGCACACAGACTCACGCCTCAGCTGCAGTCTCAGCTTGACAATCACAAACTCCTGCGTTGTCTGTTGCTGTACCTTCCCTCCCACACAGCTTTTCACTGCACAAAGGTAGGGTGCTCTCTCTTTTTAAGAGAGCATCACAAAACATGCACAATTGTCATCATTGATTTTATTAACATTACCTTGTCCTCTTTCACTGTGCGTACTTAATAGGGGAAAAAATGGGAGGTTTATATGATCAGTCAATCTGTACCATGGACACAACACAAGCTTGCTCCCCTTATAACTACACAATATTACTATTTATTTTTTTTAAATTAGTTAAGGTGGTAGCTTGGGAAAGGATATTCTATTCTATACAACTGCCTCTTCCTTGGGTAAATTTTGTTGCTCTCCTTTGCAGAGCACAAGGAACCAACACCAGGCAAAAAGAAGAAACTTGATCAGATTTTATTTCCAGATTGTTTCTAATACATGTGTATAGTATTTTCAATCCCAAGGCATATCTTGAATGCAAAAATCTTTTCACTCTTGACCTTATTACAGAGATTTTGGTTCCACCTTCAGTACTCCCTTGCCAGAGACCTGGACAGAAAGATCCCAATGAGATCACCACCTTACTGACTTCGCGTGGCTTGGTTATCAGGAGAAATGAACTAGTTCTCAGTCATAAACCCCTTTTCAAATGAGAAACAGTCTCTACAAAGGTAAAAGCAGCCTAATTTAACACAATGTTAAGAAAATTAAATGTCAAGCACAATACAATGCGGAGCTGAAAACAACACAAGATACAATGGAAGGAAACAGAAAGGCTTGCATGACAAAGACAAGAAATTTCTAAATACACATGATGAATAAAAATATACAGGGAAAACTAAGTCTACCCACCACTAAGGAGTTATGGGACAAATAAGTGAGAGACAGTCTGAAAAACAGTTCATTTCCTGAGATCAGTCTCCTGTGAGGATAAAGTTATCACTTCAAAGTTATACCTGCAGGTAATCAACTCGCACAGTCCTGACAAAACTTCAATTCTGAAAAAGCTTATAAATCCCTAGCATTAACAGCTATTACACAGATCCCTAAAAATAAACTGTAGCAGAAATGTATATATGTAATAGCCTCCACTGAACTGTAAGTGAACATTTGCAATTCATGCAACATTCTCTTAAAGTTTTAAAATATCCCTGAAATTGGTAGGCAATGCTACCTTTTCATTACTTCCCTAGTAGTAAGCTCATCTGCATCATCAAAAGCGGATTGCTAACCTACCCATATAAGAGATAGCACTAAGAATAAAAGCATCAGACTCTCAGTTCTGTTAAAAACAAACCAAACAAACATATCCTCTCCTTTCAACCCAGAAACAACCGATAAATTAGAAGAATGGCAGTAGATCAGAGTATTTGGTTGCAAGCCCAAAAGGATCCAAAACAAGCATGACAGAACAGTAGCAAGCAGAGACTAATGACTGGCAAAAGTAACAGTAGAAATCCTGCAATATCAGAACCCCCAATAATCCCTAATGGACCAGAGAATGAGACAGACTGTACTGCACACTTGGTTTAGGTTGATAAAAACCCCATAAATGCTTTTGAAGGCTTACTAAGGTGTAAAGATCAATATTGAAAGGAGTTAGGAAGTTTCTCCTCTCCCTCACAGTTGCTCTGAACTGCTCATTACCTCAGGAACTGCTTTGCATCATGCTTGAAATGATGCCCACAGATGGCAAAACCTTCCACTTCCTACAGCTGCTGGGGCTCCTGCAAGCTTACCTTCACAAGCTTGATCTGATGGCAGAAGTCCAACAGTGAAGGAAAATGAAACTGTGCGTCTTTTCTCTCTGCTTCCCTTATGTTCCTTGAAAAAGAACAGAGCACTCAGCTTGGATACCACGACAGACACTCAACTTAGGTTGAGCTGCCATCCTATTTGAATCACTCGGACCAGTTCCAATAATCTCACAACTCATCCTCCTACAGCTCAAGCAAAAACTAGTACTATCTTCCAGGATTCAGACATTTCAACAACCACCTGATTCAATGAGAAAAGATTTACCCATGCCCCTGCATTAATGCCAGATTCACAGAAAGTCCATGTTCAAGGATGGAACAAGCTTTTAGGAACATAAAACACAGTTGCATATGTCTCCCTCGGGCCAGAAAGTCAGGGTAAAGTATTTCTGAAAATGGAGAGCTACTAAACAGAAGTGAACAAGTGACCAAATATTTGAGTTTTAAAGAGATACTCCAAATCACTGGCAACAGTTAATCATAAGAAACTAAACCCAGGATGTTAGAACCAGTGTACCATTTTTGCTAGAATAAAACTTGTTTATTACTTACTTTTCTATTAGTCCTGCAAGACAGACTAGGTAGATCATTCTCTACACACAGTAGCCTTCATTTAATCTGAATTTAAAATGCAGCACTTAAATCTAATAAAGTAATCCTTGGGTTTTGACTTATTTAAATTAATTTGATAATCCAACTCTATTTTTCAGAGTTTTTGCTTTGAACCAGAGTCAAAACATTAAGCTGAAAAGAAAACTCTGTCCTACCAGTTTTTTGGGCAGCGAAGCAACTCATGCTAGAAGTGTGGGAAAAAGCATTTTCCTTCCCCTTCCCACTAATTTGGTTAACATGGTTCTTCATATGAGTCAAAGCCACCTCCCCTACAACCACACAAGTTAAAAGCAGCGTAGGTAGCAAGCTTGAATTTAAAGAGGTGATCCATGCTCTAACCAGGGCTATCTTTGGTATGAACAAGTCTACTGATACTTGAAAAGTTAAAATCCCCTTTGAGACAGGCATTTTCATGAAAGTACAATTGGGTCACCATGCCTTTTCACTGTCTTGCATTTTGCTGTCCTTCACCACCACAAACAATCTTGTCCTCAAAAAGCTCCTGAGAAGTGCTTAAAAATACCTGACCAATAACAATATATAATTTCAAGTTGTTTGACTCCCACTGTTGTAGTATCAATAGAAACTATTTACCAGTATTATTAATGCCTGCAAGTGCTTGAATTAATAAGTATATAATATTACGAGTTGCCTGTACACCTCTCTTCCCTTCTCTTTCCAAGGAAAATATGAAAGAACACAAAGTTTTATGTGGAAGCCAGAAGACTACCCAGATGTACCTTGTGATCACAGCTCTCACATACAGGAAGATTATGTTGAAAGCACATCTCATCACGAGGATATAAACTGTGCACCTTGTTTTGCAGTTCTCAGCAAATTTCAGATGCTCTTGCCGAGGTACCTTACTTTAGCAGAAAGTCTTCACCTTTCAAGTCCCAAAGGGGTTACACAAACAGTATTTAGGACAAAGCACAGCTTCACATTTGGAAAGATGGCTTCTCTAGTAGCAAGTTCAAGTAAAAAAGGCACACACCTTACTCTTCTGAACCTGTAACACAGCACTTCCTCACCCAAGTTGCTCGCTTGCACGAACAGGTCCATGAAAATCAACAGCACTAAACTCACATAGTAAGTGCTTGCAGAGCTGAGAATTTACATAAAGCTCTTTTTTCAGCACAGCATAAAGAACTCAATCCGAATCCCTCTGAAGTTGAAAGAGTACTCCCACTCACCTTCCAAGAGCTGAGCTTGACTGCCACTAGAGTAAATATTTATTACCGAACACTTAGTATTTCATTTGTTAACCCCAATGTGAAACTCACTCAAGAGAACAAAAAATGAACCTATCTGCCTTGAGTTTATGTACATACGACACATGCAGAGCAAGATGCCAGCCATTGGACTTTCTCCTAACAAAACAAAAAAAAATATTTTAAATCATTAGGCCAACAGAGGGTTCTTCCCTATTCTTGAAGAAAAGATGCAACAAGGCTGAAGAAATTCTAGCTTTACAGTCATCCTTCTACTGGCTTCCAGAAGAGACAACGGGATCATAAGGCTCTATGAAAAATGGAAGAGTAACGACTGGGTGATAATAAATCAGTATAAACATAAAAGTATGCACAATAAGAAGATTACCAATTTCTCAAAAACAGTACAAAATTTTTCAAAAATAAATGTATGGATGAAACTTTGCAAAAAACATTTTAGTGAATGGCCAACACTTCCATACGTGGACTATATAGGCACTATTATTTTCTTCACCTACATGTCGCTGAAGAACCAGTTAGGTAATCTACTTACCATATACAAAATTCTGTTCAGAAAAAGTATGCCAATGAGCGTTGCAGCCCCAAAGCCATTTTGTATGAGAAAGAAAACAACAAAACTAAAGGCATGAGAAACCCCCGTAAGTTGCCTGGAATTACAGCTTCTAAATAGAAAGGAGCGAGGTATTTTACCCTTTTTTGACAGTCTCTTTCATACAGCCAGGTTAAATTTTAAGAACAGTGAAAAGCAGAAGTAAAGAAAAATTTTAACTGAATCGGGGAAAGGGTAAAGAAAGAATCCTGGAAAGGGGTTGCAGCAGCAGGTACTGCTGCTTTAGTAGCGGCTTTTAAATACCAGATTTCAATTACCTTCTGAAACAACGAACACATACCATAGAACTACAATAAATACAAATACCACATACTAGACTACAAAAAGCAAGAGCAGGTATGCACTGTTTACGCATATGAATCCAATGGATGGACACAATAGAACATGTTGAATAACAGGCAGTAACATACCACAAAAAGAAAGTGCATACGGTACAGTATACTGAAGTGACTGTGTTTGCTTCTGGACAGTTCTAAAACCACTGAACAGAAGTGGAACATGTATTATGTTTTTCACAAAGGGAGAGAGAAAGCAAGCAATACATTATTTTTTTTTCTTCAATTCTTGGCTTCCCAAATTAAAAGGATTTCCATCGTTTGGCTGTTTCACAAATATGAAAGTTGCTCCTCATTGCAGTAGCAGGGAGAGAGATTTCAGTTAAGTTTATATAAAGATTTTTTTGTACTAGGTAGACCATATATTCTCCTAAAAGTATATTAACACACATCCAGGTGTTCAGCTAAGTATATCAGCACATCAATGTCACTGGAGCTATGGCATTATCACTGCAATATTTAATCTTGCAAATCTGAAGGCAACAGGAATTTATTACCGATGCATTTTTCTTCTTTTTTTTCTTTTTTTCTTTTTTTTTTTTTCCCTATTTCGTGCAGAGTAGTTGAATGGTGAAATACAAAAGCATATAGTCTTTTACTATACTCAGGTGCTTAACACACATTTGTTTCCCAGCATTCCTATGACAAAAAAACAGCTGAACAATCCCTAGCTGTACCCACTTCCTACACTACACACAGAATAGGTACCTTCTGCTTATCAGTTGCTGACTTTCGTGTGCTACGTCTTCGCACTTCCCCATTTCTAAAACTCATACGCACTATTCTTTGCTCCCTTCAAAAAAACTGAGTATGTCGAGTCTTCAAAGCAAAGAGGATTTAAAGTCTACTGAGAAGACAAAATGAGTACCATACACACCCAACCACCACAAATAGAGCCTGAATGCACCTTTACAAGTTGTATTATTCATTGAAGTCACCAACCTCCAGCCAAATGATCCCTTCTACTGACAATAATGTCCTGCCAGTTTTCATTAAATGCAGGCCTGGAAAAACATATTGCTCACAAACACTGGCTCTTTCCCTCCCTTGGTCAAAGAACAATGAACTACTACTGCAGGTTGTTAGCTGATTTGATTGGCAAGAAGGAAAGACAACCAACTATGCCAGCAAGTGATTTCTAACAGGTTCTCTGCCCTGTCAGCACCCTCTGCTTTCTGCAAATTCAGCTGCATTGACTGCAGCCCAGAAACACTGAAACGACAGCATTATTTACTTGCTGCTAACAGGAAGAGTACATGTACTAAACTTAATGAACTGGGTCACCAGAACAGCTAGGCTGTATGCCAAGGTGGCACAATTATGCTTCTTTGTCTTTGTAGACTGCTCTCAGGTATCCTGCCTGACACTACTGAAGTGAAATAGCACTGAGGTGGTGCTGTCTACTACTGCAGCACTTCACACACTAACACACCCCACCAAGGTCTTCAACTCATCAGTGAGAGGCCAAGGGCACTCGACTGCCGTCACCAGCTGCGATGTCAAATGCCACATCCCTGCAAGCTGGCAGCGCAAGGCAGATCCTCATTTCCAGCAGCAGTTTTTCAGGCCTGTCTAGGCTCAGCTCCGGAGCACCAGATGACTCATTGGGGGGCAGGTGCATGGATGGGAGGAAAGTTATTTTGACCAGCACCTGTAGTCAGTCTCCAAATACCTTATACTACCCAGGCCCATTCAGAAGAAACCAAAAAATACTAAGCAGCGAGCTACAAAGAGCTCACAAGCACAAATTAGTACATTTTAGAGAATGTACAGGAAACAAATTTGTGTTTTACACAGAAGTCTGCAGCAGTTTCAGAACACACTGGCACTCCCTTAAGGCATTATGAAAACACCATCTGAAGCTGTCCAACTTCAGAGCATGCATTCATGCAGCACTATGCTGGCTCTCTGAGCACACCTCTCTTTTACTAATGACATCTCAACTGAAGGAGAGAAAAGGATGCCAACAAACTGTCGCAGGAGCCCTCCGCAATCCGAAGGTCTCTCTCAGAGCAGTCTTGATTTTTCCTGTACGCCTGCCAGCCTCCAGCACAACTTTTCCCATTTAAAGCCCCGTCGAGCGGCTGGGAGCGGACAGACTCCTTCGGCAACGGGGGGACAACGGGACACCGGGTTTGGGCGGCCCGGCGGGAGCGAGGGCCGCGCCACCTCCGTCCCCCTCCTCCCTGCTCTCCCGCTGCCGGGAAGGGGAGGCCGCGTCGCGGAAGCCGCCCGCCCGGCTGCACTCCTCTCCTGCTCCCGGCCACTTACCCCCGCCACACGCAGGACCGGAGCTGCGGCGGCGAAGTCCGGAGGCGGCAGGCGGCGGCGGCGGCCGCCACACATCAGGGCGATCAGGGTGCCCAGCGCGGCGGCGGCGGCAGCGCAGCCCGCGTAGAGGGCGATGCGGAGCAGCAGCAGGGCCAGGCACGGCGGCCCGCCGCCCCCCGCCTCGGCCCGCTCCTGCCCCAGGTGGACGACGGACACGGCCAGCAGCCCCAGCCCCGCCGCCAGCACGAAGCGGGATGAGCCGGGGTCCTCGTCCTCCTCGTCTTCTGCCGCCTCCTCTTCGCCGTCGCCGGCCACAGCGGCGGCCGCCGGGGCGCTGCGGCGGCCGGCCTCGCCGCCGGGGCCGTGCGAGCCCAGCGGGCCAGGGGGCGGCGGCGCCCGCTGCCTCGGGCTGCCCGGCCGTACTGCTAGCGCTGTCAGCACCGGGGAACATGCTGCTCCTGGCGCCGCTGGGAGCAAGAGCATCTCCCGCCGCGGCAGCCCCCTGCGAAGGTCGCCGCTCCTGGGCTCCCCCCTCTCCTCCTCCTCCGCCTCCTCCGCCGCCTCCTCCGCCTCCCGCCGCCACTAGCACCGCTGCGGCCGCCGGGGGAGCCGGAGCTCATGCCCGGCGGCAGGCGGGTGCGCGGCGGCCCAGCCGCCTCCTGGCGGCCGCTGAGGCGGCAGCCCTGTCCGCCGGTGGGCGGCGGGCGCTGAGCGTCGCGGAGGCCCCGCCGCGCCACTCGGTGTCCGGCAGCGGGAAGGGGAGGAGGCGCGGGCGGCGCCTGGCAGGCGGGAGGGCCGGGGACCTGTGGGCCCGCTGGGCCGCCCCGCCCCGCTCCGCCCCACGGCGTGGCCTGGCTTCCCTGCGCCGGGGTATGGCCCGC
Source organism: Falco naumanni (assembly GCF_017639655.2). Lineage (NCBI taxonomy): Eukaryota > Metazoa > Chordata > Aves > Falconiformes > Falconidae > Falco > Falco naumanni. The sequence continues at coordinate 4,831,941 of NC_054054.1, read as the reverse complement.
GGCGCTGCGCCGTCCGCGCCCGGGCGAAACGAGGAGGCGAAGGTGCTTCCCCACGGGGGCTCCCGCCGGCAGCGGTGTGGAGCTGGGCCCCGCGGAAAGCACCGGGCGCCCCTCTGCCACGGGCAGCCTGGCAGAGCTGGGGGGCTGCAGGCTGGAGGCCGCGGCTCGGCCCAGCGGGACCCAGGATGGTTTGGCTGTAGCACCGAGGCCCTGAGCTCAGGACAGTGCCTTGACCTGGGGCATCACTGAAGACCAGGCCCCCTCCTGAGTAAGCGTTGTACACACCCCTCTGCCTACACCCCCTTGGTCAGCCAGAGGAGAACTTAAATAACTGTGTTTCAGAAATAAAAACTTGATGGAACAGTGATTGGAACGATACAACAGCGATTGTGTAAAAGCCAACGCCCCAAACGAAGCCTGCCAGTTCTCCCATCGCTACCCTCCCTCCACCGGTCTGATGTTTTATAACTGCTTGTGGCAGAGTCTGAGAACAAATTCCTCGGGTGGCAGAAGCCTTGCCGTATTTCAGCTGTGCTGGGGATGCATGTTCGCCTCACCATAGGCTTGGTGCGATTACAGCTCCTCTGAATTGGCAGGTGTGTAGCAGTTTCCAACCACAGCCAAAGTGAGAGGCCTTGATCCTTTCAAAGTAGGCCTAAAGGGCAATGCTTTCCGTAAGGCAGCCAGACTGCGCAAAAGTGGATTTACAAGCATTTACTCATGGGCTTCATTTTAAGAGCAGATACCCCATTAAGAAAGTTAAGCACTGTAGAAATGTTTACACTTCTGGGAAGCCCTTTTCAGATTGCCACTGCTCTGGCGGCCTTAATGTGCAAAATAGCCCTCAGTCTTATCTTGAAACGACAGCTATTGTTGCTGAGGTTACAGCCCTTTTGGTTTATTCACATTCTGTGAAAAAGTTTCTTCTGGAAAATTAATTATATTAGCCTGATGAAAAAAAGGTACAAATATCAAGGCCCTGATCTTGTGAACATTTACATTTCCACATAACTTCATGAGTGCAGCTAGCACCATTTCAAAACCAGACACCAAACTTCCCTGTGCCACTGTAATACTAAGCGAGCCGAGGCATTGAGCATGAATAGTGCAGGTGTCCAAAGGCTCAGTGACAGCCCTGACACTGCCCTGTAACAGGGGGTTCGGTGTCAGCTCTTGGTGAAAAACTGTGATAGAAACGTGCACGCTACAGGCACAGAGCTAATCGGGATTCCACGTTCCAGCAAAAGTTTTACTCCACAACAGTATTTTCTAAACTAGTTCTAACCTAACCCACAGTGCCTGATGGTATGATCTGACTCGTGTATGAAACTGCCTCCATATACACATGCCTTTATCTACTAGAGGTTTATGTAGCAATGGATTTCCTCTCAAGATCCTGAAGTGATTTTAGCTCCTGTGTTAGTCACTGACCAAAAGAGATGCTGCTCCTTAATCTGATCCAAAGTCCTTACAGTAAGTTAAATATAATTTTATGACACAGTTTATTCTATTTAGTGGATATTAGATTGCAGAAAGACCTTTTCAATGCTAGCTCAAACCATTCACAGTGTCCCAAACTGATTTAAGTAATGTCTCTAATGTGATTAAAGGTGAAAATCATTACATCATAATAATGGAAAACACTATTGCAATGACAGTCCCTTTCCATGTGAACTACCATGTGCCAAAACATCCTAATGCTTCACCAAAGGGCTTGGGGACCATGGTGCTTTCAGTATGTCTGATCATTAAGACCAACAGATTCTTGCAGAGTCTGAAAGCTTTTGGATAAGACCCAACATGCCAGAAGGTTTCCTATAAAGCTATTTTATTCTCATCAGGTAGAAGAGAAAAAGCAAAGATCCAACTCCCAGCACACACTTTATTCCTCAAAGATTTCAGAAAATACAGGGCTTTGGACTGAGTTCAAGATCTATTCTGGGATCTTAATAAAGATCCACACAAGAAACCAGACAGAGTGTGTAGATGCCTCCTACTGCAAATGCATTCAGGAAACTGCCTGGGCCTCTGTCAAAACTACTTAAGGGAATTGAGTTTTTAAATTAACCTGAAGCAGACCACGTAATGTTGTTAGTCCTGTGTCAACAGAAATTATTTTCTTATTAAAGTATTAATTCTCAGAAGTGAAGAGGAAGAGGAAAAAATAAACCTACCTGCAATAATGGTTTAGTCCTGCAGCACTTAATGCACAAAACCTGTTCTTGTCTGAATGAGTAATCTCACCAATTTTGGCTATGATTTACCAAGCATACATGAATTAGATATGTCTAAATCAACTGAAGTGTGTATCCATAGAGTTAGAGCGAAAGTCTATTGTTTTTCTTTCAGTTTTTAGTAATATTCTATGACTTTTCAACCTGAGGGACAATTCCTAATATATTAGAGGATATCCTAGCTCCGCTGAAGTCAATGGCAATTTTCAAGTTTCCTTCAGTGTTATCTGAACTTCCCTTTTTGTACTTCAAAGAGTACCCTCCTGTACAAGACAAAAGGCTTCAGAGGTCAATTTTCTGTCCATGGGGTTATTTTATTCTCTTTCTGTAACTACTTACTCAGCCATGGAACCAGTTTATGAGATAAGAAATTCAATTTCTACCTTATTCAAGCATTACAGCAAATACCTTTCCTACAAAGATAAGACTATTTTAATCTTGTTTTAAAATGGAAATTGTGTCTTATTTGAGAGAAGAGTCAGCATCTTCACTTTTTTCCTTTGAGCTACGAGTATAGTTTACCTGTTTATAACATAGCCCAGACAAAGCCCCACTGGTCTGAACATATTTCTGCATCTTTTAGTGACTGTCTTGCAACTTGCACCTTCACAGTACTGCAAACTTTAAACTTCAATAAATTTGCACCTTGAAAATGTTTAGACAAGCTTAAAATGAACGCTTTCCTAATGGCTTTTTCACATTTACTTCGTTTTGTGAGCCCTTCTGGCTCAGATCATATTGTTATAAAGGTTAGCAAATTAAAATAGAAATTTATTATAGGCAAAAATAAAGGTGTGTAAAGTACATAGTTTATATTTTTAGCATAGTTACAACTCTGAAGTAATTACATGCTTTTTCATAACTGCTGTGGTGCTGCATTGTAGTTACAGTCACGTCAAGAGTTTACAGAAATTCTTAAAAGCCTCTCGGGCACAAAACCCAGAAGTACTTGTGAAGTCTTAAACTTGGTATGGAAGAGTGATAACTAACACTGTTAGAAACAATCATAGGAGAGAGAGAAAACAATTTTACTGGGTTGATGCTGTTGATTTCATTAACCCTAGCTAATCGAGCAAGAGAAAAGGGGATTGTCATATTTCTCAGTACCTTGAATCTTATTTGACACCTTTCAAGACAATCAAGAAAATGATTGTGATTATTTCTCAAAGGCTTGAAGAATGAAGGGGCTCAAAATTGTCAACCTTTGTTGCCTTTTAAAACATTCCCTGCAACGATAGATGCTTTGGACTTGATTGAAAACTTAAAATGCAGACACATTTCAGTGGAAACCTTATAAACAATCTGCCTCTATAAAAGCAGACACAATTTGTCTGATAAAACTTTACATCAATGTTTATATGTAACAACTGCAAAACTTCTACTTAGACATGTTTTTTTCCTTACAAGAATTTGTAAAGACATTATGATATAGCCTTTACAGGATCATACACTCACTGTCTTTCCATTAGGCCCATTCCTCCTTTACTGAAAATCAGCTGAACTGCACACAGAAGATAACTATTGATTTTTGTTGCCCACATTTCCACAAAATATGTAAGTTACACTAACATTAACTATTTGTTTTTCACTACACCTTTTGAGACAACGGTATTGTATTTTACCTGTTTGCAGATAGGAACCTGAACATGCAGGTAAAAAGGACAAATGCACCCACTTAGATAAGTGGGTACTGTATAAGATAAGGTACCTAAGACCTCACATTGTGAGGTCAGCAAGGGCTCAGCATTTTGTAGCCCTTGATGTTTTCCAAATACAGCTTCCATTGATTTCAGCTGCAATTGTGATTATTCAACATTTCAACAGTGAGTTCAGTAGGGTTCCAGAAAAATAACAATGAAACACATACTAAGTATGAAAAGTTAGTCTATATTACTTGCAGAACCTCCATTAAACACTGTGTAGCACAAGTGGGACTAGACTCTGGTTAATGTAGGGACATTCAGTTGTCTTAAGAGATTTTCTTTCTTTACTTTTAGCATTCTGGCACATTTACTACATATATTGATTATATGTATGTATATTCACATATGTATGTGCTTCTGTGTTGGTGTATGTTCATGTGCCAAGTGAAATAGGGCTATACACGACAGTTGTCTTAGCTCTACAGCCCAAATCAACTCAAAATTCAGTATGCTCAGAAAATAATATGTGATTATGTCATTAAATCTTTTTCATGATGGACAACGGGGCCAAAGTAAAGTTAAATTTTTAGTTTTGAATGTGTGGATCAGTAATCTGGAAGTCTTTCTTTTCATATAATTCTTTCCTACTTTGTTACAAAGTAACATTACTGTTATTAAAGAAATGCCAAGGTCTGATATTGCAACTGACCCTTTCAAAAGAGGTGGAACCTTTCCCACCTTTACACAGGACACAACCACTTCCCAATGGCAGATCGCTAGTAGGTAGTCACCACTTACCTAGTCAGTGCTTCTAGAAGGAATGGAACTCTGCCTAAAGGCTTCATCCATGTTTCTTCGATAATTATACTGAGATTCAAGGATGGTGAGATCAGGTTCACTCCAGGAAAGGTCCTGATCCAAAGCAAAGATTTGGGTCAGATGTCCCTAGAAGCTCTACAGATCAGTTTCCCCCTGCATTTCCTCAGGATATGTCACTCGGCGCCGCAGCCCTGCCACTGTAATGTGGGGGCCATCGCCTCAGCATGGGGTCATGTTGCCTTAACACAGGGCACCATCCCCTCCATATGGGCTGCCAGCACATCAACCACGAGCGCCGTCATCCCAACCTGGGGCACCATCATCTCAATCTGGAGCACCATCACCTCAGTCTGGGGCACTGTTGCCCCAACATGGAAGACCATCGTCTCAGCATGGGGCCTCATTGCCTCAGCCTTGGGCACTGTTATCTCCTTCTGCGATGCCATCACCTCAAAATGGAGTGCCAGCACCTCAGGCTGGGGCACTATTACCTCAACCTGAGGCACCATCACCTCAGCACATGGCCCTGTCACCTCATCACGGAGCCCCATCACCTCAGCCTGGGGCACTATCGCCTCAGCATATGACCCTGTCACCTCAGTCTGGGGACCTTCGCCTCAGCACGCAGCCCCATCACCTCAAAACTGCAGCACCACCAGATCAGTCTGAGGCACCGTCACCTCAGCCTGGAGACTATCACCTCAGCTTGGGGCACTACCACCTCAGCTTGGGGCACTACCACCTCAGCTTGGGGCACTACCACCTCAGCATGGGGCCCCACCACCTCAGCATGGGGCCCCATCGCCTCAGCGAGAGTCACAGCTCTCTCCCCCGTTCCCGCGGAACTGAGAGGGGCGGGAAAGGACCCTCCGCCACCGCCTCCCCGCTTGTCTCCCGCCCCCCTCAGGCGCCGCCTTTCCCCGCCCGACGACGCGAGGGGCCGGCCCGGGCTGCGTAGGCGCCTGGCAGTCAAGCGGGCGCCGCAGCACTGCGCGGTTACCGCTTCCCGTTCTCTCTCTTCCGTGTGTGTGTGAGTGAGTATCCACCCCGGCTGCCTGCGCGGTTACTACAACAAAGCCAGGGGACAGGCAGCGGCTGCTGCGGCTTCCAGGGAGCTGCCGGCCCGGCCCGGCCGCGGTAGGGCCTCCGTGCTCCGTCTCGGGGGTGGCCGGTGCCTCCTCCCCACGGAGGGTGCCGGGAGAGCCGGTACGCGGCGGTTGGGGGCGGCGGGAGCGGGAGCCGGGCGTTTTCCTCCCTCGCCTGTGGTAATCTTGTTGCCAGGTCAGAGAAGGTGGGGATGTGTTTTGGTGTTGATATATATACCTATATTATTTCTAATTATTTTATAGTTTATGTTTTTATTATTTTTTTAATTTGCTGTCTTTGGGTCCCTGCCGGAGTGACGTGTATCTAAGGTGTCTCCCAGGCATGCTGTGCGTGCTCTATTTGGAGGGCTGCAGCTGGCCAGAGTTTAGTCATGCCGCTGTAATATGTATTTTACCCCCCACTTCAGTGCTGTGCCTGCCCTCTTTGCTCCATGGGGGGATTGGAAAAGACCTGGGAGACTTTCTTCCAGGGCACTGGTCCTCCTTGGCTTTGGGAGCAAGCTGCTGCGTCGCGCGTGCCATCCTTAAAGTTACCGACTGGGAGGGACAGGTTGAAGCCATGCTTGAATAGAGTTTAGTGAAGTGTTGGGTTTAATTAGTGGGAATTAAGTCAGCTGAAATGATTGTCGTAAACAGCTTGCCTCAAGCGTGTTAAATCATCGCAATAGTCACGACTCTGCGGCTTCCTGGAGGCGCCGGTGCTGTAACGCGCCCTGCCGTGCGCGGGGCTGTGTTCTGCACCAGCAGTTCCCAAGGTGGGACTGTAGTTTGGAGAAACAACCAGCCACCGAACCTCTTGGCCCCTGTGGGAATCGCAAAAGGGGTAATTGTAAATCCCGGGCCTTCCCAGGGGGTTGGTGCATCCCTCGCAGCAGAGCAGAGTACTGAATTCATGCAGAAGTGTCTCAGTGAGATGATACAACAAAAAGCAGTGTATGTTGCGCTTGTGAGGTTCTGGTTTTCTTTTTCTGGAGTTTTCACAGCATGTTAGGGAAATTGGCATTTTAAGATACAATTCAGCGTGGCTTATGGCGGAACGTAATTGAAGGTCGTGTAACTTTTATGCCTGGCTGAAGTTTTTCCCTTACAGTTCTGTTAAACACAATTTTTCAGAAACTGCTTTTATTATAATATGCAAATATTTATACTTGTTCATTCTTCCTATAGAACGTATACAAAAAGCACCTAGTGTTTGCATTTTGACATGTATATATTTTAAAATTGGTTAAAATTTCTGTATTCATAGAAACAGCAGGAAAGCTATAGGATGGAATGAACATAACAAATAGCAATGCTAAATTTCTTTTGTATCCCTGCTTTTGGTCTGTTATGGGGTGCTCAGTACAGAGCATAGTGTGTATGGTGCACACTTTTGATTCTATGGAAAAAACAGTTCTTTTTTTTTTTCTTTTTTGAATAGAAGGCCATTACTGAAGTTGTTAATGGAGAGAGAACAAAATACCACAAGGATAAATTCTTTAGAGGAGCTATAAGTCATCATTATTAGACAGACAGTCACCTGACATTAGCTTAAGAATTGGTTTGTAAAAATAATAAGCATTTTAAAATACAGTTTCCAACAGTTTGGACTTGGCTTTTGGAATGCTGCAAGTTCTCCCACCACTTTTTCCTGGGTTGTTTTTGCAGTGCGTATCTTGTTCCTTTGTATTTTCTCAGCCTAGATAATCCTTGTAGTGGCACAGAATAGAGACCAGAGAAAAGGAGAGAACAAGTAATCTGGGGACATATTCTTCTGGATGCTTAAAGCTTTTATGGCCTGTTTGGGTTTTGGTTTTGTAGTTGCCTGGGTTTAAAAGGGCACTTGGAGGGTCCCATGTTTCTCTGTAAGACTTACCTGGGCTCAGAGGGCCATCAGGACTGCAGACCCTGTTGAGGCTTTGAAAGCGTAATTGGCCGTTCCCTTTAGAGGCTTGACCCAGCAACACGTACAGGTGTGAATCTTTCAAAATTTGTGGGGTAGGTGGTTATATGGTCTTCTGTGGCATAGATAACAGGAGCATCTACAGGCTTCTTAAGGCCTGCCCAGTTATATGGCATCGTAATATACCTAAAGCTTAGAGGTAAGAGTTTGAAAGTGAGTCAGTTCCTAGATGAGCCTGGGTATCCCCTTAAATTCATGAGAGATAGGTAGACTGTTACTATCACAGATGTACCTTAGTGCTTCCGACCAGAGCTGCTTTTTAAAGCTTTTTCATTCTTTGCTTCCTGGTCTTATGCTCAACCAAGATTGGTGATAGTAATGGTCTAAAACACAACCTGTGTTCCTTGGTTAAGATTTTTTTTTTTTTCTATCCAGCAATCTCAGCTGATGTTTAAGTCACCATTCCATAATGGGTATTTGTCATTCTTGAAGGTTTTCATTACTGGAACTCTAGGAAACCCATATTACCTTGCATTTAAGGGGGCCCTGTGTTTTAGCATTTTATCTACTTTTCCCCACTGATGTTTTTCGTCTGAAAAAATTAACAGGTCATAAAAATACAAGGCAAGAGAAGCTCTCAGGAGGCCTTTACCTCATTTGCCCCCTACACTCATTCTGAGGAAACATAAATATACTTGGACTATTCCTAAGTGGTATTCAAGCTGTTCTTTATATAGTGATTTAGTGACTGAATTTCTGTCCTTTCCCTTGCTCATCTGTACCAGACCGTGCTTGTTCCTCTTACATAGAAGTAAGGAAATTACAAGATTTGCACCTTATTTTCAGTGGCTGTGGAGAATGTGATCGTTACCTCTGTAAAACTGGATGTCTGTCCTACAAACTGTGATATTAGGTGTCATCTTGTGGTCACAAAATTTGTTACCTCTTTAATCTGTGTAGAAGCACATCTATGCAAAGTGTTGAGGGAAACGCTGATGACGTGCCTGTTTGGGCTGTCATGTCACCAAGTGTACTAAATCCGTAACATCAGAAGCACAAACAAACTTCTGGTTCATTGAGCATTTCTGTTGTTGAAGTTCATGTGCTGCTTGTTAGGGATGGCCTGATACTTCGGAGTACGCTGTGATTTATCTGCTGCTGAAGTCTGTCAGTGGTTTGTGAAGTGTACTTGCTTCCTTTGTGGTCCTGCCATCTATTTCAGGACTGGCTCAGGCAAATCCAGAAAATGCCAAGGTAAGTGGCAAGTGTGTAGTATAGATGGTCAGTTCCTGGAGGAAAGTTTCAGTGCTCTTGAACTCTATTACAGACTTATTTTTGAGGTCTGGCTTCTCAACCAGTAGCAGATGGGTATCTGTGGATTATAAACATTTCTCGGCTGTACCTGTACTGCATGCCATGAGTGAGGCAGGAACATAGGCTGGTCTGTTACAAGGTGAGAGTAGGGGGAAAGTTACTGTACAAATATGGGTGAAAGAATTGTTTCTCATTTACTTTTGAACTGTGATGAAAGAGTGGTTTTGTGCCTTCGTGTAGTTTCAAATGGGGAATGATCAGTGGTTTGAGAGCTTGAAGATGTACACAGAGACCTTTGCTGAGGTCTGTGCCACCCTTGGGTTGTACTTCTTGAGACAGCTGATAAAGATGTAAGTGTTGCTTACATGAAGCGATGTAGCCATTGTCTTTGGAAGATAGCAATACCTGACTCCCAACAGTCTGTAGCAACTGGTTGGTCTAGTCTCAGCAGATCCTAAGGGATCTGATGTTTGTCTGGTGTGCTTGAATCTTTAGGCAGGCATGCACAGGTAATCTGGTGCACCAGGACAATGGCACACAACTCCAGCCTTGACACATCAGGTACACTGAATTTTTGCTTTAATAAGAAGAATTGTTTTCCTTTTTCTTGCATGCCATTGTGGACTACCGTGCCAGATTCATTTCCTTCAGTTGTGGATACCTGGTTGGATGCATGCTGTCTCAATATTTAAATCTTGATATCTGGCAGAAATACTGTGTGTAGATCTTTACCAGTACAGTAGGAATGAGAAAACTCAGCTCTCTTTTACCTTCCTCTTCACTCTCAATAGCTGGCAGTAGAGTCTGTCCTTTTCTGAGCTTTTCATGCCTGTATAGAAATAACTTTGCCACCGGGAACTGTTGAACATCTGTCTGTGACTGAAAGACTGTGGCTTGGGTCACTTCTGAGAAGGGTCAATGCCTGTGACCAGTTTCCCCCTAGCATCTTACTGCCTTTTGGTCCCTGAGGTAGCTGGAGGTGGGATTCTTTCAGCCAGTGAGAAACGGTGTATGGCAGTAGGCCCGTGAGACTTTGATGTGGGTGGTGCCACTTAAGCTTGTAAGGATGGAGGGCCTTGTGAAGGAAGTCCTTCCAGAAGCTGCTGATACTTTCATCAAACAACGTATGATTTGTTGTCTTTTATTTTTTATTTTAATTGTAAGCTGCTTCTGTTTCCTCTGGGTTTGGAGGGTTTGCTGGTTGTTTTCTTGGAATTCTGAGCAGTGAGTGAGTAGTCATGACCTGTTTAGACAGGTCTGATGTCCCATCGTTTAAGCTCAGTAGTCTGCTGCCCAACCTTTCTGCTCATGAGGTCACAAGATTACTTTTGCTGAAGAGCAAACATTTAACGTGGTGTATACCAGCAAATTCCTAGATCAAAGATCCATGCCTCTCAGCATGATGTATTGCAGTTTGTCATAGTAGGAGAATGACGTATTTCTGGCTCAAGAGGAACTATTTTTTCTTGCCTTCCCTCCACCCCCCTTTTTTTTCTTCTTTTGCTTCTCTGCACACACCTCCACACCACTATCGCCACCACTGCCCCTGCCTTGTACATTAACTTGAAAGCCTTGACCCTGCAGTCGTCTAGGGTGCTCTGGTGGTCATGTGCTTGCATTTGCTACAACAGATGATGGGAATTGACTCTGTTCCAGAACTTTCTAGTGCTCATCTGTTGAATTGAATCCTTGCTTGAAATAGCTAGGAGACTCAGGGCTTTCTATTGGAATCCTTTTAAAAGGACTCTAAAGGGCTTTGGAGCATCTCCAGTGGGGCTGCATCTGGAGACAGAGCTGCTGTTCTGAGAGTTAACTTGTCGTAGATTTGGGAGTTACTAAACTGTATCTTACAGCATAGAGGGAAAAAGTCTTCCTTTGTGTCCAGCAGAGAGAACCAAGGCAAAAAACCCAAACCAAAACAAAGTAAGCAAACAAAAAAACTCAAGAAGAGGAAAAAGGGCAGCAAGTTGCGTGTATTGACCCCGTAGATTTGAATTAGCAGGTCTTCCCTCCTTCCTCTTCTGTAGACAGGCACAGAGAATCAGCTGGACAAGTGGTTTGAGGTACACTGAAAACAATACTAGTTCTGATCTGAGCTTGAATTAGGTCCTGTCAGATCTGGTCTGTAAGGGATGAATAGTGGTTCTGTGGCCTGTTCAGATTACTGAGTTCAAGCACAAGTCTACTACAGTCTCACAAGCCAACAAGTTTGTAATGAATCAGTAGTAAATACTTACATGTAGGTTGTAATCTGAGCACAGGGATTCATTCCCATGTAGTTATGTCTGGGTGGTTCATCAACAGTGACGTGATTACCTGTAGCTGAACAGAGCCAGATTTTTCTTGGAGGTGCACCATGAAAGAACAAAGGCTAACAGTTGCATGATGTGATGCAAGAAATTCTGGTTAAAGAAAAAAAAATCACAGTGAGGGTTGTTAAGCACTGAAGCAGATGCCCACATAGGACATGAAGTGTTCATCCTTGGAGTTTTTGAAAACTTCGTTGTACGAGGAAGGCCCAGAGCAAAACGAAATCCAACTTGAAGGTGACCCAGCTTTTAGCAGCAGACTGAAGTGGATAATGTTCAGAGCATCCCTTCCAACCTAAATGTTTCAGATTCTAATTCCAGTTCCTGTCTGCTTTGTAGCGTTTTGCAGAATAATTTGTCTGTGCCTCAACCAGCCCTTCCACCTCAGGGTGTAGGAACAGCTCTAGGGCAGGGTCTATAACCGTGTGGAGGAGCAGAGCTTGTATAGGTTTGTAGTGTTGGGGTTTATTGTGAGCTGGGGTTGAGGCCTTGGGTTTTATAGATTGGTTGTGAACCAGTCACGGTTTGGATTGGGGAAATTGGTAACAAAGTTTGGAGAGCATATGGTGTGCAGAACAGATATAGCAGGTACTGTGCTTTGAGCTTGGAAAACTAGAATATCTACTGAACAGGCTGGCTTTTTCATTCATTGGAGGTTTCCCTCAAGGGAAATAGTTTCCTGAGAGGTATATTTCCACCTTTGCGTGCTTTGTTGTTTCTTAGTAGCAGAAATAAAAGCTTTCATTAAAGAGATGGTAGGTATAGGCTTGGTATGCATGGTTTGTCACCTGGCTGGAAGCAGCTGCACTAGTTGATCTTTACCACTGTTGATTGTATCTGAGAACAAACTAAGTTTTGGTTAGTCTTTTACAGGTTTTGAGACTTGTTTCCTCTCTTTTAAACTAAACAAACCCCCCAGAAGCTGAACTTTTCTAGCTGTCTTAAAATTTTTATTGCTCTCTTCTACACATTTTCAAATATGTCTTTTTTAATTATTAATTTATTTAAGCCTTAGCGAAAAATGAGGAAGGGAATGAGACAGAGGTGGGTGGGGTTTGACTAGTGTGTTTTCTACATAGTAATGTGTTTAATGATTGTTATTCTTTTAGATGTTAGTCAAATGATAACGTTTAGCATTTTCACCCTCCTTCAGGTTCACCATACAAAGAAGCGATTTGGCAGTCAGCAGGTTTAAGGGGGCAGGATCTCTTGACAGAGGGGCAATAATAAGTAAACAGGGGAGTTTGGAGTGTGCTAAAGAACATGTGCCATTGATGGTATAAATATTTTTAATTAAAACACTTTAGCTTTCCAACCCCTTAGCTCTCAAAACACTTGTTTCTGCTCTCTGAGATCAGGAGGGTGGGTCCCTCTTCCGAAGAGGCAGAAATTTCCAGCTGAAAGGAGAGGTGCTATCTGTGGGAGCACTAATTGTATGGGCTGGGAGAAGGTTGCCTGCTTGTTTACTTCTTTCAGTGTGAATTATGCTTACAAAGCAAAACTAATAACCCTAAACCAGAAGGTGCCTTATTGGAGCTGAATACGTTATTATTGCTCTGATACTTTACATATATATTTTTAATACATCCTAAGATGTCTGTTCCTTTTTGTTGCAGGAAACATATTGTTGACTCATCCTGAGAGTACCATAGCTGTGCTGTATTATGACCTTTATGGTGATGCACAGTATGCACACAGTAACGTCAGAAATTTCTGTTTCAGCCCACAGCATGTGTAAGGGGCTTGTTTTCCACTTCTGTTAAATACCAGAATCTTAAGATGTCCTGAAATCACTTAGGGCCTTCAGAGGATGTATAGCATAGAAATTCAGTGTGGTGGTATTCTGGATGCTAGGAATTTGTATGTTACTAGATAGGGAAAAAAACAACCCAGCTTTCCTCTCCATATGGACTATCCTCTTCCGCAATTATGAAAGTAGAATGCTAAAAAGAAAAGAAAGTTGATCACTGCTTGTACTTTGTGTGGGTTTTTTTTCTTCTGTGGCTTATTTCAGTACTCTAATGTATGTATTTCAGCTAGCCTGCATTTAGAAAAGTAAAAGATTGATTGGATAACTGTTAAAGTTTAACCAAGGTTAAAACGCCTTGAATCTTTCAGTAGGTAATTAATGCACTTTGTGTTAGTTCCCAACATTCAAAAAATGTTATTAAAAGGCAGTATATGCTGTTTGAATATGCAGTATATTAAAACACAAAACCACATCTAAACCTGTATCCTCACTGTATCACCTTTTATATACTATCCTACCTTTGTATAAGGTACTTTATACTGCTGCCATGCCTAAAGGCCTGCTGTTAGGCATTACCTACAAAAATATTTTGGTGCTGTAGCTGGCGGGTTTGTAGTTGGCAGGGGAAGATCACTCTGTTTAGCATGAATAAGATCTTGATCTTTGTTTAATGTTGAGGGAGGATGTCAAAATGCTGCTTGTCCTTTGGGCAGTGCAGCAGCTGGCAGGGGTTGGCCTGTACAGGAGCTGAGTGGTCATTGCTTTTGCAGTTGTCTGGCTGGTAAGAACGTGGATGTGGTCTCAGTCAGATGCTCGGTGCATCAAGCTCTTGACCAGAAAGTGTGGGTCCCTACTTTCCTGGCAGGCAGACTGCATGTTCTCCTTGGCTGTTTGGCTGCTTTGTGATCTTAAATGGGTCAAGCTTGGTGTTTACAGGCAAAGGGATTAAAAAGTGGTATAAACTAGGAGGCACTGTCATGAGGAAGAGACAAAGACGGAAGGGTGCCCTTGGCTGTGGTAATGGATGGGTGTTACAGTTACAAAAAAATAGGGGGAGAGAGGTAGAGAATTATGCGGGGAGAGGAAATACTGCAGTACAAGGAGGTATGGCAAATAGTTAATGGCCAACCATTAATAATGGCTCATTTGAGTTAATCTATTTGTGTTAGAAGGTTTCATGGCAGAAAGCCACAGAAAACTTTTTTTTTTTTTGGTAAATAAATACAATGGTCATTAGAATTAGCAGTTAATGATAAGTATTTGACTCCAATGACAAGTTTTCTTGGGATTTCAGAATATCACTTGTTGATTCTGTATTTTAATGATTGATAGCGTAGCAGAACTAAGCACTTATCACAGAAATAAAATTGCACTCTGCCCTGTATATAGAGAGGGGGATGGTGTGTGTGCACACATAGCCAATTTATTACTTTAGGCATGATTTATCAGCAAAATTGCATTTTCTGTGTTGTTGCTTCTTGGCAAATTCCAGCTCCCTTAAAGACATTCTAGTTCACGAGGGGAATAGGAACCAAGAACGCCATCCCTTCATTTATTTCCTCTTGTTTGTTTTTAATGGAAACTACAAAATGAATTAATGTTTAGTTTTTGAATGATCAAGAGTGTCGGTGAAATAAATTGACCAACACAGCATGTCTGTTTTCCATTAAGATGAAGGCTAAAGTCTTTAGGGGGTTGTGCCGGAAAAGTGGAAGAGGCATTTGGCAATGAAATGACTGGTGTTACAGCTGCTACTCCGTGGGCAGTCAGACTGCTAAACTGCATTTCTCCTGTAGCAGTGGTTGCTGTCCATGAACCGGTTATGGCTCAGCCTTCATGGGAAACAGCCCACTGGCAGGTAGGCTATTGCTGAGGCATGCAGAGTGGGGAAGTTGTGCGCTCCTTGGCTGGTGCTAATGGTGGAAAGGAATGTACAACCTCCTTGCTATCTTTTATCACCTTTTGCCACCATCTTGGGTTAAATCCCATCCTCACTTAAGAGATTGTGTGCAGAAAAGAAACATCTGAGAAGCTGTGGCGTGACCATGTATGATGTTTATAGCTGGTGAGATACTGTTAGTTTAGTCTTCTTTGCAGGAGTAGTGTTATTTTTATTTATATAGTAGTTACTTTTATTTCATAAAAATACATGGATGTGTATATTACAGTCAACACTTTATATTTGAAGCTGTGCTAATTGGTTTGCATCCACCTGCAAAAACCTGGCTTTTGCCTTATCCCCTATGCTTTCACATGTACAACAGTGGTAAGTGTATCAAGTCAATGTGTTTTGAGACAAGTGAAATACACCAAATGCCTATTTTACCATTCAGTCATAATCTGTCTGAAGCTACAAACTGGTGAGATGCTAGCGCTTTAAGTAATAAAAACCTTGCATCATGGACAAGAAAGGTTTTTGTTTTGTTTTTAACACTGTACTTAGTATATTCATTTTGTTCATAGAATTTACTTTGCCCAAGTTGTACTTGCTAAATAAATAATTCATGATCTATAGTCTACAGGTAATGCCAAAATTCTGCTTGGTTCCCTTCTGGTTTAGGTTATGTGAAGTAGAAAATTAAATGTAGATAATGTTTTACTCTTCTGATTATTTTTTTTCTATTGTGCGTGTTTTAATATATTAAAATGCATTATCTTCTAGAAAGCTGCTCTAGAAAAACTTCCAAGAATTCACATGGCAGTTGGGCATTGCAGACTGTGCAAGCTGCCTGAAGCCAGGGGTCACAAGAAGTGGCATGTGTATAAAAAATTTCTAAATTCCACGTAGCATTTGAAATTAAGAACTCCCAGGTGGTTTACTCCTTTGTTCTGTTGCTGTTGGAGGAGTTAGGTGCTTTAAAGAGTTTCTCTTTCAGTAGTACCAAAGCTGACCTCTGCTTCTATGGTTTAATAGCATTTTCAGCTTTATACAACACCTAACCTTATCAAGTCTTCTTCAGCTCTTTGGCTTTGTGAATCTTAAACTATAGGAATTCCACACCTTCTGTTTTTAAGGTTTGTGTTGTGCTTTTTGTATTTGGGGTGCATGCTTCAAATTCCTCTAAAACTGAGTATTATTTGAGAAGTGGCAAAATAACTGAGTGACATAGACTTTTAAAAATTCCGTATTTTGAAGTAATTTTAGCTAGAAGCTTTCTTGGGAATAGTCTCGCAGTTTCAAAGCAAGTTTAGGAATTCCTTTTGCAGCTTTGTTTGCCATGGTAACAAACTATATGTGGTTTCAGGCAGACCAGCCATCTTGTAAAAGATTCTGGTTCTCCTGCCTCGTGTAGTTGCTTTCACTGCCTTTGGTTTTCTTGGTTCTACAGAGTGTTGCAAATAGGAGAAAGTGCTGCTGGCTAGATGGGAACAGTCATTTTTGATACTGGCTAATTTTGTTTGGTTGTGGAGTGTTTGGGCTTTTGTATTTTAATTCTGTGTGTATCCTACTAATGAGTGGACACTTTCCTATTTCTCCTGCCACATGCATAGGATCTAACACCATATATTTTTGCAAGAAGTGTGACACAGTAGAAACAGATTGTAGAGCGAAACAGTTAGTGCTTAGGAAGTGATGTCTACTTTGTATGTATTTGGACTAGCAGTAATCTGGTTCCATGGGTTGAATGGTGACTGCTGGTGTAAGTGCCTAAGTTTTATGCATAGAGCATGCTTTAAAGGTTAGTTTAATCTGAAAGAATCAAGTTTGCTCACTGTACGCAGTGTGAGTTAGAAGACTGTCAAGAAAAACAGGCTCCTGATCAAACTAAAACATTGTCACTGACACACTGTACATGCTAGAATTTAACCTACAGAGCCATGGATCTTTTGATGTAAATTGAAATTGTTCCTACTTAAAGTGGTGAAAATCTACAGCAGAATGGTTGCGTCAGCCAAGACAATGACCACCACACACAAACAAGGTTTTAAATATAAAACCCAAACTAATGATAGCTCACTAGTGGCTCTAGCTTAAAGGGACACAAGAAAACACTTCAGTTGCTCATTTATAATATTTAAGACTCCTTAGCTGCTAACAGTGTTTGACTAATTTCCTTAGGAGTAAAAGTTTTGAAATCATGATGGCTTTTGTTGCCTTAAAGGAAAGCGTTTCAGTCTAACATGTAAGCTGTGTGTGATAAGGTGGCACTAAATTTCTCTATAGAACTCACTATAGAGTCCCTACCAACTTAACGTTAATTTCAGAACTGTAAATTACTAGAGCTAGAAGAGTAAAGAACAAAACTGATATACTGAAAGTGTAGTTGGATCTGTTCTTATGCTAACCTTCGGAAACCTTTTGTGATGGTTGCAGGTGGCTCTTCCTATTTCACTATGGACTGCTTTGAAGATATATCAGATGGTGAAGTGGATCATGCTTTCTTTGACAGTGATTTTGAGGAAGAGAAAAAGAAAGCTGAAGAAAATGGTGAATGCATAGAGAAAGGAAGTACAAAGGCAGCTCTTGCGGGCTCTGATTTGGTTTCTAGTTTAAAGGATGCGAAGTGTTGTGAGGAGGAAAGTGAAGAAAGGCGGGAAGATTTGCGAAAGGATCAGTCCCTAGAAAATAGCACAGATCATCCTGGAGATGCTTCATCTTTACCAGTTTCTACAGTTGCGGAGAATGCAGATACATTTCAAGTGACATCTGTAGCAAGTAGAGGAACACAGGAGACTATTCCTGCTGGTATCCCCAAAATAGTTAAAGAAGGTGAAGAAGATTACTATACAGATGAAGAAGATAGTAGTGATGACGGCAAAACCCAGAAGATTAGACCAAAGTCAGCTAAGCAGTCAAACAACTTAAAGAAGGCTAGCAAAAAATATACTAATACCAGCTCCTCTTCCTCTTCTTCCTCCTCCTCCTCCTCCTCATCCTCATCCTCAAGCTCAGATACAGATTGTTCTGATACAGATTCCGACAGCTGTTTATCAGATTCATCTCATTCTTCCTCAAAGAGAAATGCTTGTAGAAATGCTCTTCTGTCTCCAAAGCAAAAATTCAAGTCAGCAATGAAATTAGCAGAAGGAAAACCAAAGCTTGGTGACTACTTGGAGGAGTCTGAAGACACAGTGACTGATGTAACACCTCTGTCAACTCCAGACATCAGTCCTATCCAGTCTTTTGAACTTGCAGCTTCAAATGATAAGAAACTAAAAATAAAGAGGCAGGAAAATGTGAACCAAGAATTATATGGTAATTTTCAAGAATTTAAGTACAACACAGAATTTGTAAAACCTATGGGGCTGGGAAATCCATTCTTATATCTGTATTTTTTTCATTAGATTCCGAGTTTGATCGCAGATATAGTCGAAAAGTCTTGCATGATGCCATGGACCTGAATCAGCTTTTGAAAGGTGACTTCTAAATTATTTTTTTTTGCAAAGTATGACATCTGTACATTATTGGGAACAATTGAGTTCTAATAGAAGAGAATGAGGTTTTAATGTGCCACGTCTATTCCTAAAACTGGTTTGTGATGAAGCTGCATTGATCAAATTCTTTGAATTCTTATTTATGTAGATAGTACTCATTCTGCCATGGAAAGAAGCAGCATGTGTTGGTATGCGTATACCTAGAATTAAGATATACAGATGGGGTGAATCTCTAAAAAAGATTTGTTGTATTAACAAACTGAATGATAAAACTGCAAGTGTGTTTTGAGAAATGAGAGTTTATTGGACTATACCACAACTTACAATCTAAATTCAAACACCAACCTTTCTGATAAAGTGCTGAGTTATCAACCTTCCAAATTGAAAGGCAATCCAAAACTACATTGTATGATAAATAGTATTCATATATTTAAACTTCTGGTACCTTTTTGATAATGAAACAGAATTATTTGAAATTCTTTTTCTGGAGTGTCTGCCTTCTAAAATACCATAAAGTGGAGTAAAGGTATTTTAAAGAGAAAAATAACAGATAATCTTTACTAAAACTTAAGTGTTTTTTTCTTAAATAGATTTAAATCTTAATAATGAAGTCTAAGAGAGTGAACTTGGAATCTCTTTCACTGCATTCATTGCAAACCTTAATTGTATGGGGTGAGAATGCATTGGATGATCTCAAGGGCGTATTTTAAGGTCTACACAGTGCTTTTGCACTTGTTTTCATGGCCCAGTTTTCAGTAGTAAAATCTATAGTATAAAAGAGACTTGGCTCAAGAAATCTGCTGACCTCAGGTGAGGAAAGCCTCTTACACTTTGTCTGGTACTTTTCAACCCAAGTTTGCTGTGTTGTGGTAGGTCTGGCATGAATAAAACTGTGTGTTGACTGTCTTCTCTTTGCACCTTGCCAGGCTAAGCCTCTAGTGAGTAAGAATTCAAAATATATTGTGTGCATCATTTAGCTTTCCTATGAGTAGAAATGAGGATTTTGCTTATATGGAAATTTTTCTGATGGTAAGAAAAGCAGAGCTAGCCATCAAGAAAGATAGAGCTGATTCTCATCTCTGACACTTCTTGTGCTCCAGCAACTCTTTCATACTAGAAAAGGCTCCAACCACTTGTCAAATCATGATGTTAGAAGAGTTGTTGCTAGGCAATTGAAATTATGGTGTCCTACATCTTTATTTGTGCTCTGATAGCAAGAAGCTATTTAATAACTGGTGATTATGGAAGGATTAATCTCATCCCCAAAACAAATGGGCATTAGAGCTCAGAGTACGTATACTCAGAGATGAATCTCTGTTTGGGGGCAGGTGGTGGTGGTAGAATTTTTTCCCCAAACTGAAAACCAATTCTAAATAACAATAGTAAAGATTGAGTAATGAGAAGTAGAATTCATATCGTCTGACAGCTAATGTTCCTGATTTACATGTGTATTACTCCCAAGTGCCTCTCTAAATTTGCAAGCACAGCATAGCTTAATTACTTTGAGTATTTTGAGGTTTAAACGAGGAGGGATTATTAACGGTGGAAAGTAACTAACTAGTCTGGGAAAATAGGAGCTAATCATATTCTGAGTTATTGCTTCCAGTTTTTCCATACTCGTGTAAAATAAAAACAAACCCCACTCCATCCCCAGCCTGCATTGAATGTTCATTGGAACTGCATAGGCATGAACACTGTCAAGCGAGAACAGTATAAACCCAGGCCTGAGTGCATGAAGCTGTATTTAAATGATCATCAGAATGTCTCAGATTTGGTTTTGAAGTATAATAATCTACCAGTAATCTATACTGATGAAGCATTCCATTTGAGATTTTTGTCAAATATGCTTGTAATATAGCTGGGCCTATTTTACGCATTTAGAAAAAATGTTGCAGTTAAATGAAAAAAGAGTTGAAATAAGTTTTCCTTTATATTATATGCTCTTGTGTGTGATATATATTTGTGCTCATATGGCAAACTACTCATTTTTTATAAGCATTTAAAACAATAATATTTAGATTAAAAAATTTATCATGCCCTTATATCTCCTAAAGCTATGCTTGTTCTTGATAGAAGCCAAATTGTAAATTATGCTGTTCTGAATAACTTAAACTCACAAATAACAATTAGTTGGCAAACTCAATAGTCTCCATGCTCTGTATATTGCACTTTGAATGGGTATTGCTGTGCAGCATTATCACTGGGTTTAGAATATTCTTTAGTGGCTAGAACTCTGAACAAGAGATCCATAAAGATAAGTGACTTGGTTACTACATCAGGAAGTTGTCATTTTATGTACCAGGTGCTGCAACTTGCTGTGCAGTCTCCGGTTGCCCTATGGAAAATAATTGAACTACTTTTAGTCTAAGTGGCAGAAATCTACTTGGTAACTGTAGCTGGGGGTGACGTGAGGATTATGCTTGAAAACTGGGGAGAAGCATGTTCTGCATGTTGCCAAAGTCAAAGCATGTGAATATGGTCCTTACATTGGCATTTATTAGACAGGAGTCAAACCCTGGTTCAAAGGGAAGGATGAAGTATAAAAAACCATGTGGTTTTCAGCACTTGCAGGTTGTATGGCTGAGTTGGCATGGCTTTGTGCACGTGCTGATGTGGGAGGAGTGTGTGAACAATAGAGCAGACTTGAGAGCAGATGCAGCATGAAGGAAGACAGATAAACACATGCAGTGAAGAAGTTGTGGAGCTGATGTATCTGTGAGCTACCATATTAAGGTATGGGGTGCACACTCACGGTGTTTCAGATGTAAGGAGCCCACAGTTTGCAGTGGGAACGGCATCAGTAGAAACTGCAGGCATATGTTTCTGCTTTCCATGTGAAAGCAGAGAATGGTGCAGGGTAGATCGCTAAACTCAACTTTTTGGGTCAGTTTCTGTTGCTTGTTTCCAAATCGCTCCAGTGCAGTGTCTGATGCTCTGTTCAGGGAGCAGCTCTCTGCAGCATCCTCCTTGAGGAGCAGAGCCTGCCCCACTCAGTGTACTGAAGCCCTGAAGCTGCAGAGCCTGCGGTACTAAAGCCAGCTTGAATCATGTTATAATCTAGGTCCACCTGGACCGTGTTGCTAAAGTTACTGGACTTGGTGAGTAGCTATTAATCCTGCATTGTGCATAAAAGTTCTTGGGTTTATCTGCAATACTTTTTTGGTAGCTGTGAACCGCTGAAGTTTAATTGTTCTTGCTAGTGGTTTTTACTTCTGTTTATGAAAATCACTTGCTGTTTAGGTGGCGTGCTTATTTAAAATTTTTATCAATGCTAAATATAAGTCACTTGAATCCTCTTTTCTACAGACATAGAAGTTAATGTTTAGGAGGCTTGCATAACTTCAATACAATGAGAAGACTGATGTCATGTAGCTGTTGTCATTATGTTGTCTAAGGACTATTGTAGCACTGGAATCAAACAGCCACACTGCTTAGGAATTCAATATCTTATCAGCGTGGCCAAGAAGGTACTCACAATTTCAGTTACTTAACATTGATAGGGTTCCTATTGTACAGATCTTTCCGTACTCTTTACTTCTCTCTTTTTGCCACCTGCATGGGGAAAAAAAAAAGTGTGATTATAATTTTTCAGGTGGTAATACAGTTCTTCAGCTATTTCATGATGTTATGTAATTTTTGTATGTAATTCTTTTGTGAGTCAATGCTGTCTCTGCTATAAACCTTAAAGAACTTTCAGAAAATTAAAATAATAACTCAGAGCAATTTCAAAAGCTATAATAATAAATGTCAGAGTTATCTCCTTTGCTGTACACTTAAGTAATCTGAACACAAAAAGAGAACTAAATATGCCAATGCAAGGAAATTGGGAAAAAAAAATGGTTTTGGAAGTACTTTCATGAAGCTCCCATGTTAGAAAGGTGGGAATAAAAAGACTGGAAAATCTTCTGATGCTGTTTTGTTTGGTCTTATGTCTTGATGCAATGTCCCATGTAATTTTGAGGAATTGAGGTTACGTAGATAGAGAGATGGGTTAAGTGTACAAGTGAACTAAGAACTCGTCCATTTCCATCTCGTGCTATAGACTTGCTCTCTGTCTTCAGACAAGTCGCTTTATTTCTGTAGTTCAGAATACAGAGTTGTAAGCTAAAAATGCTGTGTATCCATGTATCTGGGTTTATGTTGGGTATCAATAGTGCTAAAGAACTTAGCACTTCATGTTTTCTTTTCTGTAAAATGGGGTTGATACCTGCTTATTTTGCAGAAGTCTCTGTGAGAATTAGTCTGTAAATCCATGGTGTTAGCTATTATTAACTTGAGGAGGTGGTGTGATGGGTTAAGTAGGACAGTGGGCCGTGGACTGAAGACCTGAATGCTATCCTTGAATCTCTCACTGACCTATATACTTTCTGATAAATCTCTCTGCCTCTTCCATGCCTTTGACTTTTCTGTTGTAAAATAGTCAAGAGCTCACTTCGTGAAAAGCACTGTGACATAAATACAATTATTATGAAAATAAAAGCTCTGTGTTTCTGAATAAAAGCTATTGTAGAAAACTAAATAGCTTCAGCAGAACATGTAGCAATTCTGTAACTTTTTTTTTTGCTATAATTTGTCACTCAGGAAATAGAATAAGCTTTTTATAACTGGAATTTTCCCCTCTTAGGGTTATCTGTGTGCTCATTCATGCTGAACTAGTATATTTGTGGAGTAACTGTTAAACAGTATCTGAAATTAAAGCAAATTCTTATGTTACGTACATAACACCCAACCTCTACAGTTGAACTAAATGTATAGTTTTTTCACTGAGTTTTTTAGTTTGTATGTTCAACGTTTTGAACTAATTGTGTGTGTATATATGTATACATTTGCATCGTTTTCACAAGTCTAGTAACTCATGTTGAGGTAGAAGAGCAATTACAGGCTTATTCTTATATTTAGAACTCGAAAACAGATTGAAAAAATCTTCGTAAAAAGAATCAGACTTTCCCAACACCCATAACAAAAAGTGTAATTTTGGGGAAGAAAAATTAGTTCTGCATCTGTAAGGTATCTGTTATCTTTCTCAGGACATCAGGAAATAACGAGCAGCTCTATTTAAGCATATTTAAAAAGGGAAAATTTATACTTGAAAAGCACATTCTTCTTAAAAAAATTATGAATTCTCTAAAATCCTTTTTAAAGAATTCTGTGACATGAAATAATGGATATTTGAGGAAATATTTGTTTAGAGGTATTACATAGAAATAGTTTTAGCTTGCAACTATTAGACATTGATGAAAAACTGTGACTTAATCCTCTTACGTTTTTTCAGATGTGTTACAGATGTGGTAGTGGAGCAGTATAAAACAAAACAACAGGCAAATTCAAAAGTGTAAGCACTGAAGCACTTTGAATGCATTTTCCTCTGCTAGGATTTAACTGGCATTATTTTAATTTTAGCGTTAATGCTGTTAGGACTGCTGTCTTAATGCATTTGACTTGCTAATTATCATGTATTTTATATAAGATTTGGCCTTTCTCACTCTGCAAGGTCATTTCAATGCTTGCAAATTGAAAGCAATAAACAGCTTGCTTATTGCTTAAAAGAAAGTCAGGTGTCTCTCCATGGAAACCAGCTTTCATAGAAATCCTGTGAATACCAGCGAATTTTCTTTTCCTGTTTACTAATAAATGAGAAGGAGACTGCACACTGTGCAAGTCTTTATGCAAATGCTGGTGCTTGGTTATCCCCCTCCCTCAAATTACTGATTTATAGTCTGGCTGACAGTGAAGTGGTAAGTAGGGATTTATTTGAATTATTATGCACTGATAGAATATGAAGCTACATGTAAATAACTTTTAACTGTTCCAAGACTTACAAACTCTTTGGAACCTTAAATTATGACCTTAAACTTTAGTGTTACCCCATGTTGTCATTGGCTACTGCAAAAAGTCTAATAAACCATTTAAGCATGCATTGTGATTAAAGAGCAGCGTGGGTGCATTGCTGCATAAACCGTTGAAATAACTCTGAAACTCGGTTATTTGAGTTATACAATGCTAACTGTACCTGAAATACTTAATAGCATTTAGAATAAATGTATTTACCTTTTTACATGGGGTCTTGATTCCTTTTTGTTTGTTGGTGGTGAATTCTCTGTGATTTTGTAGGCATATGCTGACCTTGCTTAGACACACCTACAGCCTTTGTCAAGAAAACAAGGTTGTTGCCAGTTAACGTTAGAAATGCATTCAAGGCGTACTGGGCACACATACCTGCTGTGGGTTACCTAATCTTCTGTTGGAGTAAGTGTGCAGAGAATAGGAATATGATGCTGTATAAGTAGTACTTTGCAGAGTGCAGGTTGGACAGATTTTTAGCCTGGTAACTTTGGAACTAGTGGAAGCTATTACTACAGATTTGGAGTTCTGGGGTCAGAAGCCTTATTCTGGACTGTGGAAATAGTTTCACCTCTGCTTCAGGAAGACCGGCAGAACCTTTTGCTCACTGCTTCATTAGATTGCTGCTGCAGTTTGACCATTGTTTGAGGTGTAGTGATTTCATGGATGTCCCCTGCCTTCTGCTTGGTTTTTTGGGGGAACAAGCACTTACCCTGTAGTACTAGTGATCCTCTTTCAGCAGCTGACACAGTATGCATTCTGTTGCTTGTTGTTTTGGTTTTTTTTTTTCCTCCTAAACTTCAAACTCTACTGTTGCTCAGTTCCTAAGGAGATCAATGTTGCATTTGCTGTGGTTTAGAAAAGGTTACCTATAGATAGGTTTCAGTCAGTTGTCGTTTGTTTTGAAGTGGTGTTTGCAGCTTAAATTCTTCCTTAACATATTCTTAACTAAATAAAACACAACTTTAATTTATTAACTTAACATAGAATCATTTAGGTTAGAAAAGACCTTGAAGATAGAGTCCAACCATTAACCCAGCACTGCCAAGTCCACCACTAAATGATGTCCCTAAGTGCCACATCTACATGGTTTTGAAATACCTGCAGAGTAGTGACTCAACAACAAACCAACTACTTTTTAATGTGTTATCTGATCCCGTGCCTTGGTGTATTGCAGCACTGTTGCTGCGAAGAGCTACTTGTGAAATTTCAAATATGGTTCTTCCTTAGGTTGTACAGAAGGCTAACTATAAAAAGATAAGTTGAGGAACTGAAGAAACTAGTGAGGAACAAGAGAGTTTTAGATTGATCTTTTCACCCCGTGCCCTTGAAGAAAATTTGCTGCTGCCTATGTTGTATTGGGTCTGAACTTTTGGTGCAAAATCAGTGAGTCTTCTGTAATTCAACAATGTATCAAGAGATTAGTTACTGGTTTTTGGCAGTCTTCTGCTCCAGCTTTGCTGAATAACTTCACAGCAGAACATTCATCGTGACCTTAACAATCCTTTCACTTTATTAATACGTTTCTTTTGAGTTGTGATGAATTTGTTATCGCTGTTAGGGAGCCCTTAAACTCAAGGTTAACAGAAAGCTGTCTGCAATAGTAGTCAGTTTCTACACCAAGTATAAATAATAAATACCAGGCTAAGAATGAACAGCAGACCGAAGAGAGTGGGCTGATGTCTTGATGTCTCTGTTCTGCCTGCTGCAAGTGGGGAAAACTGTCTTTGTGGTGAGCTGATAAAAGGTGTGGGTGAGACACTGCAGAAGGAAAATATATTGAAAGGAAAAACATTAGCAGAGGCTAAGGAAAGGAGGAAGAAAGGAGAGGTGAATGAAGGAAGAAAAGTGTGTATGTTGGGGAGTGTGTGACTGAAGAAGCTGGAAGGTAAGAGTGAAGTTAGTAAAATTTTCTCATGCCTTACTCACGTAAGTAGCAGCATCCAGTAGAGCAATGCATGGGAATGTACATAGATAACGTATCCACATTGTTTTAAGAGCTGTTAGTAAAATACCAGTGGTGTTTAATGTTACAGAAGTTGCATACCACTGCCCCTGAGGAGATCTGAGTGACAAATTAACACAGGGCTTGTTGAGCCCTGCGGGTGGCAATCGCTGCAGGCTTCCTTGAATCCTTATTTTTGAAAGCATTTACTGACCAGCATTGCGGGGAAAGGGAAAGGTGTTTGTTCCATGTCACTACTCTGGTTTTATTTTTTTATCACAGTTAACAGAGGTTTTCCAGAAAAATGAGCAAGTCAAAACATAAGTAATGACCTTGATGCTTATTTATCTCTAAGCATTTTTAATCTGTGTTTACTGGTTATAGTTCATAGCTGCATCAAAAGAGTATACACTCCTCACTGAAGTCTAGCCAGCTACCCTATAGAGAATTAAAATGATCATGTACCAGTGAAGACATGAAACCTGTATTTCTAATTAGAAATGTCCTCATTCAGAATGCTGTTGCTTTAAATGGAATTTGACTGGTTCACATCTTTCACAGAAAGAAAAGAGCTGTTTGGAATTTTCACTGACGGTTATTCAGAAGCTTAAATGTATCTTGTACAGGACAGCATCATAATAGCATTGGTGCTACAAAGCTAGGTCAAGACTTCAGTTGAACAACTGTTCTTTACCACTACCTGATTTCTGCTCTTGGATACGATGTGTGGTCTTGTTTAACGTGTGAGATGCTATGGTTGTAAGGCAGAAGATGAAATTACCTTTCATAGCTGTGTAATAATACAATTATCAATTAAGGGACACGATTTCTAGTATCTTCTTCAGATGTCTGCTCAGATTACTTTCTTCCAGCTGTGTTCTGCAGTACTGGTTTTGTAT
The DNA here is from genome assembly GCF_017639655.2 of Falco naumanni. Lineage (NCBI taxonomy): Eukaryota > Metazoa > Chordata > Aves > Falconiformes > Falconidae > Falco > Falco naumanni. The sequence continues at coordinate 4,804,823 of NC_054054.1, read as the reverse complement.
GTTCCCATAAGGACGTATTTAATTATTTTTTTACTAAGAAAAATGCTGTAGCTTGATGTTACAGTGTGAATTGCGTGGCTCTAGTTATTGTCTGTACATTTCTTCTCATACCTTGTAGGTGTATCCAGATGAGTCTCATCCCAGGTTTGTCTCCTGAAATGGTGTTGATGGCTGTACATGTTTTCCCTTGAGAATAATTTCCTGAATTGTAAAAATGCTTTCAAAGACATTTATACTCTATTAACCTGTTGGTTGGCACACTTGATCTGCACTAGTTTGCATTGTGTCTTGATTTTGAAATAATTTGCATCTCCTCTTGGCAAATTAAAACAATATTTGCTAATGTGGATGCCTCAGCCTCACAGTTAGAGCTGCCTAGGGGCAGTTCTTGCCTATATTGGCTAGCATACTGATGGTGCACGCTTACTGATTTCCAGAGGGATTCTGAGTTCTGGATGCTGTTTCTAAATTTCTTCGACAGTAGCAATATTTTCTTGCATCGGTTCTGGAATAAACTCAGTTGAGATACTGCAAGACAGATTTAATTTCATTTTGTTTTGAAGTAAGAACATGCTCATCATTACTTGAGGTTTTTAAGCTACTAAAGGATGCCTTGGACATCCTTAGTTTAAAAATCGCCGATGTGAAAGTGTTTGCTGCAGAAATGTTACTGCATGCCTGCTTTCCTTTCTGCTTTGGGTGCTTGTTTTACTTATGTGGGGCTTTTAGGAGTAAGAGTGATGGGTATCTTCTGGAGACACTGTGATATAGGAGGAACATGGGGAATGGCTTGAGTAAGCCTTGCTTGCCTGTGTCTTAGCTCCAAAAATCTGTTTGATCTAACCTGGTATTGCCACCCCTGTACCGTCGTTAATGCAGTGGATTTGGGGGTAACGTGACAGCAAAGCTTTTAAAACAGTTGCTAGAAGATCTACTGCAGAGCTTTAGAAAGCAAAGGCTTAGAAGTAGGTCAATAGCAAAGCTCCAGTGGAACTATAATAAACATAACCAGATTTGGCGGAGAGTGAAGTTTTCAAGTTATTATCTTGTAATTCTGCAAATCTGCCTTGCTGTATATTTATAAGTGTGCATTCTTTGTTCTTTTGTCTTGAAACCTCACATCCTGGTTTAACTTGTTGGGTTTTTTTACTGTTAAATTGCCAAGGCCCCAGTAATTTTTCTTTTCTTATATGTGCTCATTCATTTCTCTCTATCAATTTAATTTAATTTTCATTTTTCCCTTTGCAATTCCTGCACCGATATGATGTAGGATTGCTTCAGGAGCAAAGGATCAACAAAATAACTTCAGGAAATGCATTATGTGTCTGAGTCATGCGTTTCCAAGTGTCAGTTTTCTGTCTGAAACATCGTTTCTGCTCTGCTTCTCAGCAGAGAGAGGTATTTTAGATAGCTTTGGAGTGAAGTTTAACTCTTTACATCTGACACATCTAAATACTAATTTATGGTTTAATACTTGGTTACTTAAGTTATTTCTAGTCCTGGCTTCCTGAAGTTGTGTTTCCTATTGCTTGGAAGACTCCTCTGATGCTTATATTGGTACCACAAATGATGCCACCATGGTGATGATTACGTTCAATGTTGTTTTAGTGCTGTATAACGGTAGCCCTGTTGGCATAGATATAGATAGATAGATATAATTGCCTGTACTGATTGCTGGTACCATAGTAACTACAGTAAAAATATTTCAGGACAGAAGCCTGAGCATATTGTGTTAGTGTAGAAGTTGCACAAGCATACTGGTAAGCGTAGAGATCAGGGGTGATCACGGTCGAAGCAGGGATCAGGAGAACTGACAGTGCAGAAGAAATGACCGCGCACATAAGGCTGACATATCTGTTACTTAAAAATCAGAATATATTTTATGCAAATGCTTGCAGGGTGTGTGCATATTGCTGATTCTTTTGTATCGCTCAGTTGTTTGCTGCATCTGTTCAACTCCTCTGGATTACTAATCATAAATGGGCGGGAGGGTAATTCCTAGTGAGAAGGAAGCAGATGGGTTTTAACTAAGGCCAAAATTAGGCCTGATTTTTGTGGTGAAACTTGTGTAAAACCAATGTACTGAGGACATCTGAGCATCCCTGAAAAATTCTGAAATGCATAAATCTGGAATTCAGTTGGGGGAGGTGAAATGTACCTTGTTCTTTCAGATCTGTAAATAAACCCTGATAACAGACTGCAAGATTTGTATTTGGTTTGGGTTTTTTTTTTAATCTAAGTATCTTCATTTTTGCCATTTCAAAGCTTTCCTACAGTTGGACAAAAAAGAACAAAAACTAACCATCGATCAACCATCTAAAGTAACGAGGAAAAATTATTCTTTCACAAATGAAGAAGTAAGACAGATTGATCGGGAAAACCAAAGGTTGCTAAAAGAACTGTCCAGACAGTCTGCAAAGCCAAGAAAAAGTGCTACATTGAAGAGGCCATCTGTACCGCCTCCTAAATTGTACCACAGTGCCCTCAACAGGCAAAAGGAGCAGCAAAGAATTGAAAGAGAAAACCTGGTAAGTTTTGAGAACTGATTTGGATCAGTAAATGAAGAACTATTTGTTGTCAGATGAACTACTGCTAAATACGTACAAAACTGTGAAGGCAGCGCTTGGTGCTTTACTGCAGTAGGTCTGCAATGAATTGCCATTACTATGCTGTTTGCATAACTGTTCATATGTGGGGTGGTGGTTTTTTTTTTTTTTTGGTGGGGGGATATGCTATTATTATGAGTTTGTTCTGCTTCAGTATCGTTCCGTTTAAGAGCAGCAACCATTATTATTAACGTGCTCGTAACTTTTTGTGGAGAGCGGTCTAACTATTCCTCCTGCTTCATGCATCATGGTTACTAGTCTCTTAAGAACAGGCTTGCAAAAAATGAATCAATCAGTAGGATGGCATCAAACCCATTGTATATGAAATACAGAGGATACAACGTGAATGTCAATTTTGGTTTTTGACTCGCTATAGCTCTCCGTCTCTCAGCAGTTGCAGTGCTCTGCTTGTCACAGTATGTGAATATAATGGCAATCACAATAACTTCAGTGGAAAACAAATAGACTCATAAGGATATTGGCAGAGTTGTCTAATATAAAAAGTAATACTGATTTGAAGAAGATATTTGTAGTGATTTAATTGTAATATATATATATATAAATAGAATGACGCTTTCATATCTTCTAGTTGTTCTTTAGTGTGTTTGAAAAGGAAATGAAATATAGTGAAAATATTTGGAAAATTTATAGTGGAAATAATTTATTGACTTTTCTTCTCTGTAGGTTGCAATTTCCTTTTATATAGATGCTGAAATACAGATTCAACTTGGAGAAAATCTAATTGACCTATTCAGGAAAATGTGTTAGGTTTTAGTTCTTCCAGCTTTCAGACATCTAGATCGTTGAAACTTTTCAAAGTAGGAAACTTTATTCTCAGCTCTACTAGACTAAAGTTGACCAAAAGAACATCACACGCTGAAAGAATTTGGCATAAATATTTGCTATAGATGTGTGATACTTCTTATTGTCTGGGGAGGAAATGTTTTTAGGCTTCGATGTGTTTAGGTTGGTCGGAGGGCTTTCTTCATGTGTTGGGCAAGGGGTGTGTGTGTTTTCCTCTGTTTATTCAAAAGGTTGAAAGCAGGACTTGCTCTTCCACATGAAACTTATTCTTAGGCTATGGGAAGGAAGTGCTGTGTCACAGTTGCTTACAATCTGCTAGTAATACGCTGTACTATGTAACAGTAGATGATTACTGATATTTTACAATATGTTTCCATTTTCTCAAAGCCACAAACCTTTTGTCTTATGATATATTGCAATTTTGCCCAAGAATGTCTTGCGTTTCTAACTTCTGAATCAAAACTTCAGCAAACCTAAACACATACAGTCACTTCACATGTTGCTGTTTTAGTACATGTTAGGAATTAATGGTGGTTGCTTGTAGTCCAAGAAATAATATCCTTCACTTACTTACTCATTTATACTTCTTATCATCAGCAACATGAGCAGACATGTTTGATATCAGAGTCATTCCTTAGAATTTAATGTTAGGACATGATGCTCTTTTAGACTGTAAAAACATTTGGTTTATTCTTTTCCCAAAACTCAGGATGATACGTTCTGCCCTTCTTTGTGTGAGAGTGATTCATCAGTACAGCTCTTACATTTTATTTACCATTGCTATAATTTTTAAGCAATTCTGTTTACTTTTTTATTCTGTTTGAAGGGTATGTGCATCTCAATTGTAACACACTGATTTTTCTAGCATTACCTTTTGGGATTACAAGTATGACATGCTTTTCTCAGAGACCGTAAATGAAAAAGCTGCCCTACCCTGCCCATTGATGAGTTTTTCTGCTTTATATAGCTAAAAGTATGTGCTTTATGAAACTGCTTTCTTCACTTTTGTGGACTGAAGAGCTAGAATTCCATGGAACTTCCTGATCAGTCTTTCTTCTGTTACTTGACAGGATTTTTTTCTTATACAAGGCTTGAGGTACTACATACAGGATATGCTGCTTGATACATCCTTGAAATGTTTGTTGGAGAAGGATGCAGAGTTCTGTAAATAATTCAAAAATAGAAATCTACAGTAGTAGTCTGTGCAGGGGGTTAAAAGTCTTGATGCAGAGATATTTTTTTTATTATTATTTTTCCCTTGTTGGATTCAGCTTTTGTAACTCCTTGCCCTGAGGTTAACACATTGTCTAGGGAAAACTTTCACTTGTTCTGCTAGAGCACTTTTTGAGTAATGCCTAGATTTACTGTTATCAGAAAGTTCTGGTGCAGGCATTTGGCATCAGAGGTGGTGCATGAAAAGTGTTTCAAATATTAGGAAATCAGAAAGGAATCTTAAGTGGTCTGGTGCTCTCTAGCTTTGTGAGCGCACAGGGACGTACAGGGAATATATGTTGCTCCCACAGACTCTGCTAGAAAGAGATGTGATGGAATGAAAAGGTTCATTGCTCTGAAGAACAGTAGTTATAAGGTAGTGATTAGCAATTTGTGGAAAAAGCACAATTACCAAAATAGATTGCTGTTAAAATTAATGTCAGAATTTTGTACTTGCTGCTTTTGACTGTGTGCTTTCATAAGTGGAACCTGCTTTTGATTGCTTATCTGAACTAGCAAGATCAGAGTCTGTCTCTTGCCAATAGAGGATGCTGCTGATCTGGAAAACATTCTACTCTTGTGTTTGAAGGTACTGTCAACCCAGTCCCCTCTCCCGTGGAAAGGGAGATATGTGACTGGTGCTTCTTTTTTTCCCATGTCTGTATATATGTGTGTCTGTCTATATTGACATATTATTTCTGCCAGTATAAATAAGATAGTCAACTTCATAGACAGGACACTACACGCAATGTAAACTTCTAATGGCTTATGGTGTCATGCAGAAATCTATACTGGTATATACAGGTACATATTTGCAGACCTTTAAATACGGATTTGCCGCCACAACACCTTTCTTCAGTCACTTCATCTAAACTTAGGAGTAATTAATTTCTGTATTGGGTTTTTTTCATAATTTTTAATAGTTCTGAGTAGGATTTAGTTGTTGGATTACCTTGGTGAGCTAAGCTGCTGTGTTCAGCCAAATTCTAGGGAACAAGTGACTTTTTGATTTCACACTGGAAGTTCACTAGAAGATCTCAGCAGATCTGGGACAGCAGTTTTCAAACCTTAGATCAAGGGGGATGAGAGTGTTCTTCTTTTCTGTGGATATTTGGTGTTCCCTTGCATCCCTGTGCATTCTTCCTACCCCATACTGTTATTACTCACTGCGTATAACACTCCCATGTTGTTCATTCTCTGGCCTCATGCTCCCCTAAAATGTACCCTAAGCCCCAACAGATCCAGCTCTGGTCCCAGCTCCCACACAAAAAATAATAAAAAAATAATCACTTTGTTTCTCTGCCAGGACTGTCTTTCTCTTTTCACCTACTTGGTTCCCCAAGTCATCGGTGCTGCAGATGCCATTAATGCTTCTCCCCACCACTTGCCCTAGTCATTGTGGCCTCTACCAGCACAAAGATCCTTCAGCGAAACTGTTGCCCTTCTCTTGCAGTCTGAGCTGCCTTTGTCTTGTTGGGAAACCTTAACCTCCTTTAGAAATGCAAATACTGTAGTGCTATAAATCAATGTATATTAGTTTGTCCCAGCTTGATTTAATGGTGCTGACGTGCTGTGGCAGTTGGGTTGGGAGAAGAGGGTAAGGGAAAGATAATGCCTCTGGCCATTCCCCTGACTGGCTGCCACCGCGTACAAAGAATACACCTCATCTTGAGCCACAGCCTTCAGTCCTGTGCCACACTGCACCTGCCCTGCTATCCATGTCACGCCACAACCAGGGAGATAACTTCTAAGCATGGAAAGAAACAGGATTTGGAAGGGCACTGGTCTATGAGGGTTGTGCCTGGGCACCTTGTACTTTACTTTCTTGATTTATTCTGGTTTTTCTCTGCCTTCCCTTTGTCCTGTCCCCAAGGAACACCCCTGAAGTCTGAAAGCATCAGTCTTGGATGCTGCATACTTAATGTGGTTGTAGAAAGAATACCAAGGCTGTTCGGCCTTACTGGTCTCAGTCTGGTGGACAAAGCCGTAGGGAATGCAGTTGTGGAAGAAAATGTAGCCTTCTGGGCTTTAGGAGCTCAGAAGTATTTGCGTTGGCTTGGTGGCTCCTTAGAAACTCGAGCATACAGGGGTTTATAAGGTATTTCCACTTAGTGGTTTAAAGCCATTGTATGCCAAGACGAAAGACAAGGTGGTTTCTGAGATTACAAAGTGCAGTGCAAAAAAGAAGTTTCCACGGCCCTCTCATCAGGGGGAGCTATTAGGACATGGGATTGGCATGTAGATGTACCTTGCTGCAATATACTGCAGTACAGTGCAAATACAATGCCGTTCTGTGTTCATAGTATTTAGGCTATAGGTTCTTTTGTGGTTGGATTTTTTTTTTTTTTGTGGTCTGCTGATTCCTGACCCAGACTCGAGAATCCCGAATGCTGCTGTAACAATTATAATAAAGACCAACTAATCAGCAGGTTCAAAGAAAGTTCTGATTATTTTGCACACTGCTGAGTTTTGTGGGATACATTTTTTTTACTCTTAGCCTACTTTCCTTGGTGGTGCCAGCTACATGTAAACTTGATAGCTGTTCGGTTAAAAATACTTTTCTGTAGATTGTCAAAAAACTCTTAGAAGTTCTTCATTTAGAGTTTGTCATGTTAGAGCTAATTAATGTAACTGGCAATTGAAGAAAATCGCAGATACTTGTATTAATAAAACCAGAAAGCTGTCCTTGAATGCCCTGTTACCTAGTTCCCCCTCCCCCACCTGGACTCTGCAAAGGGGACAGTGTGGTCACTAACATCAGTGACACTAGAGGAGGCATAATATAAATAAATTTGAACAGCTGTCAAGGCACGCTAGTCAGCTGATTAGGATTGAAAGGAGGTGAAACTGAAGCCTCTATACGTTTAAAAAGCAAAGTAAAACAGTAATGTTTTTTGCCTTCTTTCTGAACTCAGTTTAGGAATGCCACATTTCTGCGTTTTCAATAGGGGTTTTATTCCTCTTTCAACATAGCTGCAGAAAAGTGTGTACCGATTATTTTTTTTTCCTTGTTCTGACAGCACTAGAACTAGCTTTAGTGCTCTCCTGATATGCGAAAAAATGAATTAGCAGCACTTATCTTGGCCCACTGTATAGCAGCAATCTTCTGATCCAGTGTCACGTTCCCTTGTTCTCCTGTTGTAGGCAATCTGACACTTCCTTTTCTCACTGACTATATATTATAGTGTCTTCACAGATGCTAAGCTATGACCAGGTGCCTAGATTTATGAAGGATTGTTCTATTCCTAGAAGCTAATCATCCTGTGATTTTTTTTTTTATTATTATTATATATTATTATTTTACTTTTCTTGTAAACTCAGCATTAAAGTAAAAGAAGATGGCAGACATAGAAGCCTAGGGGGACTTTTGCCAAGCAGGGAGTTCGCCAATGATGTGATATATATGTACTGAGCTCAAATCAAGAGCTCTGAGGAGCTACAATGCAATTTAGAGCAACTGATGACGTTCCTGCCATTGGTGTCTGTTACTTGTTTTTTATATTATTCCTTAAATCTGATCGGGAACATGTATTTGGTTCTGAACACCTGGATTGTGTTATGTGCTCTGATTCTTTTCGTCATTAAGATCAATGATGGAATTTCTGTTTACTTTAGTGGTGCAGGATTAAGGCTCCAGAGATTTAGCACTGCAAGAGAACAAGGAAAGTGGCAGTATTCTTCAGTCCGTCTCTCAAAAGGAAAACATAATGACAGAATTGGTAGATTTATATGTATAATTGAAAAAGAACATTTGTTCAAAGTATTTGCGCCATTATACAAGGTTGTTTCTGTTTAAGGACCTCAAGATTGTAGGCTTGATAATAAAAACATAAGAATCTGATTAGTTCCGGGTTACAGATTTAGTAGGTCAGGACTGCCATTTCACTGTGGTGTTTAATTTCTGTATGCAGCAAGCTGTTCTGCAAACTGCAAAATTCATGACCACAAATAGCGTGTAAGTTAACATGCCCTTGGTACAGTTCACAGCAGAGGGCAAGGCAACCAGGGGAGCGATTCTCTCATTCTCTACAAGTGCTTTTCATGGAACACTCGTGCACCGCAGAATCTGTATCTGTTCTTTCTGTAGCTCAGGGCTGTATCAAGTCCAGTGTTAACCTGCTCAAAAAGCAGTACTTCAGTATGGAGAGAGGTGTGGGTTTTTTCTTCTTTAGCAAATGGGGACTTGATATTTGTCAAAAGGCAAACGTAAAAGCAAAAGCAGAGAATTGTATTTAAGCTAGAACAAAGCAGGCATATAAAAATATATGTTCAGAATCAAGCTTGAAATTACTGCAGTGTTGAGGTATGCAAATTCTATGGGGCTGTTACAGTTGCAGTGTAGACTCGAAACATGATCGACTTTCACAGGGATGTCACTTCTACAATCTACCTGATATCCATTTGTGGTTGAACTGAATGTATTGAGAGCTTCCATTTTTAATATTGAAGGTAAATAAGAGATCTCTGAAAGTCTACATGTGTGTAGATGTATGAGAAGATGCAGATGAAGTTGTGAGTAAAATGGTGGGTGTAACATTTAGAAATAAGTCTACAATTTCATGTTCTGCAGCAGGCTTTAGTGAAGAGCTATTTCTAGCTGAAGTCTTCCTTTGACTTTTGCTTACTTAGGTATTTCCACTCGATGAACTGACTGGCACTTGATGCAAGCACTTGTGACATACTATTTCTGAGCCAAAATCACTTGTCCTTCCTCTCTTGTGCACTCTGTGCAGGTTTCCAGTGCCTATGCATAAACTACCAAGAGTTTGTAGATTCCTGTTACAGCTAGACAATGACAACTGACATCCTGGGAATACTGTACTATTTCCTAAGTCACTTTCTGTAAACTTTTTTATTTCTTCTAAAAGAAGAATAATCCGTACCTGATTGGGAGTGGAGAAGAATGATAATTCCATACAAAGTGCAGTTTAATGGCTGTACGGATTCTTGACTCCTACCATATAATTACGCACCTAGACAATAAATCTTTATTAACATACTTATTTTTGGTACTTTGGAGACTTGTGTAATCGCAGTTTGCATTGTCTGTCACTGACAGGATGCATACCACAGCCCTGGCCAGCAATGGCTGTGTCATTGCCAGGTGGTTGTAGGCCATCAAATGAATCGAGATTAGTTAGTGGAGGAAATGTATAAATCTATGCGAGGCAAGCACTGGAGGCGAAATATATTAAAAATAGGAAGTTGTTAATTGGAAGTTGTATGTAGTTAGGTACTTCCAAATTTGTCCTGCCGTCAGGCTCTGTTTTTGGAGTATGGAAATTTCTTAAACCAATAGATGCTGTTTCAAGTAGTATTAGTAATGCAGAATGGGAAACTTGTCTTCTCTTACAAATACTGTGTAAGCAGCTGTTCTGATTTAATACTTGCTGCATGATTGCCAGGGTTACTTTCAACGAGAGGAAACTATGTCTGTAACAATCTTTTAAAATTATACTATGGATAAAACAAATAGTGTCCTGTGGGTGTTGGTGCTTTCCTTTCGGCATTACTTTCACAGAATTGAGGTCAGTAATTCTCCCTGGGGATCCTGTAGGGCAGTATAAAATGGTCTAAATAGGCTTGCAAAGCAGAGCTTAAAAAAACAAAACAAAAAGAAAAACAAACCCCCCCAAAACCAACTGGAAATTTAGAAGAGAGGAGTAATCAAAGGTAGGATTGGAAGAGTGCAGCCTATTTTCCCACAACGTTTAACAATCATCAGACAAATGTGTTATCATAAATTTCAGAGAACTATGCAGTACTGAAGATATCCTCAACATAGAATTGATGACATCTAAGGGGTAGTTACTAGCTGTGTCGCAACACTGAGAAAAGATTCGAATGTGAGCAGAATAACCTGTGCTGGTCACCAGTGGAGGAGTTTGTGTTGTGCAGTGCTAAAAATTTGGGGCTTTTTTTGAAGTTCAAATAAAAATAAAGCTGTGAATGTTTTGTAGCTTCTTGTTTATTCTTACTCTTTCTTGTATTTTTCTTTGATATTAAGGCTTTCCTGAAAAGACTGGAAGCAGTGAAACCAACAGCTGGTATGAGGCGTTCTGAACAACTGATGGACTATCAGCGCCAGATGAGTTATCTAAGTTCTTCACCTTCTGTAAGAAGAGGAAAATCTGCTTTGAGCCAGCTTAGTCCTTCAAGTAAGTACTTTGAAGTTGCAGATTCTTGCATTTCTTTGCGTGTGTTTATCTTTTTATAATTCAGGATTGTGAAGCACTTACTGCGAAGAATAGCAAATTCTCTGTCTGTCTTAGATTGATCATTTATCACACAGAAATCATTAGTGATTTTTTTAATCATACTGAAAGTATGATTACAGTTTGCATTGTTTACTTACTGTCCTAAATTTCTAATCAGTTGTCTTGTTAATAATTTTTTCCAAGGTCAAAAAAATGCCTGTTGTAAAGAAATATTTCTCGTCTTGTCAGCGCTCTTTGTTGAAAGAAGGAGAAAAAAAACCACCCCACCCAAAACAAAAATCCCAAAGAATGTTCGAATTCTCCTTCAGAGAATCTAAATCTAAAGTAGCCTTGTTTCTCTTAGGAGTTGGGTGTAATGTTTGGAGGTAGATCGTGTGTTCCCTTAGAGCCATACATGTAGGGTTAAAGAACCACAGCACTGCAGCATAGGCTTGAACTTTATCCTGACTGTTCAGAAACAACTCGGATCATTTTTGGGTTTGTATTCAACTTACTGCGATTTTGTTGTTTCTTCTGGAGACTATAGCGATGAGTGTTGCAGGACTAATCTACTAATATAACACGTTCTCACTCTTTTCTGTGTGTGTTAACAGGAGGCACGTCAAGAGCATCCACTGTACCAAGTACAATGAGCCAGAGGAATGAAAAACCCATGTCTGATTCAGCCAGTGGGGCATTACAGAGACCTAAACCCACTAATGTTCGTGCTGCTTGGTTGTAAGGGCGTTCTTTGCCTCACATTCTGAGATGATCCTCAGACTTCTATTTTTAGTGCTTTTGTAAATTCTATGTGCGCAAAATATTTTCTGCGTTGTTCAGCGATTAAAATGTATTACATATGACAATTGCTTGTAAAACAGTTTTAAGTGAACATTTTCACTTCAGTCAGTGTTTTCCATGGCAGGAAGAACTTATAAAAGAGAAGGAGGTATTTAAACAAACAAGTTAAAATAGCAATTGCTAATTATTATTTAGTTCTGAAATCGTAAGTGGAATTTGTATCTGTAACATGGAAGGACATAATTAATGCACGATAGCTGCAAGATGTAAAGAAAATATTAACAATAATAATACTTTAAAATATTGCATTAAATTTGTACATATATACTTAATTCGTAGATCATCCTGGCTTTAGGCCTTCTGAACCTTGTAGGTCATGTTCTTATGACTGAAAGAATCTTCTTGGTACAGCATGAAGGGGTGACGAGCAGATTGCGTGTTCCTGCTTAGGCAGCTACAGTAGAGGCTGCAGAAAAGATTATGTTCTGCTACTCTTGCACTCCAGGTGTTGGAACATGTGTTTTGTACTCGAGGCTCTGTCTCTTCCAGATTTAAAAGAATTTTGGAATTTGTGTTGGGATCTTTGTGTAGGAAAGAAGCATCTGATGCTATTTGAACAAGAGTAAAGACTGAAGCGAACAACATTTTCAGTTTCATTCTTACTCACTCTGAGTAAGTTTTCTGCAGGAAACTTGAACATCTGATTTTGAGAGTGACTACTAACCAGGATTTTTAGAAACAAAGACCAAGTAGAAAACAGAAAATCTTGTTATGCTTCTTAACCTGTTTTTTATTGTCATGTTCATACCAAATATCTGTAGTAGTGTCATATAAGCTTTAGTAGCAACATCCATTTACAAGGGCAGCAGAATTTGATGGAATTGGTAATCGTAAATAGTAGGTGGTATGCTTTATTCTATGTATAAAAGCAAACTTTCAGTGGACTTATTTTGTAGGACTGTAGTCTTATAAAGAGCATAAATGTGATGCCACTGTCCATGGATACCGCTGGAACCCTGCTTGCTTCCCCAGCTTTTTCCTGGGAGATACACAGGAAATCTTTGTATTATGCATAAAGAAAAAAGCTGTATTCAGTAATGCTGGGCCTTAGCCCTGTGAAAAGGAAAGTTTATTATTCTTTGCTCGTGCTTGCATGAGGGCTTAGGCTTTCAGGTGTTCTGCGTTGTAACAAACTTTTTAACTTGGTCCTGTGTGATAGTTTGGCAGAGCTGCTGCACCTGGTGACCTGCCAATTAAATTTAGCTGATTGACAATATTTGAACTTTAAACAGCATTGTGGCAAACAGGTTCTTATTGCAATTATTATTCATTGATAGGGACTGTAAGGAATATTTTTGCATAGTGCTGCTGTATTTATTTGTACTATTGTGCTTATAAAAATTACTGACTATTTGAAGATTTTTGTCCTTGAATGTGAATATCAGGGTCACAGTTTAAATCCTTTTGAATGTTCGTATGATAGATTTTTTTTCTGTGAAGGAATTCACAAAATGGATTACTTTTAATTGCTTCATCTTACTTTATTTAACTTTGGTATGAAAGACTGTCAATTTTGTATGTCATTTTTGTAAATCATAAGAAATAAAATATTTAACGTGAATTGTTAGTGCAGTGGCTTCTTTCAGAATTTTATAATCGGTATTGAAGTGTAAAGAAGGTCATGGGATAAAAGTGTTTTGTACTATGTGTAGTGGAGAAAAATGCAAAGAATCAGTTTATTTGTTGATACACTTACCTGTTAGTGAACTTGTGGTTTTGTTTCTTTTTTTTTTTTTAATAAGCCATACTGACATGTCTTCACTAACTTAGATAAGCTCATCAAGACTTTTTTATAGCAAAAAAACTGTTTCTAATACACTTGTTTTCTGTCTTTTTTTGTAAGCTGCCACTTCATGTTCTCTTCTGCTTTTTTTGTTTTGTTTTATACCTTCCAGAAGATGTTTCTGAAAGAGAAGTGCAAGCTGCTTTGCTTCCTCCTTAAAGTGAACTGTCACACTGGTTTGGCACGCTCTTTCAGGTAAGAGCTGATCGCCCTGCTGAAGTGACAGGATTGCCGGTTTGGGTGACAGCACTGGTGTGTTGATCTCACCACTGCGAGAAATGGACTTGATGCCTCTGTCATGTTTTTGCTCTGGAAGTGGGCCCTGCTTCTGCCAGAACAGGGTTCTGCTGTGTAGTCTGTCTACAATACTGAATGTCTTAAAGAAGGTCCTAGCTCAGATCCCTGACTGTATGAGAACAGGGTGTGATGATGCGTCTGGATAGGTGACACGTGAAGGGCATTTTCCCAAGCTGACCACTGAATCCTTTATAGAGCTCAGTTTTAATCCCGTTGAATGTAAGAGACTCAAGCTCATTTGGAGGTGTTGCACAAGGACATTCCTCATATGGAATGTGTAGGCTTCCCTGTGCCAGAGCATGTCTTCTGTCCTATTTCTTGCAGTCTTTACCGAATATCCTGAGACATCTCTGCTGTTGTCCTGCTGCTCAGGTAAGGGTTTGTCTGACTTGTCCTAAATCAAGTGGCTGGCTGGATTTATGTCTTCTGCGATGTATGTAGAGTATCATCAACTGTATTTTCCTGGTTGTCATCTAATGAGTTTCAGGATCAACCCCTGTAAAAAGCCTGAGACACTTGCTTCTAACAGGTTTTTATCCCAGTGCTTTTCTTCATTCTCCTTGGTCAACAGACAAAAATATCCTCCTGTCTTCCCAACCTGGGTAGCTTTTTGAGTCCTCTGGTAGGTAAGAGCTTATGCTTTTCCCTGGAGGACAATCTGCACATCAGTGTGGTGGTGGTGAGGGCAGTGAAGTCACATCAAGCCTTCTAGCTGTGCAGTCATGACTGTCACGTGCAGGTAATGATGAGTATTTCCATTGTGATACCAACAAGAAAATGGGGGTGGGTGGTGGATGGTAAGGCTGCTTGTGCACAGAATTGGTGTATCTTACGAGCCAGGTCCACTGAGCATCAGGTGCAATCTTTGTGGTGTTTACCTGCTCCAAGTCTTGAGCAAAGTAATGGATGAACCATGTTATTTCCACCTGATGAATGAGAAACATAGAAATAAGAGCTGCAGCTGGAGCCGTCTTCCAGGACTGAAATTTTGTTGGTTTTTACTTACATTGAGGTCATATTGTTTTGGATACCAGCAGGGATTGCTAATGCTTGTGATGCAGATCTGGTTTGTCTTCAGGATGCATGGTTCTAGTAACTTGGTCAAGAAAGCTGCTATATGTCTCCTGGTAACTCTTCTCCTGGCCAAGGTGAGACAGGGTTTGGCAGCACTGATCCTTGTAGTTGTCACTTCTGGTTCCAGGACTATCTGTGTTACTCACTGCAGAGTCCTGAAATGCTGTTCTCCATGATTTTTGTTCCAGATGCTGCTTGTAGTTCGTAGTTATGTCCACTGTATTGTGTATGGTCAGAGCTTGGAACTGGCATCTCGGTTCTTTGCACGTGGCTTTTAGGACTTGAACAAGCTATTGAGAGATTTTGCTAGTTTTAAGTGAGAGGGACTTCACAAGGGGAACATAGGTGGCAGAGATTTGCCACCCGAGGCACGATGCTTCTTTCCCTGACGCCCTAGGGTAGCTAGTGGTATCTCCAGCTGAGATTATCCAGTAACTGTGGCATCCCTGCAGGTAGGGTGTTCTGGGTTTTGTTGGGGGGGGGGGGGGGGGGCGGTTAACAACAGTTTTCTCCTTCTGCTGTGCTTCTCACCATGTCTTCAACTTTTCCCTATGGTCTTTAAAGAATTGATGGCTGCTCCTTCCCTGATGAGTGTAGGGCAGAGAGTAGAGGTTATCACCTTCAGAAAGGTAGGGAAGGTTCAATCTGCTGTCATAGATTCTATGCACTAGGCCATCCTCTTTAGAGGCAAGTTTATCTTTCAGACCTGACTGAATTTCCTGAATTAATCTCATCCAAAAAATCAATGTACCTCAGTTCTCTCCCTCGGTAGCATCCTTTCAGAGCTGGGTGGTACAGTATATGCTGGATGGTAGTTGGGCTTTGTCTTTCTGTATTAGTAGGATGTATTACCAGGCTGTTCAGAGCAGGTTTCCCAGTGTTCAAGTGCGAGATGTAAGGGGATAACAGTGTTGATGCATGTTTTGCCTGCATAGTTTGTCCATGACTATTGCAAAGGTGCAGAAGGATTGGGACAGTGAAACCTTAGTTGTCACTGACAATTGATATATCTGACTGGACTTCAAGTAGTGATTAGTAGTCTGCAAGTCTTCAAATTTCCAGCTTTGCAGAGCTGATAGCTGGACTTTTAGGTTATACTTCTAGCATGTCAGCCATGGACTCAGTGCAGCACTGCTTTTAGGTAAATGGTTATTTCATTTCATCAACAGTTTTGAACTCTGACCCCAAGTATCTTTATGGAGAGTACTGCCTAGAATCTGCTATAGGATGTACATGTGCATTTGAGCAGCAATAAGGAGCTGTTTACCTGTTAAATGTTTTCCATATGTATTATTTCATGTATTGTCTTTTCCCGCAGTGGAATTTTCCTGCGTTGATATTCCTCACTCTCCCTTTTTAATAGCCTTTGCTCCCTCCTTGGGTTTTGCCCTCTTTTTCTTTTTTTTTTTTAACAACTTAGTTTACACTCACCTGAAGTTTCTCTTGCATTCTTTTAATTTTCTTACTGCTTATTCACACATACAGTTCCCCTCAAGGTTTGGTACCTCTGTGTATTACAGTCTGTCATTGTCTATGGTATCTTTGTAGCCAGCTTGGATCTCTAAAACATCCAAATGCCACCTCGACAGTGAGTTAAGTGTGAAATGAGTAGTTGCAGCATTCGCAAGGAACCATTCGGAACGTGTGGAGGAAGGAGAAAGGGCAGAAGCAGGCAAGTAAAGCTTTTAACAAACACTAATGCAATAAGCACTTTGAAAAACAGTAGGAAGACTTTCTTCACAAACTTATGGTTCAACAGGTTGCAACCATGGTTATTTACTGCTGGGAAGAAAACAGACCAAGTATCTAGGAAAGCAAATATTTAAGATGGTGACCACAAAAGAAAGGAGATGAAGCAATTATCTTTGTGAGACAAAAAAAATAGACTATCACTTTTGGACCCATTTTTTCCTAAAAGCTTCAGTTCTGCAGGTGGATAGATGTTGCTTCCAGGTAGGACTACCTGCATCTGACAAATTTAATGTCCAAGATAGGAAAGGGATAACTGGAAGCCATATGTATGAAGTAAGAGATGTAGCTGAAAGTTGAGTATTGCTTAGTGGATACATAAACAAGTATTTACTATGTAGTCTAACTGAAGTGGATGCAACTCACTTTCCCTCCTTTGCCTAATTAGCCTATTCTTCAGAGAGTTCACAGACTAAAGTTTAAAAACTGTATTAAGTGTGTTCTGATCTTACTGGTAATTAAAAGCTCAAGCTGTTTAGTAATGGTGTAGTTGGAAGTATAGTTATTTTAATAACTGGGAAGTATTTCATTCTACAATACTACAAGTAAAATAAGCAGTAATAACTTAACTTAGAAGTAACTGTCTTTGATAGTGAAGGATAGTATAAATGAGTTACCAAAGCAGCTAAGACTATAGGGTAGCTTATCTGTAAGACAGCTGGCTGTAGTACCCTCAAGCTGAATCCACTTGGTTTTGCTATTGTGGAATTATCAATAACCATTTTGCCTACCTAAAGCTCTATTGAAAAAAAACCCCAAAAGGCTTAGGCAGTATCAATCAGTAATAGTGTGCTGATGTACTCATTACCTTAAAGGACATGTACTGAAAACAATAGAAAAAAGTTCATTAATGTATTAATTTATTTCATTACTTCAGTTAGTTCAATTGAACATCATAGCAGACAACTTTTTGCTTTGTGACAAAGGGAATTTTTGAAACACTCTTTCCATATTCTATAAAGTATGTTTGAAGGATCAGATGATGGTTTCAACTGTATGTGTCAAGTGAAGAGGCTGCAGTGAGGAACAGCCAGGTGCTTTAATATAGTTTGTATCTTCAGACATGCTTTTCACTTGATACTGTATTAAAAAAATACAGCTTTAAAAGAAAACATGATTTTAATTCATGTTATAAATGTCATCAGAGTGGTGGGTAGCCTAGAGACTCCACGTGGTACAATGGGTATTTCTGGATCTCATTCTAATAAAGAGATCAGAATATTAAATTTTAAACTAGGCATACACCACCTAAGTCTTATCTCTAGATAAAATGTATTACCTGAAATTTGAAGTATAATATATACACAGGTTCCAATACAAATGTTGGATGACTTTTCATACAAAATATAACTGTGCTGTAGTGGACAATTTTTAAATGAATGTATTCTCATCTCAACCTGATATGTTATGAAACTTTATTCCGTTTCCCTAGGAAATATTTTGTTGTCCACTACATCACAAGAGCACATTTTTTAAAAAAGTTGATTGAGAACAATTGAACTAGATTAGGATGTTAAGTTTTAGACGTATTTCTTGATTTCATCATAAAGTACTAATACAAAAGCTCCACCCATGCCTCTCAACACATTCGACCAGGCACCCTTGAAGAACGCTTTGGATCCTTCATCTTTAGCTATCTTCTTCCAGCAATCAATTGTGCCCTTGTACATAATATCAGCTGTGGAAACAAGACAAAAAGGTCAGAAGGCTTTAAGTTATACAGCAAGACAGGTTCAACTTTCCTGTATTTAAAACAACAGGGAATAGGCAAAGTATAGCCAAGAATTTAAAATTAAGTAACCAATTCTTGAAAAGTAATTTTAATTTTCCACATGGATATCTAAACAAATCAATTCACAGCCTCTTAAGTGAACATGAGAGACATAACCAGCACTCTGCTTCCCATAGCTGGTTTTTGGGGGTTTGGTATTTTTTTTTCCAGAATTCCAATGAGACTGTCATTAGTTTTCCGTAAGACACAAAAAATCTCTTCATTGAGATACAATGGGTACTTTCTGCTGCCAGAACACTATAGGAGCACTTATTCTTACCTCCCTTTCGGCCAGACTGCATCATCATCCTACGTCGCACAGTGTCAAAAGGGTAAGAAACCAGCCCTGCTACTGCAGTGACACTCTGGGCGATCATCCAGCTGACTACAATATGCACATTCTTTGGATCAGGCAACATACCTGTCATCAAGAACAAATGACAAGAGTCAGTACAGAGGGAAAAGGTTGTGGGAAAGATGGCTGTGGAAGGAACAATCACCCACCAACTCCAGGAGTCACTCAGTCAAGCCTGCAACTTCTTCATTCATCCATAGCTGACCATTAACAGCTACTATGAGTGAAACAAGTTTATAGGACTTTCGGGTTCTGGGATCTAAGCCCTCTTTCTGCTCCCTGACCAAAAAGTGTCTCCTGCAAAACCCTCCCTGGCTTGTGTCTCTAGCAGTAACGAGTAACAGGCTACCATACAAGCTCATCTGTACAAGCGTTAAGACAGAAAGAAACCAGGAAGTGTCTAAAAACACACTGCAAACCCAAGGCTTCTCCTCAGAGCAGCAAGTTGAGGGAGGCAGAAATGCATTTCAGAAAAACCAGTGCACATTCTAGCACCCTGAAGTGGTGCTGAGCCAAGCCCTGCTCGTCCTTGTACCACTGAGTGCCCTTACTGGATGGACTGTCCCTTGCAGTCACTTCTCCATGCACTTCTTACCCTTGGCTGTGTCATAAACCCCAAAATAGGCCGCTCTGTAGATGATGATGCCCTGGACGGACACACTGAACCCTTGGTACAGGCCCTTCAAGCCATCAGACTTGAAGATCTTGACGATGCAGTTGCCCAGGCCAGTGAACTCCCTCTCGCTGGCTCCTTTGCCCACATCAGCCGCCAGCCGGGTCCTGGCAAAATCCAGCGGGTAGACGAAGCAGAGGGAGGTGGCTCCCGCCGCGCCCCCGGACGCCAGGTTCCCCGCGAAGTAGCGCCAGAACTGCTTGTGCCTGTCCACTCCCCCCAGGAAGATCTGCTTGTACTTGTCCTTGAAGGCAAAGTTGAGGGCCTGGGTGGGGAAGTACCGGATGACATTGGCCAGGTTGCCTCTCCAGAAGGAGATGATGCCTTGCTCCTTGGGGATGCGGACTATGCAGTCGATGATGCCCTTGTACTGCTTCTCGGCCGTGATCTGTTTGCTGGCATGCTGGACCTGCAGGGCGAGAGGCAGGGCGGTCGGGAGGGGGCCGCCGCAGGGGTGACCCCGCGGCCAGGGCGGCCCGCTGAAGGGCACCGCCGGGGCCTGGCCCAGCTCCCGCCGCCCCCCGGTGGTGCCGCAGGGCCCGGGCGGCTCCCGCGTCACTGGAGCCGGCCGAGCTCCTGCCCATATTTAGCCCGGCCGGCCGGTGCCCGCCGCCCCCCGCCGCCTCACCTGCAGCAGCAACTTCACTCTCTCGATGGGGGCGACAGCCGTCTTGGAGATGGCGGCAGCGATCCCACCGGCCAAAAAATCCTTGAGGAAGCTGAGCGCTTGGTCACCCATGCTGGCAGCCGCTCCGACACCCCCTGCCCGGAGAGAGGCAACGAACCGCGCACTTCCCCGCCCGGCCGCCCCCGCGCACCGCCGGCCAAATGGCCCCGCGCCCCGCGCCGCCCCTCTTATACCCCGCAGCCTCTCGCGATAGGAGGAGGCGCCCCCCCGGGGCGCGGGCATTGGCTGGGACCCCCCGGAGCCCGCCCCCGTCGGGGGGCGCGGGGCAGTGCCGCCATGTTGCCCCGCGGAGGGACGGCGAGGGCCAGCGCGCTCGGGACGTTTAAAGGGCAAATTAAAGTTATCTGGTGGCTGCCGGGGAACGCTATGTCAGAGCATGTGCCTGCTGTATTAATAGCTCCTGGGAGGCACAGGAGGGGACTGAGGAAGCTGGCAGGAGGACCTGTGGCAGCGTTAACTGTTTCACGCAGGCCGGAGAGGCCTGGCCGCGGCGGCCGGTCAGCTCGGTGAAGCAGGAGCGCTTTAAGCCTTGGCTTCGTGTGGGCGCATTCACACCGTGAATAGCGAGGGGGATCTGGGCGCCGGGCAGGCATCCTGGCATGGTCGTCGTGCCCTACAGCAAAGGTCACTGGGGGTGCATAGTCAGCTTGGAAGGTGATGTAGTGGTGGTTGGTTCACGAGCGTCGGTAGCCAGGAATGGGGCTAGACCTCTCTGAACCAAGGATAAAGAGAGCAACTTCATGTCTGATACGCTGCACGAGCTTGCAGGCGTTGAGGTATTTAAGTACCCTGGCATGCTCCAGGACCTGGCTTTCCTGAAGAGGAGACAACGTGCCTTACTGCATCGTACCCTCATTTCAACCCTGCGAGGCCAGACCCTCACAAGAGTGGCGTTCAGTCCCCTCTGAAGGGGGGGGGAGGAGAGGGGAGTCCGGGCAGCACTGCCTAGGCACGCTTCACGTGCTTGTCTCACACCGAATGTGAGAGTCAAGGCTGTAGTCAAACCCTGCCTTCATTCACTGTCTGGTTCTTAGGGAAACTTTTGAGTCTCAGATGCAGATTAGATGGTTCCCTCACTTCGTTTCCCTGTTTCTGATCTGTTCGTTTTGGCTAACCCGCATAAGAAAGCAAGAACTTACAATTCACTCACTATTGGGTGATTTAGTTGTGTGGAATAGTTACAGGAAAGCTGATGCAGCAGGTTGTAGATGCATACTTAGGGGTTTGCCTTAAAAGAGGCACAAAGATGTGCCCCTAGGGCAGTGTTATACTGAGGAATGCATAGGGTAACGGAGTCTGCTTTGATTTGGTAACATGGTGTCAATAATGGAAATAGGATTCATCTTCATGTAGGTGCTAAAAGATTGGCCGTTCCACAAAAAGACATTCTATTCAGGACAGCAAATCTCTTCTCACTGACGCGTTTGGTAGCACAAGTCAATGAGACGGTAAATTTGATCCCCTGTCTCTCTTGCCCTCTGCTGCTCTGTTGAGGTAGAGATCTCTTCTCATGAACCTCAACTCTGGGAAGTGGACGGCAGCTTTAACTTCCAGGAGCACCCTTTGCACCTTGGCCATCCTGAGCAGGTGGATGCAGCCTTTCCCTAGCTTCTAAGAAAGGGGAAGAGAGCCCCCCTGAAGAGACCTTTTCTCCGAGCAAGGACTGAAAGCAAGTGCAAGCAAGAAGCGTAGGGGATCCCTAGAACTAGACTGTGAGTTGAGAGGAGTACTGTTCAACGTATGTAGCTGCCTGGTACCCTTGACTTTTCCGTTTTCTTCCTCATACTTCACCCAGGTCTGGTGTCCTGTCTTTTCACAGGAGAGTAAACGTGCCTTTTAACATCTCAGAGCTTCTACTGCTGGTTTCATACAGACCCGTGGGATGGTGATGCTCACAGTTGCTGCCCAACTGTCCAGACTGATAAGGTCTCACCAGTGTGTGCACTCAGGTGTCAACCAGTGTCCTGCTGACTGGTGTGTGGTGAGTGAGAGGTGGAAGAGTGGCAGTGGGATACTGCTGGGGAGGAAGGACAGTGGGGGGCCTGGAGTGAGAGTGTGATGGTGGGATCTAGCCTGAAAGGGTCTTTTGCCTGCCCCTCTCACACCATTTTTGGGTTAGCCCATTTAAATTGCCTTTTAAAAAAAAAAATGTGACATTGTAATAAAGTCTTTACATGAGAATCCCAGTTAGTTTGTGAAGTTACTGTTGTGCATCATCATCCTACTCCACAGAGGCTCTTTAGTTTAATAAATATTTCTGTAGCACTAATACTATTTACCCGTGACTGCCAGTGTTTAAGAAAGCAGTGCATAAAAAATGAATAGCCAATAGCCACTTTTTCTGCTTTTGCTCTCCCTTCCTGGAGCCCAGATGTCTTATCTACTTCCTTGAGATACTCAGCTTCCAAACAGTTTTAGCAAAAGCAAGGCTAGACCAGGACATGTGTCTGTTACTCTGAGAGTTATTCTTTGTTTGTTTGCTTTTTGCTGCAAATGCCCGAGCTGGATCTTTCCTATGTATGTCACCGAGGCTTTTTATGCTACTTGCTGTAGGAGTTCAAATGTATCCTGTAAGGAACTTACTGCTAACTCCACCAGTACCACCAGACTCAAGGATAAGCATTTCCACTAGCTGGAAATGTCATTTTAAAAAAAAAGCAAAAGGAACTTTGGCTTTTCATACACTTGGTGTTTAGTGCTCTATATTCAGAATAGTTATTGTTACTTCCGTAGAGAAATGGTTACAATAGTTCTGAAAATGCAAACTTTCCTTTCTGAATTATTGAAAGCCTCATCTTCCTTAGATCTTTGCAGCTTGGAAAGGAATAGCTGGTTTTCTAGGCTGAGTTTGTGGGTGCTTTCTATAGCTGACAGCATAAAAACACTTTTTTCCTAAAAATTCTGAGCTAAAAATAATAACCTAGACTTACATTTTCAAGAGGTATTAGTGAATGACTGCATTGTGCTTTGACGTGTGAATAGCCAGCTCGAAATACTAGGAGATCAACTTTTACAAAATAGTGTGTACCCGTGTTTATTTGCATTTCCAGGACACCGGGAACCCTAGTGTTGAGGCCAGGCCAGGCACAAAATGTAAGAGCTTTTTCTCAAAAGTCAGCAGTCTGAGTCTGACAGCAGACGCACAAGGGAGCACAAGGAGTCGGTCAGACCATCCTGCCTCCCAGCATAGGCAGTGATGGGGTAGACAGTGCATTGGCAAAAATGCCAATACCAAAAAGTATGTGGAGAGTTTTCAGGAAAGATTTGTAGGGTTGTAGTAAATTCTCCTGTAGGTTTATGTTTGTGGTCAGGAGGAAGAGAGTAAGAATGCCCAAAGAGGCTAAATGAGAATGAGAGTTATAGAGACATAACAGGGTTGGTAGTGACAAAGATGATCAAGAAGAATGAAAGAGTGTGGGTTTGGAGTTTTGTCTTGGGCAAATATTTGTGAGGGCAATTTTATCTGGGTATTGGTATTATCTGGCTTAGGAGCCTACATCGAGCTGGAGAGGGGGAAAACTGGATAGTAGGTGTAAGCAGCACATTGAGGAGGGAAGTGTTAGTGCTGGAAATAGCAGTGGGAGTCAACATAGGGTATGTTTGTTTATTAGAGCATCTGTAAAATTTCAGAAGAAAACTGAGGAAGTGGATGAAAATGGATATGAAACAGATCAGCAGTTTCATTGTAACAGGACAAACATGGGGTGGACAAGCAGGAAAGAAAAAAATCCCCAGCATGCCACACAGGAATACACTTGCAGGAAGGGGAGAGTACCATGTTAATATTTCCTTTGGTAAGAATTTGTGCAGAAGATGTTCAGGAAGAGAGCATTTGAGAAGTGCATTCGAAGTGGTGAAAGGCAGCCAGGTCTTCAGTTAACTTGCAAAAGTAGGAGAAAAAGTTAGGAGGGTGGCACAACTGGAAGGGGGGGGACAGTTAAGTGGTTGTGGATGAAGTAAGCCTGATCGCAGGCCAGCCAGGAAGCTGAAGCTGAAGGCAGGCTGACGTATGTGTGGGTGCAGGTGGCATGAACGGACCAGGGCAAGGATATGTATCGGTGTCTGCTATAGGGTGTCAGCAGGACATCAGCATGAAGCTTGGAAACTTCACGAGGATGAGTGTGAGAAATTGTGAGGAAAGGAAGGGAGTCAGTTGAAACCACAGAGGAAGGCTGATAAGGAGGACCTGGCTGGCTCGCTGAGAATTCTTTGGAGGGGAAAAGAGCTGAGCTGTTGCTCAAAACCAGATAAAAAGTGACAGGGAGGGTGAGGGTAGCCCCAGTGTGAGTAAGGTGTGGGATGGTGTGAGAAACAGAGGTCTCTTTAAGAGACTGAAGCTGCAGAGGGGGAGTCAGACAAGGGGATCCAGGACATGCGGACATTTAATCCAGGACATTTAATAGGCCTGTGGGAAATACGTGAAGTGTATCTTCCAGCGGCAGTAAGGGAAGAGAAGAAAGGGGAGTGGAATGGGCAGAAGGACAGAACGGGAACACAAGAAGGGCTGATTGAGCAATGTTAAAGTCTCGAGAGTGGGGATGGAGATGTGGAGGTGCAGCAAATGTCAGTAAGGGCAAAAAGGAGGCAGAGTAAGTGGCAGAGCTCAGTGCCTCAGGTAGGTTGTTTAAGAGAAAAGAAGGAGCAGCTGAAGGAATAAAAAGTGAGAGAGAAGACCAGGTTAGGTGGGGAGGGAAAGCTGGAGGCGTACAGAAACAAGCTGCAGCGAGAGGGCAGGGTGAGAGATGTCGAGTAGTATCCCACAAGCAGGGTTAACCAGGTTAGGCAGAGTCTGGTCTCTGTTGGTTGGTTTCTTCGTCGTGCAGTGTGTTGGCCAGGCATGTTATACTTTTGACATTCCCTTTTGACTGAACTAATAATGAAAGCGTATGTGTTGACTGAGTGTCTTCTGCTGCGTTAAGGGTTGCCCTGGTGAAGGCAACTAACCTAAGGTTAATTTGTTTCAATTTTCAATGATCCATTGCCTTCACTAGTGGCTGCTCTGAGGTAGTGGAGGAGAAGGCAAAGGTCACTGGAGAGAACGGGTCACAGGGAGCCGGGAACAAAGAAAACAAGCAGTAATCCTGCAGGATTTGGCTCTTCATCAGAGGTTTATTTCACACAGTTTTCAGAACTTCAGTTTCTTCTTTAATTCTGTTGCAGTATCAGGTATGACAACGTTGCTTTGAGTCAAATCAGTCAGGCGTCAATTCCTGCTACACTAGTTGTCTGAAGAACTGAAATCACAGTCTTTACTCTGAAATGAATTTCATTTCACTATAGGACTGTATAGTAAATCTTGGTACGCTGTAGGCAGAATAACAATATTGCTGAGATTTAGAACTTAAGTAATTTTTCCTCATAGGTCTCAACATTCTTTGAGAACATAAACCATCTTTTATGTCACAGGTTTGCATTGTGGTAAATAATTCATGGATGTTACAGGCTTTCATAAACATTTAAAGTACTCTAGAACATCTGTTTATTGTTTGATAATTAACGCATTCATGCCAAAAATATAATTCCACATTAGAGATTATGGTAAACTCATTAGTCAGAGGCATTGTGGACAGTTTCTAAGCCGTGGATATAAACAAATGAATGACCTGTAAGACTCCATAATGGTTGATTTACTATTTATTAACTCTCTTTTGGTAAATATATTTTTGATATCAAGTATAACTCAGTATCCTCAGACTGTATTTTGGAAGAAAATGCAAAGAAAAGTGAAGTGACTTGCTCAAGGTCATTCTGTCAGTATGTGGCAGAGCAATGCATGAATGTAAGTTTCCTAGTTTTGCCAGGTTCTTCTTTACATACTGTTTGTATATAAATTTTAAATTTCCTTTCCCTCCTCACCTCTATTTTTTAATGGCTCAGGACAACCAGCTAACATTGGAAACTGAGCCAGAAGCAAAGTGAGTTTTATCAACAGTAAAATCAGGTTGCTCTCCCAGTCTGGCACACAGTTTAGAGCTGAAGTAGATGAGCTAGGAATCTGCTCAAATGCATGTAAGCAGGTAAACGCACATCCTGAACTCGGGTTTTGTATTCAAATAACTGCTGTCAAAAGAGTAACTTTGGTAGTTTCCATTGCTTTTTAAGTTCTGTTTCCTGTCTAGTTTGATATGTGGTGGTTTGTGATGCTCTCGATCAAACAGAAAAGGTTAGCTGGCCTGAATTTGTACAGTTCAGTTACCTAGTAACATTCTGCACAGGTATTAGGGTGCAACTGCATAGTGTTACACACGCTACTTCATTGTTATTGCAAAATCAGTTTATCCACACTGAACCGTGCCCTCACTCTATTATTCATGGGCAAGACCTGCTGAAGACAATAGAAATGAGTCTGGAAAGGAACCAAGTAAGGGTGTCGGAACAGGGCTAATAGTTAATAGGTTTCTCAAAACTGTAAACTGGCAACATAAGCCACTGCAATAATATGAAAAGTCAAAATCACTTTTTTCTAATAATACCAGCAAAGTTTCTTCAGAACAAGCACAAAGCAGAATTTGAAAGCCTACTTGCAGCTGAAAGGAATATTGTACTTTTTCTTTTGGTGTAGATCTCAGCAGAAAATAGTTGTTGCCAAGCATGCATCATTACATGGTGGAGTGTATATCCCTTCTTGGATTCAGAGATTTTCAGGTTTTGTGCTTCCAGAAAAAAAATATGTGCTGAGAGGATCTCTGATGTTCATATATTTAATTTTCAATTTAAAAAAAATTCTAGTTGGAACGTATTTTGTATGAAGAAATGGGATCTGGAGATCATTGTGCTCAGAAACTGTGACCTTCTGGGCAAAGAGAAGGTCAGGAAGGTTTTTTTCTCAAGAAGAGCTTACATGTCCAGGGTGCTGATCTTTTATGTTTGATAGATACTCAAAGATTAGTTTTCCTACTTAGTACCTTGAAATGTTCTATTTCCTACCATTTTTTGTCTTACTCTTCTTAAAGATACTAGTTTGCTTTTGGTTTTTAAATCAGTGCTAAGAGATGATTAAAATTATACTTCGCTTTTCTACATGTTCCAGTTCATTCTTAAGAGATATGCTTCTCATGGTGTTGACCAGATTTCTTGGAAGATGTGACTGCTGCAGATAGTACCAACAATATCTGGGCAGGTATGTGATCAGAGAAAAGCTAAGTTATGGGCTGAAACAGTCTGTATTTTCTATAACACAAGATAAAATTTTCCTTTGCTACTAGCAGGTAACACTTTCCAGCAGTTTGGTTTATGTCCTGATCAGGAAAATGAGTTGTTAACCTAGTTTTCCTAGTTAACTGGTGGTTTTTTATGTTTGTCTGTTTCCAAACGGGAGAAGCGTTGGTTTGCATGAATGCAGAATGCAGATGCACCTGCCTGAATTGCATGACCTAGAAAACAGGTCTGATTTCTTTTCAAAGCTTAGTAAAGCAATGCTAGTAAAAAGTGAAAGTATTAAAATAAATTTTTCTGACTTTTTGACTGTTTGCAACATTTCTTTCTTCAAAAAATCTGCTGGGTTGAAAAAACATCTAGTAGGTAACCTAGCCCTCTTTGCATAGTGCAACATTGTTCTCAGCATTCCTGCAATACTGAGTGGTGGGTCTCGTGCAGCTTTCTGTAGCTCTTGTGACTCTTGCATATTGTTCAATTGCCTGCTTAGAGTTGTGGGGACCTGTTCTTTCTTCTTATATTCATGTCAACTAGTAATTATCCTTTTGAATCACTGATAGAACATTGCTGCAAATCAGTGTATATGAGGAAATCTCATAGCCTTTTTTAGTGTTTGGGGTTTTTTTACTGTTTTGCTCAAGCTTACTTTTCCAAACATTTTTAGATCAGTCTTAATGGGTTATTGAAAGTACTTGGTCTTTGCATTGTTCTTTCTTTTTATTTTTAATCATCCTTTGTGGTGCAGTAGTTTTGGAGTGTCAGAAAGTTATGTTCATCTTTTTATGTTTGTAATCTTCTCGGTTCGATTTGCTAAGTTGCTTCTGTGTGTAATTTTACTGTTCTGGTTGGTTTATCTTTTAAAAATTCATCATTTCAGGCTGACAGATTTGAATTAAGTGAAATAATTGAAGTGATTTATTTGGTTTCCGTCTCATATTTCTGACAATACATCTATTATAATAATTTTCTTTTTAATAACAGTGTCAATATTGTTAGCTCGTGCTCAAATTGTTACCTCTTTCCATCTTCAGATATTTTGTAGAGTTTCTCATTCTGTGATTTTACTTTAGACTAGTATTCTATGAACTAGTTTGTAATTTTCTTGCTTACAATAATTTTTTTT
The DNA here is from genome assembly GCF_017639655.2 of Falco naumanni. NCBI lineage: Eukaryota > Metazoa > Chordata > Aves > Falconiformes > Falconidae > Falco > Falco naumanni. The sequence goes on along the minus strand of NC_054054.1, from coordinate 4,776,475 downwards.
TATATGTTATAGGACAAACTTTAACCATTTCTGGCAACAGTATGTGTTTAACTGAATCACAACTTCGTGCTTGGTCAGATAACCTGCAGTGCAATAGCAAAACAACGTAGTAATATTTTTATATTACAGAAACAATTGCAAGCATTAAGTGTAGATGTCACTGTTAGACATACTTGCAACAGCTATTGCCACAACAACTTTAATAGACATCCAATCTTATTTTCAAGTGAGTGAGAAATAACGAATTATATTGCTCAGTGGCTGAATCATCAATTTCTTATCACCCCACATGCTTGTTGAATATTCACGAATACACTGTTATTATAATTCAAATATATTATTATGCCAGACATGTTTTTATTTTCCAACAAAATGGCAAATTAAGGCCAGCTCCACACAGCTAGCAAAAATCTTTATTTTTTTCTAAGCTACCTCTCTGCTAAGGAGCTTTGTTAATAGAGAAATTAGCTTTATCAGATATGCTTGAGCGTGCAACAGTTTTCTGTATTTGCTCATATACTTGCCCTACACCTGTATACAGGATATTCCCACAATGAAGGAATAGATAGGTAGTTGTTAAGAATAGATGTGTATGTCTGCAGCCTAATTTCAGGTCATGTTGGAGATGACGGAGTGGGACTGTTGCTCCAGAAAATGTGGTATCTGGGGCCATTGCTCCAGAAAATACTGTATTCTGATTTAACAGATCAGCTGAGGTTGGTGAAATGGGACAGTGAAATGAAGAGCCTAGATTCTTTTTTAATTATAGGCATGCTAGTAGCAACTTTCAATTTTTTCCCCAGCTGGGATCCTTTGTTATGCCTGGGAGTTTTCCTCATGAACCATTTTCCTCTAAAACTACCTGGAGCAGAACTAGTCAGGACTTCACCAAGAACAGCATTTTTTTCATCAGAAGCTACCCAAATCATTAAAACATAAGCAAAGAAATGTATTTATTTCAGAAAAAAATCCTCAAGTCCAGCATATATGCATGAAGGAAAGAAAGGTCTGCAGAACAGCCGAATAATAGACCTTTTAATACTTTGTTACAAGTCATAAGAAAGAAAGGAAGGTACTGTATTAATAAACATTCTTAAGTGTTGCTATATTATTTGAAATTAATATATAATGTCTAAAGTTGTATCATAGATAGGTATGAATGAATATATGCTGTAAAAGTGTCTTACAGGTCAACACTGTAGAATTGTCCTTCTGCTCTATTTAATTTCTTCTAACTTATAGTAGGGTGCAGTAGTGGAAGAAACTAAGCTATTGTCTATCTTCCATAAAACTATAATGGGGAAAAAAAAAGAGAGTGGATGTTCTGAGTATATGTAGTAGGGAAAATGGAGATCGTGGGAACAGTCATCCAAATATGAAACAGTCTTGAAATAGACAGAGATAAATTATCTGGACCTTCTAAGTTACTTCCAGGATCATAGTGAAAGAGGGGTCACCCACAAGCTGTGTGAGTCTGCTGCTTGTGTATTATTTGCCCTTCCTTTCAGATATTACAGTGTTGTAGACTGGCACCCATTTTCTGCACATAGAACTAGACCAGTGACTCAGGTCAGAGGTAACAGTTCAAATACAATACACAGATCTTTGCGCGGTTGAAAGTAGTCTCTGTGTCTTCCTTGTATTTCCATTAGTGCCGTGCTTCAGTTTTGTGAAGCATTTGTGAAGGTGCAGGCTTTCTCATTCACCAGTATTAATCCACAGGCCGGAAGAACGTAATGGAACATGAGACAGCCGTGTCCCTGGTACCCAGCAGCTTATTTATTACACACATTGGTCTCCTGTTCTGCCCCTCACCTCTGCAAAACAAGATAAAAAAATCCTTTAGACGGAGCACTCCTCTTCCCCTTTTCCCTCCACTTCTAAAATACCCTCACTTCCAGAGAAGAGGTCCCATTGACAGGGCTTTTGGGAAAGCTGTCCCAAAGCTATGCACTTTCTCCTACTGGGCACTGCTCAGCAGGGGAGGTTGTTCTCAGCTTTTAGCAGTGGTGATGGGGATGGAAGGAGACTGGTTACAGCCAGGGATGAGAAGCATGCATTTACATAGGGTCCTTTTCCCTGCAACCTCGCCACTCACCAGCAAGCATGGGTTTATTTTAGCATTGGCCTTCTGAAGCAGGATTAATTTTCCCCTGAAAAGGTCAGCCTGGGACAGGGCCTTCCAGAGCCAGGGTGACTCGGGAAGCCGGAGATACCTACGAAGTAGACAGGGCCTCTAACTGCTGGGCCTGTGCCCAGTGCAAGTATCCTGGAATAGCCTTTCTGATAAACAGCAGGGAAAAAAAAAATCCACGTGGGGTCTTTTTTCAGAGGCTGGTGTCAGACTAAACCAGGCTATAGCGCTGCCCTCTGCTGTTGGGATTCGCGGAAAACAGAAAAGGCAGGGAAGATCCAGAAAAAAGTTAACAAAATATAACTAGGAAAGCAGCAGTATGTGAGTACGCGTATTATTTCATCCTCTCATTTCATACAGTGCTTCAGCCAGTGGAAATGTGCCCTCGTATCATCACTAGTGTTTCAGTTTGTAGCAACGGAATATAGCTAATAGTTCTGTGGGGTTTGGGGACCAGTAGCATCCTCATGGCTGTGCAGAGCATCTTGTGACCCAGAAATCATACTTTCTGGCATGCTTCTTTGTGTTTCAGTGGGCAGCACTGAAATTTCCATCAGTAATTCAGACTTTTGTAACTTTGTTTTTTTCCTTCTTATTATGTAGAATTACTAAATTCCTTACAAGGAAGACCTGGTTGACTACAAGTGCTGTCTACATAGCCCAGGTTTTTGATTGGCTAGTATTTGGTTCCACCACATCAGCATTTGCAGTGGAAAACAATTCTAATGGAAGATAAAAACCAGACCAGTTTTACTTGTAGTCTTAGAACTTGAGGGTGTGGGTTGAGAAAAGTGGAAACAGGTAAAATCTGTGTCTTTTCTTTCAGAGATTTCACACAGAAGTGGGAGATGGGAGAATCAGTCCAGCATGTGGAGTGACTACATTTGTTTGGTTCAGTCCGATTTCATTCATTTCACTCTTTGCTACATTCTAGTAAGCATCTGTGCAATCAGCCACATTTACTTTGTTTAATTTGTGACCCCTTTGTGAGTGTAAACTGCTGACATCTGCAAAATTCGAAACACAGAAAAATCTCCTGTGATAGAAAAGAGGGATCTTTTGCCAAAGGTAATAGTCTTTGGACAGGATCTCACACTTTGATGCTACCACATGAGCACCTTCTGAGACGTGTCAAAAAATCACGCATTAGATATGTCTATATCTTTCCTTTATAGTTAGCTAGTTGACATGTAGACAAGGACTCTGAATATCTGCAGTGGGACAAGCGTACCAGTTTCCTGCCTGCACCAATCCTGCAATGTGAAAGGAGAGCTGCTGAGAATTCGGGGGTTCCATTGTATGGAAAGCGACAGCATCCCCAAGTTCATTTCAGGAAGGGAAATTTGCAAACACTTTCAAGCACAATGAGCCTTCTTCCATTAGGTGGCTTTTATAGATCCTAGGTGTTTTGATACTGTGGGTCCTCCTAATTTTTTTTTTTTGTTGTTACTGTGACTTGCTCTGCAGAGGCTCATCCGTCAGTGTGCTCTCCATCCCTTAACAGAGGCAGGCAAACCACAAGCAGTGATCAGTGGAGAAATCGTCAGTCCTTATCACCTTTGCACTCCTCCTGCAACATGAAGCTGACAGATAAATGGTTTAAGGAGCCAGGTGGAAATATGCCTTGTGGAAGAGAATCCCTGGTAGCTTGGAAACCTTAGCATCTGGCCGTCAGCTGGTGGGTATCTGGCATGCTCCATTCACTGCCTGTTTCTGCCCCTTGGTTACCAGAAATGGTAGCTGCTGGACCCCAGAATGATGCCTGGTCTCATCTTTGCAGAATGCTGTATCTGCCCTGCAGTTGACGTTTGGCAGTGTTAACAAAAATTGAGTGTGGATTTCATGCTATATATTTTTTGCTAATGCTTCTAAAATGGAGACTGGGGTGCTTTTCAGTGCAGTAGCCTTTACTCTGGAGGAGTTCTGGTCAGAGGACCAGTTCAGAAGTAAATGTTTACATAGAAACATGCCAGCAAAGCATCCTGAATGATTCACCACTGTGCTCAGTTGTTTGAGATCTCTGATATGTTGTTTATATAAGGCAGTATTTTTGTAAACCCTATTAAGTCTTATGCCATTCCTGTACAGTGTGGGCTGGAGCTGTATACAGGGAGGGGGAAGGGAAACAATTTTCCTCTTACCATATAGGGTAGGCAACATATTTGAAATGGAATTGGACCCTTTCTCCAAGTGATGGAATCTCTGGTTAAAGTAGGTCACTCCTTTAATCTGGGGCTCATTTATTTTCAATGTGTATGAAGTTGTGTTTTCTTAGTATTGTTTTGTCTTTTTTCTATTTTTCTCAGGAAACCTGAAAAAATTAAGAGAAAGGTTATTAGTCAGCAGGACTTTCAGGCAGCAACTAAGTGCAGGTAAGAATGATTTTCTTTATCCAGAACCATCTAGCTGTGGGGAGGGAGAATTTTAACTTCCTAGGAGTGTCTCCTTAAGCACACTTTTTCACAGTGCCTGCAGCTAAGTGCATTCAAGACACACATGTTGTGTTTCTGTATAAGAGAAACTATGTGAAGTAACCAGATTATTTAAAAGTCAGGGAAATAATGGATTTTCTAGTTTATTTTTCATTTTCAAGCCATAGCTGGACCATCCACTGCTACCTCCCCATCCTCAGTGTGCCCAATGTATTGATGTTCTGAAGATTAAATACATGACGAGCTTTTCATTATTCTTAGAATGATTATTCCTGCATGTCCTGGTCAGTCACGTTCAAGATTCTTGCCGTTTGTCCAAGGCAATGTCGTATCTGTAGCTTCAAATGATTGTAAAGGTCACTATATAATCCTGTAGCTTTAAAGGGAATATTGCATGACTACTTGGTTTTATTTGCACTTCATTCTGAACAGTTAGAGCAATTTTCCCCTACCACCAGGTAAGCAAGGCAGACACATCTCTGAAGCTTCAAGAGTTGTCTCCCTGGGTACACGTTTCCTGCCATCTCTAACAGGGAAATCTCAGCACTGTTCAGGAATGAGTTTGACAGCTCCTGATAATGCTTTGATTGCGGTCTGTCTGCATGCATGGAGGCATCAGCTTCATGGGGGTTATTAGTCACCAACTTATATTGCTTCAGCACAAATTTTCTTCCTCTTCAGCACTTTCCTGTAGGTCAGATTTGTTTCAGATACTGAGTTTTTTCTGCTGTCAGTGTTTTCACAGCAACAGACGCCTTTACGTAAGGGCCCTCCTGATCCCTTCAGATGGAAGCCCAGCTGTGCCCGGCTTCTGTGTTTTCTGGCCATGGTGTACTTGTGGATGGCTGGTGCTGAGTGTCCAGGATTCTCTAGTCATTTCACCCGTTTCACTAGTGGGCATTTCTGGGTGTTGTCCTGGATAGAGAGGAGTCACTCTGAGCTGGAAAGTAAATGAGGCTTACTGTCAGAGAGGAGCAGATCGCGCTTCCTGCTCCCACAGATACAACCCAAGTCTCCCAAGACTGTGGGGGATATGAAGCTATCCTGTCAAACAGCTTAGAAACTGGTGTTCACACAGAGCTGTCGTCTGTGTTCAGCTCTGGGAATAAAACCCTTTTTTGCATTGCTTATTCCAAGCTGGAAACAGCAGGCTCTGCTGTTTCTCCTGCAGTCTCCTTTCCACAAGGAAATAACAGCTGTCCCGGTTGTCACCAGGAGCTTTAATTCTTCACTGCTGCTTTCTACCTCACTTTTCCTTTGGGCATATTTAAAGACCTCCTTGTCTTGGAGGTGCCATTTCAGTACATTGTTGCATTAGCAACAGAGCAAAAGACTGGAGCTGGACCATCAGCTCTGAAATGTCTGTCTGTGGTATCTGCTATGAAAAACTAATTGGATGGGTGCGATGGGTTGACCCTGGGCAGCAGCGAAGGGTACTCACACAGCTTCTCACTGTCCCCCAGATGGGACAGAGGGAAGGATAGGAAGAGCAAAAGTGAGAAAACCCTTGGGTTGAGATAAAGATGTTTAATAAGCAAAGGGAAAAATACAAAGTGCTGCAAAGGCAATCACTCGGTGCCTCCCACAAGCAGGCTGATGCCAGGGCAGTCTCTGAGCAACAGCTACAATGGTTACCTTGGAAGACAACCCCGCCACCAATTGTTATTGCTGAACATGATATTATACGGTATGGAATAACCCTTTGGCTAGTTTGGGTCAGCTGTCCTGGCCCTGTTCCCTCCCATCTTCTTGTGCCCACCCTCCCCCAGCCCACTTACCGGAGGGGCGCAGCAGCAGAAAAAGAGAAAGGCTTGACTCTGTGCAGGCACTGTTCAGCAATAGCCAGAAGACTGGTGCATTGTCACCAGTGTTTTAGTCACAAATCTAAAACACAGCAGCATACGGGCTGCTATGAAGTTAACTCAATTCCAGCCAGCTGCTTAACATTAATGCATAGTAGATCAGAAATTTGAGGGTACAGTTTCATAGCTGGTGTAAGAATCCTGATGACTCAATGGCAGCTCTCAGCTTTCTCCCTTCCCATCACGTTCCCCATCTCCTCTCATGTCAGCACTAGCAATCGTGCAGCCTTGCAAAAACTGAGTTTTCAGCACATCCTCAATACTGGTTTGAAGCTGTTGTGTAGGTGGGGGGGTTGGGAATGTCTTGGCTGGGGATGGGGAAAATGACAGAAGTGACCTTTCTGGAATAGACCTGTCAGTTTGTGACATAGGTGGTTGGTATACTGTGGTTGTACTTCATCATTCCTTTATTCCCCTAATTAATCTCTCCCACCTCCACTTATTCCCTTCTAAATGACTACTGTCACCATGTGGTCTGTAATTCCTGCTTCAGCTTTAGAGCAATTAGCTAGAGAAAACTGTATATGGAAAAAAGTAATCCAGTGGTTTGGTCCTTTGAAGCTATGATGCATGAATCTCTCATTACCAGTTAACTAGGAAAAGGAACTTGATATTTAATGTATGCTACAGAACTAAATAAAAAAGTTGGTCATACGCTATCTATTTCAATACAGTATGGATAGAGGAGATTAATTTTTTACTTCACGTGTTTGTGTTTTTTCTTCGTGGCTTTCTACGTAGGTCTTTAGAATGTGATATACAGTGTACGATGTTTGCAACTTGTTTGTTTGTGGTTTTTTTTTTTTAGTTACATCTGAAACATGAACAACGATTGGGGAAGGTGTCCGTATGAAGTTCCTCTTCTGAAAAACCGAGTGTCCTTTCCACTAGATGGCAGGGCGCCTTTGGGTAAGGGAAGCACTCGGCAGGCTGTGTTCGACACTCGGCTGCTCTCAGCCTGGCAGATCTCTCCTTGAATTTATTGGGAGTTTTGCTGGAATGAGTGGGTGGAGTGCGGGAGAGACCTGTAATTATGTTATGAGCCCTTGACAGTACTGGCATGCAGTTTTAAATTTTCTCCAGTACAATAGATGTCTTAATTGAATTCTGTAGAGCTTGACATAATAAGGGAATGAAGAAAAGCTATGTTTCAGCTACAATTAAACCGAAAGTCTGTGTTGGTGAATTTGTTGGAGAAATTTCTGCCTCTTGTACACGTGCTGCATTTGCTGTGCCAAGTTCTGAAGTACTCAATCAGTCCTCGAGGTGAATTGCAAAGAGGAGATTGGCCCAAGTTATGACCTTGGAATCTGGCTTTAAATGGTTTGGACTGACAGTTTGCTGCAAGTGGAAGGTCCAGTTAGCATTTAGAAGAGTTAAGAGCTCTAATTTTCACTCTTTCATACCGATTTCATCTTAGTGTAATCCTAATAAATTCAACTGAATGAAACCTGTGTAATTGTGCTAAGAATTCAGCTGGAGTTGTTATAGTCGTTAGAATATTAAGATGAGGAAGTTGTGTGCATTTACCGATCCCGAGTATATAGGTGCATATGGGAAAAATGGGTGTAACACCCCTCCATTCCTGCAAGGAGCATTACACATCGGCAAATGGAAATGACCACACTAGGAACAGGTCCACATCACTGAGCCTGTGAGCTAATGAGTCGAAGGTTAAAAGATGTACTTAACCGGGTGCTTTGTCATGTTTTTTGTAGCATTACACTTATCTACTAATGCATCTAGAAAACTTGCAGGGAAATTCTCAGAATTCTGAACTTCTATCTTTTTAGTTGATAGAAAGCTATATTTTAAAATCAGTTGACTCATTTAAAAAATATGACAAGGTAACATTAACTTTATCAGGGCATATGATACTCTTAATACAATAGCTCAAAACAAAATCAGCTGTTTCAGAAAAATGTCAGCATTTTCAAGTTTATTTGTTGTGGTGTTTGAAATTGATTAGTTTATCTTCTTCTGGAATAGTTTTCTGTACTTTATTCCAAAAATTTTAAAAGTCACTTAAAATATTTTATATAAATTCATTTGTAAAAGGAATGTGGTGACAAAATCAAAAGTGTAGGTCCAGTGGAACAAATATTTTATGAAAAGCTGTTTCAGAGAGGGCATTGTTCAAAATGTTAACTTGTGCAAAAGATATTTTCAGATGGTGTATGGTGTGACATGTTGTGCAATTTTTTAATGACGTTTTCAGAAGCTACTTGTAGTATTTGCCCTGGCTAAGCTTTGTTACAAATTACCCTGCTTAAGCCTGTTGGATCATGACTTGGATCCTTTGGCTTTAATGAAATTTTTTTGCCAAGTTTTGCCCACACTCAGTTTGGGAAAGATCTACATCTGCTTTCAGAGAAAAAAGCTATCAGCTTTCCTAGCCTGTTACACAAGGATATAGCTCTCTTGAGGCTGCCTGCATTGCACGTACACTACTTGCTTTGCACTTAGCCTTCTTACCTATCTTACTCATCTGCATGCAAGGCAGATTTTAGAGCACGGTGATCTCACTGGTGGACCTCCAGTAACATCTGTACTGGAGTTGAACATCTATTTTTCGAGGGTATCAGACACGAGGTATCTCTTGTGCTTCAGCAGGAAATGCTATATTTTTAGCATCCTTGTGAGCATGAGGGAGCAGCTGCAGCGTGCAGATCCCAGCTGTGAGGAGAGCAGGCGGTGCCGGCAAAGCTGCAGCTGGTACACTGCTTCTAGCTGAGGGGTGCTTGGTGGAATTGCCCAGAGAGCCTCTGTGAAAATGAATGGAGTAGCAACTGCTCTAGTCCATATACTGTAAGATTTCTGGTTTGCTGTAGCAAAAATACCTCCAAGTTAGTTGTGACGTTTCAGAAGTTCTTTTTCAGAGAAAACATTCAGTGTGGATGAAAAGCTCTTCTTTTTTGTATCATTGTTTTTTGTGTTTTGTAACCAAGATTCTTTTGCTACCTGCACTATCTGAATGCTTTCTTTCGCTGTGTCTGCATCTAAGTTTGGAAATCTGATGTAACATCTCCAGGGGTTGGGAAATGACACCTCTTGTACCCTCCAGGTACCAAACACTGCAGCTTTTGAGTCAGGGAGCTGCTTCTGAAAGAAGCAAGAAATAATCCTTTATTCTGTTTGATAGCCTGTTACCCAGCCTGGATTTTTCACCCATGTTTTATAGGCATGGCAGTGCTACTAGGATCAGCCAAAGCAGTTCACACCCTCCATTGCATATAATGTCAACAATTGGATGAACAGCTGGGGTTTACATCACCTTCCTTCACATATCTCACATAGGTGATGGGAGGCTGCTGGGTAACTGTTGGATAACAGGTGTTCTTAGGCCCCAGTGACATGACAGCTACATCTGAGCACACTGTAAAGCAGCCCCAAGAGTGTATATGGGGGACACTGCAGTGGTCCTGCACGGTGTCCCTGCTTATGGCAACCTCTCCGAGCTTGGCAACCTCTCCGAGCTTAGCACCCGCAGAAAGATAACTCTGATAATTCTTGGTCCTGTGTTCTGGCACAATCCCCGCGAGGCCTCTTGAGGTGGTTTTTGTCTTGTTACCTGCTGTTGGAGCAGTAGTAAGGAGATGGAAGTAAGGCCTTGTACTTCCCGTAATTAACGTACGGTTGGCAATGTAGGTCTCCTGTTGCCATTTGGTAAACTGACTGACGTCTCGGAGCTTGGACCCCTGTAGCTGACAATGCTTGCAGCAATAGATCCTTAACGGTGCTGGTGTCAGTTTTACCAGGGAAAGGTATGTAATAGGCAAGCACAGCTACGTTTTTCCCATTTTCATTTTCTCCCAGTTCCTGTTGTTTCTACTGCTTGACCATATTCAGTACAAACAGGTGGTGACAGCTGGTGGGTTTTAACCACAGCTTTGCTTAGACCTCCTCTGAGCGTGACTTTTACAGTACTAAAAAAAAAAAATATGGTATCATTTGAAATAGCTTTGAGGGGAAGATGCACAGAACTGGGACCTGTGAGATTCCTTTGGTAAGGGTAGAAAGGTATTGGACTAAAGGAATGGTTTAAACAGCATGAGAGTTCACAGGACCTGGTTTTATTTCCTAGCATTGTCTGGCTGTGGACAAAGCACCCCTAAATGCCAAGAATGGAGGGGCCTAGTTAATCTGACATGTTGGGGAGTAACTCTGAAAGGGTGAAAAAAATGGATTAATTGGGAAAACATCCCGCAAGAAAGGTGTTACGCAATAGCGTGAACTAACGATGAATTGCAGCGCCTGGGTTATTTGAAGCATTACAAACCAGAGGGACATGAGCATATAAGGAAAGAATGAGTGGGAGGCAATCTGGTTTTTCTTTTCCTTTTCTTGCCTCTGAATCTTGCAGATCAGTTTTCCGAGGCAGTGTTTCACACAGAGATTGCAGTGGTTCAGCTTTCTAAGCTATTTTTTACGTGTTAGGTCTCTCCTTCAGGAAAGCTGCCGGACAGATGAAGACTGGTGAGATACATCTGGTGTCTTCCTTAAGAGTGATGAGAGGATTAAAGGGCCAGATAGGCACCAACACCACAGATGAGGACATGCAGATACTTTTGGTGTTTGTACCATGAGAGGTGGAAAAAGGAAGGTTTTCTGGAGGGAGGTAGAACCTATGATTTATGGCAATAAAATGAAATTTTTAGATTCTTTGAAGTCCATTGTTAAATTCTCTTTTCATAAATATTGAAATACTCAACCTGTTGTTGCTGTTTCCTTAAAAAATGCCAAGAGAGATTGATTCTGATTCCTTTGCGACTCTTTGATTTGTTAATGTTGCTTTCCAAGTCAAGATACCTCGTGATCTTGTATAAAATACACAACATGTGCTGCAGAGAGGCCATGTTTTTATAAGCAAATGCAGCATGTAGTGAATTCGTGCTCTGCCTGCCAGCGGAAACCATGATTTCCAACACGTTTGCACAGAGGAACCTTATGGCTGTGCACCTCACAACTGCCTGCTATTTCTCAACAATTTCAAGTCCCTCTGCCTTGCCCTTGTTCCATGGACAGATCTGAGGTCACACTGCTGGAATAATCCCCTCAGCTTATCTTTCTGGCTATATCATGCCCTGTTTGAAAATTCCTCCCACTTACTTCTCCTTACAATCAGATCACTATAAATGTCTCGTTCTTGCTTCAAACGCCCATCAGAGTTTTAGGCTTACTTATCCCTCTGACCTGGTCTGCTGTCTTATTTGCCTTGCCATCTCTGCTCCTGTAGCATGCTAGTCTTGACACCCTGTTAAGTCTTTCATCTCTGCTTTCTGTGCTTCTTCCCAATTGCTTTCTTGCAGAGGATTTCTTTTGCATCTATTCCACTAATGACCTCTTAAAAGCACAGTTACTTTGGTACCCAGTAGTGGTGTCTTTATAGATGATTAAGAGACGCTGACTGAAACAGTTGCTGAATTTCCCAATGTACCTTATCTTCCTCTCTGTCTCCTTGATTTAAGATCTGAGAGGTGAGAACTGCCTTTGTTTGGGGATATTGCAGATATTAAACATATGATAAAATGGAAATAACAATTTCCCAGTCTGCATGTGCAAATGTAGGTATTGATACGATAAACCACACGTGACTTTTTGCAGGTGTTCCCTTTGCCAGGGTTCTGGGCTTCTTGCCAAAGCGTTTTCTCTCAACCTCACTGTTAACCAGTCCCTTGCGTTTTGCATCAGCTTCTGTGTAAATAGGCTTAGCCCTCCAGTTAATAGATATCTTTTTCTCAAGCCCTGCCCATTGCACCTGCCTTTGAAAATGTGCCCTGGAGAACCCAGTGATTCATTTGTTGCGTGCTGCTGCGTTTGATTAAATCATTGCTTAGTTTCAGGTGGCTGCATTTGCATGCTGGAGCACTTGATCCTCCTGTTTACTGCTTTTGTAAATCATGGAAGTGTTTGTAAAGCTTGAGGGGAAGTTCAGAATGGAAGGTATAATATCAGTGTTTGGGATAACAAATGGTATAGGCCATACACTCTCGTCATTCAATGCTTTTTCTGTTTCCACACCAGTGAGCACGATGGATGTAATGTAGTCACAGCATGTTTCCAGAAATCCTGAGATCAGTAATGTAAAATAGGTCTTTGGAATTTTAATAATGGAGAAAATGTCAGTATGCAAAGTTGGTGCAGCCTTGTTCCTCCCTTCCCCCGGTTTTACTCCTTTAGACCAGTCTGTCTTCTGACCTTGCAGATATGACGTAAGGCAGGGATAGAAACCCTCCAGAACCTTGCATCGATTCCCCTCCTGTTCCAATAGGATTCACCACCCTACGAAGTAAATGGATATGGGCATACTTTTAGACCACACCTTCAGGATCAGTTCCCATCTCCCTGGATGCATTTGGGAAGCTTGGGGACCTTCAACACTGAAATGACTTTTGCCATCTCCTAAGGGGGACTGTGGCACCCAGAGATCTCTGGGGTCTTTCCAGACCACTGTTTTTCCCCAGCCGTGTTCAGGGATGAGTTGTGTGTCACTGGCAATGCTTCAGTCAAAACAGTTTGAAGGCGGTTTTGTACTACCAGAGGTGAACAGCGAAGCGTTGAAGGGAGCGTGATTCTTACCCAGCCTTCTCGTTGAAATGGCATTATTTATTTATCTTGTTAAATGATGGTGGTATTTTGCTCATAAAATATATTTGTACACTGTCAAGTATATGTCTGGGGTTTCAGAGATCAGCTGCCCAGATGGGGTATCACAGATCAGTTACAGGCTAATGCTGGGAATAGGAAATTTATACAGAGGAAAGACACAGTTAATTCTTCCGTGCGTGTGTAAGTAAGTCCCTCTTGGCAGGTGACAGTTCAGTAACTTTTCTGAGCATTAAACTTAGACAACCCTTTTTTTTTTTTCAGTAGTGTCTTCACGTAGCTTCGTATGGAGAGCAATTTGAGACGTTATTCTTACAAAAGAAGTAGGACCAGAAACCCTCATTGTGATTGCTGCAGTGACGGGGTTCACTCCCTGTTAGAGAACTGCCTATCTGGCTCAGACCAGCCAATAACAAGTTATTAGCTTCCCTAAGTGAAATCAAAGAAGCAGTTATTCAGGGCTATACTGAACCTATAGAATGAGTAACAAGTCAAGATCAGATTGGGTTCAGTACCAAGAAAATCCTTACTCATTTGCCTATCAAGGGGTTTTGCTGAGGGTTTTTTTCCGATTGGTTACCAGAAGAAGTAAAGATTTTTCTCCCTCATTTTACATCAAAAATTTTCTTGGTCAGCAACAAAATCCCCATAGTTTATGGGAGGGTTTTTTTCATACAAAAACTAATAGTGGCACAATCAGAGCACCCATCTTTTTCTATGGAGAGGGAAAAATAATATAAGCCAGAGCCCCCAGAGAAGTCTGCCTAATTAGTGATTGAAAGATTATTTATTAGCAACTAAAGGTGCTGGAGTGACCTGTGAGTGACTTTTTGTCTCCTTCTAGGCTTTACAAGTTCTTGTACCGAGGCAAACAAAGCTGCGAGAAAAGTAGGGCCTCCCTTCAGTAATTATTTAGTCTTATTCTAAAAGTGAGGACAAAATGGATAATAAACATTAAGACATAACTTCCAGACTTACGAGACTATTTTCCCCTCCTTCTTCCAGTTTTTTAGGTGACGGTAATTCTTTGTCTTTAATTCCACAACAATATTCAAAAAGCTTAATTTTGCTTTTTGAACAGTAAGTTGCTCTCCTGCCTGTTTGAAGATAGTGATGATGAATGTAAAAAGCAGTTTTCTTTACCCCAGATACATATGCTTGCTGTACAAATCTGTAAATATTGCACTAAGTGCTGTTCTTTTTCTTCCTTGGATCTCATGTTACTTTACAGGGAACCTGTTTAGCTTTCTTCTTAACCATGGTTACACAGAGAGGAATAATATAACGACTGAACAGTCTGTTTTGGTTGCAGAACTGGAAGTTGACCAATTTACCTAACTTTTTGGTTCTCAGCATAGACTCCCCTCCGCTTATGCCTTATGTACAGACTAAACTCGTTTCTGGGATGGCATCCCTTGATGCAAGTGATGGAGAGAAGGATTAGGAGACAGCAATAATCAGGAGATTTTGTTTAACGGATTGTGTAAGCAAATAGATTTTGTCCATTAATCACGTATGCAAATAGCTGGTCTTTAAACGACCTGTGCAACAGTGTTTAACCCCAGAACCATTATAGATTCCTGAAAAGTTGTTCTTACTGACACTCCCCAGCCAAGTTAGGTTTTATATTCTTCATAGGTAAAAAACTCTTCAGGTTTACCTTCTTTCTGTGTGGGTTTATGTATATTGACAGAACTCCAGCTTCCCTAAATGCACGTGTCTAAATGAAAAGTGAATGTAGATAAGTGAAGCTGAAAGCCAATAAAATAAGATGCTGTCAGCTGAGGGCAAATGCAAAAGCAGCTGTTATCTGTCCTCCTCAGCAGACTTCCTCAGAAATAAAGCAGGGTTAAGGATTCTACAGAATGAGCCATTCTCCATGCTCCAAACCTCTGAGTCAGAAATCCCCAAAATCAGTTAAGGACAAATGGCACTCTGACAGAAGGGTTTCTTGAGTTACGTAAAATGGGAAAGCATGATGATGAAACCAAAACAACAAATAAATAGTGTGTTTTGCATACACTTTCATTGCCTTGCCGAAAAGAAAATACATCCCCCCAAAAGTCAGCTGAGTTTTTGTGGCTTTGCAAAATGATGAATGAATGCCTTGTTCTTTATTATTGCTTAAGTCATTCCTACTTATGCCAGTATTTCAAGGATTATGTTTTAATTGTTCTGAAGAGGTGAAAACACTTTCTTGCTGATGAATAAACACTGCCACTTTTAAATATTTGTATGCAAAATGTCTTTAAAGCCATTATGAAATGCTTTCCAAAAGCACTAAGAAGCTGTTTCCCGAAAAGACAGTTTTTCTCTACATTTTCTTTCATGCTAAACAGTCCAAATGAAAAGCCTTTCAGAGTTAACTAGTTTAAGCAATACCACTGTTTTAGTGTAATGAATAACTTTTTATAGAGGACAATTGCACACAGTTCAATATGCTAGTATTTCTATTTCTGTGCCCCACCAATGCCGGGATTCTAGGGTAGAATTTCTTTCTTTGAGAAAGCTGAAGCGATCAAAACCCTGATTAACCTCTGATATTCACGTGGTGCTCTTGATCTTGAGGACCGAAGCAGTAACAAAGAGTTAATGGCAGCCATATGCTCAGGGTATTGTGGGTACTGTTGACCCAAATGTGAACTCCGCAAGCCAGTGCTGCTAACTGCTGTTTGTTTCAGGTTTGGCGTGGAGATTACTGATGAAGAGTTTGAGCTGCCACTTGACAGAATCCCCCTTGATGAAGATGGAAATGTCAGATACCCCCAGTTGATGGCCAGGTTTGATTCCCGGTGTGCAGCGTATGTATTTTATTTCTCATCTGTGAGTAGAATTATTTTTAATCTAAAAGGCTCACATAACATTTCCAGACTGATTCTCATTTCTTGAGTGTGCTCCTTTATGACATATTTCTTTCATGGCATATGCTGATTACATTTAAAATTAGCTGATGTTATGGGTATATACTGTTTGTAATTTAGTTGCTCTTTATAAGCTAATCACTTGGTTTAGAAGGAAGACTTCAAAGGTATGTAATATACCATCATGCTTTCTGAAGGCTGGGAAATAAAACAGACTTTAAAAAAAACTAATTCTTTCCCAAAAATGGTAATAAATGTACTTCATATCTCTCTCAGAATGTGAAACGTTTACAGGCCCTATTATGTAGTCTGAAATACTTCTGAGACAGTGATATTGGTTAATAGAAACTCTACTTAGCCTCCAAGGCTTAGCTGTGAATTAGAGTTTTATCAAAATAAAGCATTGGACTAGATAGATGTATTTTATTGTTTTCCAAAAATTAGAGCTCGATCCCCAAAACTGTTACACCAGTAGTGGGGCAGAAGCCAGTGACATTGCTGAGGCAAGTGACGGTCTTGTGGAATCTGGGACTGGAGAAAGCCACTCCACGCATGAAATCTGGAGATGTAAATTGCAGCACTTTCACGCACACTTGCATGTACACACAAAAGTTAGACTGCTCAAACAGGAATGCAAATGGTTTTCAGTTACTCAGCAGGTAAGGGTGTATCTAGTTTGCATACACACGTGAAGGGTAGGTAGAAGTCTGAGTTCACTGCACTGGAACCACGTGGGGTACCTTTCTGCACTTCGGGTAACAAACCAACCAAGTACTGCAGACCTGATGCAACTGCTTCTTACCTCCTGTTCCATTAACTGCTTTTCCACTCTTTCTCTTTCTTTTCCTCACTCCTTGTCTTCCTGCTGTACATTTACACACAGGACTGTCGGATATGACACGGGATTCATGAGATGCATATGACCTTCCAGAATGGGATCCCCTAGGCGATCTCCAAGAGCGTCTCAAATGACTCTTGAATGAATCTGTGTGGGCTCCTGTTCCTTGCATATTTTTACTGCCAAGGCCTCCTCTCCAGTTCTTCCTTTTATAGCCCGCTGACCGCGTTGAAACTATCCTGGATTTGGTTGTGTGTGAATTTCTGTGAGAAGTGTCTCAGCTCCAGCAGTTTTCCCTGGTTGTCCTGTGGTAAGGGTGTAAAGAGGAGACAGAGGATAAAGACTGCCTAGAAAAGCTGGCCAAGCTTTGAGAAACCAAAAGCATCAAAATTAAAATATACAGAGATGCACAACACCAGACCCTACCTCCTCTTCCTTGCTGTGCACTCGGCTGCAGTATCCCTCCTCCATGCTTCCTGCCTCTTTCTCATGCACACGCTGCCTCAGCTCCCGTGTCCAGATAAATTCTGAAATGAAGAGAAGCTGAGGCAAGATGCTTCTCAGCAGTGTCTTGTCTTTGTGCATCAAGCCATGCATTAAGATGGATCTGGACACTGCCTTTACTTCGTTTCTTGTTGTTAAAGTGACACACTTGGACCACAAAGGAGCTGCATTCAGCCCAGGGTGTACCACTGCCTGCAACCTTGTCTTGAAGTGTGTCCCTAAGAGTATTCACAGCTACTTATAGACCTTTAGAAGAGCTGTCGCTGAGCCCTTATTTCAATAGTAAAAAAACTGTGCTCTGTAATATTCTTGAGGCTGTCAGCGAGATAGCAGTTAACAAGCAGGCTTGCATCTGACATTCTTAGGGACCGTGAACAACAGAGAACACCGCGGCTTGTAGGGGCATGTGGGAAGCCAGATTTGTACTAGCCTAGCTCTGCCACCTTCAGGCCCTCTGCAATCCGAGGTGAGCTGGGAACACCCTGGGAAATAAAAACCCACCTCTAAGGCTGACACCTAGCAGGGAACCACAGGTGACACCCTGGACTTTGCTGCCGAGTTTCCAAAGTAATTTAAAACACTTGGTGCAGCTATGTTAAGCAATGAAGGAAGGAATCTACAGTAATTGGCAAGTTAGAGCTGCCTGCTGTAAATGGGGTACGCTAGGAAGGGAGCCTGGAAACATAGCAGCCAAATGCCACAGGAAGAGAAAAAAAAAAAACTTATGGGATAGTGAAAACTCTTTTCCCTAGGTCAGCCAGGGACCTATGGACGTGTCTGGCCTCCTGTCTTCCCACAAAGAATCATGGAACCCTAGAAGCTGAACTACCATCTCTTGCCAGTGAAATACTAAGAGATCTCCTCAGAACATCTGGAATCTGAATGGTCAGCTGCACAAGTCGGGGTTTATATGGGCCAAGTCATTGTTTTGCTGTCAAATGCTACCAAGAATTGGCTTAGGTTAGACACACGGGCACCAGCAACATCTGGGCTTCTTTGCCAGGGAACCCTCAAGACATACCAGCATTGTCAGACTCAAACGCAGACCATAAAAAAGAGGGTGAATATTCTTAGAAGTGGTCTGTCTTAATTGCAGGAGAAAGAGCTGTTAGATTAGAAACTTGGAACAAGGGAGGAGGGTATTTTAGGGACTAAGGTTAAGCCTGGATTTTGTCACAACAAAAAGAAGAGAACCTGATCATTCAGTGCTGAAATCCCTTCTCTGCAGTCTGTTTTGTAACTGATCCATCTCATTTCCAAGTCAACCTTCAGAATTCACTAAACCTAGAAATTTTGAAGATTATTATCATGCCTACACCTGTTGTTTACAAATAACAACAGAAATACATTATAACTGTTCATACAGAAATCATTATAACTTCCGTGGCGTAATTCTGTATTCGAATGTGATCCAAACAAATAATTATATGTGCTCACTGGAACTATTGCTGCTCAAGTCAAGTGGGAGAGAGTCCACAGGCCCCATAGCATAGCTTAAGGAATAGCTCTGTATGTGCTTTATGGTGAGAACTGGAGGCCAGATGCTTCTTTCAGATTAATTCTATGTTAATATGACATCATTTCTGCAAAACCAGAGTGTAACTGAGAACACAAGGTGGGACTGAGATATCATTTTCACTTTCATCGTCTGCCTCCCCATGTCTTTCCTCCTACAAACCCAAATGTTGCTTTCAGGCATTGTCCCAGATTCTCTGCTCTACGTGGTGAGTTGGCCCCAGCCAGCAGCCAAACTCCCACCCAGCTGCTCGCTCACTCAGTGGGATGCAGGATGAAAGTAGAAGGAATAGGAAAGAGAAAGCTTGTGGGTTGAGCTAAAGACAGGGAGATCACTTACCAACTCCTGTTGCAGGCAAAATGGACTTGACTCAGGAAAAATTAATTTAATTTGTTGCCAATTTATATATATTTGTGGTGGTTTGACCTTGCTGAATGGCAGATGCCCACCAAAACTGGTCTGTCACTCCCCTCCTAAACCAGACGGGAGAGAAAAGTATAGCAAAAGGCTCATTGGGTCAAGATAAGGACAGGGAGATCACTCAGCAAATACTGTCATGGGCGAAACAGACTTGATTTGGGGGAAATTAGTTTATTAGCATTCAAATCAGAAAAAAAACCTTCCTCCCTCCCCTCCCTTCTTCCTGGGCTTAACTTAATTCCCAATTTCTCTGTGTTCTCCCCCCGAGTGGCACGGGGAACGGGGGTTATGGTCAGTTCACCACACCTTGTTTCTGCCAGTCCTTCCTCCTCACGCTCTTCCCCTGCCTGCTCCAGCGTGGGGTCCCTTCCACAGGAGACAGTTCTCCATGAACTCCTCCAATGTGAGTCCTTCCCACGGGCTGCAGTTCTTCACACACTGCCCCAGCATGGGTCCCCCGTGGGGTCACAAGCCCTGCCAGAAAACCTGTTTCAGTTTTTCTGAATTCAGTTGCGGGCTCTTCTCTCCATGGGACCTGGGGACATGCTGCAGCACGGGCTTCCCAGGGGGTCACAGCCTCCTTCGGGCATCCACCTGCTCTGGTGTGGGGTCCTCCCCAGGCCGCAGGCGGGTACCTGCTCCACCGTTAACCTCCCCAGGCCGCAGGCGGGTACCTGCTCCACCGTTAACCTCCCCGGGCTGCAGGCGGGTACCTGCTCCACCGTTAACCTCCCCAGGCTGCAGGGGCACAGCCTGCCTCACCGTGGGCTTCACCACAGGCTGTGGGGGAATCTCTGCTCCAGCACCTGGACACCTCCTGCCCCTCCTTCCTCACTGACCTGGCGGTCTGCAAAGCTGTTGCTCTCACATAGTCTGACTCCTCTTTCTTGCTGGCACAGATGGTTTTTTTTTCCCCCGTTTTATATGCTAGCCCATAGGTGCTACCACCATCACTGATTAGCTCGGCCTTGGCCAGTGGTGGGTCCACCTTGGAGCCAGCTGGCATTGGCTCCACTGGACATGGCAGGGGAACCTTCTGGCATCTTCTCACCAAAGCTACCCCTGTAGCCCCCCCGCGACTAAACCCTTGCCATGCAAACTCATGACAATATTTAATTACTAATTTAGGAAGAAAAAAGAGAAATGTTAAGACATAAGTAAAAGACCTTTCTCCCCCACTTGCCCAGGATCAACTTCATTCCTTCACTCCAGATTCCTCTCATTACTGCCACCGGTTACACTCAGTCCCTTCAGCAAGGAAGCCAGTGAAGTGGTGTGGAGCAGGGAGGGGGTTATGATCAGGTTGTAGTGTTTTCTCTCTGCTGTTCCTTCCATCTTGCTCTTTTCCTCTGCTCTGTCACGGGCTTTCCACGGGCTGCTGTCCATTCCAGGGTGGAGGAGGGCCTTTTCTGGAAGGCAGGGGAAATGTGATGTATCTGCAGTAGCTGAGTTGATTTATATCTCCTGTAGCTCTGAGATGGTGCAAATGCTTTCTTCCTACCTTGTGCAGCTGCTGCTTAACAAGTTTAGAAGACCTGGCCGGAGACAGCCGCCGCGCACCGCTGCAGAGAGCTATCCATGTGAGTGTGCTGCCTACGCATGGAGGGAGGGCTCCCTCTCGACGGGCCTTTGGCAGCTGGTTTGCCAGGGGAGAACATAAGATACCACCATTAAGGATAAGTTAAGTCCATGTCTAAATCACACAGTCGGCACGAGTTGCAGCATGCCATGGAGTCACAGCTCCGGCTTCTCCATATGAAGGCTGAGTCTGGAATATGTTGTGGTTTCTTCCTGGTCTTCCCACTGGCGGCAGGGCGTGCAGGAAGGAGATGCTTTGATAGACCTGTGTCCCTTGAATGAACGTATGATGTAACCTCAGTAGACAGCCAGGCCAGGAGTCTGGAGCTGTTCCCAGCTGTCTCAGTTTTGATGTAGTTTCAGAGTGCTTCTTGCTTCCATGGTCCTTTCTTGCTTGTTTTCTCTAAGGAAAGGAGAAATCTTGCTTCATTTTTTTCATTCCTGTTCATCTTCAAGTAACTTTTATGAAACAGGAAGTTAAAAGCGTTTAGGAAATTCTAAGAAATCTCATTAAAATGGCAATGGAGAGGTTTCATTTACTGAAATAACATTTAAATTGGGAATAAAGGAAACTAAATGTATTGTTTATCTTCAAATAAGGTGTTACTTTGATTGGAAAGGAGCGTTTTTAAAAGATCTAAGTCTAGCTGAAAAATGGCTCTGCATTGGCTTGTGAAGGTTTGTCTCCCTCATCCTTCCCCCGTTATCCAGCCAGGTAGGCCTGAGGACAGACCATAATAGTATGGGATGAGCCCCATGAGACACAGCATCTGAACAGCATCTTCATTCCCAGTCTCACAGATAGAAACAAGAGGATAACTTAAAAGAATTGCTCTGACTGGAAGCAGGAGGTAGTTTGTGAGCTTGAGGGAATACAATCAACAAGGATAACGTGGAAACTTTTGTCTATGGTCATAGATAAAACATACAGAGGTTTAGTGTAGCAATAACAGTAAAATCTAACTTCTTTTTCTATAATGGCATTTCATACTAGCAAGGATGGTGAGTGTATTAATTAAGACAAAAGTTATTAAGAGTCTGCTGTAGGTATACTAGCTGTAAGTGAGACAAGATTTCTAAGGAAAAGTAGTATTTTATATATTACTTTTGGAACGGTAGAATCAGCCTTATGTGCTCAAAGCTGGTCTGTTATCTCTAACTGTATCAGCTGACCTAATTAGACCATGTCACTATTACCCTAATGCTCTAATATGTGTGCATCTGACATTAATCATGGACGCTTTAGACTTTAATTAGTGACATTATGGTGGCATTTACTGCTCATAGACTCCAAGAGGAGGCAGCTACCCAGAAAGCAAATACATCAGTAGCTTGGCTCCTACTGCCCAATGTGCAAATTGCTGACTATAGTGGTAGCAGGCAACAGCGTGCACGAAATAGAAAGAAGGTGGTATGGCAGAATCAGGGCACTGGTTGCAATGTTCCTGCCTCTGACCTCTTTCCCCTCACTGTGTATTCATAGAAGTGAAGGTTTAGATCGGCTCAGTTTTCTTGATTTCTGTTTAATAATAGTACTTTTGATTCCTCGCCTCTTACAGTGGAGCTTTGTTGTCACTCTTGCCTTGTGAGTGGCACAGCTGGAACTGACTCCTTCGGTATTTGAAGGGAGATTATGTTGTGTTCATTCCTTATACAGTACATGCAGGAATAAATTATATATGCCAATAGGATAGGATTTGAGAAGTGCTGAATGTATACCCCGATGTCAGTGAAAACTGTGGTTAAACCTCCTCCCAAACTTCATTTTTTCGATTGAGCAGCTACATAAGAAATGCTTTTGAAAATCCCGAGTAATTTGCCTTAGCAAATGTATTTACTGCTGTTCTATAAAAAGAGGAAATTAGAGTGCGAAAATAGTGTGAGCTGTTCTCCCAGCTGATAGCTTCAGTAGGGAACACTGACACCAAGTCACTTAGGTGGAAAGCAGAGAGCCATACAACCTTGCAGAACAGTTATTTTGCCTTACAGATGAGCTCCTTAAAGGTTCCATGTTTTCATGACGCTGATTGAGAAGTTATAGTGTCACCTATAGATCCCAGCGAGCTAGGCATGGTTCAAACCTACAAAGGTATCATAGTCTGTACTGCAGAGCATACATCTTAGCTATGCCCTTGTAGTTTGCTGTATCATTTATAGAGTTACACTGGTAGCCTGTGCTAGATTTCAGAGACAGCTTGTGGCAACAGGCAGGAATGATTAAGACAGAGGATGAATGTCAGCTTTCAGTGCTGCATCTGAGAAGAAGGAGCTAAGGCAAGAGGTCAGCTACGAGCTAAAACTTAGTCCCATCCTTCCAAACCCCTATATGCCCTTGAATATTCCACCTGCTAAAAATAACTTTTTTTTCCCTGTTGTCTCCCCAAACCCAAACTGCATGTAGGAGGTGAGAGTTCTGATCTTCTGCTTGCCAGTCGTTGTCTTGAACACAGAGAGGATTCTGTTCCTGACCGGCTATCAGACACAGCCCCCTGCCACAATACCCGGTGGGGATTGCTTTGCCCTCCTGCACTCTCTGCTGGGTCTGTAGGTCAGCCAGCCTCATTCTGTTTCTTAATTTTCTGGCTTTGGGGATTTTATCCACACACACACACCCCCCGCAATTGGCTGCCAAAAAGTATGGAAAATAAATACTGTAGTCGCAATGTTAAATTGGAAATAGAATCTGGAGAAGGAAAAGGAATATTTAAAGAACTACTTATTTTCAGATGTGCTTTAAATTCCGTAAAGCTTTGATAGGGCAGAAAAAGTCTGGCAGAAAGCCATGCAGCAAGGAGGCTGTCCTACTTACAGGAGAGAGAGAGATTAGCTAGAAAGAGCAGGAGAGAAGAATGGCAGGTGATGTGAAGAACAGAGAGGTAGGTAGAAAGACTAGGTCCGTGAGACAGGTCAGAGCAATGCTGTGTCGCTGTCCAAGGAGAGTTTTTATTAGAACCTGAAAGCTGAGACATTTGAGGGTGAACCCAATACAGCTGCAGGTCTTTATTGCTGTCAGTTTGAATAGCAGCTCACTCATTAGTTCACCACTCAGACATGCCATATCCAGGTCCATCCCTAAACAGCCAAGGTTTTCTTTAGTGTGAGAAATGCAGCCAACCAGCTTCTGCTCATC